>NC_133422.1:88838437-89450000 GCF_049350105.2 Macaca mulatta
AGGTATGAGGTGATATCTCATACCTGTTTTGATTTGCATTTCTCTGATGATTAGTGATGTTGAACATTTTTTGTATACCTTTTGGCCATTTGTATGTCTTCTTTTGAGAAATGTCCATTTTTTGCCTATTTTTAATTGGATTATTTGTTTTCTGGCTGAGTTAAGTTCCTTATATATTCGGGATAGGAATCCCTTATTAGATAAATGGTTTACAAATATTTTGTCCATTTCTTATATTGCCTTTTCACTCAATTGATTATTTCCTTAAGTGCAGAAAGTCTTTAGTGTGATATACTTCCATTTGTCTATTTTTGCTTTTGTTTCCTCATCTTTTTGTGTCATATTCAAGAAATCATTGCCAATATCAATGTCAAAAAGTTTTTTTCCTCTTTTTTCTTCTAATAGTTTTATAGTTTCAGGTCTTACATTTAAGTATTTAATTCATTTTTGAATTGATTTTTATATTGTGTGAGATAATGGTCCAATTTCATTCTGCACATGGATATCCAGTTTTTCTAACACCATTTGTTGAAGATACTTTCCTTTTCCCATTGTGTATTCTTGCCATGTTTTTTGAAGGTTAATTGACCTTAAAAGTGGGGATTTGTTTCTGGCTCTTATTCTGTTCTGTTGGTTTACATATCTGTCTTTGTGCTAGTACCATGCTCTTTTGATGACTGTAACTTAGTAGTTTATTTTGAAATCCAGTAGTGCAATGCCTCCAGCTTTGTTCTTGCCCAAGATTGCTTTAGCTAAACTGAGTCTTTTGTGTTTTCATATAAATTTTAGGACTGTCTTTTCTATTTCTGTATAAAAATGTCATTGGAATTTTGATAGGGATTGCATTGAATCTGTAGATCACTTTGGGTAGTAGGGACATTTTAACATATATTTTTAATTCTAAGTGACTCTAAAGAATGACCACTTGCTTTCAGGATGCAGGAGTTATGTGAATTTATTGTTTGATGACCTGATGGCAGAAGTTGTAAAGTGAGACCATCTGGATCTGATCAGCACATCTAATCATAGGGAGAGCTCACTGACTATTCAGTGTACATGCAGAGTTCCTATGAAGTTTAAGATGATGTAGCATAGACAAAAGCACAAGAAAATTGGCCCTGCAATCTAAATGTATTCATTTGAAAATGCAGTATTTCAATTAAATTTGAAAGAGAGTCCTATTACTGCTGAAAAATAATTAAGGAAAATAAATTCAGCAACAGGACTGTACCTTTTTCAAAATGAATTTGTTTAGCTTGGTGCCAAGTTTATATGAGGGCATCAGTCAAATTTACAGTGACACTGGAGTTAGTCACAGAGCTTGAGGGTGTTACTTTTGTTATGTCTTTTAAAAAAATGAAACAGCTGAAGTATTTCTTCCTACTTAGAATCTTCATAGAGTAATTGTACAGCTTTAACAGGGTATAGACAGGAGAGCAATAGTGCTAGATAAATGATAGGTCTCTCAGAGTTTGAAAGCTTAATCAGGTAACTTTAAACAAAAGTGTATTCATATCTGGGTATCAGTGAAGGAAGATCTGTAATGGAAATTACTGGTATCTCTTGCTTCTCCAATTAGCCCAGCAGTACCACAAATCCTTCTAAATACAAAGGTAAAATATTATATATAAAACCTAGACATGGTTTGCTTCAAACTGATGAGTCATGAAAGAAAGATGCAGACATGTCTTCCCATTGGTGATGCCATTTCCCACTGCCTGTTATCAGGAATGTTTTCCATCCATTTTTTTCCAAATTTGCCTCAATATATGAACACTGCTTTATAAAAGGAAAATTACAGTAAGATGTACTGTTACTTCTTATTAGCTCAGCTTTATGGTTGTATTGTAATTATTGGTTTAGTTTTTAAGAAATTGTGAACCAGAAAGTTCATAAGATAATCAGAGCTCTGTGTCACTCTTGCAGATTACTTTTTCCTTCAATTGTCACTTAAATATTTTATATGTATGCTTTCTAGTGCAATCATTTAATGAAGAATCATAGAATGCTTACTATGTAACTTGCTAAATTTAGAAAATAAAACACAGAACACACAGTCAAATTTAAATTTCAGATAAATAATAGATATTTTTTAGTATAAATATGTCATAAATATTGCAATATTAAATAATTCTTCATTGGCTATACAAAATACAAATTTAACTTGGCATCCCCCATTGTATCTGGCAATCATATTATCTACAGGAAAAGGATCTTTCTAGGAGCTCAGAGGGATACAAATAAAAATTTGATTTGTGTACTACCTTGAAATAAATATGTCTATAGAGTAAGATAGAAAGTAATGATAATTCCCCAAGGTATATATAGGTAAAATCAAAGGACCCAAAGAGAAAGAAGTATTTGGAAAGGAATGCATGGAAATCAGTGAGTTTTTAAAATTTTGCTAAGATATGGTATATAAAAAAGAGTAGTAGGAAGTAAAGATGAGGTTGGGAATTATACCAGGCCCAGAGATTTAAAATTGATTCTCTAGATAAGTGTCTTTTGATAGGAAAATAATGGGAACCAGTAATGCAAATCACAGATGTAATTTATAATTTTCTAGTAACCACATTAAGAAATGTAAAAGAAGTAAGTGAAATTAATTGTAATAATATGTTTTATTCAACTCAACATATCCAAAATTTTGTCATTTCCACATATAATATATATAAATCGATATAAAAATTATTGATACAGTATTTCTTTTTTAGTAACTATTCAAAATCTGCTGTGCATTTTACACTTTCAGGGTATTTTAATTTGGACCAGCCACATTTGAAGTGATCAGTAGTCACACGTGGCTCCTGACTGACTTGTTGAATGGCACAGCTCTTGAGAGTAAGGATCTGCTCATCGTTTGTTAACCAAAGAGTCATGGGATCAGAGTGGAGCTTCAGATTTGCCATAGTATTACATGAGGTAGATGGAGAGGGGAGAAACTGGGCAGAGAGAGAACATTTAATAGGCTATTCCAATAATGCATTAAATTGAAAGAAAACTTGACCTATTATGGTAAATAGAAAAGGGGATCAGGGACATACAGATAGGGATGATATTTACTAATGCTTATTATATACACTATTTTACTCTCAGGCCTGTGTGGATAGAAGTAGAAAACAGAGGAGGCATTGTTTCTGATAACTAAGAATGCCACCCAAATGTAGAAAGCCATACAGCTGTCAAAAGATATTCAAAATGCATACATTAATACGTAGGGGAAATAAGCAAAAGTTTTGCTGGAAAGGATTCTTCCTATAATTTTTCACTTTTTCCCAGTTTCTGGAGCTAAACACAGAAAGATTAGTTTTAATAGAATGGAAATGTCTTACACTTGATTTTTACTGACAACCTAAAATACAGGATTCTACTTTAAAATACAGAATTCTATTTTATGGGAATTTGTAAACTGAGAAAAACAATTTTTAGTATTACAGGAGCAGAGAAGGGACTACATTACTGAACCTGCCATGGAATTAGAAATTTAAATATGTCTCAGGATGCTTTTTTTTTTTTCTTTTTTTTGGCTGGAAAAATATTTCCATGTGAGTTGTTGGGAAAATAAGATTCTAGCTACAATGCTTCATATACATACCTTTTAATGAATGGATCCTGCCCTTTGCCAGGCTCCTGTGTATAAACCAATATATTTGAAAGGAGCTTTATTGTTTCAGAGTCTTTCTCATCCATTATCACATATGATTTTTTCCCAATAACTCCTGAGACACAGCATTGTTGCCTACATTTTTTAGATGAGAAATGAGACTGAGAGGAGAAGTAACTTGTCCTAAATCACAGCTCATGGTCCAGGTGAGAAATAAAAATCTCAGACATTTGTATCCAGGTCTTAATCTTTGGTAGTACACCATAACAGATGGGAGGACTAATAAATTGGGAGTTAGCCATGTCTCTAGTTACAGGCAAACAGAATATTCACCTAGATATAGCCATGTCTCTAGTTACAAGCAAACAGAATATTCACCTGGGTTTAAACAGCCAAGAGCAAATGAATTTTTAAATGTTAGACATGAAGAAGAACAAGTGTGAGTGTGTAGGAGAAAAAACCAGAAGGAAGTGAATTGGTGAGACCATTTTCCTTTAAACCTGGCTTTTGCAACAGTGAGTCTATAGTATGACTGTGGCGTGATACTAATCATAATATTCATTGTCACTAGTAAGATGCTGAAGAATGAGAATAAAATATAGGACAATTTTTTAAATGTCAATATAAAGATAAGAATATTTTAAACAAAAAAAGCTGTAAAGTTAGCATCTATTGAGCTATTAATAATAATAGATTATTATACTTAATATTATATATACTTAATATTATTATACTTAATAATCTATTATTAATAAGTATAATAGATTATTGTTATATATAATATATAATTATAGAATATATATCTATATATTTTATATATAGATAATATACTTTATATTTCCTCTGGTAAATCATTTTTTAGAAAATATTTTAGATTTCATATGAATGGAACATGTGGACATGTAAAGCTATCAACTGAGAAAAATGTAGTTCTCACAGTGATTCATTTGATATTGTTAATACCTATTCCTAGCACAATGCCCAGCACACAGTAAGTGATCGAGTTTATCTAGTATCATTAACATTTTGGGTAAAGGAAATGCCAAATTAGGTAATTCATGTGTGTGAAAGTAGTTTAAAAACAATAAAACAATGTACGAATAAAGGTGTTAGTAAAATGAAGCAAGTGATTATTTAATAGATACAGAGTTTCCAATTTGCAGTATGAAAAAGTTCTGGAGATCTGTCTCACAACAATGTGCATATACTTAACACTACTGAACCATACACTTTAAAATAGTTAAGACAGTAGATTTTATCTTACGTGTTTTTTTATCACAATAAAGAGAAATGCAACACAGCTGGGGATAAATTGTTAGGGATTTGGTTATAAACCATGTTACTGATTAACATATTATCAATTATCCTTTCCTCCAGTAGCCGTCACATTTACACTAAAGTATCTTGCTCTTTTCTTCCACAGTTATTTTAATTTGAGACAATCAGCTGTCACAGACCTGTTGACTACTACAACTGTTCTATTTGCAGTCATTAAAAATATTGAAAAGAAAACAGAATCATCGCTCTGTAAATAGAAAACCACACCAGGAAATTGCTCTCATTCAAGTAACACTGCTAATATCAGAAATAACTAAAAGCACTGACACTAATTCTCAGGCTCTGAGAAAAAATGTAGGTAGATGAGAGCTCATGGTCCAAGTCAGAAATAAAAACCCCAGGCATTTGTATGAACTCATGAAAATCAGACATGCTGCTCATTAAGAAACGTAATATGGAAACTCTTCATTGCGATTTAATTCTATTTTTAATGCATTTTATAGGATTCTTGTTTCATAGCTTTGGCTGTACAATGCCAGGTAGTTTAATATAAACTGAAAAAGAGTCAGATGTTTTACCTATAGGATGTCAAGCAGTTAGACATTTCAGAAACAAATCATTGATTAATTGATATTTGACCGGTGTAGACCAATCCTGTTACTTTCCTTAGCCTATCTAGACAATTGTAAAACAATGTGTGCAGAGAAAGAAGCAATATAAATTGCTAGGTACATAGTTTCTTTAATATTAATAAATTTTAAGAGTATTTGTCAAAATCAATATCATCCTTTTCTTTTGCAATCTACCAGAGCTCTTGTAAGATGAAATACAGACAAGAGCATGCCAGGGACCCAGCTTGTTGGGAAGCTTCTGATTCTCCATTAAATAGGTCCATGTACACCACAACTGGACTTCACATTGGTCTCCTTTCATATGTTGGATTGTTTCTTTAGTGTATGCACCTGAGCCTGAGGAGTTTATAGATGATCTTCTGAATAGGAAAAAAATGGGAGATTCAACTTCCTTATGCTGTAGTCTGATTTCCTAAGGGGCAAGTATTTAATCTTGCTGAAGTGTCCTGATGCACATTATTTGACTAAATGAGAAAGCAAAATATTTGACAGGACAATAAGAGTAATATATATATATTATTTCTTGACATTTTGCACTGATTTGGGAATAAATCTGTAATTTTCTGCTCAATATAGTCAGTATGCATATCGTGTGGGGCTATACCCATAGAAATAAATTTATATACCCATGATCCTAAGAGAAGTCTGAAGCCCTTAGCAGTCTACATGAATGCGTGATGACTGCAGTAAAATATATTTATCCCACAAGTTAGGAGAGAATTGATTACTCTAGAGAGCTAAAGCCATAACTAATTCACAGAGACTCTGTCTTATGACGAAGATAAATATTCCGTGTCATTCTGACCCATAAAATATACTGTTTTTATAACAGACTCATTGTAATAATTCATCCTAAATGTCTTATGGACATATTTTCTTATGATTTCCAAATAGGAATCATTTGACATTCTTGTTTGCAAAATAAGTTTAGGGATTAAAAATAATAAGTAGCTTTAAGTAACATTGTTATGTTTGCTTCAGAAATAAAGAGATATGATGTGTACAAGATGTATATTTTCCCTTCTTGATATTTATCAAAAATATCTTATTGGTGCACATTAATGGGTATTTCACATTTTCATGGGTATTCATGGGTATTTTTGCATATTATGGCTTGCTTCAGAAACTGAAGGTGTATATAGGAGACTCTATTTGCAAATGAACAAATAGGCAATAAGCTAATCCCCCAGTGTGACATTTTACTTCGGGTAAAAACTACTTCCTATTTCTTCTCATCTACTGCTGTGCCAATTTGAAACCAGGTTTTTATTAAAAGGTAAAGGTATTTGCTTACTTTTATAAATGCATTGACACTTTTTTGAATCCACTATAAAAGTTTGCCATTTTGTCTTTTTTTATTGGAAGGTTGATGGTAGATAGGAGTACACTGAGGATCTTGGGACCAGGCTTTTATGAACGGGTTACAACACACCTTTTTTCTTATGGTTGATGTAAATTATCAGGTGGCTTAGAACATATTTGTGTCTTGTATATTATGTTTAATGTTAGCAAGAAGGAAAGATAAATTAAAGTATAATTTTAAATGGCATGAGTTAGAAATATTGGTGTTGATATTTTCTTAGACTTGTGGACTTCACATATGCTTAGCATGCATTAGAATTAATAGAAACTGCAGATACTTGAGGGCAGAGAGTGGGAGGAGGGAGAGAAGCTGGAAAGATAGCTATTGGTGACAGCGCTTAATACCTTGGTGATGAACTAGTCTATACATGAGTACGTGGGTTTACCTATGTAACAAACCTTCACATGTACCCCTGAACCTAAAATAATTTTAATAAGGAACTGCAGATATTCATTGATGTAATGTTCCATATTTACAGACGAACATGATCAGACTTAAACAGGTTAAGTTGCCCAAAGTCACAGAGATAATTCAACATAAAAGAAGAAGAAAGCTAAGCAAATCGAGTTTTTATTCTTTTCATTTGAGGGAAATGGGGTAGCAAAGGCAAAAATCGAAGTAGCTGTATGAAATTTTTGAATACTTACCATTTGTTCACATTTCAGTGTTTAATACATTACTCTAAAGGGGCAAACATGCTATTTTCCTTTATCTGAATGAAGCCAAGATTGTTATAATGTCCAGAAATATAAAGAAAAGGACTGGAAAGTGAGGTATTAGGTTCCGCATGGCTAGATTTGGGGTCACTTCAACAAAGACTGTCTTTTTAAAAGTCTCCGCCCACATCTCCCAGTCCTAGAACCCTGCAGAGCTTCCTGTGGTTTTGCCTTTGGAGTTCAGTGTTTGGGTGGTCACCTTCAGGCTAGTACTTTCTAGGGATCTGAATTTATTGAGGTGAATCACTTGGTTTGGTCCAAATGGTCACTTGCAAAGCTGGTTAAAATCTATGTTTCGATCTATCTCTGAATTAGTGGGTGATAGAAAGTAGCCTGGGTGAATTCTTTAATTCTTTTACTTATAGACTGTTGACTCTTATTGGCCTTTTTCTGTATATAGCAATGATGCTAATGATATTAATTTCTTTCAGAAATACGTGAACCATTTTTAGTCCTCAGAGTATTTCTGCAAAGACCATTTATGTTGATTCTCACCATAACACTGTGAGAGTGTAAAAGAAGATATATTGGAGGATATTACAGTCAACAGGTTGAAAGAATTACAAGAGGTCATTCATTTCTTAAGCAGCTGCTAAGCACTGGTCATTGTGTCAGGCAAACTGGTTAATGTTGAAGCCAGGACTGAACCTACGGCCTGTGATTCCTAGCCTGGTGTTGCAGGTCTCATTTCTCTCAGCCCTTCTCTCCCTTTTCTCTTGCTTCTCTTTCTTTCTGCCCATGCAGTGCAGCAGCTTTCCCTAGGGCCTATTTACCAGCCTTCCGTTTTAAACTATACGTTATTTGTTCTCAGTTCAGGGGCAGCAGATCTTGTCCACATCCCTGTGGGAGAGCCTAATAAGCTCAGGTGCAGCGCAGCTCAACATTAGGAGCAACAGTAAATGTTTGCACCATTAAAGGTACTGAAATGTTCCATGTTATCAACAGCAGCCTTTCAGTTATACTCGCCTGAAAAATGAAGCCTCTCTAAAAATCACCACTTGAACTTATGTCCATGGACTTTGATCACCTGTAGCCCCATCTTTAAACCATCTGCAGTCCAGTATCTGTGTCGTATGTGATTTCATCTCAGTAGAGAGCAGTTTAGCACCTTACTTTGTCATGTATAGAACTCTAGTATATTAAACAAATAATAAAAGTGGAACTTGCTCATAAATGCTTTAGATATTCTCATTATATGAAAGGTCTTATAGTAACAGATAATTTTGTTCAACATCTACTGTGTTTTGAATAATACAGGGAAAGAATGCTTCCTCAATTTTGGACTGATGATGAATGTATCTGTGAGTGAAAAAGCAATAATAAAAGGTCGGTCCTGGATTCTTCTCTATGCCATCTCTAAAATGTAAATGTTTGCTGATTAAATGCATCTTAATAGCACATTTGGGAACCAAAAAAAAAAAAAAAACCCCAGAAAATATTTATTTTCATGAGTCATGTGCTCATATTCCAAATGCAGGATAGAAAGTTCATGGAAAGACTCAAATATTGCTGTTTACCTTTATTATGCAAAACACTGTGAGTTGTTTTTTCTTCATTTATTAATGCAAAAACACTGATTTAGAAGACAATGGAATGAGCAATTACCAAATGGTTTCTGCAAAATGCATTTAAAATCTACTTTTTAAAAATGATTCTTTTGAAGCATATTAAAAAGTACACACAATAAATATATTATTATACCATTATATAATAATGATACCATTATACTAGTGGCTCCATGCTACACTCACTATATGAACTGGCAACAGGGAATAAAAATTTACCTTGGTGCTTCTCATCTTTTTCTTTTCTGGTAATTTGAAGTCACTTTGGGTTGTTATTCTTTAATAAATAGTCTAGGTAGGCAGCCAGGACTCTCCCAAAGCTGTGTTTAGGTAGGAAGAACACATTACTGACAGAAGTGTCAAGTGAGTTAATTAAACCAGTCTTGGACCTTTCCATCCCCTATTCTATAATTCTCCCCTGGGTGCCCAGCCCTGTAACCTTATGTGGCTCTCCAGGTGCCTACTTTTAAGACCTTCCCCCAAACCCACTCTTCCAATGCACACGTTCCTTCCCAAGGCTTTCTGTGGTCCATTAACCAACATGAGCCTGTTTTCTGACCATCATTTTTTTTTTTTAATTTCATCCTGGACCTAGCTAAAACTAAGCCTTGTTAATAAGCCAGGGATGAGTTCCTGCATTATGCATCCTCAGTAAGACATAAATGTACATTAGGAAACAGCCTTATGATTTCTATCTTATAATATTTATGCATGCTTTGTATATTTAGGGAAAAAAGATGATAATATAAGATGCTATGATGATATTCCCAGTATAAAGCCATATATTTCAGGTGACAGAAAGTAGAGTTATGTTTTCCTTTTTAAATGCAAATAGAATATTAAAATGAGAGTCAGAGGACCTGAGCCCTACTCTCAGCCCTGCCACTGACAAGCTTTGTAATCCCATGCAACTTAATTAGTTATGTATCTCCCACAAGATTTTTAATTTCTTTTTTTTTTATTATTATACTTTAAGTTCTAGGGTTTATGTGCACAACATGCAGGTTTGTTACATGTGTATACGTGTGCCACATTGGTGTGCTGCACCCATTAACTCATCATTTACATTAGGTATTTATCCTAATGCTATCCCTCCCCCCCTCCCCCGGCCCCCCACAGGCCCCGGTCTGTGATGTTTCCCTTCCTGTGTCCAAGTGTTCTCATTGTTCAATTCCCACCTATAAGTAAGAACATATGGTGTTTGGTTTTCTGTCCTTGTGATAGTTGGCTCAGAATGATGGTTTCCATCTTCATCCATGTCCTACAAAGGAGATGAACTCATCCTTTTTTTATGGCTGCATAGTATTCCATGGTGTATATGTGCCCCATTTTCTTAATCCAGTCTATCATTGATGAACATTTGGGTTGGTTGCAAGTCTTTGCTATTGTGAATAGTGCCGCAATAAACATACGTGTGCATGTGTCTTTATAGTAGCATGATTTATAATCCTTTGGGTATATACCCAGTAATAGGATCACTGGGTCAAATGGTATTTCTAGTTCTAGATCCTTGAGGAATCGCCACACTGTATTCCACAATGGTTGAACTAGTTTACACTCCCACCAACAGTGTAAAAGTGTTCCTATTTCTCCACATCCTCTCCAGCACCTGTTGTTTCCTGACTTTTTAATGATCACCATTCTAACTGGTGTGAGATGGTATCTCATTGTGGTTTTGATTTTCATTTCTCTAATGGCGAGTGATGATGAGCATTTTTTCATGTGTCTGTTGGCTGCATAAATGTCTTCTTTTGAGAAGTGTCTGTTCATATCCTTTGCCCACTTTTTGATGGGGTGATTTGATTTTTTTCTTGTAAATTTGTTCCAGTTCTTTGTAGATTCTGGATATTAGCCCTTTGTCAGATGGGCAGATTGCAAGCATCTTCTCCCATTCTGTAGGTTGCCTGTTCACTCTGATGGTAGTTTCTTTTGATGTGCAGAAGCTGTTTAGTTTAATTAGATCCCATTTGTCTATTTTGGCTTTTGTTGCCATTGCTTTTGGTGTTTTAGTCATGAAGTCCTTGCCCATGCCCGCGTTCTGAATGGTATTGCTTAGGTTTTCTTCTAGGCTTTTTATGGTTTTAGGTCTAACAGTTAAGTCTTTAATCCATCTTGAATTAATTTTTGTACAAGGTGGAAGGAAGGGATCCAGTTATATCTTTCTACATATGGCTAGCCAGTTTTCCCAGCACCATTTATTAAATAGGGAATCCTTTCCCCATTTTTTGTTTTTGTCATGTTTGTCAAAGATCAGATGGTTATAGATGTGTGGGATTATTTCTGAGGCCTCTGTTCTGTTCCATTGGTCTATATCTCTGTTTTGGTACCAGTACCATGCTGTTTTGGTTACTGTAAACTTGATAAACTAGGTATTGATGGGATTTATCTCAAAATAATAACAACTATTTATGACAAACCTACAGCCAATATCATACTGAATGGGCAGAAACTGGAAGAATTCCCTTTGAAAACTGGCACAAGACAGGGATGCCGTCTCTCACCACTCCTATTCAACATAGTGTTGGAAGTTCTGGCTAGGGCAATCAGGCAGGAGAAAGAAATAAAGGGTATCAGTTAGGAAAAGAGGAAAATTGTCCCTGTTTACAGATGACATGATTGTATATTTAGAAAACCCCATCATCTCAACCCAAAATCTCCTAAAGCTGATAAGAAACTTCAGCAAAGTCTCAAGATACAAAATCAATGTGCAAAAATCACAAGCGTTCCTATACACCAATAATAGACAGAGAGCCAAGTCATGAGTGAACTCTCATTCACAGTTACTACAAAGAGAATAAAATACCTAGAAATCCAACTTACAAGAGATGTGAAGGACCTCTTCAAGGAGAACTACAAACCACCACTCAATGAAATAAAAGAGGACACAAACAAATGGAAGAACATACCATGCTCATGGATAGGAAGAATCAATATCATGAAAATGGCCATACTGCCCAAGGTAATTTATAGATTCAATGCCATCCCCATCAAGCTACCAATGACTTTCTTTACAGAATTGGAAAAAACTGCTTTAAAGTTCATAGAACCAAATAAGAGACCGCATTGCCAAGACAATCCTAAGCGAAAAGAACAAAGCTGGAGGGGTCACACTACCTGACTTCAAAGATTTTTAATTTCTTGAGGGTAGAACTGAAGCATATAATCCCAGTACTGTGGGAGGCTGAGGCAAGAGGATTACTTGAGACCAGGAGTTTGAGACCAGCCTAGGCAACATAGCAAGACCCCGTATCTACAAAAAATAAAAAGTAAATTTAAAAATTATCTGGATGTAGTTTGTTGTACCTGTAGTCCCAGCAACTCAGGGGTCTCAGGTGGGAGGATTGCTTGAGCCCAAGAGTTTGAGGCTGCAGTAAGCCATGATAGAGCCACTGTACTCCAGCCTGAGCAATAGAGCAAGACCCTATTTCAAATAAAAGGATAGAATTGATGTTCATTCATATTTATCTCCCACAGTGATTAGCGCAATGCCATGTGCATAATAGATCCTCAATATACAGATATCTCCCATGATTTTCAAGCAAATGGAGAATTAAGGGTGGACCTTAGGAGAGAAGTCAAAGCCAAAAACATAGGTTTTTGTGTTATCAGTATAGAGGTATAACCTCAAGACCTTTGAATGGACAGGCTGAAGGAAGGTGAGAGAGAGCATATGGGAAGTGAAGACATTAAATGCAGGAACTTTGGAGCCACAAAAGTTTAGGGTGTGGTTGGAAGAAGAAAAGAAAAGTAATTAGATTTTAAAGCACAATAGTTAAATAGAAAGCAAAGCAAGTTAGTACAATATGTAGAAGGCAAAAGAGGAGATCACTTAGAATAGTAAATCTTTACCAGGACAGTTTTGCCCCCGAGGAACATTCAGCAATGTCTGGAAACAGAAACACGACACAGTGGGTGTTAATGAATCTTGTAGGTAGGGGCCAGGGATGCTGCTAGGCATCCTACATTAAAAAGGGTAGCTCTCCATGACCAAGAATTATCCACCTGAAGATGTCAATAGCACCAAGTTTGAGAAATCACAATGTGTAAGGTCATCATCAACAGTGTTAGATGCCCTGAGAATCTGAGAAAAGGTCACATTATTTGGTAATTAGTGGTGACTTTTTAAAGAAAAGTTTGTCTACGTTGTGAAAGGATAAGGTTGGTGAAAGTGGGTAGTGAGACAGAGTTTAAAAGACGTGATGACTTCTGAGAAGTTGGAAAGTAAGGTGGAAGGGAAGCAAAGATTATTTTGTTTCTAAGAATCAAAGAGACTTGACCCTGTTTCTATATGAAGAAGAAGAGTTAAGACAGTGAGGGAAGTGAGGAAGGATAGGAAGGAGAGAGGGAGGGAAAGAGATTAAAAGTGTGAAAAAGAGATGAGCAATGCATATTATTTCCTTAAAATAATAAGGAAAGTAAAGGTTAAGAATGCAAAGAAGAGTTGGGGCAAGATCGTTTTGAGGATGAAGAAGGAAGAAAGGGATAGGTAAATGAATGGAATTTTAAAATGCAGAGATACTGGAGAAGTTCACAAAACATGACCTTTCTCAGTGAAGTAGTAAAGTATAAATGGCCGAGATTAAAAGAGGGGAGCTTGGCGACTGGAAAACAAATTGATAGCAGTCTTCCTGGAAGATGAGTAAGGAATAGGCTGGTGATGACTGAAAGCTTTATGGAATGAAGTTGAAAACTCAGCTGACTTTGGAAAGCATAAGTAGTGGGTTCAGGCATCACATTTAAAGTGGCTCCTTTAGAAATGCCTAGTAGATGAAAGAAAAGAAAAGCAAACACAGATGTTCAGCTGGACTAAGGGTGAGGAGCTGGCAAGACCCAACTGTGGTATCAGATCAAGGGCATGAAAGGAGCAAAAAAATGACACAGTTGAAAGGGTGCACCGTGTTTTGGGGCTGGATCATGAAGACTCTCAGTTCAGAGGAAGGGAAGCTGGCAAACTGGGGAAGGGAGGGACTGAAGAAGTGAAAATCTTACAGAGGGCAAGTAGCTGGTCCAATTTTAGGTGATAAGGAGAATAAAGGTGTTTCACTGTGGGGAACCTTCTGCAGTAAAGCAGCATAAAAGTTACCAGAAAGAAAAAAACGTCATTTTTCTGGAGTCTCTGTTTTTAAAGTTAGGAACTGTCCCTGCTTTCAGGCAGCTTAAAGGAAAAATATTCTATGAGTTATTTCTACATTTGCTAGCCTGTGTTGATCATTTTCTTCAGATATTCACAACTCTATAATATGTAGGCAATCCATTCTTTTTGGGCTCAAATATAGATTTAGTCCAGAATCTATACTTCACTCTACTCCTTACTAGATAAATAACCTCAGGCAAGACATTTCACCAACTTTTTTTTTTTTTTTTTTTTTTTTTTTGCATCTGCAAGATGGGATTCATGAGTTCTAGCTTCGAAGCCTGTCCTAAGGATAAATCATGTACAACTATAAAATATGTTAGGTTTAAAATTAGCAAGAAAAAACAAAGAATCCCATCAAACAACGGGCTAAGGACATGAATAGACAATTCTCAAAAGAAGATACACAAATGACCAACAAACATGTGAAAAAATGCTCAACATCACTAATGATCAGGAAAATGCAAATCAAAACCACAATGTGATACAACCTTACTCCCGCAAGAATGGCCATAATCAAAATTTTTTTAAAAAAAATAGATGTTGGCATGGATGCAGTGAAAAGGAAACAATGTACTCTGCTTGTGGGAATGTAAACTAGTACAGCCACTATGGAAAACAGTGTGGAGATTCCTTAAATAATTAAAAGTAAACTACCACTTGATCCAGCAATCTCACTTCTGGGTATCTACCCAAAGGAAAATAAGTCATTATTCACAAAAGATACTGCACATGCATGTTTATAGCAGCAAAATTTGCAATTTCAAAAATGTGGAACCAGCCCAAATGCCCATCAATCAACGTGTGGATGAAGAAACTGTGGGGTGTGGGGGTGGGTGGGTGTGTGTGTGTGTGTGTGTGTGTATGGTGGAATACTACTCAGCCATAAAAAAGGAATGAATTAATAGAATTCACAGCAACCTGGATGAGATTGGAGACTATTATCTTAAGTGAAGTAACTCAGGAATGGAAAACCAAACATCATATGTTCTCACTCATAAGTAGAAGCTAAACTATGAGGATGCAAGGGCATAAGAATGAAACAATGGACTTTGGGGACTCAGGAAAAAAGGGTGGGAAGGGGATGAGGGTTAAAAGATTACAAATTGGGTTCATGTATACTGCTCGGGTAACGGGTACACTGAAATCTCACAAATCACCACTAAGGAACTTACGTAACCAAATGCCACCTATTCCCCAAAAGCCTATGGAAATAAGAAATTTTAAAAAAATACATTAGGTACCAAGTGCAGTGGCTGATATTTTTAATCCCAGCACTTTGGAATGCCAAGGCGGGTGGATCAACTGACGTCAGGAGTTCGAGACTAAAAATATAAAAAATTAGCTGGGCATGCTGGTCCATGCCTGTAATCCCAGCTGCTCAGGAGACTGAGACAGGAGAATCATTTGAGCCTGGGAGGTGGAGGTTGCAGTGAGCCAAGATGGTGCCACTGCATTCCAACCTCAGCAACAAGAGCAAGACTCTGTCTCAAAACAAACAAAAAAAGTTAGGTTTTTAATAATTTTAAAAATTCATATTTTTCTTTTCTCATCTGTACTAGTGGCCTCACTGGTGGCCAATCTTCTGCCTGACTTATCACCTCTTATTCTTCATCCAGCAGAAAATCCTATTCTGCCCGAGTTTTATTTTTCAAATAAGATCACTCTTATTATGTTTTCGCATTCTTTAAACTACAGTGTTTCTCCTCTAAACACTGAATGTAAAAGCTTTACATCCCCTTAGAAAAATTGCTTAACTATGTGAAATTCTGATTTCCCCTCACATGGCTTTGCAGGATCTTTGCAACAGCAGAGATCATGTGCATAAAGGGCCTAGCGTTGGCATGAATGTTGTCATGAATGGGTGCTATGACAGTAGTGATTTTACAAGAATGACAGAATTATTGTAACAATCCCAAAACCTCATTTCCCCAAGCATAGCTTTAACTTTATTGGATTCTTGATAATCTATCACTTGTTGTTATCATTGCGACTAATCATAAACTGATTTATGGTTTCAATCAGTTTTTTCTGGTCCTCACTAGATGGTAAACTTCTTAAGACAGAAACTAGGTTTAAATTCTAAACTATATTTCAAGACTATCTTAGTCTACAATGAAGATTCAATGAATACTTATCCTAAAGTATGGCATGACAGACAGCATCATACCACGTAGATATTAATGAGAAGAAAAATAAACTTCTTAGGTAATTGTCGAATTCAGCAAGCAAAAACGCTACTACTTATGGAAATAGAGTCTGCAATTCAATTATAAGAGTCTTTCTGAATGTGGTCAGTACTGTGCCTACAAACCATAATTTGTGTGTATTATGGACAAAAATTCATCATAATTCTAATAGAATGGTTTTAAAGCCAAGTCAGCTTGGAGTGTTTATACAGCTTGTATTTACTTTTGCTAAAATAATTGAGTTTGTAACAATTATAAGGCTACCCAGATCTCTGTAGTGATGTATTGATTTTTACACTCAGAAGCTTTCCCTCATTAAAAATAAAGTGTTCTAGTCATTGTGGCTCCATCAACAGAACTTAGTGTCATTGTTACAGTAATCATGAGCTTGATGGATATATTGGGACCTCTTTAAGGCTTCAGTTGTAACATAATGATTTGCAAAGCTCTCAAAAGTTAATTATCTTCTGTGTCCCAAATAGAAACAAGTGTCTTATCACCCTGGACTAAAACAAACAAACAAACAAACAAAAAAAAAAAAAACTGTAGTAAAAGGCAAGGGTCACCTCATGAAGAGCATCTGCAGAAGTCTTAATGGCTTCTGGTCTGTGATCCAGAGTTCAGTGGGATATGAGCATAGAAAAAATTATTCAGACATTTGGGGTGACAGATATCTGAGTAAATGTGAAATCATTGTCAAGGAATAGTGGAAGATGAGATCGAGAAGGGCCAGGTTATAGAAAACCATGACTTCCAGGAGAAGCATATAGAATTATGGAGTACTCAGTAGAGAACACAGATGGTTCCTAAACAGGGGACTAATACCTTAATTTAGAAAAACTAATCTGCTTATTACAGTAAGTGAAGTAGAGTAGCGGGTGGAGGACTGTGTGAGGTGGAAAAATGGGGCTGAAGGGAGATCTTGAGGCAAGCAGAACAGTAGGAGAAAGATTTGAGAGATGCCTGGCACAAATTCATAAGGGAGTGATCTTTTAAGACTGATTGGAGAAGGGGTTAGAAAATAACGGAGAGGGGATTTTGGACGTGTGTGTGTCTATGTTTGGTGAGTGATCACATGTAAGGCAAGGAAGGCTGGAGTCAAAGAAAACATTGAGGCTTGCAGTTTGGGTAATATTTAAATAATTAATGGAATTAGTTAAACTAAAAATAGATCATTTAATAGTAACTGATGTTATAAAAGATTTAGATGTGTAGAAGTGAAAATACTCGCAGAAAAACCAAATAAAAATATTCATCAGAGAGTTAAGCTATATATTATTCTACAGTACATTTCTCTTTGTGAAAATGTCCAAGAGTTTTTGTTTGTTTTATTTATTTTTACCATGGAATTACTGGCTCATAAGATATGACATTTTCAATTTTATTTGATGGTGCTGACTTGCTCTCTGAAGCAGTTGTACAAATATAAATTTCCCTTAGCTCTTTATGAGTTTTACTTCTCCAATGCTTCTTGTTATTTATATTTTGAATATTGTGCTAACAGCATCTATTATTAGATAGCATTTCCCTAATTGCTAATAAGAATGAGCATCTTTTTCATATGTTAATAGTAACTCAGAGTCCCTGTTCTCTGAATATCCTGTTCATATTCTTTGCCCCTTTTTTTCTATTATATTTTGTTTTTCTTGTTGTTATTGTAGATGTTCTTTATATAATATGATGCTACTCCTTTGCAAGTATCTTTTTCCCGTCTGTCTCTTTTAATTTCACATATGTTCCTCTGCTTCTGAAATATAAATTTGATTATATTGCTTAGGTAAGGGGAGGGAGAGCATTAGGACAAAACCTAATGCAAGCAGGGCTTAAAACCTAGATGATGGGTTGACAGGTGCAGCAAACCACCATGGCACACGTATTACTATGTAACAAACCTACACGTTCAGCACATGTATTCCAGAACTTACAGTAAAAATAATAATAATAATAATTAACTTTTTAATTTAAAAAAACTCTATTTACTTGTGGACATTTTATCCTACAAGATTCACCCGATATATTAGTCCTCCTGTGAATTATTCTCTGATTTCTTATGTGAAAGATCTGTCTTTCCTTTCTTTTTCTTATATACTTTGTACTCTATAATATAGGATCATTATAGTACCTCTGATGATTAATTGTATTGGTTTATTTACATGACAATCTAGATTGTAAACTCCTTGATGGTTTTCTTCACCTTAGTACTCCCAGAAGCTGGCCCAGTGTCCGCGATAGAATGGGTATTCAGTAACTGCTTTTTGATGTGAATTCCCTTTGAAAAATGAAGATACCATTTACACTTACTTCTGAGAGATTTTCACCTTTTTGAAGCCATGGAGACTATCTCTTTCACTCATACTCATATTCCACTTTGATGTCAATCCTCATATAAGAGATGCAGAATTAACGTAACCATAATCTCAAGCTAATCAGCACACTTGAACCACTGTTTTTCTTTACTCTTCCCAAGAAAAGTAAACATCATAAAGAAAACAATTTTCATGTATACATCTTTAAAATTGTCGTTAAAAGATAAATATCACATTCACTAGGCATTTGCTATAACCTTTAGAAAAAAATGAAAATGTTGATTACAAACTTTGGTAGTGCCATGTTTTTTAATGAAGATGATTAAAATAACTTAGATAAATAACTCCAAAGTAATTTAATAAGTTTCCACTCAAAATGTATTTGAGATTCAAATATATGCCTAGAGGGCTACCAATTCACAAAAATATATAGTTATTTCATTTGCTAAAGTACAGTTCTTCAAATTCTTAACAATCCACTGCCTTCCTTGTAATGTGCTTGGGTGACCTAATTTGTTGGCAGCCTTCCCTAAGATGTGGTAGTGAGGTTGATCTCTGGAATTCACACACACACTCATTAACCAGATGCAGATGGTCAAATAACAGCTACCAGACTGACTCACTTTGAACTCCTTAAAACTTATGTTACACACTTTGGGTCCAAGTTCCCTTTCCATAGCATCATCTTAATGCCTGCAGGACAGTGACAGCCTGAAAAATTGCGTATTCTTTTCTTTTAGAATTTGCTTCCAAGCTTTCTTATCTTTGCTTTGCTGCATATTTTTAAGGTGTTATTTTTTTTGTTAAACATCAGAGCTATCTTAAGTATGACTGGCACATCTTTTATGTGGCTCTGTGGCATCACAGATGAGACTTTTTGGAGCTGACAGTCTTCTTATTAAAAGTGCCATTTTCTTTTCTTTTTATTTTTGTCTGTAGATACAGATTACCGAAAGAAAGGACTTCTCTTTTTTTTATTTTTTTTCAGTTAAACTACTGCTACCTAATACCTAATTTTTATTAAGGATAGCACATGCAAAAATGGACTTTAATGCTCTGCTAGCTCCTCCTGGCTGTGGTGATTAGAGTTGGGCCTATTAATTGGTTACCCACACTCACAGAGGATTTGATTAGATTCTTAATTCTCTCTGGCAACTCTTAGAGCCTGTCACAAAGTGTTTTTTGAAAGAAAGTGTACTCTTTTCACGTAATTTCATTAAGAACATTTTCTCGGGCCTTGGAATACATTGGCACTCTCAAATAAAGTTCAAAGAACACCATTCTGGTAGAGCAGGTCACTTTTCTAATTTTAACCTAAAATCTTTATAAACTCCATGTGACAGACTTTTCAGCCATAGAATGTTACCCATTGTCTGTGTTCTCCGTGTAAAAAGCACAAGTGGGAATGCTCCAGTCCACATTTGTGAGCTGCTGAGTGTTGAATTTTTATTTTTAAATGGACCCTCAGGAGCCAAAAAAAAAAGTCGAGTTAATCATACTCTCAGTTCCTAGCTCATTATCATCATCCATTCCTGCAAGTCTTGTTTCATTTCCTTCTTCTTACCTGGTACTCCTATTTCCTAGCAACCTCCATTCACTCTAATGACTTTGATGAATGTCCTTAAATATGTGTGCACCTTGTACAATATGCAGCAGATGAAGTTTCTATGTTTTCAAGGATAATAAGCTTTCCAGTGTCAATAACCTTGTTTACTATTACTTGAACAAACCACAGCTTTAGCTAATGCATAAAATGTGTAAATTAAGGAGCCATAGGATATTAGGGAAAATATTCAAATCTAGCCAACTAGGAAGTGATTTCATGTTTGTGAGACGTTTAGACAGTGCTAGGTGGCCTTTATTAAACAGTGACTGTAGGCTGGGTGTGGTGGCTCACCCCTGCAATCCCAGCACTTTGGGAGCCTGAGGTAGGTGGATCACTTGAGGACAGGAGTTCTTGACCAGCCTGGCCAACATGGTGAAACCTTCTCTCTACTAAAAATACAAAAAGTAGCCGGACATTGTGGCACGCGCCTGTAGTCCCAGCTACTCGGAAGGCTGAGGCACGAGAGTCACTTGAACCTGGGAGGCAGAGGTTGCAGTGAGATCTTGCCACTGCACTCCAGCGTGAGTGACAGAACAAGACTCTGTCTAAAAACAAAAATCAAAAACCAGTTACTATGACCCATTCACCCATTCATAGAACTAAGGTTTTTACCTTAGCTTTACCAAAAAAAAAAAAAAAGCAAGATGGTGTTCTAATTCCCAATTTCTAAAGGAAAAAAAAAAAACAGTCTAAGAAAGGTGAAGTGACCAGCCGAATGGCACACACCTAAATTTTGGTTCTAGGATTAAATCCAGGTGTGTAGTCTTCTCTCAAAAATGGAATGTTTCTTGTCTTTGGAAAACTCCAAGGACAAAAAGATGTCTTAAAGAGATTGGGAAAGATTATGTTGAGGAAGGATCATATGGCCTTGGCATTGAAGAATAGAGCTAATTTGATTAGACTGGTAGGAAAAATGCTTATTGTAAGGAAGCGGGCAGGGGTATCTTCAACAGACAGGAAACGGTTTCCCTTGGCTGAGCTGCAGAGATGACCATTAGAAAGTGGGAAAGGCAGACTGAACCTAAATCATTAGGCATTATCTATTAGGCTGGGAAGTTTGGTTCCGTCTAAAAAATACAGAATTTTATCTTGTAGGATAGCTTAGGATAGTGGGTGGGATTGGGAGTAAATTTATTCCTCTGGTGTACATATAGAAGTGTAAGCTATGACATACAACGACTAACCAGCTATATTACCATTGAAGCTTACATATTCCTATCTGGTTTCAAATTTTACACACCCAAGGTGAAAAAGATAAGACCAAGAACCAAAATAATCAGAAGAGAAAATATTAAAAATAATAGTTACTGAGGTCTTGTTAGAAGCCAAGCTGAATGCTTTCCATGTAGTGTCTCAATTAATCTTCGTAATAATTCTAAATGATAGTGCTGTTTTTTTCCCATTTTGCAGATTTAGAAAATGAGACATAAAAGTAAGATGGCTGACTCAGAGTCAAAAAGCTAGTTCCTGGCCACAGGCCATGAGAACCAATGTGTATCTGATTCTCAACCATTAAACTCTACTGTCTCCAATAAGTAAATGGTTAAATGTGTGATAAGAGCCAACTAGTTTAAACTCAAGGCAGTGTTGGGAATATTTTATCTGATTTCAGCTGAGAAAATAGAAAGTGGACAAGTGCTCTCCAAGGAAACCAGGCCATAGGTTTATACAATGAAATCATCACTTTGAAGGATGTACTTCATCCTCTCCAAGTACTTAGGCAGATAGACCCGTACATTTTAATACAGTCATGCGGCTGCGAATGTCCTCCAGGGGGCCATTTAGCTATCTCCTTTTTGCACCCAAAGGTTTTGTAAAGATTTGAAATGCATTGGTAATGAGGTTTATGTCAGAGGCAAGGGGTGGGAGTGGGGGTCAAAGCTTTAGTATTATGTGGGTTCAACTGTTACAAGGGAGATGGTCCCAGCGGAATTTTTTAAGCAAGGGGAGATAAATCTCTTCAAATAAAGGGACTGCTTTTTCTTTCATTCAACCTGATTCCTCTGCCTCTGGGCTAGTCTTTCATCTTATGTAGTCACAGATAACAGACTCCTTGACTCTTCCTCAGGTCCCAAACCAACTAGTCACAGGCAGAATTTGGTGATCTGTAATCCAGGTAGAAGAGATGTGAGGATTTTGTTTACATGTACACCGGTAGCTCATAGAAACCTGTGTATTCTAGAGGAGAAATTCCTGGCCCAGTAACTGGAATTCCTAACTTCTCAACACAAACCTGCGAACATTTCTATGTGGATGCTTGATAAAGAATATTTATACCATTTCTAGTTTCTTAAACTGTAAAAATTAGATATGTTAACTTTATACAGTATGTGTAGTCCTATTTATAAATCACATTATAGTAAATAAGAATATTTTTTCAGTTTACAAAAATAGCTTAATATTTATAGAAATCCTATGGTGATTCTTTTCACTCTCTAAATTAGTTAATTTTATGTATCAAGATTTCTTAATGAGGGGCCTGTATTGCCCCTTACCTATTTCATGGAAATATTGTAAGGACTCAAGGTTTAGAAACCCCTCATTTTCTGAGATTGATATGAAAATGTGGGATAATTATAAATAATAAGTATCAGCATTAAGTGCTTTAGTAATTTAGTAATAATTTAGTAATTTAGTTATAAATTAGACGTTTTAGCAAATTGTGTATACTGGGGAGAGAAGACAAATAGTTAACTAAATAGTTCCTGGATGCTGGGAATTGCATGTATCTTAACTCATTTAATCTATACAACACCCCCATTTACTGTATCAGTGCACATGAATGAAATGCCTACTACATTCTAGAAGTTGCACTCGATATTGGTGTTACAGTGGTGAATGAGACATATACAGCCTCCAAACTCAGGAAGCTAAAGAACCAGAGAAAATTAAAGAAGTCCCAGTGGTCATATGTAAAGGTTCACAAAGGGTTGGGAGGGGACAGGGGACCTTACATATTAACATTTCAGTCTGAGCCCCTGAATACATTGAGCTCAGAATCCACAAGCATAAAAGGTGGGCAGGCTTTATAGTTAATAAATATGACCAGGTATGGCTGTCCAAAGCCCGTGGTTTCTTTCCTGTCATATTATCCTGCCTCCTTACAATAATTGATCGTTTCCCAGAAGATATCTTTCCATTTTAAGCATTGAAACAAGTATGCCTTGAATAAGCAAGTGTTCACATGAGCTCTTACGTTTGTATTCTACGATGGAGAAAGAACTCGTAGTCTTTTCTATTTCCATCTTCCTGATGATGATTCTGTCGCTACAGTTGCCTAGACACTGCCTTCAAGGATATGTGAGTGAAGATGATAGCAATTAAAAGGAATAATGGTTTTCAAACAGCAGTTGTTCTAACACGCTGCTGCCCAGGTTAGGTGAGCATGTTAACATCAACTTCTTTATCAACCTTCAAGGCACTGGCATAATGAGTTGATCTCTTATTATTATTATTATTTTAATGAAAATGAGACATAACAGAGTTTGGGGTTCTTTTCCCCCCCAAATACATTACTATGTTTCTGAAGCCCATGAGATTACTTGAGCATCGGAGTAGTTCAGTTACCCCTGCAGCACACTAAAGAGCAGCAACGTTAATATCTTATTAATTCCGTAACAGTCATTGTTCCTTACTTGGTATCCAACATAGCTGCGCAAGCATTCTGCCTAATAATAAGACTGCGTTCTTCCCCCAAATGATTTATAATGCACAGGGAAATGACTCATTATGTACTCCACCTCACCAACTCTGCTTTTAGCACCAGACACATAGTGTGGCTTGGTCAGAGAAACCCAGGGCTTAATTATAATTCCAAAGGTGTTGTATCCTGAATAATAATTCTATGTCATTAACAAATGGAAATCCCAGGCAATTATTTGAGTAGGTGAATAATATCAAGGGTAGATGTTATAACCAACTTTTATTATTCCTGAAGAAGAAATGTCACTCGGAATTTGGCTTCTGTCATTGGTCTTAATTACCACTTACAATATAGGGCTTAGAGAACAATTACTTAAATCACACACGCTCATAAAGAATCATGGGAAAAGGAAGCAGAGGTGACCAAGGCAAATCAAGTCATCCTGTTTATTCGAGTCGTTCATTTGTTGGCTCAGAACACATTTACCAAACACTTGCCCTATGCCAGGTTCAGTGTTAGGACCTGCAGACAAGAAGAGAACAAAGTAAGCAGTAGACAAAGGAAAGAAAACTTAAACTTCAGCAGCCACCGTGGACCACACGGCCAATTCTCAGTTCTGCCTATAGGATGCCCCATTTTAGGCCAGCTTCCCATTTTTGCAATTACTCTTTGGGGCAAATGAATAACACAAATACATCTGGTTTTTCATAGGTGAAGATGATTTCTCAATATAGATGTGGAGGTTATTGGCATATGAGTAGGAGCATGCTTGGAAAATTATTTTCCTGAGGACATGTAATTTGGAAACATCAAAAACTTTTTGAAATGAAGGTTGTAATGTTTGAGATATGTTTCTGCTTTAACATATTCAAAATGATTTCTAAAGTCCATACAAAAGGAAGAATTTAATGTAAAATGGCCTATTATTAGATATTAAAATTATTGAATATGGAAGAAATATGAAGAAGAATGGCGACTGATGTGGTTTGCCTGTGTCCCTACCCAAATCTCATCTTGAATTGTAGTTCTCATAATCCCCACGTGTCGTGGGAGGAACCCAGTGGGAGATAATTGAATCACAGGGGCGGTTTCCTTCATGCTGCTGTTCTCGTGGTAGTGAGTGAGTTCTCACAAGATCTGATGGTTTTATAAAGGGCTTTTCCCCCTTTGTTTGGCAGTTCTCCCTCCTGCTGACATATGAAAATCGATGTGTTTGCTTCCCCTCCTGCCATGATTTAAACTTTCCTGAGGTCTCCCCAGCCCTACAGCACTGTGAATCAATTAAACCTCATTCCTTTATAAATTACCCAGTCTCGGGAAGTTCTTTATAGCAGCATGAGAATGAACTAATACAGAGACGATCGGGAGAGTCTTAGACATTGTCAGATCTTCACTTTTGGCATTTCCCAAATCATTTCATGTGGATATATGGTGTTTCTCCTTCTCTTTTTCTATTTGCCCTTCATTATTCTTTTCTTGTTTCTCATGTCTTGCATCCCTGTTCAGGAAAACTCATACTTTCTCTTTTAGTCAAGGTTTCCATTGTTTTTTGAAGTTTATTCTCCCTTCTTTAGCTATAGCCACCTTTCTTGAACTAGTTTAAGTTCCTGCATTGATTTCCTTCAGTGATGAGCAAATTTCCTGTCTCTAAGGGAGTTCAACAGAGTCAGGCTCCCGTATGTTGTTCTAGCAGAAAGAAAAACCTATTATATGCCAAAGAAACACTTCCGTGCTTTACTTATGCTTCAGAGAGTGGCTCTGGGCATAAGCAGGCTCCTCGACTAAAGCGCCAATAAGAAGTATCCATCAGCATCACAGCCATAACTCAAATCTAGATATTCAAATTCCTGGCTTGTATATACATATATGTGTGTATATATGTGTGTGTATGTACACTTGCATATATGTATATGTATACATAAATTTAAAATTACAGTATATGTGTGTGTGCATATATGTATAAAATCAGACTTCTTGTTAATATCCTCATACATTCACTCATCTATTCAATAATATTACTGAGCACCTACTATATGCAAGGCACTATTCCAGGCCGTTGGTATCTAATGCACAAAACAATGCCTGAGCTCTGTTGGAGCTTACATTCTGGAGGAAAAAAAGGGACAACAATGAAGTAAAAAGTAAAAGATGCAGTATGTCAGTTGGCGATAAATGCTCTGAAGAAAAATAAAGCAGAGAAGGGAGCCTAGGAGGGCCAAAGGAGGGGTAGGGGACGTTTGCTCCTTTAAATAACGTGGTCAGGGAAGGCTTCACTGATAAGGTGACCTTTGAGCAGACAATTGAAAGTGGTGAAGGAGCAGGGGGAGGGGCCAATAGGGCAGGGGGTGTGGGGGAATAGCATCACAGGCAGGAGAAACAGCAGGTGCAAAGCCCGGAGGCAGTACTGTATTTGGCTTTGCCCAGACCCAGGAAGGAATCATTTCTCCAAATTATACAACTTGGCAGAGGGCAGTGGGCAGGAGAAGCACCATACACAGAAAACACTGTGACTAGTACCCCCTGGAGTTGTACAGTGAGTCTGCCCTTGCAAGGACACCAGTGTGGCTTGAGTAGAGGGAAGGGAGCCAGATCTCAGAGGGCCTTGTAGACCTGTGTAAGGACGACTTTGTTTTACTCAGCAGTGTGCTAGTAAATGTTTAGCAACTAGCTCTTGGGAGAATGAAGGGGAAGAGATTTGACTCTGATTTATAGCATTTGTCAATTGCTATAGTGGAAACAGTGGCACCAGGGCTGAGACTAAGCAGGACACTGCTGAATGTGGAACTGGGAAGGGAAGTGGAGCGGTACCAACACTCATATAGTATTTCTTACGTATAGATAAAATAGATGTAAATAACTGTATAAGCATAGATAATAAAGTGTAATAATCAGGAAGGGATGAGTTTTGAGAATGAGTTACCTATGTTTTAAATATAATTTATATAATTATATAATTTAATTTTTAAGAATGACTGTGTTGCAAAATTTCTCAAAATTTGTCAGGTCTCTTGAGCTGGTATGAGCTGGCTGCAGCACACCACTGGTTTTCCTCAGAGTGCGGGCTCATAAGCAGTAGAGATACGCCGCCAGACTTTGTAGAAGGATCGCTGTGCTGTACTGAGAACAGGTGATAGGTGGTCAAAGGCAGGAGCAAGGAGACCAGTCAGGAGGTTTTCCAAAAGCTTTAGGATTCAGCAGAAAACATTTGGACAAACCCTGCACCTGCCTGCCATGGTTTCCCTCCCAAGCAGCTTAAGAACATGAGAGTATGATCCTGGCCTTAGTCACTTACCTTAATTCCTCTGTTCTTAAAGGCCAGGTTTCTTCTCAGTTAATGTTTCTGAAATCAGGATTAAATTGGGATGCATCTAAAAACTGATCATGTATACTTAATACATATTGTTTCTTTTTTTTTTTTTTTTTTTTTCCCTGAAAAGCTGGTATGAAATCAATGTGGGTTTAGCAACTGATAGCATTTTACAACTGAGAAAACATTCTGTTTTGCTTTGTGAACCACAGAATTGATCGTAGTATTGTTTGTGGCCCCACAATTGAATAAAACTGATAAAGGCTTTGGAATATAAATATAGACTTTATAAATAAAGCCTGAGGAAATTGAGAGTGTTTTAATAGGAAAGACAAACACTGAGATGTGGGGAAAGGTATAAGAGGAATCAATGAATCAAGCATTCAGGGGAGCCTGTGAGTCCTTCTCTGATTAAATAAGACAGACAGCCATCTAGGGATGTGATTTAAGGAGTGCTACCTCCCTTTCTCAGCAGCCTGCAAAGCCAGATTATATTCCCACTAGTTCAGTTCTTTGGGCTTCAAGCATTGTCTCCAGGTGATCTCTGTTAAAATGTCTGAGAGTGACCCAGGAGGCATGGCACATTCACAGAGAGACCATCAAAACAATTAATGGGAGGGCAGCACCCAGAGGAAATGAGGCTGGAAAATGTTAATGGAGAGTCAGCGCTGGGTACAGATCTAGTGCAGTCTTTCAGAGCTGAGTCATGACTAAACCTCTTTCAACAGGTCCTTTTGACTTCAGCAAGCTTATACCACCATGTGCTGCTGGGGTGCCATACCTCTACCCAACCACTTTCCTCCATCGTAATGACTGCTTATCTTCATTCTTGTGCTCCCAGAGTGGGCCCTGTAGCAGCACAGGAATAAAGACGGTTGGCATTAGTTTTACACAAAACCACAGATTAATTCTACCTTTATTCTTTTCTCTCTAGTCAAGGATAATTACTTTTGTATATTATCCTATGGCACTTTGCAGTTTTTATAATGTCACATCCAAATCTGAGTTTATTAAATAACTCAAAACACAAAAGTCATTCAATAAAAATGTTTTTCAAGCAGTAATTATCCCTTAGGAAAAGAAGTTTCATTTCTATAACCGGTAAAAATAATTTAACATTAATATAATGGACATTGGATGATTACGGTCCTTGAAATTAGGATACACAGCAATACTTAACGATATATTATCTGTTAAGCATTATCAATTTAGATGAGGGCTGGAAGCCAACATGATGGTGAACCCAAACAAAACATAGACACAGAGATATTTATAACTATCCAGTTATTAGTTTAGTCATCCAGCTGATTTTTTAAAGATTATCATCCATACTTCTTCTTAATCTTACAATAGAGCTGTACATTGCACCTCTCCAGGGCCTGTGGATTTCTGTTGAATCAGCATTGTTCATGTTCAAGATTCTTCACACTGAGTAATACAGGAGTCATTGGGCCACTGTGCTCTTCCTACCCAACCACCCGTTCCATGCTTCAACACAACTGTTCTGATATGAGTCATATCTGTATCTACTAGGATTCAGTCTAAGATTTCATTTGGAAAAAAGAGCCTTGGTGCTACCATTAAACAATTTTAAAACTACTGGTCTAGTTTACAGGGCACCCTAAAAAGATGAATGGAATAGTGCTTGGAGGGGTAAGAAATAATGTGAAAGGTCTTCTTGCGGGATTATTATATATCAATAAAAAATAGTTTTCTATTTTTAAGGGGTATAAAAATGAAAGCCACAATTTTGTTTTAAATATAGAGAATACACCGGATTTTTTGGAAACTACTATGTGCTGTGTTTTGTGTTGAGCACTTTGCAGGCTTTTCTCATTTAATCCTCTACGACGTCTCATTTGACTTCATTTTATGGAGCAGGAAAATTAGATATTCAGATTGTTCTGCCTGCATCTAAAGTCAGGTCCAGTCTGACTGCGTTTCAGACTCTTGGAACCTCTGACATTTACTCAATATTTTAAAGTGTGTATTATAAATAACTGTCTCCCTGAGGCGTGTGAGGTTTGGCTTTGCCCAAAGTTAGTAATTAGGTTGGATGACCAGTCCTGCAACTCTAGCCTGTTGGCCAACTTTCCTATTTGATCTGGGACTCGTTACAGGGCGGTTTTGGCATGGATGAGAAAGGAGATGAGAAATAGATGAAACCACGCTGCAGGATTAAACCTGAAATGTTATTTGGTGGAAAAAGTATTCCCAGGCTGAACTCTAGTTCTTTCATTCACTACTCTACACACGTCGTAAATCAGCCAGAAGAGAGCTATTTCCATATTTTAAATTGCTGCAAAAATCTCTCCGACTTCCTCATTTTGCAGATAAAGCTTCAACATTATATGACGCAGTGTATGTTGAATTTTAATGCTCACTTCAAAAATCATACTTACTCACTTTGTGTGTTTTTGATGCTCTTCTGACATACAACCATGACCTAATTTGTTTGCAGCACATGTTTACTTCTGTAGTGGTTTATTATTAAAATGTTTCTAAGCTTCTGTCTTAGCTATTTAGAAAGCTAAAGAAAGAATCCCTGTTGCCTTTGAATAATGTATTGGTCCTTGCTAATATCTTACTGAAATAGCTCAAACCCAGTTTAAAAATGCATTTCACAATATTTTAGCCATTCTGATATATGAGTCATATTATAAATGTCATAAATCTTTTCAAAATGTTAAAAACTTAAAAAAACTGTGAGACATAGACAAAATACTATTAGTAAATATTTAAGTATCAATATTTGAAGACATTACAGAAATATGCTTTAAAAATATCTACAATGACAAAAATATATAAGCTAGAAAATCCTTAAATTAAGTCTGAGCTATAAAATGTAGAGCCATATTAAATGTCACTTTGTATTCAATTTGAAGGAAAAAATTAAGAAACCAAAACACTTTTTAAAATACAAACACTTCCCCAAAAAATGTTTAACTCTTAATCATATTAATATATATTTTAATTCCTCTTATGAAACAGGTATATCAAACATAGTTGATTACTGGATATGTAAACTTAATTCATATACCTTGTTCTTTAATAGTCATCTCTTGTTGCATAAGGCATCTTATATTTCTCTATTCCTAGTCTTGGTTACTAAGATATAGTGGTATAAATATCATCATGAGATAACATCTTATTTATCATTTTTCAGAAACCAAGAGTTAAAAGCTTCCCAAAATGTCACAAATCTTTGAGCTCTTAAGCAACCGTGTGTGTGTGTGTGTGTGTTTGTGTGTGTGTATGCATGCACGCATATGTTTGTATCTGAAAAAGGAGTAGGAGGGGGAGATAGCTATAATGCGTGTTGTGATTTATTGGATGCTAATCTTGGGAACACAAGATTGCATTTCAAAGGTCAGGTTTACAGTCATGAAAAACAAAGATTCTGCATGTTTGATACAAATGAGCCCTGTTTATCCAGTGTGTGGAGTAAGACAAATATTAGATTAAATGTAAATCACAGCATGTTCTTATTATAGATAGAAGCCTCTCTGGGAGCAGATGTGCTAATACTAAATAGAACACTGCTATAAAATGTTTTCCTGAATTACTGAAGTAAATAAAATACACTGAAGAAAATGGGGAGGGGGAATCATTTATAAAATTAAAATCCATTTTAATCTTGTAAAAGCACAATTAGGAGAGTTACTACCTTTAAAGATGTGATTTTATAGCCCCATATATTCCTTTGAAAAATAAAGTCCTTCCTAAAACCATAATTTCCAAGTCCATAGGTTTACTTAGGTATTCTTTAAGCGTTTCATTTTTACAACATGACTCTTGATTGACACCCCGTTACTTACATGCCATTCAAGTTGTTCTCAGTTTCCCATTTCCTATTTTTTCCTTTTAGTTTTGTGAATTGTGTGCATCTTGGTCATTGGGCTCGTTTATTCATTCAACAAATGTTTCCGAAAAGCCCATCATGCACTAAGTCGAAGCTCTGCTTGGCACCTGTGATGCAAAGATAATCAAGTCATGATTTCTGCCTTCAGTGAACTCATCAATGAAAACAAAGGAAGAAGTGATGAGTCCATGTGGACAAATCAGAGAAGGCTTTACGGTCTTGGAGAACAGGATTTTCTAGGCAGTGAAGGGGATGAAAAAGCACACACTAGGGGATAGGGGAGAGGTAAACATTGACATTTGGGAAGAGGTATAGAGTAAAAGGGGGAAACAGGTCAAGAGAAGGCTAGTGAGGCAGAAAGAAGGTACATTGGGAATGCCCTCTCACTCACATTCAAGAGTTTGAACCTCATTTCACAACGATCTCAGAGTCCCTGAAAGGTTTTTAAGAATTGAATTTGTAGAGGCAGAGATTGAAAGCAAGGACACAAGTCAGACTTTTCTAACTGTCTCTTTAAAGATAATATGAATAATATAAAGACACAACTCGTCTTCTTCCAAAGCCTATCATTTTTCCATTTCTCCCCAAATGGAATGGTGAGAAGGAACACTAGAGGTGGAACTAACTCATCAGGAGAAACTGTACTTTGCCAGGCAATTTGTATGATACACTGAAAAACAAGCATGAAAACAAATAAACAGAAAAGGTAAAATATAAAAAAAAAAAAAGGCCATTCATAAATTAGGAGAGAATCTCTACTAACAGTATTTTCTGTATTTTTCCACTTAGCCTTAAATAAGAGAGTGGAGCTAAGAGCCACCTATGTGTCTCTGATAAGTAAATTACTTTTACAAGACACTGTATCTGTGCTCTTTCTATATGTGTGTACCATTTTTTCTATGTAAAATATAGTTATGTAAAATTCTATTTTATGAACCAATAATAGCAACATATAAACAAAACCGGTGTATTTTATGACAATGTCTTGTATGAAACATATCATTTGTATCTCAAAAAAAGGAACCTGCCTTAACAGAAATTCCTTCCCTAGAATCTAGATGCTTTAAGTGTCAGAAATAGCTCTTCTTGTGATCCTATGAAAGGTGCCATGTGCATTTTTTTTTCCCAGACTGAGGTTTCTATCTATATCATGATATGTTCAGTTCAGTGAGAAGCATTCAATTTATCACCAAATACTACTGCTTTTACGGAAAAGGGCTTTTAAAAATATAGTTATTCATTTTGAAGAATTCTCTCTTTCTGAAAACCACTAGAAAGTCAAATAATCTTATCTTCCAGGTCATCTTCATAGCCCTGGAAATCCTAGGAGCAAACCACCCAGGAAGAGACCTGCACTGCTGGCCCAGCCAGCCTGATTCTGAACACTGACTCACGTTATGTCTCTCAGGTGTTGTTGAATTTTAAAGGCCAATTTCTTGTCTTTTTTTTTTCATATACAAAATAGTTTAATGAAGTCAGCAAATAAATGAGCTTGGAGCACTGCTGTGTACCCACCAAACCTTAAAAGTTTCATTATAAACTCCAGACCTTTCTTACACATAATAAGGTTCATTAAATACTTGTTGAAAAATATGCATTTTTAAAAAATAAGCAACTTAAAAACCATTTCTGTGCAATATTATATCTTACCTGATGAATATCAGTACCATCTCATGTAAATATATCTCCATGTAAAGGGATATATACATTATTTTATGTGTATGGAAAATTTTAAACAACTAAAGAAAAATACAAGGAGGGGATCATGGTAACAACCAACGTGAGATTAGGACTACTCAAAGTAATACCAGCTGGGCACCAGTGGCTCACGCCTGTAATCCCAACACTTTGGGAGAGGCAGAGGTAGAAGGATCACTTCAGGGCAGGAGTGGGAGCCCATCCGGGGCAACATAGCAAGATCCCCTCTCTACCAAAAAAATATTGAAAATTAGTTGGGTGCAGTGGCACCTGCCTGTATTCCCAACTATTCAGGAGGCTGAGGTGGGAGAATCACTTGAGCTCAGGAGTTTGAGGCTGCAGTGAGCTCTGATCATGCCACTGCACTCCAGCCTGAGTGACAGAGCAAGACCCTGCTGCAAAAAAATAAAAAAATAAAGCAATACTAGCATACATTTATCATGCCTGAGGCTGATTTCAAATTTGTACTTACTAGTACAAGCCTTTTTTAAAAAGCCAGTATGAAAGTGGCTTTTAGTAACTTTCTATCAGGAAAAAGTTGAACTGCCAATTTGTTTTCAAAGAGTTGAGGTCCTCCAAAATTAATTTCTGGTTTATCAAATTATTTCCATGCATCCTAGGCATTTAATGTCATCTTCTCATCAATTAATAGAAGGGTAAAAATATGAGGTGTAATAAGTAACAGGGGTAATAGGAGGAGTACAAAAAATCAAATATTATTACCTGTTTCCTTCATTTCTTCCTTAATGTTTTTGGACCTGTACACTTTTTCTGTGTATATTGATAATATAAGAAGTTGGCTGAGCTTATTTCTCTCTTGAGGTACAAGTATTCACAGTTAAATCCTTATTTTTCTAAGGAAAGTTGTGTTATTCTGAAAATTGCCTTCAGACAGCCATTAGCTAGGGACTAAATATCTATTTGCAGTATTTTATAGAAATGTTTTTGGTTATATAGATTAAAAGTGAAAATCTGTAAGATTGTATTCATTTTTGATTTTTTAAGAAAAATATGTATCTACTAGTCATTTTTCAATATGGTAACTTTTTTTCCTACTCTAAATCTGGGCCTAGGATGTGACAACTGAACTGAACATTGAAAATTCAGAAACTCCAACATGTATCATTGCATAATCACCCTGTATTGTTCACTCTTAAAAGTGGTTTGAACCTATGAAGGAGAGTTTGCATCCATGTACATGGTTGATGTAGTTTGGATATTTGTCCCTGCCCAAATCTCATGTTGAATTGTGATACCCAATGCTGGAGGTGGGGCTTGGTGGGAAGTGTTTGGATCATGGGAGCAGATCCCTCATGGCTTGCTGCTGGTCTTGTGATAGTGCGTTTTTGTGAGATCTGGTCATTTGAAAGCACCTCCCCTCCCACTCTCTCTCTTGCTCCTACTTTCGCCATGTGACGTGCCTGCTCCCCCTTTGCCTTCCACTGTGACTGGAAGTTTCCTGAGGCCTCCCCAGAGGCAGATGTCATTATGCTTCCTGTAAAGCCTGCAAAACTGTGAGCCAATCAAACCTCTTTTCTTGTAAATCACCCCGTTTCGGGTGTTTCTTTACAACAATGCAAGAACTGCCTAATACAGTGGTAAAAATCCCAAAGCCTAGAATCTTGTGCATCTGGACCAGCCCTGGTCATTGCCAATTACAAATGGGGAGACAATATTCTGCTAAATTATTGCTGCTTCCACTGTAAAAGCAAGAAGAGTGCCAGGGCACTGCTAGTCAGATGGCCACATGTGGATGAGATCGCCACAGGTGACTGGTTTAGTGTTACCAGGTCAGAAAATTGGTGTCATTTTTAAATTCATTTTTAGAGTAAGATGGGGGAATAATCATTTCTAGCTCCTGAATGTTCCTATCTGCTATCCAAGGCATATCAAGGTGTCTAGAAAGCCAAATTAGGAATTAGAAGGTGCTTAATAAGGAAAGGCTTAAGCAAAGGGAGTTAGATTGCTTTGTAGACAATGTTATACAGTCCACAGTCATGATTATTTCTGCTCCCCTACGGGGAATAGTAATCTATTTTATATCGTGATGTATTCTTTCCAACACTTATTATCAGCCCTTAATTCTCAAATATTAGAATTTGTCTTCTCTTAGATTTTAAAATCAATGTGTTTATTTAGAAGGAAACACTTTAGATTTTGATGAAAATTTAGGAAAGATTTATTTTACCAGTAACACTCATCATCTTTTGGGTGGGTCATTAACTAGCTTAGATTATGGTGTGGAGGAGAGTAGGAAAATTTGTATAATGACTCCACAGACAGCTAAATAAATAACGATCACTTGCAAGCTGATTTGGTTGTAGCTGTGTACTTTTTATAGAGAGCACAATAGATCACTGTATCTGTCAGGATAAGCTAGTTGTGCGTGATAATAGGCAACTTCAAAATCTCAGTGGTTTGAAACAATGAAGTTTCTTTTCTTTCTGGCATTACATGCCTAATATGAGTCAGGTGGGGACGCTACACTTGTGTCCTCAGTTTGGATCCAAGGTGACATAGCAGTTGCTGTATGGAATTTTACCAGTCATTCTGACTGCAGGAAGACAGAACTCTGGCTGGTCTTAATGGGCAATTAAATACTCTGGCTTGGAAGTGACAGAATGTTACAACTTGCTGGCCAGGACAATTTACTTGGCCCTGTCTAACCACAAGAGAGCCAGAAATTGCAAGGCTGCCATGTGACCAGAAATGAAGAGAACTGGAAAGATCTGGCAAACAGCACTGTGAGCCTCCTAATCATTTGTGTGAGTTTGCCGTCACCCCTTGTGTTAGCTATCTCTCTTCAGAAGGACAGAGAATCACAAGTGTGTCAAACAATGTCAATTACTACCATGATCATTTATTTTAGATCCCATTCTTCCTCCATAGTTACTCTTTTCCAACACCCACGTTACTCAAATACAAAAACCAGTATCTCTAAGCATTTTTCTGAAATTCACCTTAACTTCTTTGTTTCAACAACAATAAAAAAAAGCTCAGAGTACAGTCTTTCTGATAAATTTTAAAATTTTATGATTACATTGTGAAGTTATTAATTTGTAGCATTTATAGTATTCAGTTATGTATATTTATAATGTGTGTTTAGCATATTTTTAAAACATGCTGTAGTTACTCAGTATTTGCAACAAACAATATAAATTGAAATAATGAGAAATCTCAGGATTATCCTAAACTGCCACTTGAATGGAAACTGTAATGGACAAACCGTAAGCTGTGCTGGACAACTGCTGCTTGCTCTCAGATCTCTTCCTCTCCTTTCCTCTACTCGCCTCTCTGTAGCAGGGAATTACATTTCCCAGGGTCCCTTGTTCTTTAGCTTCTGGGTCAGTTAAGTCAATCAAAGGGACTTATGGAAGACCTGTCCCAAGGAGAGAAGCTAGAATATTTTTTCCTCCTCACTCCATTTTCTTTCCAAGTCTCCAGCGGTAGCAGCAGCAGTAGCAACTGTATCTACCCTGTGGTTCTGCCTCCCACTCTTCTGTGACCCAATCCCCCATCAGAGACTTTGGCTTGTGTTTTTGGGTAGTAGCTCCTCCCATTATCCTATAAGCCCTAGCAGAGTGAGTGGCTTCCTTTGGTAATGTCTGGGTCATTGTTCTATCTTCTGTTTGGTTTCTCAGCTCTTCTGTGCCCTGTGTAACTATTTCCCTGTATTAAATACTTTCTGTTTGAAAACCACTCTGAACCTGGAGTGGTTTCTGGTTTTCTGGCTAGATCTTGACTACTAGAATAGCCCACTGTGAAACTGAAAGATTCCTTGAGAGGTTATGTTGATTCAAAGGCCACCTAAGCAATTTTCTTTTTAAAATGAATGAGGTCAGTAGGATAAATGGAAAGTATAATGAACCAGGCAGGGTCTATATGTTACACAGAAGATCATATTACACAAATATGTTTATATTCATACCATTTTGCAGATGTTTTAAAATGTAGGATATACCTTTTTTCCCTGTAAATATGAAAGTTCTGTTTCATGATGGAATCAGATTCATTGCATTGATGGAACAAGATGTATTTAATGCTCTCATATTGATTAATGTTTAGGATCTGTTGGACTTTTGAGTACTATAAATAAAACTGAGATGAATATACATGCAATATTTTAAGAATTTAAAGTTTCTTTTTTTCTTTTTTCAATAGAAGCTACTTCTAACCATTTTACTGTCCAAATTAACTTTTTCTGTATCACAACTAACCCTGTCCACCAGGCCTCCTAGCTTTTTTATTTTATCTTAGCTTCCTAAGTCAGTCAGGCAATTGATAGGATCCAAAAGGTACAGTTGTTATCTTTTATACTCTTAAGTATCTACAGTGAGGCAAAGGGAAATACATCATAATTCAGAAAGAAAAGTACAAGAGTAAGTAAGTGTTAATGCCACCGCACCATGTTTTAGTTTTATAAATAAAAAATGTCTTTAGTTTATTTGGCATATGCAAAAACCCAGCCTAAACCAGCATTCTGATTACAGAAGAGAACTTCAGGATTGTCAAGAGGAAAGGAGAATGGGACCAAGGCTTCCAATTTTTAATTTTGAAAGTAGAGTAGGAAACCTCTTTGGAAACTCTATTTAGTTACTATTAATACGAAGTCAAGTAACACACAGGCCGCTCATCTCAGAGAATCTCAAAAGTGCAAGACTCTGACAGCTCCTTTCTCTGCAGAGAAAATGACCATGAAGTCATTCTGCTTTATTAAGAGTCCTCATGGGAGTAGAGAAAAGTTTTAATAAGCTTATAGCTACTCTGACAGTGGAGTAGTAAATACTAAGCATTACTTCATAGGAATGAGTAAGTATAACACCTTCACAGGCTGTTTTTATAACATATGGACTGTTAAGTGCTTGAGAAATAATTTGTTTGTTTTTGCAGCTCATAGTTTAATGTAATGAAGCACTACTGAGTTGAATAACTAGACAAGAAACTCTTTAGTTATGGGGAATTATATTCTGAATTAATGAATTGCAAATTGTAAGCCAATCTAACTCCTATAAATATTATGAGGAAAGAAGTAGCAGTCTTACCTACACAAATTTTCAAGGCAAAGTTATTCTGTGATGAGAAAAAGATTTAGAGCATAATTAAGGTGCCTAAAATATAAGTACTTAAGAAGAAACTTACCATATGTTTAAAATTATCCAGGACTGCATTTATGATCTGTGATAAGTATATATTTTCTGGAATGCCAAAAACCTCTTTAAAGGTTTTCTGTTTTATTTTTATGGCTTTATTGTGCACTTCACCTCTAGCAATTTACAATGGGCTTTAAAAATTCAAAAAATAAAATAAAGATTTTCATTCTGTGCCTGTGATAGTTATCTCACTTTACGTAGAAAATACTAACTCATTGGTAAAAATACAAATAACTTAAAATGACAGATTTAATAAACCACATTCTGGGAACATTTTGTTAACACAGCTCTATTATACCAAATACAGAGCTTTTTTCAAGTTTGAATGTCAATTAATTTGGGAAATGATGGCCTTGAGAATCGTCTTTAATTTCTGTATATATGAGATCATTAAGAAAAATATGTAATCTTAATGGGTCATTTTTTTTTTCAAAAACTGACTTTAGAGTTCAAAAACAGAGATGACATGATAAATAGGGAAAGAAGCCATGAGTCTAATGTTAAAATTCTTGAAACCTGGCTTCATCCCATAATAATTATATAACCCTGGCCAAGTTATGAACATTGATGATTCTGTTTATTCATCTCTCAAAGACGTAAAATAACATATAACTTGCCTTCTTCAAATGGTGGGCCTAAGGATGAGAGTAGCTAATACAAATGAAAGGGTTTTAAACATAATTTATGTGGTTACAAAAATGTTCTACAAGAAAAGAAAAATAAAGGATTTCATAGTCAAATAGTTTAGGAAATCTAGATTATTGTGCACATGAGGCAGAGAGAGAAATAATGACAGATTTCTCAGACACTTCAGTAAAGAAAGAATAGATTCTGCCTGTTACCTCATTTGACCTTGGAACCTTCCCTGGCTCCATTTCCTGTCACACATCTGGAGAACGCTGGTGGAGAAAGGTGATTCCAGAGCGCACGGAGGCCATGATGATTTTTCAGTTAGAGTGTTGAAGAGCGAGGCACAGAAGACTCAATGGAGCAAAGCTACCACAGAGTTGATGGCACTAATAACTTTTTGAGGGTGATTGTAGCTGAGTGTTTCTGCTTGTTTCTTATAAATGTATTTTGTGCAGGATAAGTGTAGTTACATTTCCCTGAAACTATTTCTTACACACAATGACCTCAGCAGGGTTGGGGTCTAAACGCCAAAGGAATGCACATGCCTTCCTCAGATTTTGCCTCTCCATTTTGAATGTGTGCGAGTCTTGAAAATCCCCGTTATTGGGACCCTTCTGACCCCTGACCACAGCCTTGGGGTCTAAGATGCTGCAGCCTCATGGAATAGGGCATTTTCTCTACCTGTGGACTTGTTTTCTGTATTCCTGAAGTGAAGAAAATAAAGAATCCTCAAGATCTCTTCCTCGTTCAAAAATATGGACCAAATAATAGTACAACATTCCCTCCCCAGCCTCCTGGGTCTTTTAAAGTTGCCCTCACCTCCCTCATCTAAATTAGTCATTAAAGACTAGAGCATTATCTCCAAGAAACCCTATGAAAGGCGTAGCATTTACGTGGCATGAAGGCCATTTTATCTCTCTCCTAGGTATTGATTAGTTTCTCAGATTAGATCACGGTCACGGAGTCAGATGCTGAAATAGAATAAACTCTTAGGACCCACCAAATACCTCCTCAGGACCCAGCCCATGGATAGACTTCCGAAAGTTAAAAGACCATTTCAGAGTTAGTCTAGCATTTAATACGTATAGTAGACAGTACACATTAGAAGACAATTGCGGAAAAGTAAAAAATTAAAAGGCTCCAGATATGTTAATGTTTTGTTTTTTAGTATTTTATCAGATTTTGATGCTGCTGGATGGCCATTGTAAAATGTACTGACAACTTGAAAGCATGTCTAGCTTCTGAAATATTATTCCTATAGAATGTTCATTCTCATTCTGGGATCTGAGGAGCAGTCTTTTCTGTCATTCATTCAGAAGATAGTTATTGAGTATTTACAACGGTCAGGCGATGGACTAAGAAAAAAGATGGAAACAAGAATTAGACAATGACTATATGACTCTGTCTTGATTCCCACGTTTGTGAACCAGCAAGTACATGCCCACCATACAGATACTAACCAGTTAAAAAAAAAAAAAAACCTTAAGTGCTTTAAAAACACATGGCTCTAAATAAAATAAAATTCTGACTCTTAAAATGTATGGTGTGAAATAGCAAATTATAAAAAGCACAGCCAAAATATCATGACTTAAAAACTTCACACTTAAAAAATAAAAAACGAAATTAAAAAATCAGAACAAACAGGGAATGTATTCATTTTATATTATACAAGATATCTTGGCAGAACTTTTAACCGAAGACCTCTGTTTCCCTTTGCAAAATAAAATTAAAATAGAGAGCATAGGGTAAATAAGAGCACTGAGAAATTCAGCTTTCCAGGTATGATTTCACCATCCAGGGCTTTCCTTTTTTTTCACATTATGGGTATGTACCCTTCCATGAATGTAACTTGGAAGTAGAGAGGATGAGAAAGTGAATTTAGTATGCCTAAAAAGAACGCAACAGCAGATTTTTTTTGGGGGGGGGTCTCAGCTGAATGTTAAACTCATTAAAAGAACAAGAAACATTTCATGGATTACTGATAACAGTACCTCTGTCATAGACAGGAGGCCAGATTCGAGCCATAAATGGAGCCGTTGTGTGCAATAACAAAGGTGAGATATTCATCCTCAAAACTGATCCACCTCCTGCCAAAGGCAGGTACACATAATGAATACACAAAAACAGCCTAGTTTTTTTCAGAGAGCCACACTAAAAAACAAGTTATTAGGACATTAATCATCAGTTGAAAACAACATTCCAGAAGAAAACTTCACAATCAACAAAAATACATATACTGCTAATATGCTTGCAAAGCTCAACACACCCTACAATGAGGTTAAACGCTAATATTTCTGAAACTAATCTCTGATTTCTTTTTCATTATCATAAAGGCAGTGACAAATTGGAAACAGTTGAATTCATATTCTTACCTTTGAATGCTGAATTACTAAATTGAGTTAAAGGCTGTGAGCATTAGACAGAGTCTTAATGATTGGGCATTCTGACCACTTCAGCCCATGAATGGGGAACAGGGGCCTAGAAAAGCTAATTAATGGCAGTGCCGGAAGATAACACAGACCCCTGCTCCAAGTTCAGCATTATCTCCTGTACACTGTACTATTCTGTCTCTCGACCCAAATAGATCCAGAGTCTGGCAACTGCCTGGAAATTTAGATCCCTCAGAAGAATGTGTCCCTCTCATGCTAAATGCCTCAGTTTTGCCTATTAAAGTATTTTATTTATTCTTTAGAACCCTTTATGCTCATAAACATGCCCATTAGTTTTACAAATTACCACATTACTCATAAATGAGTTGTCCTCCTAATATAGTACATAACTTCTTGTTGCATTTTATTGGACCATTTATAATAAAATTATGGAATGTGTTAAATAACCCTTAGAGAAAAAACGTACTCATCATGTCAGCAGAGACCTAAGTATTGCATTTTTTCTAAGGTCTTTGTAGGGAATCGATATTCAGAATATCATATTATTCCTTTAAGAGGACTTTTGGGTTTCTGTTTGGGGTCACTCCTCCCATCCTTTTCACTAGATTTCCTGTAAAAGTCTAAGTCACCTGTAATGGTCTTATTTTCACAATCTAAAGACAAATGATTTACTTCTTCTAAAACACATAAGATCTATTTGTTGTTTAAGTTAGCAATTAAAGTTCAGCATCAAAGCCTGAAATCACCTCTTCTCCTTGTCACCCACTTGTAACAGAAACACTGGCACTAACATATGTGACCTTCAAAATAGCAGTTGCCTCTCATAAAATCTAACAGTGTTTTCTTCAGAAATAAGGACTATGAAGCCACAGACTTCAGGTCCCTTTGAGACTCTTTGACATAGTACATATCTAACTGAAACCAAGGGTGCCCTAATCACAGGACACCTACAAAATTTCCTTTCTTTCTCTGTAACATTTACAGACATGGGCTACAAGGAGCTGTATTACAGATTAGCTTTATCTAATGTAAGCTAGTATGCAAAAGAAAATAAAATTTAAGGCAGACTGAATTAATTATATCTGAGATTTGACTTACACATTAGATGATTAAATATGTGCATTTGAAAAAAGTCCCTGAAGGTAATCTTGTTACTTTAAATAATTGTCCAGGGCCTTTTGGCTAAAGTGACTTTCCCCATGTAGCTTGCTTGTATTATCTTAATTTTTCAGCGTCTTAATTTTGCATTTTCTTTATGGCTCTACTTTCAATTTAATTCAGAAGCATTTATTGAGAGCAAAATCGGCAAAGAACAGTGCTGGAACCTGCAGGGGAATGGAAAATTGAAAAGACATGACCCACCTACCCTTCAGGGTTGTCTCTGTCAGGTAGGACATAAATCCACATGGCTAATGCATCAGCCATTACACCAATAACTCCAGTCCAAATCCAGATTACCAGTACTTATTTTTTATTATAAAGGGAATTTATCAAATCACTACTGAATTAGCAACAATCAATATATTGGGAGAAAGAAGCCCTTGCTTGCAGCATAGCATGAAAATAAGACAAACAGCTAATTTCCAATGCAGGATGGTAAGCACTGAGCCACTACTGGCCAGGGATGCCACAGAAGCCCAGGAAAGGAGCTTAGGGCCTTCAGAAATAGTTGATTTTTGAGTTAGATCCTAAAAAATTACAGGTTAGCTGGACAACGAAGTTAAGCAGCTTCCAAGCAGAAGAATAGCACCTCTCAGCCTGCAGATCTTCCTAGTTTTTTGACTATCATTGAGAAATCAAATTTCAAAAATTATTTAGGAAATGGATAAAAGGTAACCAAATTGTACTGTCATTTACAAAAAAGCAATTACTTTCATGATTTCTTAAAGCAAAGGATTAACACCAAAATATAGAAAAGGGAATAATCTTAGAATAAAGGACAATTCTTTAAGTTGAATAAGCTTAGCATTTTTTTTTTTTCATTTGACTTCACTGGCAATCCTTTTCATACTGGACCGACTTCTGTGAACTACTGGTTGGAATATGGAGTCTTTGGGGGAGCTGCAAGGAGTTCCTAGAGAATACAGTACAAGAGAGCGGCAATAAAAGGCCAGGCTGGAAGGGTGTGCGTGGACTGGATATGAAGGACATTGAGTGCTGTGTTAAGTTTGTTCTTTTTAATTCTAAATGCAGTGTGGAGTGATTGAAGGAATTTTAAAAGGGAATGCACCATGAGATTGTGTTTCAGAATGATCATTAGGACAACAGTTTAGGAAATTAAGAAAAGACCAGCTTTGCAGATAGGGAGAAAATAGGAAGAGATTAACAGATTCGAGGTAAAAAATTGTTGTGGCCATAGTGGACGAGTAAAGATGGTAGATGGATAGACATTTGAGAGATTTAAGGAGTTTACATCAATAAGACTCAATGATTGATTGGATTTGGGGGCAAAGGAGAAAAGACAAGAATAATGGAAGATATCCTAAATTTCTGGCTTTCATAATAAAATTAATAGGTGGCAATGTCTCAGTTCTTTCTAGTCGATCAATTGAAGGAGAGCTGAGGAGTTAGAGAAATTTGATTTTAGATCGCTTGTACTTGACACAGCTGTAGGACATGTTGGAGATGATATCTAGCAATTGAAGACATGATTCCAGGGTTTGGGGAAAAGATCTTGGCTAGAGAAATACATTCAGAAGCCAGTACAGGGGTGATCATTGAAGCCAAAGGAGTGGATAAGCTGTGTGGAAAGAATCTATTATTGATGAGAACAGGGCCCACGGTGAAATTTTGTCCAGCTGGGACATGTAGAAAATAGGCAGGGGATTTGTGACAATTGCTGCAATTGCTATAATTCAAGCAGAGTGCAGTGAGGATACAGAGAGGAGAGACTCTCAAAGTGATACAGTCTGAGCTGAGCCTTAAGGAGTGGGATCTGGAACAGGCAACTAAAAGCAAGAAAGACTTTCCAGACAGAGACAAGGGAAGATGTTTAATTTTTTTTTAACCTAAAACAGTAGTGCTAGGGGACTTGTTAAGAGCACAGACTGAGAGAAGGGAGCTGGAGGAGTCACATCAAATTTTTAATTTAATAAACTTAGGATGGGCTAGAAATTGCAAGTCTAATAAGTTTCTAGGTGATAATGATGTAGTTGGTCCCTGGACAGTATTTTGAGAAAACTTTCCATTTAAAAACAAGTAAGAAACAAACAAAATCCTCCTTTCCATATGTAAGAGGTGTTCTTGAGACCTAATTGTACAGTGTTTGCTAAACATTTACAGGTACAGGTTGAGCATCGCAAATATGAAAATCTGAAATATGAAATGCTCCAAAATCAGAAACATTTTGAGTACCAACATAACATTAAAAGGAAATGCTTATTGGAGCATTTTGGATTTCAGGTTTTCGGATTAGGGATGCTCAACCAGTAAGTATAATGCACATATTCCAAAATCCAAAAAACTCCAAAATCTGAAATACTTCTGATTCTAAGCACTTCATATAAGGGATCTTCAACCTGTATTTGTCCTGTCTATAGAAACTTTAATAATCACCTCACAACCACTTGCCTTTATTGTGGTAGCTGAAATGGATCCTATCAAGGCGATGGGATGTTAGACCCTACCCCGCCTGTCTGCAATGTACCAGATTGCTGAACCAAATTGTTTCGTTTATCTTTATATCTCAAAGAACTTCCATTCCTGTAATCATTCCAGTCGTCTTTACAGTTATGATGCTTCATAAATTCCACCTCTTATCATGTTCCAGGAAAGGCGTAAACTTTGACCTGAGTGGAATGGTTTGCTTTGTCTTCTTTGAGACACTTTCAAGTACCTTCTTCATCTTTTCAGCCACAAAATGCAAAATGTTCTTGTCAAGATAGTAAAGCTCATCTGCCATTTTTATGTTTATTGATCTTACCATGTGAAATTTTACTATAAGCTTAAACCTACTTAAGGTATCGTTATTTTCTGCAAGGGCTGAAAACTTGCACTACAGGTCGCCCAGCCAGATGCCAGCCTGTAACAGTGACAATAGCGACAAGGATGGCAGAAGCTCTCCTGTACCCAATAATGTGTGTCATTAGAGGCTGCAGAGATGAAAGACATGTTCCCTGTTCTGAATTAAGTCTCCGTCTAGGGCATGGGCAGGCAACTAGATAACTTACCACATACTGGGATAAGGAATGTGATTATGGTAAGGGAATAGATAGGAGGGGCGCCTATCCCATTTAGTGAAGAGATCCAGGCAGACAGGTTCCAGGAGATGACACTAGAGCTGACTTTTGAAGATATGGTATGAGCTAGCTGGAGGAAAAAAAAAAAAAAAAGCATGATACATTTGCTGGAGAGAGTGACAGAGAGGAGATAAGGCTGGGATCAGATGACGAGGGACCCACAAAACCTGTAGACTAGATAAGACTGAATCCACATTATGACATGACTCACAGGCAGCCAGCAATGGTATTTTGTTTGGGTGATAGGTACCCCAAAAGCCACTATGCATGTAACAAAATTCTTCTTATACCCCATACATTTACGCAAATAAAAATACACAACAGTAGTTCAGAAAGGAACTACAAAGAGCATACAGGCATAACTACAGCATTTGTCCTGTATTAATATCCAGTTCCCCCACCTTAGGTATTGGAGACCTGTCAGGCAAATGAAACTAAATAAATATCTCCAGATTGGGGCTCCTTGGATCTCTCATTTCTTCTGTCATCTTGCTTCTGCCACATCTGCCAAGTGTCTTGTAGATCTAGTGCAAATCCATCTAAAGACTTGCCTTTATTGTGGTAGCTGAAATGGATCCTATCAAGGTGATGGGAAGTTAGACAGTACCCCGCCTGTCTGCAATCGCTCAGACATCAAGCTTTAGCCATGGTCCTCGTCAGTGCTATTTCCTGTACTCTGGCTGCCGCTTTTGCTCATTTTCTATTGGACAGAGTTAGGTAACGCTGGTATATGATGAGGTTCATTCTCCTCTGATGATGTTCTGCAAACACAGTTTCTACTGGCTAGAAAGACCCCTGCCTGTTTCCTTAGTCATATCTGATCACTCCACCAGCTGTAGCTTCCTGGGGCTACAGTTTAACGTTGTTTTCTGATTGTTCACATTGACACATAGTAAGAACTACTGATTTTATTCTATGGAAATGTTTATTTTTTATTTGACCCCTTCCCAGAACCCTCAGGAGAATGTAAAAGAGAATTTATATTTTGATGCAGTATATCATCATGAGAAAATTGTTTTTCTTTTTTTTTTAAATAAGCCCATTCGGGTTTATATTTTTCTTTTCCTTTTATCAAATTTTCTTTGAATGTTAAGAGTCTGTTATACTGTATAGTATGTTACTTCAGGGAATTCAGGAAATAAAAGACAGGCCAAGAAGCAAGTGCAGTACAAACCTTTGAGTGGGACCCATCTGAATGGTATTTACATAACATAAGATAGTACCACAGGGATTGGCAGTTCCTCTGTGTTCATTAGCATGTTATGCTACTACAATTCCCATTTAGTTTTAATTTGAATTAGTAAATGTTAATTCTCTCACAATACACTAAACTAGTTTGTGTTTGGCACTGGAGGCCTGGATAACCAAAGTTGCATATGCCATGTTTAAAATATGTTTAGAATTGGAACCAGTAGTAAATTGTTCGTGAAAAAAAAAAAATTATGAAATTCCCATTTGTCTTCCATGAACTGTGTTCAGGGAACTGTTGGAAGAATTCACAAGCAATGACTCAGTTAATCCTCACAAAAATAGCTGGGAACTGTAATGTCCCTATCTTACAGATGAGGAAACTGAAATTCAGAGAAAATAAGAATGATGGAGCAGAGCAGGGATTGAAATTCAGACCCGAAGGCACTGTCTTCAACAATTTTATTCAGAAATGTGGCTCCTTTAACTAGATGGCTGTCTTCCAGGTCATTGTAAACCTCCAGAGGGGAGGATAGAATTAGGCAGAACTCCAAGCTGGCATTGTGGTTTGAGGCTACCAGGAGCAACTTTCATTTCTTTGGATTTTGCTTTCATAAATCACAGCCGTTTTCAAATCTGCCAGTGCCACCTTTGCACGTTGTCAAGGGAAAGGACAAATAACAAAGCCAGTAAAAAATATTTCAAATGATGTAAATAGATGGAGGCCTGTGTTAACCCGAAAAATAAGCAAAAAAAACCAAAAACAAACAAACAAAAAACTTCTTTAAGATATGTTAAAGAGGCTTACTCTGAGCCAGTAGGAATGACCGTGGCCTGTGGAAACACAGTCTGAAGAGGTCCCGAGAAATTGTGCCCGACGTGGGTGAGTTACAGTTTGGTGGGAGACAGGAGTGCAGGCAAAGATATAAATCAATACATGGAAGGCATGCATTGGTATCGCCCAAAAAGGTGGGATATCTTGAAGCGGGGGCTTATAGGTGGATTCAGAGATTCTTTAATTTGCAATTGGTTAAAGTTTGCTTTGTCTAGAAATTTGGAATCAGCAAAAAAGAATGCTTAATATAAGGAAGTCTGTTAACCAATACACTGAGACAGAGTGCCTTGTAAGGGCGTGTGGCTTAACTCTTGTCTGGCATGGCATTAGGTCGTGTTTATAACTCGGTCTCTTAGTGTCACGAAGAGTCCATTTGGTTAGTCTGATGATCTCTATTTTAACATTAATGCTGGTCAGCTGTGCCTAAACTCCAAAAGGAGGTATCATGAGGCATGTCCCACCTCCCTTTCCATCACCACCAACGACTTCATTTTTCAGGTTTCTCTGGGGCCCCCTTGACCAAGAGGGGTCTGTTCAGTTGGTGAGGAGCTTCAGATTTTAAGTTTACAAATATCTAATTAATAATTGAAAAATTAAAACGAGAAAAGTGACAATAACTTATCCTCTCAAACATGTAAAATGGAGAAAAGAATCAGAATTTTTTTTTAACAATGATCTGTTCACTAAGACTCAGATTCATTGAGAATATGCACTGAATAACCAAAGGAATAGATGCTAAACGCACTCACTGAATACAGGGGAAGAACCAAACTCTTTCTAGCATGTTGCTCATTCTGGTGCAGGTTTTAAATTGCAGTTGGAGAATTCTCATTAGAAACTGTTTATTTCCCTCTACTTCCCTCCCTTGTTGGTGTGACCACATGGATGAAAGCTGACCTTTTTTTTTTTTTTTTTTTCCTTCTCTATGTGTGTGTGATTCTGTATCCTCTTTTTGAAATCTTATTGAGTAAGCCTATTACCTATACTATCATTCAAAGTTAAATGTTCTAGAACGTGTTGCTTTTGCTCTTTTCTGGTCAACTCTCATGGGAATTTAGAATCTGTCCATGTGCCACGTGAAGATGCATTTAAAAGAATACACACTTATATACATATGTGTAATTGACTGTTGAGGATTTTTAAAAATATACAAAACTTATAATTTTCCTTTGGCCTTGTGTAATGATGAGAGAAAATCCACAAGTTCAGAGGGAGATTTCAAAGTGATGTATCAAAATAGATGACATGATTTATAGGTAATTTTAATTTAATAGGAAAGTCAGATAGCTTCTCAACATACACATACATACATCTTTTGATAACTATAAAAATAGTATATGTTCTAGTAAATCTTTTGGAGGATTCTAAAAAGTGTGATTAAAACTTTATCCATATCTCACAACTCAGTTAACGCCACTTAATACTTTAGGATTTTCCTTTTTTAAAAAAAGTCATTTTGCTTAAACAGCTAACCCAACTTATGCTTAAATGGAGAAGAGAACTTTTTAGCTAAATGTAGCTGAATGGACTTCAAAACAAAACAAAGCAAAACAGCCTTCTTTGAGTTATTGAAATCGGGTGTTGTCTTGCTTTTCCTCCCATACTTAGCTTACAGAATATTATCTATATATAATATAGATAGATAGATATAAAATACAGTATTTCCCCAGTCATAACTTGATGTCTGTTCCCAAAAAATGTATATATAGAGAGAGAGATAGAGAGGAACATTCTGGTCACAGATGGCTACCTTTTTTTGTTTGTTTGTTTTTGAGACTGAGTCTGTCTCTGTTGTCAGTCAGGCTACAGTGCAGTGGCGCAATCTTGGCTCACTGCAACCTCTGCTTCCTGGGTTCAAGCAATTCTCCCGCCTCAGCCTCCCAAGTAGCTGGGACTACAGGCATGTGCTACCATACCCAGCTAATTTTTGTATTTTTAGTAGAGACAGGTTTCACCATGTTGGTCAGGATGGTCTCAATCTCTTGACCTCATGATCCACCCACCTCGGCCTCCCAAAGTGCTGGGATTACGGGCATGAGCCACTGTGCCCAGCCAGATGGCTATCTTTTAATGGAAAAAAAGATATATAAAAACAACAAAATATAATTAATATTTCTCATTTGTTATTTTCAAGATTAGGTGAGATTGTCTCCCTCTGTAGTACTTTGTAGGAAGTTTAGCTGTGTTATTTTTCATTGGACTTTTTATTACCACCAAAAAGAGAAAAGGTTTTAGTGTGAGAGAATTATTCATGGGTTTTATTTCAGTTTTAATTCAGACTTATGTCAAGGTTTTGACAGGGAGTATTTCTATATAGGCAGTGTTATTTTTCCAATGTATTTGATTTCTAGAACCTAGATTTTTAATATGATAGCCAAAAATCATATTAAATTTTTTGTCACTCTTTAGAATCATGACATTCTTTTCAGATACCTGATTATAGCTTTTTATTACAAAATCAGAAAATGCAGAAAGATGCCATTTATGTAGTTCCCATTCCAGCCTGAAAGAAAGAGAGTATAAAGGGACAGCTGGCTGGGCACAGTGGCTCATGCCTATAATCCCAGCACTTTGGAGGCTGAGGTAGGTGGATCTCTCGACCCCAGGAGTTTGATATGAGACTGGGCAACATGGCAAAACCCTATGTTTACAAAAAAATACAAAAATTAGTCAGGCATGCACCTGTAGTCCCAGCCACTTGGGAGGCTAAGATGGGAGAATTGCTTGAGCCTGGGAAGTCAAGGCTGCAGTGAGGCATGATCACTCCACTGCACTCCAGCCTGGGTGACAGTGAGATCATCTCAAAAATTAATAAATAAATAAAAACATAGGCCGGGCGCGGTGGCTCAAGCCTGTAATCCCAGCACTTTGGGAGGCCAAGACGGGCGGATCACAAGGTCAAGAGATGGAGACCATCCTGGCTAACACGGTGAAACCCCGTCTCTACTAAAAAATACAAAAAACTAGCCGGGCGAGGTGGCGGGTGCGTGTAGTCCCAGCTACTCGGGAGGCTGGGGCAGGAAAATGGCGTAAACCCGGGAGGCGGAGTTTGCAGTGAGCTGAGATCCGGCCACTGCACTCCAGCCTGGGCGACAGAGCGAGACTCCGTCTCAAAATAAATAAATAAATAAATAAAAACATAAATAAAACTATAGCAATTGAAAGTAGGGCTCACTTGATCTGGACATCAGTGATTGTCACATGGTTTCAACACATTATAGCTTTATAGGCATGTATTTTGTTTTCAGTGAAGCAGAGTTGTTAAACGTTTGATTTTGTCCTAATGGTAAAAAGAAGATGTTTCCTGAAGGAGATAGGATTGCATTATCATTACAAATGTATCCAGCCTCTGTCGCACACTCTTTTTTAATAGGGCTGTTGCCCTATTTGCAAATATGTAAGAAAAAGACTGAGAGTCACCCAGCCGCAAGCAAGTACCTGTAACCAGAGAGGGCAGAGTCTGTAACATCAGGGTTGAAATGGAGACTATATTGTTTTTTAATAACAGAGTGTGAACAGTCATTATCTTTTTCCAATTCATGACCCCAAAATATATGCCGTCTGGATTTACTTTCCTGAATGGTCCATGATGGCTGCTGTCCATTCATACAACTTGGCCTCTACTCTTTGCCTCTTAGGTGCTTTTAACACACACACACACACACACACACACACACACACACACACACACACACACCAGAAATGGAACACCTATTTTTCAAGACTAATAATTCCAATCTTATCTCTTCAGTTCTTAGTTCCTTTGTAGGAAAAGATCATTCTTTGGGTGGGTGGGTGGGTGGGTGTGTGTGTGTGTGTGTGTGTGTGTGTGTGTGTGTACGACAAAGAGAGAGAGTGATATCTGTGTGCAAACACTAGTTTAACTAAAGGATATACTTTTATTTTACAAAGACTTGTCTAAAATACCTGTTCCTGGCATGCAAACAAAAATAGATAATTTGTTCTTTTATTCTTAAATCTATTTAATTTAGTGTAATTCAGAGTGATCTTTGAGGATAGAAAGATAATGCCCAACTGAAGTTAATATTCTTACTGCAGGGAATAAGAATAAAGAATTTTAACAGTTCTTAAAATATGGAGCAGAGTATTAGAATACCTGCTTTTTATGAAAAACTTTACACATTTAAATTTATATAATGAAAATCTTCAGGAATCAGACCCTAGGTAAACAGGGGAATCAATTATTTGTATTACTAAGTTATTAACAAAACTTTGGAGACCTTATTGTTTATGGGCAAAAGCATAAAGTTTGAAATATTGATTAGAGAGTAAGTTATTTAGGAGTCCTAGATTTTATTTTTTCTTGCTTACTGCCCAGAGCAATGCCTAGCACCTAGCAAACACTCAACAAATATTTATTAAATGACTGGATGGATGGGTGGATGGATGGACAGATGGATGATGAATGGATAGATGAATGGATAAAATATATTAAAATCTATACTTGGCCATTTACCTAACATTCTATATCAAGCACCTTCTACATGGTAAGGCTCGTTATTGCATTTGTTGTCATTATTTTTTACATTAGCATAATGTTTTGACTTTATTGAAGCGTATCAATTTAGGGTTACATTATATCCTTATACATTAGGCCCTTTCCAGTAGACCAATGGTAAAATGTCCAAATAATTTTATTTTAGAATAAATAGGAATGTCAGCAGTCATATAGCCGAGCTACTTCAATGTGTTAAAATATTTGTTTGGGAATTAAAAACCAAAGAGATTAACTGATTTGCTTAAAGCCTCATACATGTACCCCCAGAATCTAAAATAAAAGTTGAAAAAGAAAAAAAATGGTAGCATGAGAAGTGTAAGCTTTGTATATATGAGAAGTTATGGCCAGATGATTCTACATTAAGTAATTTAATCGTTAATTCAGTAAACTCTTACAATGTGTTCCCATAAATGTGTGAACTTTTCCAAGTATGGGGGATTTCAAAGATGAGTGGGCCCCAAGCTCTAGGAGATACTGATTATAGGAGTCATACTTATAAATAAGTGAATATGTAATGTAACAGAAGGGAACATGTGTTATGGTGGATGTGTAAACAAAAGGTTGAGTGAACATGAAGCATGAAGCAACTAACCCAATCTGGAGGTTTGGGTAGAGAAAATCAGTATTAAGCTGCAACTGGACAAGTAAGAGGAGGATCAAATGGGCGTCTCTGTGTCTGCAATGAAAGAAATCTGAGCTAAGATTTTATTTAAAGCCAATTACATGCTCATAAAAGGATCAGATAAATAATTTAAATGAGCAAGTAACCAATGACATTCATTCAAAACTGCATAAGCTTATGCAAGAATGCATGTTTTCTGATATTTCTGCTTTGTGGAAACTCGCAGTGTGATCCATAATCATGTCACATGCTGTTTTCACCTTTGATACTGTGAGATCCTTGAAGGTGGAGTCTTCATGTTATCCACCTTTGTATCCTGAACACTCAGCAGGGTGCCTGGTACATTGTAGATGTGCAATATATGTTGTTCTGAATTGACTTACACCCACCAACCACTGTATTAAAAATAGAAAATCAAAGAAAAAAAACAAGTTGTGTGATTTCCTCTAGACACAGTTGTAATTTACTATCTAGGACAGTCTCACCAATCAAGCATTTATCTCCAGACCTTGAGAGGATAATTTACCTTCAACAATTATTATTAATACCTTTTACCAACTTGGGACTATGACAAAATTGAATTTATGAAAAATGCCTGTCTTTTTTCATCCTTGAACCAATTTTAGCATTCAAAAAACAATCTTTCTCAGGTTTCCAGATAACAGTGTTTTTCAAATCTCAGGTTGCAAACATTGAATCATTTTATCAATAATGTGCAAGATAGAGACATGTCCAAGGTTACTGAAGCAGGATCATAAATCAACTCCTTGATGACATACCTCACAAGATTTAAAAAGAGAGATCATGTAACACTTTGCAGATGGAAAGTCCCATACCAGTTGTTGTATATCAAAAATGATACCAAGAAACAATTTCTTAGAAATATATTAATTATATTATTGACCAGATCCAAAAGCATTTAGATAACTTGGGGATAAAATGAGTGTTGATCATTATTTTAACATACATTTTAGCAAAGTACTTGCATGTTTTAATTTGCCGAATAAAGAAATAGATTTATATATTTCCACTGTTAACAGAAAAGCAATAAAATACTGCAAGGGAATTTTTCATTTGTTCTTGAAATCTGCTTCCAGTGTTCATTTCACTCCCACTAAAAGCAGGTTATTATCTTGGATTTCCTAAAATCAGTGTATGCTTTAAAAGTGAATATTGAGAATTCTGGGTACTACTAAATTTAAAATACAGAATGACCAATGCCAGATGACCCTGACTGAAATAAACTAGAAAAGTGAAGTGATTATAAAGATCATTTGCAAGTCAAAAATTAATTTCCCCCTCTTTTTAAATCCTTCATTTTCCTATCTCCTGATTCTGTCTTTCCTAGCTCAACTCTCCTTATTTTCTTAATTATTTGCACATAGAAAGATTTTGCTTTTCCTGTCACCTCTGTAACATGCACACATGGGTACTCCAAACACCTTGCTTGATAATTTCAGCTTGGCATCATCATTACAGGATGTTAGGCTCTATAGCCTGGGTCAAATCTCAGAGCTACCACTCTCTAGCTGAGTGAGCTTTAGCAAGTTATCTCAATGCTCTAAGCCTCCATTTTCTCATAAATAAAGTATGAGTTGTAGCATTGTTTTGAAGTTTAAGTAAGGTGATACATATACCATGCTTACCAAACTTAAGCATATACCATGCTTACCAAACTTAAGCAAACTTAAGTTGTTGTTCTCATGATTAACCAATGCCTCTTCCTTCTGGTTTAGTGTAAAAAGTGTGGCACACTGAACTGACACTGGACAAAAGATCAGATCACTTACCCTGAGGCCCTGGTTCTATGACCCTGGGCAAGTCATTTATTCCAGAACTCCAGTGTCTCATCCATAAGCTGGGAGGCACAGGCAACATTACATTAAAGAGCCCTTCGAGAACCACAATTCTGTGTTCTAAGTGAATACATGCTCCACATTTTCACTCATAACATTCCTGTGGATCACTGGAACTTTACTTATTTATCTTAAAAATCATATAAGGTATAGGGAGAAAAAAGTGAACCCATGAAACCTGGTCACGTGGTCAGAGCCAAAGAGAATCCAATTTGATGTAAAGTTATTTTACTCAAGTGCTCTGTGGCAGGGATTCTGCTGAGGTAGAGTATTTGAACAGAGCACCTTGAGACCAATGTCACAGAAAATATTCCAGCAAATAATTAATGGTGTGTGTATATATATTGCCAGCTACCGTGCTGGAGCCCAGCAGTCTCTCAGAGGAGATTAGTGGTCCTTACCCATGTGTCCAACCATTTCAATACATGCTTTTCTCAATGATCATTATCCTGAAATAAATCCAAATTAAATTTTATGAACCAGGATTGAAATTATGTGCCTTCAGTATTGAGCCTTCTAATAGCAGTTATTTTTATTGAAGTATTAAAGCAATTGACTAGAGTCATCTTGGAAACACTGCTTTCATATTTCAGATATGGTTAGGAGGCTGTCAGCACATATTACCAGGGATTGGAGATATTTGCTTATTAAATGATTTTTACCAGGAAAAACTCATTACAGGAAACATCTTGTTTACAAGGGTGTCCTGGGGATAGCAAACGAAAAGAAACATGTTACATTGAATTATAGAAGTAAAATAAGCTGATTCAGCTAATAGAGTCAATGGAAATATAAGATATTAGTTTGCAAGTCAAAGACAACTGCAATTTAATTTAACTGACAGATTTCTACTGTAGGATGTAAACATTAGATAAAAATATTTACTTGAAACTGTAGCAACCATTACATGTTATTTTGACACTCTAGTTTAGGCATCTATATCCAATGATTTTTCAAACATTATTATTATTATTATTATTTGTTTTGCCCATACAAAGAGAAAATACAGCAGAAGCACTAATGATGTTTGATGGTGGGAAGGATAGAGGAGAGGTTAAGAAAACAAGTTTTCAATGAGATTAGTTCTGAGTTTACTCCCTGGCTATGTGGACTTTGGGTAGGGATTTAACCTCTTGGAGTTTCAATGACCTCATCTATAAAATGGAGATAAAATATATCTAATGGTTACTGTGGAGTCAATGGAGATGATATACGAGGGAAACTTAGCATGATGCCTAACACACACACGCACAAAAATTGAGTAAATGGAAATTTCACTACTTCTAACCATTCAGTTTATGCTTTCAGATCTTAGGACTTGGACCCGGCTTACAGATCCTGGAATTTGCAAAACACATTCCCTTTTTCATGGTCTCTTTTCTACATGCCTGATTTCCCACATTTTTTATGGCAGCTGAAATAGCGTTTTAGTCACCTTCATGTGCCTTCCTCCCCAAATCCATGGACAGTGTAGGTACTGAAAACATTTGGGTGGATGAATGGAAGAAAACAAAATGAACAAAGAGAGCCCCAAAGTCCCCCAAGAGGACACAACAGAGATACCCACTGCAAAGCAGGCATCTGGGAATGCCAGCTCAGATGGCCTGCTTGTGCCCAGGAAAAGCTGTGAGAAAAGATATTATTGGCACCAGAAAAGTCTTACTAATGGCAATAAAGACAGAACTTGGGTCCAAGGCATTCTGTCAGTGTAATGGTGTTCACATATACCTTGTGTGCCTTTAGAACATAACTTAGGTGCAATAGTATGAATTGCTACAGTTCAAACCTTGTAGAGCATTGAACATCCATGCAGAACAGTTAGAAGAAGAGGGACTTCTGGTGCAACAGAGCCCACAATGAGGGTCAGAATGTCATGAGTAAGTCATCATATTTGGAATCGTGCTGTTTCCTATTAAGAGGACCAAGCCCTGTTAAGTCTGAGCCTCGATTTTTACTCAGAATCCTAGAGAAAAATGCTTAATCAGAGGCTAAGAAGGTCTTAGCCTCCTTGACCCACAGAGAAGAAATACAAGAAGGGTAGGCACATCCCAGTCAGCCAAACCTGCAGAAGCAGTCACCCCCTCCCACTGTACCTTGTAGTTTGACCGTGGCACTTCGCGCAATTCGCATATTCTACCTCCTCTTTGACTTTTCTGAGGGTGTCTTCTGTCCACACTAGACTGAATCTCTGAGACTGGAATGGCATCTTCATCATTTTTCTGGTGTCGCGTCACTCAGCATGCTGCCCTATTCCCTGTCGTCTCATGAAAAAAGAGGTATAGGTCAGGATAACAGGAAGTACATGGAGTTTGGAGTCCCAGACACTCTGTATCATGAACTTCCTTCCCAATCCTCCCAACCAAGCCCTTCTTGGTTCCCCTTATCTCAGAAAACAGTGTCATCTGCCTCTAAGTAGCTCAAGTATTAAAGGCGGACGCATCCAGGTGCCCTCTTCCCTTCCTACACAAATGCAGCCAATCACTTCCAGTCAATCATGTTCCCTTAGCATCTCTGAAACTGGTCCACTTAATTCCATTTGCCATTTGCCTAATTTACCCCACCATCATTTCTTATCCGTATAATTGCAGCAAGGACTGACCTCCTTGTCCCTCCTTGTCCTTCTAGCCCACTCTTCAATTTGCAGCCAGCGTGATCATTTGCTGTCACAAATCTGACCATCTTTCTCCTTAGTTAGCTTTGAAGTCTCAGCTTTTTAGTGTGTCTTCCAAACCCCTTCTTGTTCTGACTCCTGCTGACCTTCCAGCTTCATTTCCCACCTCAACCTACCTCCTTCCCTAGACGTACTGATATTCTTAGTTCCTTAAATGCAATATACTTTTCTCATTTGATGTCTTTTATCCTCTCCACCTGCAACATTTTTCCCTCTCTGCTCTCTGTCCTCTTTCTTTTTCTTTTTCTCCCTTCTCATAGGAAGCATTCTTTGACAACCACACTCCTAATAAATGTTTTTTAGCTACTGCTCTTAAAACTACACCTTGGGACCAGCGTAGACTGGGGATTTTTTTCCCCAGAAGAAGAGATGTCTAAGTTGAAACAAAAAGAATGCGTAGGATCAAATGAAGCAGATAGAGAGAGATCAGCAGTTATATATATGTACACATATACACACATATATAATATGTGTGTATATATATATACACACACACACACTGAATAAATAAGCAAACGAATGAAGACAATTTGACAAGAAGCATCTGTAAAGCACATCACTGAGACCTTGGTGTTCTGTTGGTAGCTTCTCTTTCTGGAGGCATAAGGTAAAACTGCCCAAATATAAATTTTTCTCATAGTTTGCTCCCTCTCCAGAAAGCTCTGAGCATTTTGAAATATATTCTTACGAGAGCTCATTTTATAACATAAGGAAACTAAAGCTGCCTGGCCTTATGAATGGAGCCACATAGTTATAGATAAGTCAGACACCAATATAAAGAGCATTTCCATGAAATGAGGTAGAGGCAGTTGTGGAATCCAAGCTTACTGAATGGTCTAATGCTGACTTTTCTACACCTAGAAAACCTTTGTGAAAATGAAATATATCAAGAAATGAGGACATTTAAGGAAGGCAGACTGCAGAAATATATATATATATCAAAAAGCTGAAAGAATTGGATGAGCTATTCTCTATGAAAACCACATTTTTATCATAACCGGAATAGATCTCTTATAAACTGAATGATAGAGAAATGTTAAGACCTTTTATATTTGTCCCCCCTGACACACCACTGAGAGCTATCCTGTTGTTATGTTTTCCAAATCCCTCCGTGGCTTCTCTTGTGAGCAGGACACTACGGAAGCTGATGTGCGAAGGGCCCTGATAAACCAGAATGTTTTTTCCATACAATAAATTCAAATGGTTATTTGAGCTCAACAGGGTTTTCTCTGGTGTTTGAAAGCAGAAACAGAAGGATCCACCAAACACTGCAAGTCATGGAAACTACAGACAAATCGGATGAGTTGGGGGCCCTATGATGGCAGAGAGATGCCTTTATCCCAGGCAATGGTGTGCAGGTAGACAAACACGCTACAGCAGCTCTGAGACATTTCCAGAGCCTTCCTTGGAAAGGCATCCCTAAACAACCTAAGTCTGTAGAGGTGGATAATGGTGTATGCATTATGAGTATGCACACAAAGGAGAATGTCTGTTATCCTTAGTGCAGAGTAAGCGACATAAAGTCTAGTTGAAATAAAAATGTATACATTTAATGGTATGGCATAACTTGTTGGCTGTAGACATTCCCTTTCACTTCTTTCTTTTTTCATTTTTTCTTTCTTTTTTATTGACCCTCTTTTCCTCTATTCAGTGTGGAAGGACAAGCACTGAACAGAGCCATACTAGAGCAATCTACAAGGACTTGTTTCAGATTCAAAAATTAGGGGAACCAAGGCTCTAGAGTCTGTCAGACGAATTTGAATAATGCAGGTATTGGCACTCTATGGCAGCCCCAAATGTGGCAGAGGTAATGAGTTTTGGAAGCTCCCCTGAGCCTCAGGCAGAATTACAATGTCAGTCAAGTTTATTTCCTTCCCAGCCTCCTTTTCTTTACCCAGGGATGGATTAGCTTTAGTTGGATGTCCAAAGTTCTTGACGTACTATAAAGAAGTAAAAAGTGGATTGGATTTGGAGATACACAACATGAGTGTGAACCCAATCCAGTCAATCATTGCTTGGGTAATCTTGGGTAATTCACTTAAATTTGCTGCTTCTCAATCTCTTAACCTATAGATTAAAAAGTCATTCATTTATTCATCAAACAAATAGTTCTAAAGGCTTAGTACATACCGGGTATTAGAACTGTATTTTTTATGATTTTTTAAAAATGTCATCTACCCCAAGAGTAAGTAGGTAAAATGTAAAGTGTAATAGGAAGAGCATTACTGAGATGAAGTTAAGTGAGATAAAGTATCCAATCCTTACTTACTTCACAGTTAACACTTAAGGCATATTGCTACATCCTCAAGTCTACTTTTAAAAAACATCATTGTATTCCCCTTATAAGAATTAAACCTCCCATCTCTTCAGTGCTGCAACTCTCATTAAGGTATCAATCCGATTACCTAAGTAAAGAACAGAAATTTACCCTAAGGGGAATTTATGCTCCCATAAATAACTTACTATTTTTAAACAGGAGTTTTTAGCTCTAATGGAAGTCAGTTCAAGGCAACCAATAATTACTAAGCACCTACTATGTTTTAAGTCCTGTGGAAGATGTAATCCCCACCTTCATGAGTTTTGAAATCTATATGATTTGTAAACATAATGTATCAATCCATTAAAATTTAAAAAGCTAAATTTTTAAAGCAACAAAGGTTTTAAATGACTGATATTACAAAGGATACTATAGGACCCTATGTAATTTCAAGTATGTTATGTGTTGTGCAACCATCACTGGAATAAGCGTTGAAAGAAAGGAGAAATCATTTTCTTGGCGGAAAATATTAGGGAGGCACAGGAGAGTTTAATGGATGTTGCCACCTAAGCAACCCACCCAGCTGTAGATTGCCCCACTTCTTTCATTAATACCCTCGTATAGCTCTTCATGTAAGTCAAATTCCATTCACCAGTTCTCTTCTCACTTCATAAATTTTTTTCACCATCCTTAGCTTAGCAAAACAAAGATCATCACTGTTACCAATTATATAAATACTTAAAAGGCCAAAGCAAAGCTCAATCTTAACAAATAAGAGAATTATGAATCTATGAACTTGGAGGGAATCTTGTAGGTAAATACAAAGGATGATAAATAGCAACAAGTCTTTATGAAGCACATTAACATAAAATGACTTATTTGATCCCCTCACCAACTCTGAAAATGGGAAAGGGTCACTTTTCCATGACCCTCAGCTGGTAGCTAGTGGGTATGGCATCCCCCCAATGCTTGGGTCCTATCTACCGTTTAAAAATGTCATGTGGGAGAAAAACTTGCTATGCTCTTTCTTAGAAATTGAGGGTCACAAAAAGGTATAGTAAGTATTAGTACAAGAGTTAAATCTGGACTAGGTTCTTACTACTCAAAGTGTGGCCCACAAAGTAGCAGCATCCGCATTACTTGGGAGCTTGTGAAAACACAAACAATTGGCCCCATCCCAGAATTCCTGAACCAGAAGCAGCAGTTTAACAAGATCCCCAGGTGATTCTTATGTGCAATAAATCTGAGAAGCACTAGCATGGCTAATTTCTACATCTCTGAGTTGGATACAACACAACTCATAGAATTGTGCAAATAATGTAATATAGAAGAAAACACTTTTTGTATGAAAAAATACTATATAAGACTTCATAAAATAACAATTATTATTCTAGTGTATAGTAGCCCAATCATTCATATAAGCATTTTGTCCTACAGTTGGATATAAATAAGACAAATAGCTGGAACTCTTGGGAACTTGAAGGTAATCAACTAGACTTAGTTCAGGTATAATATTTATCCCAGACAAGATTATAAATTTATATTAAGATGCCAATTTTGAAAATATCCCACAATGCAGATTGTATTTTTACAGCTACTCTGCTCTTCAGGATTATTTTAAACAGTGTTGTTTTTAGGCCAGTAAGAAATACCAATTATAACATATTGTAACTGACTAAAATATGCCTTTTAAAATTGTAGATTCTCTTCCATGTTTTTTTTTTCCTCCTTCACATTTACATGGCAAAAGGTTTATATCTTGAAGATCTAAAACAAAAGGACACAGAAGTTAGCAAGAGCAGTGTGAAGCCCGAAGCCTAGAGTGCTAACCCTTCATTCAGTGCTCCTTCCTCCCCTCCACTGGGGCTAACAACTTGTCTTACATGTACCATGTGACTGCAACTGAACCCGCAATGGCATGCTGTGGTATTTTCACAGAGAGCAAGGCTATCAGCCTTGGAATCAAAAGACCTTGACCAAAGTCCCAGCTTTGCTCATTTTAAACTTGGGTCTCACAGATCTTTGGCCCTTCCTACCTCAATTTCACAATCTGAAAAATGGGCACCAGAAATGATAGTATTTAAGAAATAGAAGGGAAATTTTAAACTCTGCCTTTGAAGGTGTTCTGTAAAGGCCTTTGGTTTTCTCCTGAGATTTTAAAAGATTATGCCTATACTGATCATCAAACCCAAACTATTTTCCCATTCTTTTAAAGTATGTATCTTCTGTACCTGACATGATTTTGTTCAGTAAGCTTTCTGCAGATATTCAAAAAACTACCCCCCAGAAGCGCTGAGTATTTTTCTCCCTGTGTTCTCCTTCTCAGCCAACTTTGTGGCTCCTCTGCCCTTTCCTGTCCCTTGAGCGCTGGTGTCCCCAGGGCTCTGCATTGGTCCTTTAGTCCGGCTCCCCTGGGGGTACCCCTCTAACTTATGCCTTCTAACTACCAAGAGTTTCCACTCTGCATCTGCAGGTCAAACATCTCTCCTGATGCCACTCCCACAAATCCACCTACCTACAAGGCATTTTGGTGGTGCCCTACAGTCACCCCAAAACATGTCAGAAACTGAGCTCACCCTCTCATCCCACAACCGTGCTCCTCCTTCTTTTCTCTAGTTTTCTATTAATGACCTCATCATTCTCCTAATGACCCAAGCCACAAACGAGTTATCATCTGGATTCTCCTCTCTCCTACACCTTTTAAATACCATTGAGCAAACACGCTGCAGGTTTTACCATGTAAATATCTCAAAATTCTCTATACCTTTTCCACAGCTTCCATTCAGGCTCTTGTTAATTTTCACATGAACAATGACTGCCTTTCTCTCTGCCTCCAGCCTTCCTTCTAAAATTGCAAAAAACCTAAAACTAATCTCCATGTTTTATCAAATGTAGATCCCCAAACCCAAAACATTTAATTCAGTGCAGGGAGGGGAGAGAATTTGCCTTTAGCAACTGTGCTCCTGGGGCACCAATACAGGTCAGACCAGGAGAACTGACCTAGTCTGTTCTCTACCATAAAAGGAAAACTCTTCTGATACACAAATCTGGTTAATCATGCCACTTCCCTGCTTTTAACTCTTCAGTGACTCCTATTTCCATTTTGGATAAAGTCCAAAGTCCTTGACGTGAGCATATGCCACCTGTCCTCTGCCTCCCTTTCCAGACTTGTCATCTGCCACACCCCCACCCATACATGCAATTGTGAGTGAGTGTTGCCTGCACAGGAACAAGACGGGTAGAGAGAAAAGAGGCAAGAGAGGGATCTAGTACTGACTGAGAACACACTTCACATTCACTCATTTGATCCTCACAGATGCTACCATCTCCATTCGAAGGATGAGGAAAGAAGCCCAAAGAAGTAGGGTAGCATACCTCGGCTTCGGAGGCAGTGACAGAATCGAGACTAAACCCAAGATGATCCAACATCAAACACCTCTGACTTTTCCATCTCTCTGCCATAGGACATACTTCAGAAAAATGGGATATGTCAAATTACATATTATACCAATTATAGCCAAATGAAACAGGGTAAACTTAAGTAAGATAAGAAGAAACCTGGCAAGTCCTAGCATTGCTGCAAACTGCTAAAAAACCAGAGAACAGATCAGGAGAACAGTAGTCGCAATGTAAAGATACTTTTTAAGCAGATCTTTCAGAAATATCATGAATGTCAGAGAACAAGTTATAGATCTGAAAATGGTTATGAATATGGATATAGGTATAGATATAGATACAAATACAAAGATATAGATATAATATAGACTAGATATATAGGTACTTCAAATGCCAAACATGTGATCCAACAGGTACACCTATAGAGTGACAACAATTGCAATGTTGCAGTGTCTACCCAACCACACCCAGACCCCAAATGTGATAGTACTGTTAGGCACACCTCATTGACAAAAATGCAGGATCTTTTCTGTTGCTGCAAAGTCTTCTCTGAATACTTTGTGAGGCTGCTCAAATCATATTTGCTCCAGGACAAATCAGTACAGGGCTCGGTGTCATGCCAACTAATTTGAATAAAACAAGAAGCGTGCCTATTTATATTCAGACCCGTGCCCAGGAGCTCCCGGAGGTGTGATAAAGTGTTGCTTTTGAAACAGACATAAAATATACATAGTTCTCATTTAAGCTACTGCATATTTTTATGGTGCCTCTCACAGCTATATTGATAGCCATGGTTCTAAGTAATTAGATGAGTGCTGGGGAAAGGAACTAAGTGTTAACATTTTATATCCTCAGGTTGGTGAGGTTTTTTTCCAGGGCTAATTAAATCAGTGTAATTCAATTCAGTTTTGAAAACGTACCTATCCTGATTGCCCACTATGTGCAAGGAGCTGTGTTAGAAGCTATGGGGCACACGTGGATATAAGGTGGTCAGAAAGGCTGATGAGTGTAGTGGTTAAGCAAAGTTCGAGAAAGATCCTGGGGCCAAGACTTCTAAATCTGAAGCTCCATTCTGCCCCTCTCTATATGTATGGCTTTGGGCAAGGTGGTTTGACCTGCCTGGGCCTTAGCATTCTCATCTATTAAAGGAAATGTTTCCCTTCTTCATAAGGCTGAAAGGACTAAAGAAGTTATTGCCTATACAACTGTTGTTATAATTCCAACCCTCAAGCCATTTATTTTCTAGTGAGAGAGAAAAAGGTCAAAGGAAGGTAAAAATGGTCACTGCTTTTGGAACCTGGAGAATAAAGAGAAGGAGCACCTCCAGCTGGAGGCTGAATCAGAGAAGCCTTCGTGACAGGAGCCGAAGCCCAGGTGGGCTTGAAAGGATGGAGAGTGGGAGTAGAAATAGTCATGGAAGGAGACTCTAGGTGCAGAGAATGGGAGAAGTAAAGGCCCAGGGTGTATTCTCACAATGGTGGGTAGTGGAGACTGGCAGGAGCATAGAGGTTTAAAGGAAACCAGGAAATAACTGTGGCTGGAAAACCAAGTCGAAGCCCCATTGCAGACGCTTCGGTGCCTTGCTAAAAATATTCCCAACAATAGAGGGCATTGAAGGACTTAGAGGAAGAGGCTGGTGTGACTCGTGCTATGACTTGGGATGTTCCCCCTAATGGCAGTGTCCACACTACACTGGAGGAATGAAAACTGGAAGGCAGGAAGACAGTAGGCAGTAGGTATCACATCAGCCACGTGAGACATCAGTGAGCTTTGACTGGTTCAGTGATAGTTGAAAGAGGAAAGAGGTGTGAAAGAAGTTGCAGAATTGGGCCATGATTGAAATGTGCACAGAGCAGGAAAGGGGGAGTCAAGGATAACTGAGAGCTCAACATGGGGAGGCTGGGAAGATGAAAATTACCACGGACTAAGAGAGAGAACAGAGAGTACCCATAATATGTAAGTCTAACAGCCATTCCCCACCGACCTGCCAATGCTGAGTTTACTGCCAAATCTTAAAGGCAGACAGCCAGTTGGCCAATGGTCAGTAAGCCCAATTTCCTGCCAGATATTAGGGCTTGCTTAAGAGTTTGCCTCATAGTGTTTGAGAAATGATATGCAACCTCTCCATGGAACATGCATTTTGTAATAACAAAATTATCAAGAGCCTTTTCAGTGCTACAAATGAGATAGGAGCTGTGAATCAATGTTCAAAAAAAACTTAATAAATTGTTTCAGTAGTTACTAGGAAGGATATTTCTGGAGTGTCAATTAGACACAATTATAGTTTGAGTTGAATAATTACCCTTTCTTGTACATATTTTGATGATGCTTTAAAAAAAAAAAAAACAGACTAATCCGAGAAGAAAAAGATGATAGCTCACATGCCATTAACTCCTTTAAAGAAAATACAATTCATAAATGAAATGCCTAATTTAAAAGCAATTTAGAAAAACATTCCCAAGGATAAGCATTCAAAATCCAGCCTAACTTTCAGCAAAAAGAGAGGAAGGACAGAAGGAGGCAAAAGAGAATGAGTAACACGGGAAAAGAGAAACAGAAAATGAGAGCAAGTAATTAGGAGGTAATTAGAAGATTTAGGAGAGAATAAGAAGAAAAATAAGAAAAAGGGAGTGAAGATCAACTTGGAAAGTGGTAAAATTTTACCACTTCCTATCTCAACTTAGTAGTGGCAGGTGAGATGTTAGTGAAGATCATACAAGTAGTTAGGTCTGGGTTCACAGCTCAGCACATCCATTTGCTACTACAATCTTGGGCCTCTCCATTGACATGTGTGTAAAACAAGGATAATTACAACACATCGAATATGGTAGCTTTTATTAATACTCATCTTTAAGATGCATCTTATCTTACCACTATCCCCTAGTATTAATTCACCCTACTCTGTTCCATCCAGATGTTCCCTAACCCAATACCACAACCCTTTCTCACTCCCACCTGTAGGTATGTGCTAGTGCTTTCTCCCACCTGGCATCTATAATATATGTTGGGAGACATCTATGCAGATATATGCATACCTAGGCAAAGATGACAAATGGAAACAAAATATAAGAGTCTGTGTCTTGGAGTCAGATGATCTGGATAGGGATTCCACATCAACTACTTACTAGCCATGAGACATTGGGCACATCGCTCATTCTTTCTGAGTCTCAGATTCCTCACTTGTTGAAAAAGTGGTGGGCAGTAAAGATTAGTGGGAGCGTAGAGGTGCAAAGGAAACCAGTGTATTCATCCATTTTCACACCACTGATAAAGACATACCCAAGACTGGGTAGTTTATAAAGAAAAAGAGGCTTAATGGATTTACAGTTCCATGTGGTTGGAGAGGCTCCATCATGGCGGAAGGCAAAATGCAAATCTTACATAGCAGCAGGCAAGAGAGAATGAGAACCAAGTGAAAGGGGAAACCCCTTATTAAACCATCAGATCTCATGAGACTTATTCATTACCACGAGAACAGTATGGAGGAAACTGCCCTCATGATTCAATTATCTCCCACTAAGTCCCTCCCACAACACATGGGAATCATGGGAGCTACAATTCAAGATGAGATTTGGGTGGGGACACAGCCAAACCATATCAACCAGTAAACAACTAAGGCTAGAAAATCAGGTTGAATCTCCATTATGGAAGCATATGTGAGAATTACCCTGCCAATATATACTTATATGCCTAAGACAAGGTCTGTGCTTAATAAATGGTCACTAGTACTAATTAAAAGGTAAATAATAATATGTTCTAGGTCCTGGGAGAAATCGTCTCAAGCAAATCCTGCCTATACTAATGTCACCATTCTCTAAGACTTGCTGTGCTTGTTACATTATCATCAACTATTAATTTAGCCTGTGCTTCTTATGTCTTATCCACTGGCCTACCCATTTTGGTGTTTTATGACAGTGTATATAGGCAATACATATTTAAATAATAATCCTGGTCATGTTTTATGTACAGTAATCCCCCTTTATTTGAGGTTTTGTTTTCTGCAGTTTCACTTTCTTATAGCCAACCATGGTCTGAAAATATTCCATACAATAAGATATTTTGAGAGGGCGAGACAGAAATCACATTCACATAACTTTTGTTAAAGTATATTGTTGTAATTGTTCTATTTTATTATTAGTTACTGCTGTTAATCACTTACTATACCTAATTTATACATTAAACCTTACCATAGCTGTGTATATACAAGAAAAAACATAGTATACATAGGATTTGGTGCTCTCTGCAGTTTCAGGCATCCACCAGGGGTCTTACGATGTATATCCCCTGTGGATAAGGAGAGATTACTATATGTATCTTATGGTCTTATATCCTATATAAGTTACAGATAGGAAGTAAAGTATTTACAAGCACCAGGGCCAGCTACATAATTTTTGAGGGCCAATTCAAAATGAAAATGTAGAGCCCTTGTTCAACAATTACTAGGAATGTTAAGATGGCAACCACAGGATACTAAAGTGTGGATCCCTTCCATGCACTGCATGGGTTGCAGGCGCATGAAACCAGCTCTGGTAAGCACAACGCCTGGTGAAGTGTTAGATACATAATTAGCTTTCAGTAAACACTTAATGCTTCACTAATGAAAACACGCATAACCCTTTTTAGATGAAATCTTCACAGCCACTGCAGGCCTCTTGGTCTGGATTCTCCAAATACTAAACATAGCCCTTTTTTCATCATTTTGCTCATGTATACATGGGATTCAAAATAACTAACCTGGAAGCAAAACAAATTTGTCATAATTTTTTTTTAATTTTGGAACACCGCTTCAAAGTTTTATTTTCACAAATAATTATAACAAAAGATATCTTCCCAGATGACTCAATTGACATTCTTAACTTTTTACCCTTAAGTTCTCTCTATTGTAGGGAGAACAGTACTGTGATAAATCATATTTCATTCTCTGCCAGAAAGTATTGATTAATTTTACCAAGCCAGTGCCTGCCCCCACAGAGCTGTGTCCTGAAAATTATGCCCTTTGGGTTTATAATAGCAGCTGATGATGAGTTAAGATGTTTGTTTAAGGTGTTTGCCTCAGTAAATCGTATTTCATTAAATGCAAATATTCTCACCTCTACCACACATTTTGTAAGCCTCCTTACTCTTGCACACATAAGGCTCTTATACTTTTCTTTTTTCAAATCATGATTCAAAGAGCAGAGAGAAAAACTAACAAATGAAGCAGATGCATCCACAACCATTTTCTCATCTGTTTGCTCTTCCTTCAAAGAGAGTGTTTCAAAATCCCTTTAGGCTTCAGTTTATTTCTGATCTTTGTGTTTTCAGTCACTGACAGAGGTAGATTGGCATATGTCCTTGGTGTTCATAGACACAGTTAAAGTTTCCTACTTTTGCCGTATACAGTTAAGGGGTCTAATGTGCTGTGACCATTGACATGTCATATTGGCATGTTGACATATACTTTTCACAAGATTTGGTATTCTCAGTAATTGCCATTCACCTTCCTGAGCACCTGTGTACCAGAGCTCATCAGATTCATCATTTAGTTAGGCCATCTGGAGTTGAACTGTGATGAAGTCTTATGCAGTAGACAAGAAGACATGTAAAGAGTATGGTCATTCATCAGAAAACAGCAGTACTATCTAAGGAGCTGTGCACAAGACTAGGGTGTCAAATAGAATGTTCGGAACTTCAGTTTAACCAACTCAAACTAGCTTTCATAATTGTATTAGTCCATTTTCACACTGCTGATAAACACATACCTGAGACTGGGTAATTTATATGAAAAAAGAGGTTTAATGGACTCACAGTTCCATCATGGCTGGGGAGGCCTCACAATCATGACGAAGGCAAGGAGGAGCAAAGGCATGTCTTACATGGCAGCAGGCAAGAGAAAAATGGGAGCCAAGCAAAAGGGGAAACCCCTCATAAAACCATCAGATCTCATAAGACTTATTCACTACCATGAGAACGGTATGGGGGGAACCACCCCCACAATTCAATTATCTCCCACCAGCTCCCTGTCACAACACATGGGAATTATGGGAGCTATAATTCAAGATGAGATTTGGGTGGGGATACAGCCAAACATATCAATAAGGAAAGAAATTTACTGCCTCTCAAAACTGAGTAGTCAAGACAGAAAATAAGCAGCTGGTGAAGCTGGATTCAGTGGCTCAGCAGTGTCACCTGGAACCAGTCACTCCACCTCTGCTCTGCTTTGTGTGAGGTGGTCTTTCCCTGAGACTGGCCACCTTGGGGTTGCAATCTGGCTGGCAGCAGTAACTGAGGCTAGTTGCTTCCTCAGTCATGTCCAGCAGGAAAGAGAGTCTTGTTAAATTGTTCCTTGAGACCCAATCAGCTGCTTTGCAAAGATCCCTCAGCAAATGTTTCTTGTCATCTTTCTGTCTCAGAATGGGACTTTGCCCAGCCCTATGACACACTCAGTGGCTGGGGCTTGAGTGTGCTGGCTGGCTCACAACAGTGAGGGCTACCCTGGCACCTGAAGAATCAGTGTCACCCAAGCTGCTCTGCCTGGAAATCCAGGGTTCTGTTAGTAAGTGAAAGGAGGGAATGGGGAGGAGATGACCACCATTTTTAGTTTCTCTTTTTAGTCACCTATTTGGATGTTAGGAAACTTAAGAATTTAGGAATTTGGGTCAAATGTTTTTCTCCTACATCTGTTGTATATATTTTTTCTTCTGCATTTTCAGTTAGACAACTGGACATTGAGCATATATATGTTGTGATTCTTAATTTGTTCAGTAAATAGTTCATCTTATGAATAGTTTAAGTAAGTTAAATTCAGTATTAAAACCACTCATATTTCATTTTCTTTAATGACAGCATGGACATGGACAATAAGGGTTATATGTGGGGGTACGGAGACCAGAGTCGTCCAAGAAATAGCGTCTTTCACCTTTCATTGTTTCTCCCAGGATAGAAATAACTGGCCACGAAGCTTATTTCTGGAGTGAGAATTTTTTAAAACCTTTTCTTTTCTTCCAAATAGGAAATTAATTTAAGATGATCAGAATCATTATTTTTCTCACCATCTATTTATGACTTAACTAAAGCTAATGTATATAAAATATTGTACCAGTATTGATGGGAGACATCAGTTTTCTTTTATGCTAACTTTTTTTGTTAATTTTTAGTATGGGAATTTTTAATCATATGCAAAAATAGGTGGAACAATATCTGGTGAACTCCTATTTCCTTGTTATCCTCTTTTGATAGTTATCTACAGTCATGCTGGCCAGTTTTGTTTCATCTCCATCCCCCTACTTCCTTCCACCTCCACCTCTCCTGAATCCCTGTAGGATTTTTTTCAAGCAAGTCTCAGACATTATATCATTATTTCCCCTAAATTCTCGTGTATGTATCTCCAAGAAATAGAAACTCTTTTTTAAAAGACAGTAACCAAAATGCCATCATCGCATCTTTAAAACATTTTAAAAAATAATCCCTTAGTCTAATCCACAGTAAGTGTTCAAATTTTATGGGATGTATTTTTAAAAGGTAAATATATTCCCTATTCTTGACTTGATAATCTAGTTCAGACGGATGAGAATTACATTCACAAAAGGATTAGAAAAGTTATATTCCAATCAAGCACTAGATTGCCAAGTAGCAACACAACTGCTCTGCAAGGTCACTGAAGGGCTGAGTGGTTCAAGAGAGCCCTTGGAGAAAATGGCAGGACTACAATGCAACTTCACACCGAGCCTTGGAAAGGCATTGCGTAATCGTAATTTTCTTAAAACTAGAGACAGGAGTTAGGACAATCAGATACAGTATAGATGATTAGATAAAAATGAGAATAAATAAATAAAAATGAGAATAAAAAATGAGTGTGTAGAGGGTGTTAGGAGAGTGGTCTGACCTGTGATTGAGTGTGGAGCAATTACTGTGCTTAAATTTGCAAGAAAGATTTTAACTCTTATCTATGAGATACCATGTAAAAAGCAGAGAAGCAAGGAAGAAAAATAAAGCACTTACAAGATGTTAGATCACTGACCACCTAGTTGGAGCCTTAGCTTCACCACATGCCAACATGTGAACTCGAACAAACAGTTTGACAACTTTGAATACTCATTTTATCTTATCTCTAAAACTGTATCTATTGAAATAATGTCATTAGTCCTGTGTTACTTACATAGCACATTCCCAGTAATAAGCTACTTAATATTGGGATACAACTTTGTAGTTTGCACATCACTTCCAGATTAATCACCTTGATTTTTTTTCTTTGTACCCGGTAAGGTAGATCTCAATATCCCAATTTCCAAAAGAGAAAATTTAGGCCTCAAGCATGATTGGTCACTGTCACATACAAGTTGTAATTGAAAGGTATTGTTATTGTTATTCCTGTATGATTAAGCAAAAAGTCTAGAGAAAAGCAAAATATTGACATACATCTCTGGATAGAAGACTTTCTACAATGTGAAAGTGTAACAAGCAATAAAGAACCACATGAAAGTCACATCCAGTTAAATTTTCTGATTTAGGGTCTTAAAATGGCTATTAGTGCAAAATAAATCTCACAGTTCTTATACTGAGATCTTCCTCTTCCTGGGATAATAATTGGGATGATTTCTACAGTGATGGAGAGGATAACAGGGATAGAAGAACTTAAAGAATCTCATCATAACTGTTATCGCTCACTCTACTGCCTACGGACAGGGCAAAATTCCTCCAAATGAGAATTGAAAATAAATTGATTTTTTAACAAAATAAACTAACTAGGGATTTCTGGAAACATAATGAAGCAGAGAATTTGGTAGCATTTAATAATTCTATTTTAATATAGATAGGATTTAGAGTTTAAATAAATTAATACCATTGCCATTCTGTTCTTCAAAGTTGTATTCATGAAAACTAATACAAGCACTATGGAACAGAGTGTGGAGATTCCTTAAAGAACTAAAAGTAGAACTATGGTTCAATCTGGCATCCCCACTCCTGGGTATCTTCCCAGAGGAAAAGAAGTCATTATACAAAAAAGATAACTGCACATATATGTTTGTAACAGCACAATTCACAATTGCAAAAATATGGGACCAGTCCAAATGCCTATTAGTCAATGAGTAGATAAAGAAATTGTGGTGTGTGTGTGTGTATGTGTGTGTGTGTGTGTGTATGCATATATATATATACATATATATATATATATACTATTAAGCCATAAAAAGGAATGGATATGGCATTTGCAGCAACCCGAATGGCATTGGAGACTATTATTCTAAGTAAAGTAACTCAGGAATGGAAAACCAAACATACTATGTTCTCACTTGTAAGTGGGAGCTAAGCTATGAGGATGCAAAAGCATAAGAATGACACAATGGACTTTGGGGACTCGGGGGAAATGGTGAGGGGAGGTGAGGGATAAAAGACTATAAATTGAGTTCAGTGTATACCACTCAGGTGATGGGTGCACCAAAATCCCACAAATCACCACTGAAGAACTTACTTATGTAACCAAATACCACCTGTTCCCCCAAAAACCTATGGAAATTTAAAAAAAATTTTAAATTATATCCATGAATCCTTTTGGGTCTTGCTAGGTTTGCTATAGTGCTACAAAGCTAGCATTTATCACTATTTTTTTACAAAACTAAACTCCAATTATTTGTACTTTAACACTAGTTTCTTTGACCAAAATTATATATTAGATCAGAATAATATGATCCTGTTGCAGGGAGATAATAGCTACTTGTTTGATCAAATCATCTTCTATTCTTATTTTCTTCCATAGGGTATAATTGACCTCCTAATAGTAAATTTACAAATACATATTTTATGTATATGAATTTATTTATTTATGTATACAGAAGAGCTTTCAGGAAGAAAATATTTCATGTATTCCTAAGTATAAGCTTTAAAAAGTAGGGCATGTTAAATTTCTTTTACTAATTGATTCTTGGCTACTTCGTACTCTACGACCTATACAAGCAAAATTGATGTGAATGTGAGACCTACCTGTCGATAATGGGATCCCTGCCTGACTCCTAACACTGGATAATGGAGGAGCCATTGGTTATCATCATCCCATGTCGAACTTTGTGATTTCATACTTCATAATGCAAGAGTATTACTTTAAAATGCATTAAACTTCTAAAGATAGCAAATAGCCTTTTGGATAATGCATTTTAAATAGACTCTAAATTCAGAATTTTAAAAAATGTTCATATTGTAAGACATCGTAATAGCTCTTATATCGCATCCTGTTGCAATGCCCTACTCCCTTTTCCTAGGCTTTGCCTTCCTCCTCAGGAGATAGCCTGTCACTGTAAACCCATTCATGTTGCAACCCGAGCCTGACTTCCACTCTCCATAATAGGCCTGCGCCTCATCCTTTTTCATTTTTAGAAGTCATCCCTCTGTCAGTAGAACTGATTGGGTATTGTTTAATATGTAGAGGTCTTATAAATAGCTTTCCTGGCTAAAAATTGAACATAGAGATTTCAAATCAGCCCCCTCCCCCTGCACCATACATTATAGCTATCTGTTTTGTAATCTTTTTTATTACAGAAGATGACAGCACATCCTGATATAAATCATCACTCATATGAATACAATACATATTTTAATCTCCTCAGAAACATTAAGCTGTAGTACACTTGTGTGAAAGAATGCTGACATCCAAAGGACTGATAATAAATATTTGAAACCTGAAAACATTTAGTTTTAAATTTTCATTAAATATGTATTTAGTCCAAATACATTAAAATTCCATCACCAAGTTTAAGAATTTAATTATGAATTACCTACAGTGATCAAAGTTAGTCTGGTAAAGTTGATTTCTCAGCTTCAAGTGCTAAATGGAATAAAATGAGCATGGACTTAATAGAATAATAAATTAAATAATCATCCATTTGGAAGTTGCTGTCTACTTCTTAATAAAATCTAGATTTCATCTCTTCATCAAGTGTTATGTAAAATTAGACTCTAGATGTTTTTTCCATTTATATTATCAGCCAGCCAAATTTTAGATGGTACATAGTTAATAATGTTATGGAAGTTTGAAGTCTTTCCAAATTTGGTTCATTATATTTCTGACAACTTATGGTCCAAAGTATTTAGAATAAAGAATAGAAATATTTGGAATATTGCCTGGTTGCTCATAGGAGAAAAGCTGTTCTTGTGTAGTCATAACAGTGTTAGGGGGTGAACAGAGAGAGCGAGCGCCAAGAGGGCGTGTCCCAAGTCAAGGTCCCTCTGAATGAAATTTCTGATTTTATTTTAGCTAAATGATTAAAGATGGACAAGAAGATTCTTCAAAATCTCCTTCTTTCACCCTACCTCATTATGTTTAAATGATCATCTAAGAAATTACAGATACTGTATTTAAATTCATGAGAACTAGATATAGGCACTTTTTAAACAATGTCTTCATTTTTCAAGCTACATTACAGCGAGGAGAATGAAAAGGAATGTGGAATAGGAAAGAGTTGAGGATAAAAGAGTGTATGGAAGGAGAAGGGTAGGAATTTTCTAGACAAACAAATGTGGAGGGAAGGGAGAGTGTTCCAGGCAGAAGGAACAGCATATGCAAATCACAGGAATGTGAGAAGGGCTGGAAGATTTGAGGAGCTGCAAGGCTTGCTGGAGCAAAATAGCGGGTATAAGGGAAGAGGACGGTAACAGAAGGCTATCTGTCGTATTTAAAGGGCTTTGTAAACTACAAGGGAGTTCTATATCTTAAGTCCTGTAAAAAGGAAATACCCATTCAAGAATTTGAGTGAGGAAATTGACTAATAATAGTAATGCCAATTGCTTATTCTGTACCTTTTATTTTACTGTCAATTCTTATCTATTCCATAACAGTTTTATTTATTCTCACTATGTCATAGGTTACACATAAAGTGCTTGTATAATATTTAGCTATGATAAGTGTTTGTACATAAATTATCTTCCAACTTACAGCAACTTGCAAGATAGGCATTATTGTCACTGGTTGTCATAGGATGTTCAGAAGAGTTAAGTGATTTGACCAAGACAACTCAGCCAGTAAATGACAGAGCCAAACATTGCACTTGGGTCCCTCTGGCTCCAAAACCTGCCCTCTTTACATTCTATGACAATGTCATTCTTGCATTCTATAAACACATATTGTATCCCTTCTGTGATACTGGGGCTGGATGGAATCTTATCACTCCCTGCTATCTTGGAGATCCTATTTGGCTGTCTTTAGGTCAGCATGCTCACGCATAGATTTGTTGGCTGTTAAAGCAGGGAGAAGACAGCTTGGGGGAAACAGTCCAGAGTGGGGGTGGAGCCAGTAATGTTGGGGGCCAGGGAGGAGACCATAAATGAAACAAAATCATCATTCCCCAAATAACATTGTTATGTCTTCCAAGTAGTGCTAAGTTCCCAGCATATTCTGGACCTACATAATAAGTAAATTCTTTTGGACCAGAGCCACATTATGACTTTTATAAGCCCTGGGCACTTTTGCCTTCATGGGCACCTTCTTCCATGAAGGAAAAAAGTGTATATATTTATTTATTCTATTTTATCTACATATTTATTTATATTAACAAATATATTTATTTATATGTCCATATATTATAAAGACATTTACATATGCATTTATATATTTATAAATATATAAAATATATATAATTATATTTTACAACTGAACTGGAGTAAAGGCAAATATAATCTAGATGGGATTCATGATTATACATTAATCATTATATTCTTTTTTATTCTGATTTTAAAAGATGAAAGTGAAAACACTTTTGTGGGCCCTGGGTGCTGAGGGTAAGTAGGCCCTGTTGAAGACTGGAGTGTTATCTGTGTCTATATGGTAAAATAATGCAAAGTTATACCCTCCGTGGGCGTGGGGATAGAAGTTGAATCAGAGTAACTTCCACTTATGACAACAGTTTCATAAGAGGCTTAGGGAAGTGGGAGCCGCTATTAAGGACGGCAGACTTTAAATTATTACACAATTTAGTTGTAGTTTTGTCTTTCACGAAGACTTGAGCAAGTTTAACTTTTTGACAAGCATATTTACTACAGGAGGCAACTTTTGCAATATCACTTTTAAAAGAAAAGCAACAGCTTTCAAGAAATGATTTCCTGTGTTGATGCAGTTGCAGTAATTTTCAATATCTCATTTGTGGTGCAGAAAAAATGAAATACCTCAGCCTCGGAAAATGAACGCAGAGTGAGATCACAAATTGATCTGGGCAGGAAAGAGGCAGGCAAAGGGCTTTAAATACTTTAAAATACTCTGCACCTCCAAAACACTGTCACTCTGAAATTACACTAGTCAGGGGTGGTATTTAGAACGCCAAAAGATATACAAGAGATGGAGAAAGACAGTACTAAAATCTTGAAATACTAGAACTCAGAGGGTTAACTTCTGGAAGATTAAAAGGATAGTTATTATGTCTCTGATGAATACTTAATAGGGCCAGAAAACATGCAGAGCCAGATATAAACAGATGCAAAGAGCATAGAGATGTGACTGACTCTTCCACCACAAATTACAAAGGCACATTAGAAAGCACTGGTACAAAGGAACGCCATCCCTTGCAGGATCCTGAGAAACACGCCATTGGGAGAGGAGTTGATTGGGCTAAGGGTCCTGGTTTTTGAGTCAGAATCCCACTCTCTGGAGATCCACAGAGAACGTCACAGAGAGAACACGTGGCTGCAGGAGCCTTATGTGCTGAGCCCACTCTGATGTTGCTGGGGATTCCTACTTCATCCAGCATCTTCCTACTTTCTCAGTTCCAGAGAAAATGAAAAAAAAAAAAAAAAAAAAAGTGAACTTTTGCTTTAAAGTGAAGGGAAATTGGATGAGGAGTGAAGACTTGCAGGCAGAACCTCTGGGGATGAACTTTCACCTGTCACTGTTTCAAGTTGTTTTTGTGGCACAGAGTTGATTAAAAGAGCTTTCCTTTGGCACTGCTACTGTTGGAGGCAAGAAAAGGAAATGCTAATTTCTGGAAACTAGAGTTGCTGCCCCCAAAAGAACAAGAAATAATGAGTGCTCTGAAAGAAAACACAGACAGGCATGTGGTCCTCAACCAGAAAGCAGTAACACACAAGCAATGACAACAGCAGTAACTGAAATCCTAGCCTCTTTTTCTGATGCCAAGGAAGAGCAGATAAAAATCAACCTATGTTCCTTGGATGGAAATCAAATTCTCATGCTTGATGGTTTTCACCGCTAATTTCATTGAAATGGCCCCATGCTAACTTGGGCTTTCTGAATGTATTCATGCCAGTAACTCAGCCTCTGAAGGGTGCCGGAGGGACTGAGCTGGTTGGGCTGAGTGATGAGTTTGTGAGGTGGCTGCTGGCTGCCTGGCAGTCTCAGAGCCGAGTGGCCGCTGTGCGCTGGCCATTGGGGAGAGATTCTGATGGAGACTGATACTGAGAGAGTGATTAAATCTGTTTGGAAAGTTAGCCAGAAGACAGAGAAATTGAAAAGGGAATGTAGTTCATTCCTTTTGGGCACTGACTTTTCCCCATAAGTATTAACTCTTCGTTATCCCCAAAATCAGACTGGATTTTCACATTTTCAGATTAGAAACTCATGGAAAATGTCAGACTAAAAACTATCAAAGTGTTTGCAAATGCTGAAGAGAATGGGAGTAAAGCCATGAGAGTTTTCAGGAAATTGAATTTGCTTAGGTAGATTGTAACAACTCTCTTGTGAGGGCATTTGAGCCATCACGTTTAATTTGGGCCATTTAACAAAGATCCTGGGAGTGGAGAATTGAAAAGAGTGGGACTTACAGGCTTTCTCTGGGATTGTGTTGTTTTCTACCTACTCCATGTCCAGAGCGCAAGGAAATAAATCTAGGATGTTCTTAATGTATGGAGGCTCAGTTTCTTAAGACATTGGTTCTTTGGTTGCTTATTTGTGTAGTCCCTGTGAAAATAAGTGTGCCTTTTTAATTTAACTGAGTGTTATTTCATTGTCTTTGATTCTTTTCACCTGGATATGGTTGGGTTTGCAGAAGCCCAAGTGTACAACTTGTTAGCCTCTTTGGTCATGCAGAAAGGCCGTTCACCACCATTGGGACCTAGCAGTACTGATTCTGCTACTGATGGTCTCAATAAATCAATAAGACTGAATTTCTCATCCTATAGCAAATTTACCCTTACTCACACGACCATTGAAAACACAGCCAGGGCAACACAGATTTTAGACCTACTTTTTATGGTATGTTTATGTCATTTATTTTACCTGTGTTTTCTGGATGTTCTCAAATGAAACATTAGGAGACTTTTCGGGAAAAACAGAAAGCTGTTACATTTTGACTATGAGAACACCTGGGAAGAGTAAGGGTGCATAAGCGAAGCAGCTTATTAAGTGCTTATTAAGTAAAAGTACGGGAACTAATTTGTCACACTGCATGACATTCAAAAGAACAAATGCCTCCTAGACTGAAATGCTAAGGAAGGGAACTCTAGGGAGAATGGAAAATTCCAGAGTATATTCATGATAGGAGATGCCTGAATTGTAAAAAGGGATTTTGCTAGGGGGTAAAACCAAGACATTTGTCCTTTCCGTGCATTTTAATTGTTACCAGCTTGAGTTTCTTGAGGCCCTAGTTTATCATCTCAGATTTCCTAACACTTCTCATGGCATGTAGCTACAGATTAGTATGAAAAGCACAACTGCGTGCTTCAGTGATTCTTCAAATGACAGTGATCTGGAAGGAAGGAATCCCCTCTGTTACCCCAAAGTGCAAAAACCATGAAACTCCAAAGTCCTGAGGCAGAAGCTCCTTATGGAAAGTGTACTAGCTGTACAAGAGTGAAGCCCATAAGCAATTTTGTTAAGTGCTGAAAACGTGGAATTGATGAGCATTCTCAATTTTTTTTTAGGAGGCCAGGTATTTGGGTGAATAGTTTGGAAAGACAGTGAGCATTGTTTAAATGCCCCCCAAATTGCACACACAGAGTCCTAACAGCAGCAACCTGCTGTCAGGCACAGGGGCAATGATTAAAGAAATTTTTGTTAGACTGTAGTGTCATGGAATCATTATAATCAAATCTACCTGAGGAACATACCCACCAGAAGACAAAATAAACAACATATCACTGAAATCTTTTTTGTTTCCCAAATAAAAATGAGTATCTTGTAGATTCCATTTGGTGAGAAGGGAGATGATTTGAGAGATTATCTCAATAGTACATATTAACTGCTCTTACGAGATGACCGAGTGATCATATTCAGTATATTACTAAATTTCTCTATCTGTAAAATATGATTAATAGCTTACCATTTTCATGGTAGTGTTTAAAGATAATGAAAAAATAATAATCACAAAATGTTTTCAGACACTCTAAAGCAGAGGTCAGCAAATTATAGCCATCAGCTAAATTCTGCCTGATACTTGTTTTGGTAAATAAAGTTTTACTGAAACACAGCCATACTTATTCATTAACATATTGTCTACGGGTCCTTTCCCAAGAGCTGAGTACTTGTGACATAGAACATGTGTCCCACAAAACTGAAAATATTGCTATCTGGCTCTTTACATTGAAATGTCAATAAATCCTGCTCTTAGGAAAAACAATTTTAGTTTTAGAAGCTGAACAAATGGACTTATGTACACTCTTACATAAATGACCAAATTACACGCATTTCTAAGCCTCTTAACATATATATATAGGCCTACGGAGCTCTTAATCAAGGCATGAGAGATAGTATGTTCAGGCAAAAAGGCTTGAACTGAATGAAGTTCAGATAGAAACTGCCAATGACTGTTCCTGGGCAATGGTCTGATAGAGGCTGTCAACTTATAGTATCTATAAGGGGCACACATGAGTACGGAGCAGTGGTTGAGAAGGATTTGGCCTTGGTTAGAGGATGAGCTCTCATTAGCCAACAGTGAGATGTGTTAACTAGAAAAGCAAGTTCTGAGACTGCACCAATATCTTGAATGAGGAAAGGGATACTTCAGCTTCATTCTGTGCAGGTCAGTCCACAACTAGAAGACTGTTTAGTTTTGTGCCCCCACATTTTTAAGGAATGAAAGACTGTTGAAGCTCATGGAGGCTGAAGAGAGTGACCCAGGTCTGGCTGGGGACTTGAAACTACACTATGTAAAGAATGGCACAAGAAATTGCTATGTTTGACTCAAGAAAAGAAGACTCAGGGGTACACACAAGCTGTGTTCAAATATTTGAAGAGCTTACTATTCAGCATAGCTCTTTGGTACAGTTGGAACCAAGGATAAGATGGCTTCATGGTTAGGATGTGTACAGATGGAGCTGGTTGTCACAGGAGTTTAGAATGTTGTGGAGATGATTCAAGTATCAGTTGGGTGGTTGGATTGGTGACTTCGAGAATTCCTTCAAACCCTAAAATATTTGATTCTGTGAAAAAGATGACCTCAAGGGAGCACTTCACAAGTGTTTTCCAAGCTGATTCATTCCCAGGCATGTTGGTATAATGGAGAGCTAGTGATTTTCCAGTTCTAGAAATATAAATATTTAGGTTTCAGTGTATGCCCAAGCTAGCACACCTCAAGGTGGAGCCCCAACTCAAGTTAAGATTTTGAGAGCATCATTAGCTCCAATCACTTATTTTTCTATTTGAACTGAAATTTAAAAGCATGTTTTGATTCCCCATCTAAATATCTTGCTTCTTCTACACAGCTGTTGATAAGCTGAGGGAAACTTGGAAAGCTCATGTACTTTCTGTTGCTCTCCTCTTCTATGTGTAACAAATGTTTAGTAGTTTTCCAATTACTGCAGCAATGTTAAGAGGATCTGTGGTAACGTAATTGCAAAGTGCTCAGGAATTCTTTAAAGGAAGCAGGCTTAATCTTTGATTATCATCTTGACTACCAGCTATGGCAATAGCCTACTCCATTGATAACTTCTTATTGCTTTTCATTTTTGCTAATAGAAGAGGCTACTAGTTACATATGATTTTAGCTCTCTGGAAATAAGTGACAAGAAATGAATAAATCATGTACTACTGTAGGTTGGCAGGCAGGGCACAAGATTACTAAATTATGCACCATGAAAAAGAGAAAGCTATAAAGAAATCAATCTTTGGCAAAGCTTGAGTAATCCATCCAATATAATTCAAATGCATGGGTTAGGGACCCTCTGTACAAGAGTTCTCATAACCTAGTTAGGTTGGTAATTAGGACACGGACAACCAAAAGGGGAAAAAATAAGAATGTTGAACAGCAGGCAAGTGAATTTTAGAATAATGAAGAAATATCAAATAGGGTAAATCAATGGAGTTAGAGGACACAATGGGGAAATGAAAAACTTTCAAAGATAAATTAATGTAGGCCCAAGGGTTATGCAAGCAATTTACTATAAATATACTAGGGAAAAGAGACAGATGTAGGTGAACAAGGAAGCACAAAATTGGTAATACATTGTTATAAGTAAGAAATGGCATAAAACAAATGGTGTGGCAAAGCAGGTCAGTGAACAAGAAAGAAAAGCATGTAAGAAAAAATACAGACATTCTTTTGTAGATGACATGCTATTTAGCAAAAGTTTGTGCTACTTCACAAGCACTGTAAACATCCTTATAAATGTCATGTAAAGTAAATTTGGCCAGCCTCATTTTCAGTTATGAAAACTGAGCCTCAACTTCTTCCAAAGTCACAGAAAGCAGCAGGTTTTTACCTTTCAAGCATATATGGAGAGTTTCAGCCAATATGCCCATTTAAAGGACAGAAAATTCATGGTTCCATTAATTGTTTAATTTACCTATATAAAAGTAAAGTGCACTAATCTCGTGTGTGCAGCTCAATTAACTTTTATGTATGAGTACAGGTTCCTGTAGCTATCTCTGAGATCAAGATATAGAGCATCTCCGGGATCTATCAAGGCTGCCTTGTGTCTTTCTCAGTGTGTCTCCCAAATAGAACCACTCTTCAGATTCCTAACACCATCAATTTTGCCTGTTCTGGAACTTCATTTAAATGAAATTATACAGTATGTACATTTTTCTGTCTGTCTTCTTTCAACATCATATCCATGAGATTCATCTCATGTTCTTGCCTGTACCAGCAGTCTATTATTAATCATTGCCTCTATTGCAGGACCGGCAAACTTTTTCTATAAAGGGTCAGGTGGTAAATATTTTAGGCTATGTGGATAATATGATATCTGTTGCAACTACACAATTCCGCCTTTGTAGCGCCAAAGCAGCCATCCACAATATGTCAATGACTGAGTGTAGCAGCTGTGTTTCAACAAATGTTATTTACTAGGATTTAGTCTTTGGACCATACTTTGCCAGTTCCTACTCTATGGTGTTCTGTTGTATGAATACATTACTATTTATCCATTTTCTTGTTGAGGAACATTTGGAGTATTTTAGTCGTTTGCTAAAAAGACTGGGGGTCATGGTATTATGGTATTACCGGGTCATGGAATTGGTATTCTGATTGGGTTTAATAAATACCGTCAAACAGCTTTCCAAAGTAGTTGAACCAATTTATACTCCCACCAGTGGAGTATGAGAGTCCTAGATGTTCTGCTTCTTTGCCAATATTTAGTATAGCTGGTCTTTTTAATTTTAATTATTCTGGATCTGTCTAAGGGATTCTCTCTATGGCTTTAATTTATATTTCCTTGATAAGCATGATATTAAGCATCTTTCTCATATATAAGCATATATACATAAATGTAAAAGTATATCTATTATATAAATATATACATATGTGTATATATAAGTATATATATTTATATAAAAGATGTTTATACTTTATTTGTATATATACATACACACACACACACACACACATATATATATATTCCCAAAAGGGAGTATCCAAATGGTACATATATATATATATAGAGAGAGAGAGAGAGAGAGAGAGAGAGAGCGCGTGTCCAATGGTGAATTTTTTAATTCACCACTTTTAAATGAGCTATTCATTTTATTATTGATTTGCAGAGGTTCCTTATATATCTTGAAAATAAGCTCCTTATATATATTGTGCATATCTCCTCCCAGTTAATATTTCATTCCTAAGGCAAGATAAGCAGTTAATCTCATAATTTTTTTTCAATAAGACGCTTTCCCTTCATCAGTGAAGTCATCACTGAGTGGGTTGTAGCATTAACTAGGACATAAGAACAACATCTCAGAAGTTCAGGAGGCTGTGGAAAGATCAGTACATTCGAAGATGTGGAAGAGGATCCCTTCTCTCCTGAAACTATGGTGGTCTTTTATGCCTCTAAAGGGAGGCAGAGCACCAGGTTCTTGAAGGAACAGTAACCTTCAGGGAGGAAGGAGAAAGGGACTAATAGACGTAGAAGAACTGATATTTGGAACTACACCCCCAAAACAAAGCCTTTCCTAACTCATTCACCATTCCAACTTCCCTATGCCAAGCATGGAGGGAAATGAGTGACCTTGATATTGTTATTTATAATCTTCTTTTCAAAAAGAAGCCAATCCACATGAACCTCATTTTTAAATGCCTGGCAGATACCCTGGAACAAGCCAAGAACGTTTTTCAGAATTCTATGTTCTGTGCTACACATTCGCTCTTTAGCTATGTATTCTCCTTCTATTAAGTTATTGCAACATAAAGGTGATTAATTAAGATGAGAAGCAGACATTGCTAAAACAGGAAGAAAAGCAAAAAAGAAATAAATGTTTCCTCAGAACCCACGAAGGAGAACAGTTGTCAGCAGAAGCAGATGTATGCTTCTCCAGGGTGAAAGAAAGAATTCTTAATGCAATCAGAATCCCGGTAACATAAGTAACCAAGAAAGTAGAACATCACAAACTTCGCAGAACTTCCTCATGTCATGTTATGCATCCATAAGTAGTACCCTAAGCGCACAAACTACCAATGACAAATGCTTTAAAACTATTTTTAAAAAAGAGAAAAATGAGAATAAACTAGCGAATGCAAGGTTATGTGTATCCTCTTTTTAGAATTAGAAACCCATTCAGAAGATTTGCATTGAGGAAGAAGTTATCAATTCTGTATGCTATTTAACTCAATCAGCTAAATGGCTAATGTCTGCTCCTGACCCACATGTGACAGGATGAATGTTTAACTCCTTCCCAAATGTCAACATGTAAGAGAACACGATGTAAATTGTTTAGGTAGACATCTTGAGAAAAGTGACTAAATGAAATAACCAAAATGTTTTCTTCTAAACCATAATATCAGGATAAAAACATTAGAAAATGTAAAACTTCTATATGTCAACTACCAAGATAAAGATACTGGGAAAATATCTGCAGCAAATATGACTCTTAAAAGCCTGATACCTTAGTTATATAAAAAGTTCCTATATATTGATTTTTCACAATGAACACTTTAAGAGACAAGTTTTCAACAATTTTGAACTAACAATTTAGGAAAAAAATATAGAGAGTTAGCAAACATCAAAGTAATGTTAAACTTACTAGTTTGGAAAAATAACAAGATATACCAATTGTCACCAATCAAATTAGTAAACAGTTTTGAAATAAATAATACACATGGTGGTGGCCTGATAAAGATGAAATATACACAAGCAATTACATATGTTTGGACTATACATCATATAAGGCCTTTGGGAAGCATTAAGAATATTAATAATATTTATATGTTTTAACATAGCATTTTTAGTTATTTCAATATAATCTCCAGAAATAATCATATAAGTTGACAGTATTTTTAAATAGGTCATAATTTCCAATGACAAAAGTAATGATAATAAACCACATGACCAAGTATAAAGACATTTTAATCATTGTCGTCTTCCTCTGAATAAATATTTGTCCTTAATTTAAAAAAATAATTTTTATATTCTATATGTCCAAAATTTCATATGTTCTTTTCTTCCAAATCTCTGTCTTTTGGTCTCTTAGTTTGAAATTTTCTAAAAGCATGTATCATTCTCTTTCAGTTGTCTTCAATTTCTTTTTTTTTTTTTTTTTTTTTTTTTGAGATGTCTGTTGCCCAGGCTGGAGTGCAGTGGTGTGATCTCAACTCACTGCAACCTCTGCCTCCTGGATTCAAGCAATTCTCCTACCTCAGCCTCCCAAGTAGCTGACACTACAGGTGCCCACCACTATGCCCGGCTAATTTTTGTATTTTTGTAGAGATGGGGTTTCACTATGTTGGCCAGGCTGTTCTTGAACTCCTGTCCTTGTGATCCGCCTATCTCGGCCTCCCAAAGTGCTGGAATTACAGGCGTGAGCCATCACACCTGGCTGGTCTTTAAATATTTTATATTGTTCTCCTATCTCTCGTTATCATTCAACTGTAGAGGCATAATAATATAAAGTATGGCAAATCCATTCAATGAGAAGTGACTATAAATTGTATGCAAACCATAAAAAATGATTATGTGTAATATTAAACAGCAATTTCAACAATATCATTAAATGCCTATGCAAAGAAAAAGAAGCTGAAAGGAAATACACTAGACTATACCCAATTATTGTGTTTTACTCATGGCACAGTGGGTTTTGTTTTTCTTTCTTCCTTTGAATATTCAAAACTTTTCACATTTCCTTTAATAGGATGTACTTTTTCCAGAATTAAAATGCAAATCATTAAAGTAATTGCTCTCTTCTTCAAAAGACCACTGTACTCACAACCTCTTTTAAGATTTATTTTTTTTAAAGAGTGTCTGGTTTCTTTCCCAACATCTCTGCACAACAGCAGTTCTCAGAGTCCCACTATCTATATTCATTCTCTTGTTGCATTGCAGCCAAGCAAACTTTTGGTCTGTGCAGCCAGCAGAAAGGATGAGAGCAGATGAGATGATAAATCTAAATGGTTGGATGGATGAGTCCTCCTGCCTTGTTAGGAGGTATGGGCACCCAGTATATCAGCTAAGCAATTTTCAGATAGCAAACACTTGGCTGGAGCTCAGTCCTCCTGCTTGTTTGCTACTGAGTTCCCCCTTTCTTGATCTTGAAGCCTGTTACAGGATGCACGCAGTCTAGAGTTTTATCTCATTCCTGTTTCAGGCTTTGAATCTGGCTCAGATCATCTTGTTTCTATGGAAACCCCATGGTTGGTAGGCACAAATGACCTTGTCCCGATCGTGTATTCATCATCTCCAATATCCTCACCCTCCTGCACATCTTTGTTCTTGAAGTGAGAAGTAGGTTTTAAAGCCAATGGAGGTTCTATTATTGACATCCTTCTAAGATGCGTCTTCTTCAGGTGTCGAATGACGCTGCGTTTGTCTGTACACCATCTCCTCAGAAATCTCCTCTTGTGTCTTATTGACATTTACTTGGAGATAGAGAGGGTGGATGGAAAGGTGAAATCTAAAAGGGCAGGAGCTTACCCATGACCACATAGCTCCTAGGTAGCAGGAAAACAAATTTACTCAGTTTCCTGACTCACAGGGGTTCCTGATTGCCTGCTTTATGTTTTTTTTCAATGATTCTCTATCACTGGTTGTATATATGTAATTATTAAAAATTTGTTTAACTTAGTTCATGTATTTCTAGGAGATGCTAGTCTCCGATAAATCTCAAAAAGTTAAAAAAAAATAAAAGTGACACATACTCTAATTACAACCTATTCATTGAAAATAAATGGAAAGCGAATTTAACTGCTGTTCACAAGCTTTTTGACAGGCTTTTTCTAAAAGTGACTATTTCTGTAGTTAGCTGAGAAAGCACAACAGGAGGAAAATTTTGCCTTTGATTACAACCTTTCCTGGGAGGTAATACCACTAGGAAATTCTCTTTTTTTCTATGTATTTTTCTTACCTTCTAACCAGGCCACTACTTTTGGGGTAATAATATGTCTGCAGGAAAATGGAAAATATGACCAGAAGATAAAATTATTTCACTCAATAGATATTTACAGGAACCTATCATGTTGCTATTTGTATTCAAAGAAAAAAATGCCTGATGCCAAGGTGCTTACCATCCTAATAGGAAGGCATGTAAATGAAATAGTGAGATGAGTGAGCAGGTACCATTGTGTGCAGGATTTGGTAAAGGCACAGGGAGAGGAGGATGTGGACATACCTACAGGATGGGACTCCCTACCCGAAGGCTGGAAAGGGAGTAGAGAGGGTACAAGGTGGAAGATGACACTGCAGAGGCCTCATTGAAAAGAGTGTTATTTGAAAGATAAGGGAGAACCGTGGAGGGCTCTACACAGACACCTCCTATGACCGCGACATTGGAAGTAGTTCTTAGTTCCTGAGTTCATCTGATGCTAAATCGCACGTGAACACTAACTCCTTAAGACATACATTCTTTGGTTTGAGACCTTACGACACATGTTTGGATCATGCTCTTCTGAATTGATAAACAGGCTGTTTAGTGGTGTCCATTTATATTTGATACCCTGCTTCAAATATGGCAATTTGATCAACTGAATGCAGTCTTTGAAGCCACAATAAATGTATTTTTTGCCTAAGTAGATAATGAAAATAGCGAGAGAAATCAATGAATGAAACCACTATTTGGAGGCATCCTTGTCGTATTAAAATGTAAGATGTTTGGAGTGAGCTACATGCACAGGGAGTGACTGTTCACTAAAGAGATAATGTGATAAGTGGCCTTCTTCTCCCTTAGCAATCAATGTTTATTTGTCCTTAGCAATTTTCTTAATTTTCTACTGGGCATACATTTCTCCTTCAAAAATAAAATAATCTACTGGAAATGAAGTTGATCAATAGGCAAGTCAGAGGATTTTTTTCAAGAATCTAGAAATTAATAGGGACAAGTTAGTAAGGTGGAATAGATATCTTTATTGTAAATGTATGTATCATCTAAATTCAAAGTAACAGGTTTCCTGTGAATACATGTGTATAAGAGAGACACAGAGAGAGAGAGAGAGATTGAGAGAGAGACTGAGAGAGAGAGACTGAAACAAGGATGCTTTCATGTATTACAGCAATGGTTCTCAGTTTTTCAAGCATCAGAAGCAGCGATCGGGCTTGTTAAAGCAAAAGTTGCTAGACCCATCCCTAGAATTTTTACTTCAGTAGGTGTGAGACAAAACCTGCACTTTGGCATTAGTTGATCCAGGAACCACATTTTGAGATCCTCTCTACCAGAGAGCTCTGGACTCATCAATCATATTTCCCCCTTATACCAGGTAGCCACGATGCTCTTACTAGCATGCAGGAGTGGACACCTAAAACATCAATAGTTACATTCGCCATTCTTTGTACACCTCTCCCCTTTTGAAATCCCTAATAAAAACTTGCTGGTTTTGTGGCTCGGGGTCACCATCATGGTCCTACCAATATGTGATGACACCCCCAGAGGCCCAGCTGTAAAATTTCTCTCTTTGTACTCTTTCTCTTTATTTCTCAGGCCAGCCGACACTTAGGGAAAATAGAAAATATTGGGGGCTGGTTCCCCTGATATAGTTGGATGTAATATTTCTTGTTAATTTGTGAAGATTTTATTTATTTTTCATAAAGAATCAAAAATTTAGAGCTAAGAAGGATTTGAAACAGTATCTGACTTAATCTATTATCTATGAAAGAAGACAGGCCCCAACAAATTAATTTACTTCATTAAGGTCCCATAGACACTTACTGGTGATGCCAGGAGCAAAATATGTCTGTCTCTGAACTCCCTGACCACACAGTCTGCACTTTGCCACCTGGCTTTTGCAACTTTCAATTCCAGAGTCATTAATAAATCTGTTAGTTATTATACAATTTAGGGTGCCTCATATTAGTGAGACAATTGTTAAATTCATCTGCCACATTTTTGACATGGTTGTAAATGAAAATTAGCTACCAGTACCTGTTATTTATTGAGCACTCACTAAGTGCCTGGTGCTGTACTTCACATCCATTAGTCATGGTTCATCTTTAACTGGCTCTGAGGAACAGGTCACACATAGTTCTTACTTTTCTGATGAAGAAACTGAGACTCAGAGAGGTTGCATGGCTTCGTCCAATTCATGCAGCTAGGAAGTGACATTAGGAGGCCAAGCATAAGTTGGGAGATAGCTGAGCCATGCAATGTAGACCCAGTAGTCAGCTCCTCCTCTCCCAAATGAGAATTGACTAAGGTATATGCCTTGGTTGTGTGGTAACAACGCAGACCCTTAGGCAAAGAATAACCAGGCGGATTTCACTTGCTGAAACAGGGATACAGTGGAGTAACTTCGGTCTCAGATTTTTTTGTTTGTTTGTTTGTTTGTTTGTTTGTTTGTTTGTTTTAAATAAGTGTTCAAGTCACTGGACTCAGGTTATGAAGTCAGAAACTGATCTGCACAAAGGCTGATATGATGGTAATGATCTGAGTGTGACCTAAGAGCTGGACTGTTTTCCCAGGGCGGGTCAGAGCATCAGGTAGACGTCAGGTGTTTCCAGGTGTTGGGACTATAGGATGGCAGCAAGAACATGGACTTTGTTCCTGAGTTTTGCTAGGTATGGAGCTGACCTTTTGTGCTTCTGTAAGGAGAACATTTTATGTTTCTGTTTTAAAACTGTAGATAATTGCACCATGATGTGTTTTCTGAGAGGGGAAGTTGGGTGAACATTATAACTTGGCTATCTCACAATTGGGAGTAATAGTAGACCACTGCTGCGTAGTTTTTTTTCCTAAACCTTGAAGAAAAGTTGAAGTAAAAAGAGGAAGTTTAGAAAAGGAATAAACTATCTTGCAAGCAGATAAAGTCCAAAATGATCACACAGATAAAGTCCACACACAATTTTTATTATTTACTTTTTTAATTGTGGCAAATATATGTAATAATATTTTCCATTTTAACCATTTTATTTATGTATGTATTTATTTTTGAACCAGGGTCTCACTCTGTCACCCAGGCTCAGTCAGTGGCACAATCAGGGTTCACTGCAGCCTCAACCCCTTCAGGTTCAAATGATCCTCCCACCTCAGCCTCCCAATTAGCTGGGACTACAGGTGTGTGCCACCATGCTCAGCTATTTTTCTTTTATTTTTTGTAGAGACAAGGTCTCACTGTGTTGCCCAGGCTGATGTCAAACTCCTGGGCTCACACAATCCTTCTGCCTCAGCCTCCCAAAGTGCTGAGGTTACAGGCGTGAGCCACTGCACCCAGACTTCACCATTTTAAAATGCACAATGCAATAGCATTAATTATGTTAACAATTTTGTGCAACCATTACCTCTATCTGTTCCAAAATGTGTCATTAACCCAAACAGAAACTCTGTACCCATTAAACAATAATTTGTCTTTCTTACTTACCCCCAACCCCTGGTAATCTCTGTTCTATTTTCTGTCTCTGAATTTGCCTATCTGGGTACCCCATATAAGTGGAATCATGCAATATTTGTCCTTTTGTATCATGCTTTTTTCACTTAGCAAAATGTTCTCAAGGTCTGTCCATATCGTAAAATGTATCAGAACTTCATTCCTTTTTAGAGCTGTATAATTTTTCATTGTATGTATGTAATATATACCACATTTTGTTTATTAATTCATCTGTTGATGAAGCCTGGAGCTGTTTCTACCTTTTAGTTATTGAGAATAATGCTACTGTAAACATTGGTATGCAAGTATCTGGCTGAGTCCCTGCTTTCAATGCTTTGGGGTACATACCTAGGAGTGAAATTGCTGGGTCATATGGTAATTTTATGTTTAACTTTTTGTGAAACCACCAAACAGTTTTCCACAGTGACTGTATCATCATACACTCCCACCAGAAATCTATGAGGGTTTCAATTTATTCACACCCTTTCCAACAGTAGTTGTTTCCTAGGATTCTTCCCTGCATTATAGCTATTCTAGCGGGTCCACATACAATGTCTTCAGCACGCTAAGTTGAAGACACCAAAGCATATGTCTAGTCTCTTAGTTGGTATTTGGGGAGATTATTTTTACTCAAACCAGGGGGAAGGGAAGAACAAGGGTTGAAGAATGTGATTCATAGACCAGGGTAACAAAATAAGAAACCCAGAAATAAAGCAACACACTTACAACTATCTGATCATCGCCAAGGCTGACAAAAAAAAAGCAATGGAGAAAAGATTCCCTATTCAATAAATGGTGCTGTGATAGTTGGCTAGCCATATGCAGAAGAAAGAAACTTTCATTCTGCTTATGGCTAGCCAACAACCATTACCTTTCACCATATACAGAAATGAACCCAAGATGGATTAAAGATTTAATGGTTTTTTTATGCAACCATAAAAAACACAGATGGAGGTGGAGGACATAATCCAAAGACCTCACACTCTAAAAATCCTAGAAGAAAACCTAGGAAATATCCTTCTCAACATCAACCTTAGCTAAGAATTTTTGGCTAAATCTCCCAAAGCAATTGCAACAGAAACAAAAATTGATGAGTGGGACCTAATTAAACTTTAGAGCTTCTGAACAGCAAAAAACAAAGGAAAAAAACCTACTAAAGTAAATAGACAACCTACAGACTGAGAGAAAATGTTCTCAAACTATGCACCCAACAAAGGTCTAATATCCAGAATCTAAAAGAAGCTTAAACAAATCAATAAGCAAAAACAAATAACCCCATTAAAAAATGGGCAAAGGACATAACAGATACTTCTCAAAAGAAGACGTACATACAACCAACAAACTTATGAAAAAAATGCTCATAATCACTAATCATCAGAGAAACGCAGCTCAAAACCACAGTGAGATAACATCTCACACTAGTCAGGAATGGCCGTTGTTAAGAAGCCGAAAAACAACAGATGCTGATTGGGCTGCAGAGAAAAGGAAGCACTTATACACTGTTAGTGGGAATGTAAATTGTTTCAGCCTCTGTGGAAAGCAGTTTGGAGTTCTCCCAAAAAACTTAAAACAGAACTACCACTTGACCCAGCAATCCGATTACTGGGTATCCACCCAAAGTAAAATAGATCATTGTATCAAAAAGATGCATGCACTCATATGTCCATTCCTGCACTATTCATAATAGCAAATACATAGGATCAACCTACTTGCTCATCAGTGATGGATTGGATAAAGAAGGTGTGGTACATATATATACCATGAAATATTATGCAACCATAAAAAAGAATAAAATCATGTCCTTTATAGCAACACAGAAGGAGGTGGAGGACATAATCTAAATGAATTAACACAGGAAGAAAAAAACCAAATGCCACATGTTCTCACTTATAAGTGAGAGCTAAACATTGAGCACCCATGGACATAAACCTGGGAACAGTAAACACTGTTAGCTACCAGAATGGGGAAGGAGGATTGGGGATAGGGTCAAAAAACTACCTATTGGATACTATACTTACTACCTGGGTGCAGTATGCCCATGTGACAAACTTGCACGTGGACTCCAAAATAAAAGTTTGAAAAAAAAAAAAAAAAGCCATTGGCCATCTACAAAGTCAACCAACCATAAAATAACATTCTGAATTACCTGCCATGGGGCTCAAAGTCCTTTAGGTATCATCCTTTCATTACACACATTAGGGTTATCACCATAGTGTAATGGAAAGTCTACAAACTTTTGAATCAGGTAACTTTATGACATAGGCAACGTGTTCATAGACAATATTATATTCTGTGTGTGTCATCTTGAAATTCATATATATATATGAATATATATTCCTAAATACTGGTTTTCTCATTTATATAGCCATTGGGAATAATAAAACAATTTACTTCATTGAAAAACATTTTCAATGTGAGAATACAAAGATATCATCAATGTAAAAAAAAAAAGAATGTGGTCATTAGCTGCAGTCTATGAGGAGATCTTCTATCACACCAAGAATCTCTTGTGTTTGGAAACATAACTTGGTCATCTTGGCATCCTCAGCATGGAACTCAGTGCTGCAGATGAAGTATTCAACTATGAGAGATTGAAAGTTGAAGAGTTTATTTTTTAAAAAAGGTTTTTAGCACTTTGGGAGGCCAAGGCGGGCGGATCACAAGGTCAGGAGATCAAGACCATCCTGGCTAACATGGTGAAACCCCGTGTCTACTAAAAATACAAAAAATTAGCCAGGCGTGGTGGCGGGCGTCTGTAGTCCCAGCTACTTGGGAGGCTGAGGTGGGAGAATGGTGTGAACCCGGGAGGCTGAGCTTGCAGTGAGCCGAGATAGCGCCACTGCACTCCAGCCTGGGCGACAGAGCAAGACTCCGTCTACAAAAAAAGAAGTTTTCTTACTGAGAAATTATGTTAAGATATATGTTCATATAGACCTTTCCAGAAGAAAACTGAAGAGAGGTAAAGTGTACTCTAACTCACAAATGTAAATAGAGAAACATAATGCATATTTACTCGGCAATCTTTTCATATGAGGTCATATTATTGGAATAGGAGTTTACCAGTTGGAGTTCAGCATGATATTTCTTGCACAAAACACAAAGCGATAACTGTAATTTCCACCTTTAGCTTTTGAAAAAATAAAAGAACCTGATACTTGCAAACCAACAAGAGCAGAGTCCCATTTTCCCCCCTTTCTCTTTACCAACATTTTTCGGCCATTCTACTTCACCCAGTCTTTCCAAAGTACTTAATTTTTTTTCTAAATTGATATGCAATGGGTTGCTCAGTTTTACAAATAATGTAAGAAGGTTTAGGGGCACTGTAACAGATTCTTTGAAACCATAAAATTCAACCCTTGGCTACTGATGTTGGCAGGGGATTAGAGAGTAGCCTGCCAGCCTCAAGTGGTCAAAATGACACGGACATTCTCACAGGTATTTTAAAGAAAAACATGACAAGTTGGCTACATTTATGCATGCATAATGATTTTTATAGAATTCTATCTCAATTAAAACATAATTTAGTAGATTAAATATGCTCTCTTCTTTGAACAAGCTTTGGGAGACCAAGCTGCTGGTAGAATTATACCAGAGTTAGGATACTGCCCTCTGCGTACACCCAAATAGCAGGCCAAAATCCCAATAGAAAATGAGCATGCTTAGCTATGTTTCTGTAGTATGGAACTTATGAAGGTTCAGTTCTTGACTTCTCATATGAATCAGAGCTCTCTCTCTCTCCTTTCCAGTGTGACCCAGTTGTATTTTGAATAGGCAGATGGTTTGAAGGAAAATTCCAGATTATTAGCATTTGCATTGGAGGTTGGCAATCACCTTTATGAACCTGTTCTTGGAATAGCAGCCTTGGAAGATCCCGGAGTCAATCTCCTTTTATTTCAGATGAAAACTGACAAGAGGGAAAGAGCCCAGGAAGAAAGTTTCTATTCTTGGTGCCTTGGGCAACATGTGTACCCTCCCTCAAAAGAAGGCTTGGAGCAAAATGAACACTTAACAGGAAACTGAGGCTCATATGTTTTATGCAGTGAATCACCGGCATAATTGGAATTCTAACTTTGAAATTTTATTTCCAAATTTGACTGGCTCCACTCCTTATACATCAAATTGATCAAAGCAGAAATTACAGATTCAAATTTATGGTAGAACTAAGAAAAAGCAGAACGATGAATCAGAAGGTAAGAGGTCACGTAACTCAATTTGTTTTAGCATAAAGCATTCATGAATTTTACTGGCACCTCAACTAAAATGATGTTCCTTTAAAATAGTGTCACTTGATTATAAACATCTTGTTTTCAAAATGGAGCATATAATCCACTGTCCCCCAAATTTCTAGACTAATTCAAACATAAGAGTTGATCTTAATATGGATTTAGGTATTCAACAAATACTTACAGAGTGTCCACTATTGGGCAAACATTGTTCTAGGTGCTGGAGTTACAACAATGAACAAATAGGCAAAACCTTTACCCTCATGAGGCTTAGAGTCCAGTGGGAAGGAAAAGACCAAAAATAAGATAAGAAAACTTTATGGAAATATATAAACATACATAGGTATGTCTATATAATACATTGTGATATACCTAGTAAGATATACATAGTTTTCAGAGAAAAACATGACTAACTTATTTGTGCCTTACCTTGTGATACAGAATTAGAATATTATCCATACTGAATCCCTGGGCCCAGCCGTGGCCACTGTCTCTGCCATTTTATGGGGTGCATTATCTCTGCGGAGCTAAGTAATTGCTAGATCCACACTGGAGGCTGTGTGAGTAGAGAAGTGACACACCAGTTAACAGGGTGAGAAATTAATGCAAATTAATTCTCCACTCTCCCAGACACTGCTCCCACTTTCTTGCCCTTCTCCATCCCCCTGCCAGTTCTCAGAGAAAAGTATGAATATTACAAATGATGTTCACTTCATGTCTCAGTGACCTAGAAAGGAATATGTGCAGTAAGGCACAGCAGTGCTTTAATGACACTGAGCCCAAAAGCAAGGCAGTGACATAAAGAGGGGAGTGGTGTCACTAAGAGGAAGGCCCGAGCACTTTTCCGTTCTGCACCTCTTCCCAGGAGACAGGGGTGAGTAAAGGCAGCACAGGGTCACTGGGATTGCCTGAAGCCTGACCACAGGCGCCAGTGCCTTTCCTCTTGGCTGGTACCATCTGTATAGGGGAATAGAAGATTTTTATCATAACAAAGGATATCTCAATGGAGTCAATTAGCCCAGCATGCCTCAGAGAGTTCTGTGATGTGAGTGGTCACTTCTTTGAACTAAAGTTGAATAAAGAAAAAAAGAAAGTGAAATCATTTCAGTTACAAAGAACCTAGCACTGCATTCTATAAGGTTTCATCATTCAGATGAGGAAGGAGAGGGGAGCCATGGTGGGTGCTGTGAGGTGTCACCAGATCTCTTTGTGGGACTATATCCATCCCCCACCCTCCAGCTGTTCTGAGGATTGCTGCTCACCTCTGTCCCCTTCTTTAGGGACCTCTGTATCTGGAGGCACTTGTACCTCACCCCATCCCATAGCTGGTGACCAATTTGTTATCAGAGCTCCTTAACACTAAAGAAAGAGAGAGAGACTCAAGCTGCTAAAGAGCTTTCCTCAAAGTCTCACAGTCTGGTCCGTCGTCAAAGCGGTCTCCTGACTCCAAATCCATCCTCTCTCCCCTCAATCGTATACTTGCTTTATTCTCTTCTACTGCTGTGGAGAAACAGCCCCAGTTTGCCATTGAATAATAAGCGTCCCCACCATTTCCTTTCCCCATTGTTGTTATAGGGGTTCCTAATATGTGTTGCTAAGGTTTCACCTTATATCACTCAGAAGCTCTCTCCTGTGGCTTCCTCCAGAGACATTGTCCATGAAAAATGGGTAGAAATTCAGGAAACTGCTTACTGCAATTTCTCAGGTGGTGGTGGATGTTTTCTTCCTTATTCTTTGTTTTCTGCTTGGTAAGTCTGTGTGTAGGTGGTTTAATTGTGCTGAATAGACTCTTTCTCTCCTCTGTACAAAATGGGCTTTGCGGGTGGACAGGAGGAGGAAGAGAAAGATGTGAGTTCCACACAAGAGCAGAGGGATCCTTAGCCTGTCAACTGAAGCAGGAGGAATGTGTATTCCTGAGTGGTGCCTCCTGCCTTTCGAGCCTGGAAAGAGAACAGGAGCGGGAGGCGTGCTCCCCACCCTGGGATGTTCCCTTTACCGCTACCGCTTATTGCTTTACTGGATGTCATGAAGATTGCAAGATGGACGGAATTTATTTGGATAAAAAGCAGTGGATGTTGGATATAAGTAAATTAGCAACAGATAATAGATTCTGAACATAGAACACCTCTAGATCGTTATGTCAATCTACACATTCCTTGCAATGTCAAGGAAGGAGCAAATTTTCCAGATAAATTAAACAATTAAAAGAGTATCAAAACTTAAAAATTCATTCCATTTTGTGGAGATCTTTCCATGATCTAACATCTCTTCTCATTAAAATGAATGCAGAGCCAGGCGCAGTGGCTCACACCTGTAATCCCCACACTCTGGGAGACCAAGGTGGGGGGATCACAAGGTCAGGAGATCAAGACTCTCCTGGCTTACATGGTGAAACCCCATCTCTACTAAAAATACAAAAATTAGCCAGGCATGGTGGTGGGTGCCTGTAGTCCCAGCTACTCAGGAGGCTGAGGCAGAATTACTTGAACCCAGGAGGCGGAGGTTGCAGTGAGCCAAGATCGTGCCATTGCACTCCAGCCAGAGAGCGAGACTCTGAAAAAGTAAAAATAAAAACAAAAGTATGTGGAAGAAAATTTTACTTTTTCCTAGTGAAATGACATCCACATTATGATCATCTCATATGTGTTGTCTATTGAAAATACAGCAGCATTCTCCAGGCTGCTGAGGTACATGATCTACTGCCTGGCACACCAAATGGTCCATCACTTTAGTTGATGACAAAGAAAGACTAAGAAATTGCTCCAGATTAAGGGACACTGAGGACACATGGCAATGAAGTAGAATACAGGATCCTATTCTTGATCCTGGGCTAAAGAAAATGCTATAAAGGATTTGACTGGATCAGTTGACAAAGTTGGAATTCAGACAGTAGGTACATAAAAGTATTGTATCAATGTTCAATTTACTATAGTTAATAACTGCACTATGGGTGTGTAAGAGGTTATCCTGGTTCCTAGGAAATACACCCTGAAGTATTAAGGAGTAAAAGGCCATAGTGTGTGTAACTAATTCTCAAATAGTGAGAATTATCTCAAAAGTTATATATATTAACATATGAGTATCAGCATATGTATATTCTCATATATATACTCTCACATATTATTCTTCAGTTGTATAAGTGATACATATTAGTATAAAAGTGATACATATTAGTACATAAGTAGTAATGTGTACACCATCTATCTCACATATATATATGAGAGAGAGTGACAGCAAACTGCAGAAACAAATGAGGCAAAATGTTAACAATAGGTGATTTTGGATAAAGAGTATACAAATGTTTTTGTACCATTCTTATAAGTTTTCTATGAGTTTTGTATTATTTCCCAAATAAGGAAATAAAAGAGCTTTCTTTAACATGCAACAATGAAGTAACAAGACTGGATTTTACGTGTGGCACCTAAGAAGCTCTCTCATTATTTATACATATGTATGATATTGCATCCTCACTGATAGACTTGAGCATTTCATAAGAAATGAGTTGATTCTAGAAAGGCTAGGTGAATATTGCCAATGTTAAGGCTGAATATAAATCTTCTTGGTATTCCATGAGAGTCTGAGACTCCGTTTTATGGGAGTTTTGGCAGCATGGGCTTGTTAAGTGTGGCTCAGGGATTACTGGCTTTAAATGACTTGAGCCAGTGTCAAGTTTGAGTTGAAGGTATTGGCAAGGTGTGGAATAAATACAAATGGGGATAGAAGAGGATCTTTGGAGAGATGAGACAGTAAACATACACTGCACGGCATCAGGACAGTGAGCAATGTCCTTGGAGATGACCTCTTTTTCCAATATGTCATCATGTGGATAAAGCTTAGATTAAAGCAGGAAACAAGAAATATCTTAAGCTGGAAAAAAAATAATAGTAGAGACAAGTTCGAAGGAAGTAAAAAAATTGAGACTTATCTTTCCATTTATATAAATCCAATCCTCCCAGCCCCAGCCTTTCCCATCTCTTCTATTAATGACTGGGGCAGAGGATCTTCCCATGGGGAGCTCCGTTTCTGAGTTGGAGATGTTGAATTTCATCTCCAAGGGGAACTGGTGAAGGTAACAAATAGAGTGGCTATGGAAAGCATTAGAGAGCCAAACCCAGATAATAGCAAAGTGATGCTCATATGAACTAAGTTTCCTGGTGTACAGAGCAGAAGCTTGTGTGCTGGATTCATATGAAAAATATCCTCTTATACTTGAAGAAAAGACCTCTCATTAGCACAAAAATGAAACCTATCCTCATATTTCACTCCTACCTTCATCTCTCACAATTCACAATTTTATGATTTTTATTTTTAAAAAAGTTAATTTATAGGACAATGCCCACTTGGTCATCAAATAATTTATCTTCTGTAGCATTTACTTACCTCAGCATGCTGCAATATTTTACACCGAGGTGGCTTAAATCCACTGCTGAAATGCAGGCACCTCTGGAAGAAAAAAAAAATGTGCTAACAGATAAATGGCTCCCTACTTCATGCTAGTTAATCTTTGCAGCAAATAACAGAACAATCTATAAAGTATAGAAAGATGTTGAGTAGTTGGAACTTTACTCTCTGAGCTGGCATTTTGCCACATTGGGGATAAAGCCTCAGGTCTTCCTGAAAGCACCATGGGATCCGTAATATCCCAGAGTGTGTGGCTTCTCATTTTTATATGTCATCAGAAAGATGGAATGCCAAGGGTATGTCTGGGGTCCGGGTTAGTACTAGCTCAAGGGAAAGGGTACCACATAGTCAATCACTTCCCGCATAAGCCAGATCTCCCCTAAAGATTAGTCAACATGCCAGTAAAATATGAGCCTGCATTTCCCATGCTATGAGGAGCTCAAGACAAGCAGGCTAAATGTTTGTGATGTTGACATATGTTGGGGTGTTGTGACGTATGTACATTTTTATGCAGAGAAAGAGCCTACCTTAGCCATTATTAGGTACTGGCCAAAACTGCCTCATGGGAAAGGGCAACTGAGAGAATGTGAAGGGCTGGTCAACAGCATAGAGAACATGACTGTGCACCTCAGTTGTGCCCTCTGCTGGGGACTTAGTTTTTATAGCAGGCAATGGAGTGGTGGGTGAGTCCCAATTTGGTGGTACAGGTCCATAGTAGAGACATGCAGAGACTAAAGTTCAGTGGAGGGCATCAGTTTGCTGAAACCTCTGTTTATAGACACATGATGGTTTAGTGTGAGGTGACCCAGGGAATTTGTGGAATCCAAAAATGAAACCTTATTTTGGGGGATCAGAACAGTTAGACTAAGAGCTCTATGGAAAAACATTCTAAGAAATATACTTCAAACTGTGAGACTCCTCGTGTGTGTGTGTGGGTGTCTGTGTGTGTGTGTATGTGTGTGTATTTCAACATATATCTATTTTATCCAACTCCAAAACTCTTGTGAATTCAGTCTTCTTTGCCACAATGAGAAAGGGAACTGTAATTTGAAGGGTTTGTTAGCAGATCGGCTACTGTTTCCTAATAGTTTGTATAGTTTCTAATGACCGGAATGCCACCCAGGAGGCCTTTATAGTGGAGCTATGTCACCATAGGAGCCGTCCTAAGTGAATGTTACTTAATCACAGCCACCAAAGATGAAAAATGTAGTATTTCCTAAGAAAGCTGATGAGGCTGTAATTTTCAAATGCCACTAATGTAATGTGGAGTGGGAGGGGGCCACCATTTCTGACCTCTCTTTTTTATCCTCTGCTTTGAATGGTTTTGGCAAAAATGAAAATTTCTAAATGGCACTCATAATAACAGAACTTGAGGCAAAGGGATACTCTTCGAGTGTGCTGTGGCATATGAAAACAACCTGGTGAGCACGTGGCGTGCCAGAAGGGTTCGCAGTGTTGCTTGGGGTATAGGAGAAATGTCCATGTGCAAAGTGCTGTTACCCAGTGGGCTAGCCCGAATACAAAGATAAAAAATATTTTAACATGCTTATTCAAAATCACTGACATAAAGACACTGAAATGCATGTGATCATTGTTGTCATGCAGTGAAAGTCCTTTAAATCTAGACCGCGTATCTCTTTCATGGTTTTCAGCAGCTGACTTTGGCTTCTGTCCACAGTTGAACAGGTCCTCTCTGCTTTTAATAGTGAGGTTGAACTTTTGGCTGAATTCTGGATGTGGGCTTTCACATTAATTCTGTGTTCTGTAGTTCATCTGCTATGTTTTATGCTGGGGGTAAGTCTGCAGTAGCTGCAGTCATTGTGGAGCTTGGGATATATTGGGAAAAACAGATATTGAAGATGAAATGACAAGTGTGATTAGTTTGATGTATGGGAAATTTAGGGTAAATGGGCATATGTAAGGACAGGTTGCTAATCTCATTTGGGAAGTGTTACATATCATTGCATATACAGTTATATAGATTTCAATATACTTGTAGCATATGTACAGTAGATGTATACTCATACATGTACATATGTGTATACATACATGTACATATTTATTTATTAAAGTTGCCTGATTTAGCCAATAAAAGTATATAGGATATCCAGTTAAATTTGAATGTCAGATAAACTAGTAGTTTTTGAGGCTAGGTAAATGTCATACAATATCTGGACATAATTACAATAGGGAGAGTGGTGTTTATCTGAAATTCAGATTTAACGGAGTGTCTTGCATTATTTTCTGGCAACTCTGATGTATGCATATGTGTGCGTGTCTGTGTGTTTTTGCATATGTGTCTATATGTTGTGTTAATGGCATTCGCAGCAACCTAGATGGGATTGTAGACTATTATTCCAACTGAAGTAACTCAGGAATGGAAAACCAAACATCGTATGTTCTCACTCATAAGTGGGGGCTAAGTTATGAGGATGCAAAGGCACAAGAATGATACAATGGACTTTGGAGACTTGGGGGGAAAGGGTGGGAAGGGGGTGAGGGATAAAAAACTACAAATTGGATTTATTGTATACTGCTTGGGTGATGTGTTCACCAAAATCTCACAAATCACCACTAAAGAACTTAGTTGTGCAATCAAATATGACTTGTTCCCCAAAAACTTATGAAAATAAAAATTTAAAAGATGAAAAAAAAGAATACTTTAACTGAACCATTGCGGACCAGAGATGCTTGTAATTCTGAAACTCTATACAGAAGCATGTGTCGTGTATCTGTATATGTGTGTGTGTATCTGTAGGTGAGTATGTTTCCATGAGTATGTATTTATGTGTGTATGTACCCCTCCCACACACACACACACACACGCACGCACACATACACACGCATAACCAAGGACAAATCTAAGAGAGTGGAGTATGAGAAGTATTATAGAAAGTATCTAGAGGCCGGGCGCGGTGGCTCAAGCCTGTAATCCCAGCACTTTGGGAGGCCGAGACGGGCGGATCACGAGGTCAGGAGATCGAGACCATCCTGGCTAACACGGTGAAACCCGTCTCTACTAAAAAATACAAAAAACTAGCCGGGCGAGGTGGCGGCCCCTATAGTCCCAGCTACTCGGGAGGCTGAGGCAGGAGAATGGCATAAACCCGGGAGGCGGAGCTTGCAGTGAGCTGAGATCCGGCCACTGCACTCCAGCCTGGGCCACAGAGCGAGACTCCGTCTCAAAAAAAAAAAAAAAAAAAAAAAATCCAAGGACATCGCTTGGATTATAAGAATACTTTAATGCAACCATTGAGGACCAGAGATGCTTGCAGTTACGAAACTCTATACAGAAGCATGTATTACGGTTTTAAATAATACAATTGATTTTTTTCAAATCATGTGCCATATCTAAACAGTTGATTTTCCTTACATAAGAGTCAGCTTGTACGTGCATGTTTACATTATTGTTCTAGCTGACTTTGGAATTGTTCCTTAACACACAGATCCTCTGCTTCCTCATTCATAAAACAGAGTTGCTAAAGTTTCTGCCCCATAGGACTGTCATGAGGATTAAATGAGATAATGCAGATAAAGAACTCAGTGCAATACCTGGAAGATGTAGTAAGAGCTATAAGACTTAGGGGTGTGCAAACGTGGCTCCTGCCATGCAGCCTCTAATGCATCAACCACTGTCTCAGAAGTCAATTCAGACATTTCTCACATGTTCCGAGAAACGTGGGGAAGAGTCCATACCAAGGTACTCACATAAAGTTTGGGGGTGACTAAGTTTCAGCTTTGGAAGACAAAGGGGAACCCACAGTACCATAGTTCAAAGAAGACTCAGCAGGAATAAGTGTGGGCTTTCCTGAGATGTGGCCCAAAGCCAAAACCACTGCATACTCAGAGTGTTTGCTCAGTGTGCTGAGAGCATCTCGGGGCTATGAGAACAAATTTCTCTTTGATACTGACATATTAAAATACATATCCCTCAATGTTCTTTGTAGTCAAAAGATAGACAGCCTTTGAGACACTTGTCACTAGTGAAATAGATTTTGTCATTATCAGAGGAAGCCGGGCCATACTGCATACCACAGTTAACTTCAATAACCTTTTAAGTTTTTTTTTTCTTAATTAGGGCTTACAGCACAAGAATATCTCTTACAAGGGGGAGGATTTTTTTAACTAAGAAATTTTTAAAAAATTTTTATTTTGGCTGCAAAAAAAACCAAGCTGTACATTTGGGTTTTCAAAGCCATCCTCCTTTTGAAAACCACAAAGCCAAGTGCATGCTATATAAAGATGTTATATTGTACCTTAACTTCTTGTTAACTGTCATTAACCTGTGATTTCCAAGCAAGAAATTAAAGTTTTGAAAGGGTCTTCTAGTGAAGTATGTCCAAAAGCAACAATAGAAAATATCGTTTTAAGATGCCAGGTGGTTTCAGACTCTCAACGCTGACCTTTTACCTTCAAGGCTGTGTCTTGCATTACATCCACTTCTCCTTAAGGCTACAGTAAACCTGTCAAGTCAGATTGCTGTTTGAGTTGAAACTAACAGGAACAAGCGCAAGAGTTTTACCCAAGTGATCAGTGGATTTCAGACTGCTTGTCAAAACCACTTGGTGTTATGAGAGCTGGCATAACCCCATAAGGCGTTTCTTAAACATGCCTTTATTTGGTTCATTTTCAATTTCTTCCTGTAATTGCCACACAAGCATATTTGACGGAAGGGGAACTTCAATTTCATGTTTGGAACTTTAACCTGAATTAAATGCAAAGTAGGAAATGCAAAATATTTTTAAAAGAGACACTTATACTGGCTGTTATATTGGCTAATTTGTTTATGGATTTAGTCAGATGCATGGTAATATATCCGATCCATGATGGAATTTTCATATCTCTGATGGAATAAAAATATTTGTTGACTTCTACCATTCTACAACCAATGATGTCAAAATGTGGGTTTTGATACCCTTCTCTTTGGGCCTCATGTATGAATCTACAGGGAGAAAGGAAATTACCAAGGCTGCTAGGACTGTAGGGAAGATGGAAGGGGGTGAAGTAATAGGGAGATTTGGGGCCAGTTCCATGGAATACTGTCATCTCTGAGAAACTCTACAGTATTGAGAAAATCCCACCTCATCTATAAATTTGCTAGGGCTCTTCCACATACCCGGACCTTAGTCACAACCTGCATACTTTAACATACCCTCCACCCCCTGCCAAGCATCATCAACTTCTCACCTTTAAGAAGGGGAGCTATAACGATATTAGCCTGCTAGGGCTGCTGTAACAAAATACCACAAACTTGGTGACTTAAACAACTGACATTTATTTCAGTTCTAGAGACTAGAAGTCCAAGATCAAGGTTCTGACCAATTCAGTTTCTGGGAAGGATTCTCCACCTGACTTGCAGACAGTGGCCTTCTCTCTGTGTCCTTACATGGCAGAGAGAGAGTGAGCTCTCTGGTGTCTCTTCCTATAAGAGTGCTAGCCCTGTTGGATTAGGAACCCACCCTTATGACTTCATGTAACCTTAATGGCCTCCCTAAAGACCCTATCTCCAAATACAGTCAGACTGAGAATTACAGCTTCAACATGTGCCTCTTTAGGGGGATACAATTCAGCCCATAACAATAACTAAGAACAAAAGATAGTATCTGTATTTTGGCAACTTACTATTATGCATCTAGTCTGTAAATGTTTTTATGTCACCCACAACAAATATACATTTAGCATCAAAACAGTGAATAAACAATTTTACCAAGAAATGTACAAATTTAGCAGTGTTAAAAAAAGCTCTATGCCCTGAAGGCCAAATATTTGTAGCTGATGTTTAGCACGTTAAATGTTGACTTGTTTTTAGAATGCAGCTTTTTATGCAGATGTCTTTGCAAGAAAAATAATGTTTTGATTTTAATTGTACCCTATAAAATACTAATCATTGTTATATAGCATGACATCTAGCACTGATCAAATTATATTTCTCAAAATATAACAAATACAAACAGGTGTTTCAGCTGTTAAGTACTTTCTTTCTGTTGCCATAATTAAAAAGAAATTTCATCCTAGATTTAACAGCTTAGACTCACAACCTAGAAGATGGTGGTTACAGGTTGTATATAATGAAAAGGTAATAAAAACTCAAGTGAAAGTCCTAATGCAGGTGGATTGAAAATTGACTGAAAAGCAGATCAAAGCTCTAATTCAGCCTCTCTGAGCCTTAGTTTTTCTTTTTATGAATAAGTAACTTGGGCTAGGCAATCTTTTAGGGCCATTACAGGAATAACCATTCTCTCATCCTAAGAAACAAACTAGGAAGATGATTTGGTAAAATCAGTAAACAGATCTCACTTGGAAAAAAAGTAGTGAAAATGAGGTCAAGTATCAAGTTATATTAGTGGGAAACAGTCTTTGGATTGTAAGATTATGAACAAGCCTCCCACGTGAAATTACATAAGCTGGATTTTAGAAGATATTTTATATGAAAAACAAAATCTCAGGCTGTGTCCATTCTGCCAGATGAAATAAACTTGGTGACCCCATCCAGCCTTTTTCCATCTCTAATTGCAATGCATCCGTAATTGAAAAATGTCTTTAGGGAAGTGTACTGTTGAACAGCCTTCTGCCTGAACAACATCATCCTAACACACATCTCATAAGAGATTTCACTGCTCTGACAAGTTACACATCCTAAGTGAAAAACCAGTGATGATATTGCTGTTTGCTCAACCCCCTGCCGGAGCTGGGATTCACACCCTGAAGCTGTATTTCATGAGTGAATTCAGATTAAATCTTTGTTCTCTTTCCATCGTATGGCACAGCTGCCTTAAAATTCACCACGACCGACAGACAGAGGACTTCCTCGAGATAATGACCCACAGGAAATTTCTTTCATGAATCGGATAAGCCACTAGAACCAATCCACAATGGAGAGTTTAGGGCAGTGGCATGCCAGGTTGGCATTATAATCTCATTTGCCACATGTTTGTTGAAAAGCCTTTGTGCTGGAAACTATATTAGGCATTTGGGAAGGGGTAACCACATTATGCACTTGATCCCATGTTTGTGAAGAACTTTTCTAGACCTAATATCCTAGCTAAAATCTGCCTTATCTTTCCTTCATGACAGAGAGAAAGGATGGGAAAGTCAAAATATAAGTATATTGCTGAGTCATCGACTCCTTTTATTAGTTAATTTGCTAAATTGACCTTGACTCAGCTTCTCTGGATTAGGGTTAAAATGCCTTGTCATCATTTTTGGATCTCTGCATCCTGGAATTGCATGGCAGAATAAAAAGAGGTAGACTAGACTGTATAACCAGCTGCTTTCACCTCCCCATCTTTAGTCATACAGTTCCTAAGAGCTTCAGTTTCCTCATCTGTAAATTTGGAACAATAACAGCCACTCCACGGAGTGATGATGAGGTTTCTGATAGGCAAGATAATGCGGTGCTTTGGCTTGCATCCTGCTCTACCACTTGTTAACTGGGACACTCTGCTGTGTTTCCTCATCTGTAAAACAGGGATGATTTTTTTAAACAGTTCTTTTTCATACAGCTGTTTGAGGATTTCATGGGTAGACAGTATATGTGAAGTATTCTGAACAGTGTTTGGTTCATGGCAAGCCCTCAATAAATGCTACCTCTTATTGGTTGATAGGATGCACCTGCGTGCTCAATTAATGTTCCCTTCCTCTTCCCTTTTTCTCCTTCATTTGCCCTCCTTGACCACACACGGAAACTGGAAAGCAGAGTTTCTCTTGTGTTAAAAATATTCCAGGTCAGGCGTGGTGGCTCACGTCTGTAATCCAGTACTTTGGGAGGCTGGGGCGGGTGGCTCACCTGAGGTCAGGAGTTCCAGACCAGCCTGACCAATGTGGTGAAACCCTGTCTTTACTAAACATACAAATTTAGCTGGGTGTGGTGGTGAATGTCTGTAATCCCAGTTACTCGAGAGGCTGAGGCAGGAGAATCACTTGAACCCTGGAGGCGGAGGTTGCAGTGAGCTGAGATTGCACCGTTACACTCCAGCTTGGGCAACAAGAGCAAAACTCTATCAAAAAAAAAAAAAATCCCACGTTTCCAGGAGCCTTCCTCTGAACACTGTTCAGGAAATGCTCTCTGGAAACTTCAAATTCAAGGAGAGCTAAAGCGTTAAAAAAGAATTTCTAAAATAATAAAGATACAAACTTACAAAGCTGAGTGGCCTCGGGCAAGTCCCTCAATCTTTCTGTTCTTTTCATGTTAAGCTATAAAATCAAGGAACTGGAATACATTATCTCTGGAATCTGTTTCAACCACAATAACACTTGAGTCTGTCATTGTCAATGAGTAACAAATGTGTGCCTAAGTCCATTAACTCAGCTGGTGAAAGTATAGCACTGGGACTAAAGCTAACATTATGATATAAGCTGGCTAACTTCAAGGTATTTTAGGTCTGTCTCTAACACCAGCCAAGTAACTGGCATTTGTAAGCTGGGGGTCCTGTGTAGAGCAGATGAGGATATTTAACAATGGATTATTTTCAAATCTGTTAGCAACTCAGAGTTCATGGCCTATTGCCAGTGGGTGTGGAGCTTCATTTTCAACATTCGCAGGACAGTAAATCTTCATATTGTAGAGAAGACTGTGTTGGAAGAGGAGACTTGGAATGGTAGTCTATCTTCTTTGTATTCAGTTCAACTAGCTGAAGTCTATTTTAATGGTGTCTCTATTCAAATAAAAGTGTGACGGCGGAGAAAAGAGAGGCTAAGCAACATGGTAGGAATAAAAAAAGAGACTTTAAGTAGGGACATGATAGTTTGCATGGTTGGAGAAAAATTAACTCAATAGATGATTGAGTTGGCAGATTCGCTAATGTCCTACAGCATTCTTTGTATAAGTGTAGGAGATTATTTGCATTGATTGGAACTGAAGAATGACAAAGTTGAAATGGTTTTTGAGGTATTTATTGGGTCAGTGACAAATGCCAAAATTAACTCAGCAGCCGCATTGGGTTGGAACCACATGGTAGTGATGTCAGGGGAGAGTGGAGTCCAAGGGGGATGACCAGGGCCTCAATAAAGCCTGGAGTCTCAGTAATGGCAGGAAACAGGCAGCGCAAAAAGCAGCAGCACTTGGCACTTGACTGATTCTGTTGCAGGACCTAACAAAGTGATTAACATCAAATAAATGAAGATGCTCCTTGGAAAACTGTAACATTATCGAGGACTGTCAGGGAGGTTGCATAAAGTTAGCACACTGAAATGTGCCCCTCCTGGTTCACTTCCTCAGACAGAATGTTCTGGCTCTGAGTTTCGCTATCAGGTGTGATTTGATCTCCAGGCCTCTCACAGGGACAGAGATATCAAGAAGTCAGGGGGTCTGACAGTGATGCATTAGGCGATAGGATGCAGAGGGTGATTATGATACAGGTGACAGAAATGAATCGCCTACTGAATATGCTGACACCGGCGCTGCAGGAGGAGACAGAGCCAGCACTCTTGCGATGTCAACGATGAAAAACAGGAAGACAACCCTGCCTGGAACCGTATGTCCCTGAAAGTGGGATGCTTAATGTTAGAGGTAACTTGACGATCCAAGCCACTATTATCCAGAAAACAGGACACGCACCAAAAAAATATATATCTTAACACCTTTGGGGAATACAATTTATATATTGCCTCTTCTTTATCACTTTTTAGATCTTATTGGGTATAAATTATGATAAGATTAACAAACATATGTCATGACCACCTAAATACCTGCATTTGTATAATAAGCATCAGCTCATCAGTAGAATCATCATTAAGATGTCTACATGGCGGCCGGGCGCGGTGCCTCACACCTGTAATCCCAGCACTTTGGGAGGCCAAGGCAGGCCGATCACAAGGTCAGGAGTTTGAGACCAGCCTGGCCAATATGGTGAAACCCTGTCTCTATTAAAAATAAAAAAAGTGGCCAGGCATGGTGGCAGGTGACTGTAGTCCCAGCTACTCAGAAGGCTGAGGCAGGAAAATCGCTTCAACCTGGGAGGTAGAGGTTGCAGTGAGCTGAGATTGTGGCACTGCACTCCAGCCCGGGCAACAGAGTGAGTCTCCATCTCAAAAAATAAAAAAGATACCTACATGGCAAACGCTAAATAGGAGAAAAACCTTGATAATTCTCTGAATAGTGGACTCTGAAATGGTGATAGTTTCACCACTCCCCTGGCATTTATATATTGCCATGTAGCTCTAGTTTTCTTCAAATGAATTAACATCCTATCTCTGCTCCTCAAATGGATCGTAAATTCCTGCAGAACAGGGGCCATTCTAACTTAAAATCCTTTGTAAATTCTCAGTGTTTCCAGCCCACAATCCTTTGCATGTGTTAGCATATCAAGAACTAAATGAAGTCTTATTGATATATAATTTCACTAGATAAAAAGATGTATAAGTTCTCTAAGATGCTTGTAGTACTCTGTTCTCATGCTGCTGATAAAGACATACCTGAGACTGGGTAATTTATAAAGAAAAGGAGGTTTAATGGACTCACAGTTCCATGTGACTGGGGAAGCCTCACAATCATGGTGGAAGGTGAAAGGCACGTCTTACATGGCAGCAGGCAAGAGAGAATGAGAGACACGTGAAAGGGCGAAAACCATCAGATCTCGTGAGACTTATAAAACCCTTATAAAACCATCAGATCTCCTGAGACTTATTCACCACCATGAGAACAGTATGGGGGAAACCACCCCCCATGATTCAATTATCTCCCACCAGGCCCCTCCTACAACATGTGGGAATTATGGGAGCTACAATTCAAGAAGAGATTGGGTGGAGAGACAGCCGAACCATATCAGTGCAAGAAAAAGTATAGGTTGTCTAGATAAGGAAATGCTGGAGCCTTGAGAAATGTTTGATGTCAGTAACTGGGGAAGTGGGTTAGGTGATGGAGACAGCGTTAAGAATGGCCCCTCAGAGGGATGGAATGGTGTTTAGGAAGGTGAAGTCAGCAGAGCCCAGGAGTAAGTGAGGAGGAGCCTGGTAAGGCCAAAAGTGAGAGGCCCCTTCAAAGGCCCTAAGAACATGGGTCATTTTCTAGTGCAATAGGAAGTCAAAATAAAACTCTCCATGAAAGGTAGAAAATTTAATCCTGTTTTCAACACCTCTGGGCTGACAGCATTAGAGAAAAATCACCAGATTCTTTGATCAGATTATTCTTTTTGAGCAATTGTAATTTCAAATGCCCCAAAAGTGATAGATTAAAAACGTTTTATAGTTTTACAAACATAAGACTCACTTATATTTTATTATTTCACTTATAGTGAGCCTTATATTTATAAAAGTATAAAACCTTTTTAATGTATCACTTTTGGGGCATTTGAAATTACAGTTTCTCAAAGTAGGACCTATGTTTACAGAACTGGCATTTGTACTGTTACCTTTAAGAAAAAAAAATACCGACCCAGGTTTTACTAGACTCTATTTATCCTGTAAAATCAAAGAAAATAACCATGAAAAATTCAGAAGAAAAATTTGTATATATAATTATTGTGAGTAAAATCACTGAACGAATACATTTATATTGGTTCTGGAAAGCAATGAGAAGCTTTACACAATTACATTTTCTCAAATTATGACTTCCTGTTGTTTTTCAGAGTTTGTAAAAAATAAATGATGTGTCATATTTAATCTTCTTTGTCCTTAGATTCACCATAATAAATATTAAGGTAGTGCATTTATTATAGGACTTTTCACTTGAAAGACAATACCCATTAATTTTAAACCTCATGTTGACAGTCCCTCCAACACAGTATTAGAATACTTCTGTCTCTATTCTACTTATGTTTATTGGGACTGGGGAGGCTAACATCACAATTACTTTCAATCTCAGGAATCAGGCTTTTCTTTACTTCGAAAATTCTCAACTATTATTAAATCTGTGCATTTCTTCTCTGCTATCTTCTCCATTGTTTCTTCTGGGAGTTCTATCAAGTACATGTTGGAACTTCCCAATCCTTACTCCGTGTCTGATAACTATTATTTCATATTTTGTATTGCTTCATCTCTATGGCTTTTTTATTTTTCTTGTTTTATAGTTTTTCTGTCACTGGTATATCTGGAACCAGAGAAGATATGAATTCACTCAGCTATTTTCACCAAAAGTTTCAGCAAAACTACTATATGTTTACCTACTTCATGTGTTTAAACATATAACCTTGAAGGAATAGCCAATAAATTTACACTTCCCAAGGCACTGAAGAACATCATTGCTTTGGGTTTTTTTTTTTTTTTTTCTCCTTTTCTAGAAAGGGCTAGATTTAAACAACATCTCAATTAAAAAAGAGGACAAAGAGACTAAAAGCAAAACTTAGGCAAATCCTTCTATATACAAAATTCCAGATTTCTGTAATACATAAATACTTTAAGCTGATAAACAAAAAGGGTAGCTACTCAGTTTAAACCAAAAACAAGTGTGGATAAAAAGGTACCTAATCCTCCAGAGAATCAGGGCAGTGCCTAAGAATTATGTGCATTCCAAACAATGGGAAATGAATATATTCTCCACATTTTAGAGCTTTAAGGTGTGACTGCTTTAGTATGCCAGCCAACGCCTACAAAAGTGTGACAACAAAATGCATAAATCAATAAACCATCTCTCTATATACCACATACTTAATCCATTTTGAAGTGGGAGTATTTCACTGTAATAAAAATACAGAGGCATTTTCTTCAATCACTATTCTAATTAGTTCAGGCTTACCTTCTTTTATGGCTCTGTGAAATATCACTAACACATACAATAGTTACGGAAATAATACATCCCATAGATTTGAACTTATAAAAGCCTGGCATGTGAAATTTGTTTCTCAGACAAATGTGAAATTCAGTACCTTTGCTGGTTGAACTACATGAGCGGGTTGGAAAAGAAGGTTTTTAAAATTCTGTCACTAGAATTAATCATGTTCCAATTTTGTATCCTTCACTTTTATAAGCAACCTTAGAGAACCCAGTCAGCCTTGTTCAGCCTTATGTTTTCAATGTGTATATTCAATGAATCTTTCTTTAGTAAACATTTATCTCTTAGAAAACACTTTTCTTAATTTATGAGCCACAACATAATAAACTAAGAACACAAAAGGCATAAATTAAAAATTCAAATCTGACATAGTTTAAATTCAATATTCTTAACCCTGGATCAATCAATATAATAATCTTTTTCATACTAAGAATGAATATTTGGTGACCACAAATAATAGGAAGACAAATGTAATGTGATATAGAAACATTTTATTGTGTGCCAAAAGTATCTGTTGCCTGTAAAAATGCGTGCTTCCTTGATCCTTATCTGCATTTGGTTTATTCTTTTGAGCTTCTATTTGGTTCTCTAACTTTACCTACATCCTTTCTTAGTCACTGCTAATCAGATTCCGACCAACAGGAGTATGGAAAAATCAAGGGACTTGAGGTTGCCCTTGAGGTCTCCAGGCATGTGTCTTTGTATTTGTGAACTTCTAGCCCATCTTATTACAGCAAATCTCAAATAGTCATTATGTTTCTTGTGTGTTTTTGCAACCAGTATTGACATGAGTCAACTTAGAGTTTGTCTGTTTATTTGATGTTCATCTTAAGAAAATAAGAAGCAAAAGCACCAAGATGCCTATTTGTTAGGTAAGCTTTCCTCTACAAGGTTAGAGCAGGTGAAGGATCCTAGAAAAATTTCCAAGTCTCTTTTTATTTCTCTCCTCACCAAAGCACAACTAGAGCAGCTTGGGAAAGTTTATGTCCTGCCTTGCAAAGCAGAGATGTACCTGAACAAATTTCACTCTATTCCACAAGAAGTTTGTGATTGTTCTTTCTGATGGCATCTTCTAAGTCTCATCTTAAGTTTGCCATTTAGCTCTCCATGCTTTGTGACTTCATTTTCTTTTTTGAGAGCAGGGAGAATACGTTCACTTTTCTGTCATTAAAGATTATTTCAACTGTAAATGATAAATGACTTTCAGGATCCTGAATATAAAGAGCTATATGAAAACATGGCTGAACTAAACCATGAGTTATCTGGAACATTGGTTCTCAACTGGGACTGATATTGCCCGTCAGAGATATTTGGCAGTGCCTGGAGACATTAGTGATCATCACATTTGTGTGTCGGTGCTGCTAGCATCTAGTTGGTAGGGACCAAACATGCTACAAAACCTCCAAGGCAAAGGACAGAGCAGACAAAGACTCATCAGGCCCCAAATTTCAATAGGGCCAAGGTTGAGAAACCCTGACCTAGAGTTTGCCAAGAACATTTCACAATCCAAATCTTAAGCCTTTTTATTCTCCCTGGGAATTTATATTTATAAAATAAGAGGAAACTGAATCATACAAATAGAAAAGCTTGACCAGGAAAATAGTGCTTGGATATGCTTTTCTATGAGAAGAAATAGATGAGAAGTGAATGAGAATATTCCATTCTTTTGTTGTTCTTGTTTGTGTCTCTTTTTTCTTTCTCATTCTCTCTGTGTCTCTCTAGTGGATGCTGTGAAAAATGTGTCCCACATTCACGCTACATGCTGCAGACCACATTATTTAATAACAGGAGTCTGAGCAGCCGTCTTCAGTAGGGTTCGTTTAATTTTCTATTAAGATTAGTGTATTACTTATGGAGGGTTTTTTTGATATTATATTTCATGATGCTTTGACACGTTGAGGCTTTGCTAATCCTGGAGAGACTACCTCTCCCATGGCTAGCTAATTCCTAAAAATAGTAAATAAAAGCCAGGCACAGTGGCTCACATCTGTAATCCTAGTGTGTTGGGAAGCTGAGGCGAGCAGATTGCTTGAGTTCAGGAGTTTGGGACCAACCTGGGCAACATGGCAAGAGCCCATCTCTACAAAGCATAGAAATATTAGCTAGGTGTAGTGGAATGCACCTGTAGTCCAGCTACTCAGCAGCCTGTGGTGGGAAGATCACTTGAGCCCAGAAGGCAGACGTTGCAATGAGCTGAGATTGTGCCACTGCATTCCAACCTGGGTGACAGTGTGAGACCCTGTTTCAAAAAACAAAAAAAAAAAACAAGATAGTAAACAATTTGCCTGTGTATTTTCATTTCATATGCAAACCAACCAGTCCAGAACTCATACTTCCAATCACCCCCTTTATCTAACTCTTACCAAGCCAATATTCCTTTGCCCTAAATCATCTCATGACCAGGTAACAGATGACTAGAGACACCGCTAGAACTCACTGATGTTATTCAAATTACCCAACCCTAAGCTTGCTCACTGTACTTACCCCTTCTTCCCCAGAAAATCACAATATAGGCTTTTGCCCAAGCTTTTTCCTCATCTTTCCTGCCTCCCTGAGAGCCCTGGTTCTTACCTATGTGGCCCTATCTGAGATACCTGTTCCTAGAGATCTGTGCTCCTTCCTTCGTGACGTTAAGGTCCATGTCTGCATGCATTACCATACTGCACTAAGACAAATCCTGGGTACATTTAAAAACAATTAGCAACCTTGGGGATTGAAATGAAAGCAAATCTTAACAAACCCATACTTCCGATCTTCCCACTAGCCCTCTGAAGTAAATGTAATCATTCCCATTTTACAAGGGAGAAACTGAGGTTCATAGGCTATTAAGTGTCTTGTCCTGAGGTATATCACTGGTAAATGATTCCAACTTGTATCTATTAAACTCCAAGATACAGTCACTTCTATCAAGTGGCCCAGGACAAGTGGCATTTGAGTTACTCACAAGGCAATAGATATGATCTCCAAATAATAGAATATATGTGCTCCTTAATTAATGCTTCTTTAATTTTCTAGAATGAACACGCTTTTTTCCCCCTTGGGTGATGACCATGAGCAGAACTTAGTTACAGAATAACTGTTGTGGGAATATACATGATTGTGGGGAAGGGGCACAGGGCTGGGAATTTGGTGGCTTGGGTTGGAGTTCCAGCTTCCCTGCTGACCAATTACATATCCCTGGGCAAATTGTTGTTCTCTTAGGGGTTTCAACTTGCTCTTCTGTAAACAGAAAGCCTGAATTATGTGGGTGCAAAAGTAATTGCGGGTTTTGCCATTATACTTTTGCACCAACCTTACATTATTTTTACAATTTATTATTTGAATGATCCCATTTGAGATAAATCACCAGCACCTCTGAGACCCCAAGTGTTCTAGAGAAGGTAAAATTTATGACACGTCTCTCCAATCCATAGGAATTAGTAGGTTTTTACATATTGGTTCATTTCTCTGCCATGTAGTAGGAGGATATTCATTGTAGGTTGCATTCATTTATTCAATAAGCATTTATTGAGGAACTTCTTGGTGCCAGTTAATTGGTATGAAAAAGACATCATTCTTGCCTATACAAATAATTTCAAATATTTCTGCAAAAGTCTATAGCAAACATTTTTACAAAGCGTGTTTTTGAGTAAATCACCTAATGGCTTAAAACCTCAGTTTCTTCATGTCTGAAGTGGGCATAAGAAGTGCCTATTTCAGAGTGTTGTTGACAACTAAATAAGGCAAAGCATATAAAGCAGTTAGTGTATCAGTAAGCACTCCATAATGTTAGCCCTTATTATAGTTATCAGAAAGAGGAACAGCTGGCTGCCAAGATTAGTTATGGAAAACTTTTGGAAGGAGATGATATTTGATGTACATCTTTAAAAAATAAATAGGAATTCAAGGTGAAAAAGAAGGGAGAAAGAACTCCATGCAGGGAGGCCAGTGTGCACAGAGCACTGAGAGGTGGCCGTATAGAAACCAAAGTGCGGGGACTTGTCCTTTTTGTTCTTTCTCCTTTTCCTTTTGCTTTTGGGCCAGATACAGGGGCTCACACCTGTAATCCCAACATGATGGGAAGCCAAGGCAGGAGGATCACTTCAGTTTGAGACAAACCTAGGCAGCAAAGCAAGACTCCTATCTCCAAAAAAAAAAAAAAAAAAAAAAAAAAAAAAAAAAAAAAAAAAAAAAAAGCTGGACCTGGTGATGCTCCCAGCTAGGATCCCTAGATCGCTTGAGCCCAGGAGTTCAAGGCTGCAGTGAGCTGTGATCGCACTGCTGCACTCCAGCCTGGGAGATGGAGCAAGACCCTGTCTCTTTAAAAAACAAACAGACAAAAAACTATTTTTTATTGTTTAAGATAACATCATAATTGATATATAATATATACTCATTACATGTATTGTTTATATTTACTTTGTCCATTATGTTTAAAGGTGTAGAATAGATATGTGTAGTATTTTATTAATATTTCCCCTTTCTCATCCGTATACCACTTGTCAAATATCCCAAGATAAATGATTTTCTTTAGGATTCCCTGGCCTCTGCAGACAGTGTTTTTCTTAATCTCATTTTTTCTCAAGAAGGAAGAAAAGGCAATAATGTGACTCATGTTGTTTGTTCCCTTCCAGGGCTTTATTCTCCAGTCTTGTGGCTGCCTGTAGCACTTGGTTTGGTTGTTAGAGTGAGCATTATTTAGGCATGGTTTGTAACGGTTCCCTGGAGCTATTTGTGGAAGAGCTTATGTAATAAAATACATAATTATGAACTTGTTAAAAGAGACATTATTTACTCATTTGTCCAACATGGCTCCTTTCAGTCTACCTCGTAAGTAAATCTATATTTAGTCAGTGTCATATTGATCTGCAACCAGAGTACACTTTAATGCTCCTGCAGAAATATGCCATAAAAAAAAATAGCTTGATAAGAAAAATTCACTGCGGGTCTCATCTCATTTGAAAATGGCAGAAGAAGAAAAATTATACTTTCTTTTCCATTGTTTTGCCTGTTTTCAAGACAACACCAGAAAAATGAACTCTAATACACAGTTCTGATAATATCACTGTAGAGAATCTCTTTATAAATTTCATGCATTTTATGAAATCTAGTGTTAGAAAAATAAATGACAAAAGATTACCTAATTGTTGAATCTGTGTGTGACCTTAAATGAGTGTCCATTGTACTATTTTTTCTGTATGTTTAATTTTTTATTTTTATTAATTTATTTATTTATTTATTTATTGAGAAAAGGTCCTGCTCTGTCAACTAGGCTGGTAAGCAGTGGCACGAACACAGCTCACTACAGTCTATCAACATCCCGGGCCCAAGCTATCTTCCTGCCTCAGCCTCCTGAGTAGCTGGGACCACAGGCACATGCCACTACGCTGGGCTAATTTTTAAATTTGTTGTAGAGACTGGATCTTGCCATGATTCACAGGCTGGTCTCAAACTACTGGTCTCAAGCAATCCACCCTCCTTAGTCTCCCAAAGTGCTGGGATTACAGGCATGAGCCACCATGCCTGGCTGTATGTTTAATTTTTTTTTCTTTTTTTTTGAGACAGAGTCTCACTCTGTCACCCAGGCTGGAGTATGGTGACACAATCTCAGCTCACTGCTGCCTCCGCCTCCCGGGTTCATGCAATTCTCCTGCCTCAGCCTCCCAAGTAGCTGGGATTACAGGCGCCTGCCACCACGCCCAGCTAATTTTTAAATTTTTAGTAGACATAGAGTTTCACCATGTTGGCCAAGCTGGTTTCAAACTCCTAACCTCAGGTGATACACCCTCCTCGGCCTCCGAAAGTGCTGGGATTACAGGCGTAAGTCACCATGCCTGGCCCAGCCTTTTTTATAATTAAAAGTTTAACATTTTAAATAACTGTTCCTCAGCACTGCCCATAATTTAGGTAAATACTACCTAGAATTAGATAATTTAAGGTGAAGAATATGTCATATATACATGAAATTGTATTAGAACAGGAGGTAAAAGTCAGAGTAAACTAGAAACTAGAATTTGTTTAAAACACAGAGTTAAACACTGTGAGAGCAGAAATTATTTTATAACCACCAATAGTACCAAGCTAAGCTTTCATCTTAAAGTTGTATGTTTGCGTGTGAAATCATGCAGAGAATTACTTTAGTACTTAAAGAAAATAAAAACATTATGAATAAACATGTATTTATTTGGTACCTAAAATCTAAATACCCTAGCACAAGTGGAAAAGCTCCAACTTACAAATACCAGGGCATAAAATAAATCCTACATTACAGTTTTAAAATGTTTTACAGCTTATTACTGTTTTATTCATTGAGTCAGAAATTTCCGTGTGAGTATGGGAGTTTATACTTGTAAATCAGAAACCTTCACAGTTAATTTCTTCACTCTATAGAGGAACCACTTTTGTCTGTGTGGGAGTGTTGGTCTACTGTAGCTGAAACAGACAAGACTAGATCAGTGGAGACATAACGTGTGGCTGAAAATACCACTGATGCTCAACTTTCCTTCCTATCCTGTACTTATATTCAACACTGTCATTTGGCTCCTGGGTTTGGGATTTTGTTTTGGGGTTTTGTTTTTTGTTTGTTTTGTTTTGTTTTCTGCACAGCCTAGAAATATTAGTAATCCTGCTGCTTCTGTGCCCTGAAATAATACTTTAGTTGCCTAAAATAACAAATGAATCTTTTGGGAAGAGCTTATTTATGTAGCAAGATACCAATTAGGGTATTTATTGGATACAATAACTAAGATTAAGTGCTTGAAGAATTATGTATCAGGAACTTTTCAGCCTTGACGCCATCCAAAAATACTATGTCAATATAAGAACTTAAAGAAAAATGCATTTACCTTTTGTCTCATAGCCTAGAAAGCAAAGGTTATTTTTGTCAATTATAAGTAATAAAAAATAAGTTTATTTAAGGCATATATTTACATTTGGAGTGAGAGGATGATAAGAGGAGTCATTTGGAGGGAATAAGTTAGCTAGAAAAAACTTTGCGCTACTGATAGCACCTGTGCAGTGGACAGAGGAATTAGTATCATTACCAATTTACAGACAAGACAACTAAATGAGAGAAAGCTTACGTGGTCTGTCCAAAGTTAAAGAGTTAGTAACTTGTGGAACCAGTATTCATCTTAAGCTTTGGCTTAAAGACCACAAGCTCAGAATCAGTCATTTTCATGACCCTATTATATACCAACAGAGTTCCTGAAAAAGCCAATGCAATTTCCAGAGCGCAATTTACAATGGGGAGAAGAGTCTAGCCCAATATGACACATAATTCTGTGAAACATTGGATGTGTAAGAAATTTATCAATATGCTCTTTATATTTTACACCTAGGAGATGTGCACGAATTCTTGGTTAAGGGGGCTAATTAACAATGCCTTGAAGTGAACATTAAATTCTCTCCTACACACATCTCATTGTCTAAAAAAATCAATGAGGACTTTATTAGCACCCTTTTTTATATCCAATTCTGTAACCTGGGAAGATGGGTTTTGCCTGAGGACTAAACATGGAAGGAAACCCATTTTCCTATTTGTAAAAATTGACATTAATATCATAGGCCTGTTAGTCCCATACTGAGATGTACCAGCAAATGAACTTTTTTTTTTAACATCTCAATCTTTATTTTGAACAAGTCATGATTTCTTTACTTTCGTCAATATGTATGAGAAATTTGACCTGCTATGGTAGTCTCTGACAGCTAAAGCAATCAATCCCTAGCCAAGAGTACTTAACTCTTTTCTTTGTTGAACTGCTCACTGATATGTGGATCTAGGAAAGTCACTTCATTTCTCTGAAGCTCATTAGTTTTCAGGGTAACATCTGTAATACTTACCACGTACCAATATTATTATCATCGTTGTTAATTATGTGAAGTAAATAATTTCCCAACTGTTTTAAGCATTAGCTAAAGGACATGGAATCATTGGGGACATGTAACATTTAAAATTATTAGGTGTCTAAAGTTGTTTAAAACCAGGAAAAATATATAGTTCTATTTGCACTTAACTATTTAAAATGTATCTACCACTTGTCACCCATGTCTTACCTTGTGTGTTGATGTCAGCCATATTCTTCAAGATATTTAAATAGCTTAGAAGTCCTTCAAGTAATCATAATAAGCTAACACATTTTGAGGAAATATGTACTGATTGCATGACATATATATATATCATTTCAGTGAATCCTCACACACTTTACAAACTGGACTATCATTATCTCCATTTTAGAGGTGTGGAAATCAAGGCACAGTTATGTTAACTATTAAGTCAACGTCAAAACTACTAGGGCCGGGCGCGGTGGCTCACGCCTTTCATCCCAGCACTTTGGGAGGCCAAGGCGGGTGGATCACGAGGTCAGGAGTTTGAGACCAACCTGGCCAACATGGTGAAACCCTGTCTCTACTAAAAATACAAAAATTAGCTGAGTGTGGTTACGGGCGCCTGTAATCCCAGCCACTCGGGAGGCTGAGGCAGGAGAATTGCTTGAACCCAGGAGGCAGAGGTTACAGTGAGCTGAGATCATGCCACTGCACTCCAACCTGGGTGACATAATAAGACTCTGTCTAAAATAAAAAATAATAATAATAATACGGCATGGCTAAGGTCAATAAAAATAACAAAAATAATCATTATAATTATATGTGATCATTCTCAGTTGGGCAGTATAAACAGTGTCTTGTAAAATTTTGAAGAAAATGAAGAATTCTATGCACGTATCTGTCAGTTAGCTTTTGCTACATAACAAAGTACTCCAAACAAAGTGGCTTAGAAAAAAACTAACCATTTATTTGTTGGTAATTTTTGAGATCAGCTATTTGGGCTTAAATCAGCTGCATGATTCTTCTAGTCCCCACTGTGTTCGCTCATGCTCCTGTGGGTAGCTCTCGGGTTGGCAGAGGGCCACCGGTCTAGAATGGTCTCACCTGGGACAGGACTTGCCTCGGTTCCATGTGTTTTGTCACCCTCCAGCATCCCAGCCCCAGCTCATCCACATGATGGTGGCAAGGTTAGATTGAGAGGAAACTGTGGAGGTCTCTTGAGACCCACATTTGGAATTGGATAACATCACTTCCACCACTTCCATTGGCTAAATCAATTCACAGGACCATCCCAGCCTCCAGAAGTAAAGAAATAGATTTTACTTATTGACGGAGATGCTGCAAATTACATAAGGATCGTGGTACCGTGAGGGAAGAATGGTGGCCATTTTTGACGGAATAAATCAACCAACTTTAGCCGTGAAATATTTTTAAAGAGTTATATGGCAATATACATTTTCTGAAAATGTATTTTGTTCTATTCACAGAGGTTAGCATGGTATGTTAAGTATTCTTTAATTGCACAAATATCTGTGATTAGAAAAGCCAAAAATATTGTCAGTCTCTTGGGATTTGAGTTTTGGACTGAAGTTATCTGTGAATAAAGATAATCCTGCAGTAATAATTTCATATTTGATTTATGTTTCTCTATAAAGTTACCTCAGGCATTATCCCTGTTAAACCAGATTTAATAGAACTTCAGTTGTTCTGTTCCAAATGCTTGTACATATGTGGAGAATTCCCCTGTAGAGTTGTACTGACTCTCTCACCAAGGGATGTTCGTTCTTTTGTGAGTTTGTTCTAATTGTGTCATTCACTGTATTACCATTAATTAGCAAATTCATCTTTCAACTTCATTCCCATGGGACAGAATCAGTCAGGCTTGGGTAGGTAGGGAATTTAATTAATATATCAACAAATTGAATTTTTTATTAGGTACTTTAGTTTTACCTTTTTTTAATCTTGGTATTATATATTAGAAATCTTATTTGAACTGGAGTTACCTAAAGTTGTTTTTATTAGGTAGACAAAGAATCCGGCTATTTCTCCCCAAAACACTACATGAAATAAAATGTGCCATCAATGTTCCTTTTGGGTTATTCTCAAGTTGGCCCTCTGTTTACATGGATTGGGGATTTTATTTTCAGATTTAACCTTCCCATATTGAGGGAAGAACTGTTTTATAGTAAATTTATCAATAGTTGAATATATAAACAACCACTATTCATGGGTTAAGAACAAAGGACATCAGTGTGTGAGAATTCAATTCAATAGGACTAATCTCAAATGCAATTAATGCTCTCATTCTTTATGTGCCCTTTGGTAGTCTGTTCTCCCAAGGAATTTATTGAAATAGATACACTTAATTAAACTGTTTTCAGCACTTGGGCTAAGACACAATTTAAGGTGTGACATTTCACTTAAAGAAAAAGGAAGAAGCCTATTCTGAATAACTTTTTAAAAATTTCATCCTGGCCCCTTTTCTTAAAGATGTGCAAAATTTCAGGTAGTGGAAAATATTTGTCAAATGTTCTTTTTTCTCCAGCTCCTACTTGTTCACATGTACACACACTCATGCATGCACACACAGCACACTCATTACTTCTAAAGTTTCCTCACTGTATTGATGAAAAGTTTGCAGAGTATGAACTATTATGCAAAGTAAGCAGATTAGTGCAGTGAATTGGAGTGGTATTTTACGTTGATAAAAATCAGTTCTATTCCCAGCTCCTAACTGGCTGCTTTTTTTTTCTTGTGAAAATAAAGGGCTTCTCAACATCACCAATCAGTTCAACAATCATCTGCTTCTATGAATTCTAGAATCTGATTTTGTCATGGGCTTTATCTGTCCAGGTTTCCCGATTCACATAACTGTGAGCAGACAGATTTGCCCTAAAATAATATTTCCTTATGTATAATTTTTTCTATATGCTATGTAAATGTATAATATACATATGAGGCAAAAGGAAACAAAATGTGAAAACAATGTTCAGTTACCCTATAACTTGCACAATAGCATAGTTGACACATTGCAGTATTCTGACATATGTCTAGATATATTTAACAATAAATATGTCCTGACATATTTACATGGAGGGATCCAAGCTTTCAATAAGAATTACCAGGACTTTAAAGTTACAAAACTTACCCCAAATTTATGACATTTCATTACATTGAAGGGAAAAAAAATCTATTCTCAAGAATTTTGTCTCTTTTTTGTGGAAAAGCATCCCCTTTTTGAACAAATATATACTTATTTTTATATTACATTTTGTGCACAAATTTTATTTTTATTTTGCTTTTAAACCTAGACTTAACCCTGAAAACATCAAAAGGAAAAGGGGTACATTTAACTTCGTTAATAGTAAGATATAAAATAACCATCAATATTTCCATAATAACCCAAAAAGTGTTATCACCTTACCATACTGATATGAGGCTGTGTATTTCAAATATGTTTTTTAGAGTAAACTTTTGACGTTAGTTCCTATTCTTTGTCAAGAAAGACAAACATGTCAGATATGAATCTGTAGGAGGAGTGAAAAAGGGTCGAATCTTTTCCAAATGTATCTTAATGCCTGTTAAAGTCACTGTTTTATCTTTGTAAGTGCCTGCACTGCATTCCTCATCGTATTCATTTCTCTCTAAGCAAGCTAAGAAATCTTTTGTTTTGTTCTCCTCTTCAAAAGTGTCGACTTCTCCTAAGGTATCAGGTAAGAATAATACGTCATTACCTCCACTCTGACATGGTTATTATTTTACTTTCCCCTTTAACACAGAAGGAAACTGAGGAAGAACATGATTTGAATCTAAGTCATAAACTTCAGATCTTGTTGGGATTTTGTTGGTTGGTTTGTTTTGTATTACACCAGGAAATACATACAAGAAAGTACTTCACATTGTGCAAAGTACCATATATATATCAACAGTTATTATTATAAATTTTGAAAAGTTCTCTACATTCTTACTAATTCCTAGTCTCTTGCCTTAACTTTTTAAATTAATCAAATTGATATGAGAATCCCAGTCTAAGAGTAAATGTGACATATAGAAGAGTTCCAAGGGATGTTCAGGCCCCTCAGCTGGCAGGGAACAGCAGCATCTGGTCTTTGAAAGTTGGTTATTCACTTCCACATCCTCTGTTCTGCCAGCTGGTCTCTGGAGCTGGCTCATCCACACATAGAGGTCAGAACCCTAGGACTGCACTTCAAAAAGCCTCAGTTCATAAACTATGATAAGACCAGCCTTTACTCCACTCCAGCCCAAACAGTCTATACCCTTTTATGGGGAGAAAAGCAAAAATGTTTCAAGTCTTTTCTTTTGTTATAATTGACGGTCACTTCATAAGGAGCCAGGGATGTCTCCTCTAAGAAACACAACCTTATGTAGAAGCTGAAGAATTTAGATCTAAAGTCAAAAGATCTGGGTCTCAAACCAGCTTTGTCAAACTACTTAAACTCTCTAAGCCTCAGTTTTCTCATCTACGAAATGGAGATATCAGTGTATACCCTGCAGTACCCCTGTGCACATTAGAGATACCAGATATTAAAGTCACCCCATATAGAATAGAGACTACCATTATCACCTTTTGCAAATTCAGAATCTGAGTTTAAATTTTTCACTTGAATGCAGTGTTCCGCATTTTGTACAGTGATGAGACAGAATAACAAGTGGGAAACGAATGTGGTCCCAATGTCAGTAAGTACAGAATTCAAATTAGCCAACACTGTATTTTATTTTTTTAGTATCACCTACACCAACACTTTTGTAAACATGAACATGTTGTTATGTTCTATAGTGTTCAAAACTTATACCTCTTTCTGAGCCTTAAATCAATAACCTCAGGCATTTTTGTATGGAATGTTGTCTCTTTGTATCCCATTTCAAAATGGCAGGAGATTAAAACAGGAAGTAAACAGACAATAATGAATGGGAATCTATATGCTAATTGCAGCCCATGGTGAATGCTGGAATGCATCTTTCTTTGAGAGGGCATGACAGCATCCCATTCATCTATACGGCCCCAGCGACCATTGGGTGATGTAACTACTACGATGGCCCTATTAGTTATTCTGTCTCATCATTGTGCAGGAATTTTGAACACTGCATTCAACGGAAAAATTCAAGCTCAAACTATGAAAAACTGCTATCATCCCCTTCAACAAAACAAAGCATGTTTACTGTATCCTGTGAAACATTAAAAAGAAGCATAAATAAAGCAAGTAGGATCAGTGGTTAAGACCACAGGCTTGGCCGGGCGCGGTGGCTCACGCCTGTAATCCCAGCACTTTGGGAGGCCGAGGCGGGCGGATCACAAGGTCAGGAGATCGAGACCATCCTGGCTAACACTGTGAAACCCCGTCTCTACTAAAAATGCAAAACATTAGCCGGGCGAGGCGGCGGGCGCCTGTAGTCCCAGCTACTCGGGAGGCTGAGGCAGGAGAATGGCGTGAACCCGGGAGGCGGAGCTTGCAGTGAGCCGAGATCGCGCCACTGCACTCCAGCCTGGGCGACTAAGCGAGACTCTGTCTCAAAAAAAAAAAAAAAAAAAAAAAAAGACCACAGGCTTCAGCATCAAGGAGATACCAGTTCTGATCTTAACTCTGCCATTAACTTACATTCTATCCCAGAAATAACTTAATCTCTCAAGCCCTTCATTTTCTTATCTGTATAAGGGACATGATACAACTTACCTTGAGGTGTTGTGAAGAGTAAAAGACATATTTGTTAGTGCCGGGCACAATAGCACTTCACCAGTATGAGTGGTTATCAGTGGTTGCTATTTAAATATGGGATAATATTCCTTTCTCACTCTGTAATTTAAACACAAGCATGTGGTAATGATTCTATATTGAATTTTAACTGATTTGTATTCTATCAGAGAACGTGATAGACACATAAAATGCTCTTATTTCGGGCTGCTGAGATTCCTGAAACTACTATTTCGTAAGTGAAACTCCAGTGAACTGAAATTGCTTGATACGATCAAGCAACCCTTCTGACTATGAGAGCCCTTTTCCTCCTGTAAAACGGAAGAAGTTAGGCATTTTAAGGCAGACAGCATAGCTGCAAGATAATTTAAAAGATGGGTAGCTGGTTCTGCTCCTTTACTTCATACAAACCAAAAATCAAACTGTCCATTCACATTGTACCCAATGCCCACTTTGGATAAATGATACAGAAGCAACTGCTTGAAGCTGAATCTTTCATGAGGTGGAAGAGGTAAAGATGACAGGATTTGTTTGGGGCTATCAAGACACCACTTCTTTGACAAAGACTTGTAGAATCCCAGTGCACCCTGTTATTCTACAGCTACAGCTCTCTGCTGTAAGGCGAGCTCGAATCTACTTGTTAAATTGTTTTGTACAGAGTTTGCAACTCTTTCTTTCTGATGTGGGCCTTGCAAAAGTTGTGTCCTTTTGGTGACCCTCCTGTACCCCCAGGCTTCTGCACCTGCTGCAGCCCTTGGTAACAACATAGCTTGGCTTAAGTTCTACATCTAGAAGCTCAGTGTGCCAGAGGCAAAGATTTTCCTGAGAGACCTTTGGTTCCCCAGCCTTTACAGCAGTGGCTCTCAAACTTTAATTTGCATAAGAATCACCTTGGGGTACTCTTTAAAAATGCAGATTCCATGGCATTCTCAACCTATTCCAATTCAGTTGGTCCAGGGTAGAATCCTGGACTTTGTATTTTTTATAAGCATCACAGTTTATTCTGATGAAGGTGGTTATTCTGGAAGACATCTGGAGAAACACTATGGTATTTTTAAAAGTACTGATTTCTAAAATATGTGATCATTTGAAAAATGACATGATATAGATGATAAATACCCTCATAGCCTGAATTGATTCACATATGCTAACATGTGTCAGAAGCATTACTGTGTATTGGTGTCTTTAACTTCCTTTTCCTGGTATGTTTGGGGGTGATAGAGTAGCAACAACAAGGGCAATAGCTTGCTCTTTAAAAGAGTCGACTGCTTTTCAAGCAGAGATATAGATATTATCCTGACAGTAAAAACTCAGGCTTTGGAGAATTGATGAGAGCATTTTCTAGTTATCTGACCCTGATCCGCTCTTTCCTCATTTACAAAATGGCGATGAGGACTTCCTGACTATCAAGGGCCTGTCCCTGGACCCTGGCACTTTTTAGGTAGTCAGTGCTAGTACCCACACAGTTAGTAGGGACAGTTACAAGAGGTACTGCCTCTGTACCAGACACTAGGGGCTCTTTACCACCCAACCTTTCCCCATCATTCTGTGCTTGGCATGCTTCGAAACATATTGATCCGGGAAGTTCTTCACATTATCTGAACTCACAAACTTTTACTTGAAACACTAGCTATTAGAACATAACTTCTAATATAAAAGGAAGACACACCAAGCCGGTGCTCATTACAGTTATGTTATCAAGCAAATGGGCTCACTGCCCTGATGTGCACAGAAGCCAATACTATGTGACATCAGCTTTTAAGAAAATAAAGGCTTTGTTAGCAAAATTGGTCAGCAAGGAGACAGCAGCAGACAAAAATCTGCCTCCCCCAGTTTGGGATCTGGGTTCGGAAGGCAAGAGAAAGAAATGTTGGCTTGGCAGGATCTGATTGGAAGACTTTAAATTTTATCATTTGCAGAAAGGTATGTTGAGGCAGATTTTAGACCCTGATCTTCTGGGCCAGTGGATCCCTGGCTTCCGAAAGAGTTTGTCATTTAGGTTCTGATGATGTCCCAGTCTTATTGGTTCCAAGAGGAGGATTCATTGGTTTCAGGTGTTTAATTAGAGGTCAACATTTTTTCCATTGCACATGCCTGAACCACATGACTTCCAGTTTGGGGCTCTGTAATAGCTCAAAGATAACTCAACATTTTGTTATCAACAGAGTAGGTCCATTTTACAGCTAGATTTCTGTACCAATGAGGCAGAGCCACGAAAGGCAGAGTTCAATCACGTCAACAGTCAGATGAATTTCCCCTACCATTCTGGAGATGACAGGTGGAAAACTATCATCAAACAGGCCTAGCACAACCCCTCTTCCCTGGACACAGGACCAAGAAAACACTGGCTTGTTCTCACTTACATTCCAGCTCCTCTTCATTCCAAACTACACAAGCACCATCACCCTTCATTCTAGGAGTCCAGCTTGTTCAAATCGTCTGTATTGCTTGCTAGAGTGAGAAGTGTATGATTCAGGTACCAGATCTGAAGAGGGCAGGATTAGCATTCTTCTGAGGAGGTTCAGGATGGAAATTATATTTGTGTTCATTGAAAACCAAAGCACTTAGGACCCGAAGTGTTGTGTTCCACAAGAAGGTGACTTTAGCCTAAATTTTTATTATGTATATAAGAACAAGGTGGCTATAGCCTACGATTTTTCTCAAAACAAGTATTATCTGGTGACTACCATTTCTATCGGCGTTTCTCTGTATGACCCCCATGGAAGTGTCTTGTTTTTAAAAGACTTATATCCATAAATAGCTAAATGACTTGACCTGATGAGTGAGATCATATAATATTCACCACTTAAATGGTCTTGACTTTGTGTGAAGATTGATTCCTGAATATTTTCCCAGAAGTAAACCAATTATTTTAAAATAAGCGATATGTCAGTCTTCTAATAGAACGAATAAGCCAATGAAACTAATAAAACTGCCCTAACTAGGCCGGGTGCGGTGGCTCACGCCTGTAATCCCAGGACTTTGGGAGGCCGAGGCGGGCAGATCATAGGGTCAGGAGATTGAGACCATCCTGGCTAACATGGTGAAACCCCGTCTCTACTAAAAATACAAAAAAATTAGCCAGGCATGGTGGCAGGCACCTGTAGTCCCAGCTACTCAGGAGGCTGAGGCAGGAGAATGGTGCGAACCCGGGAGGCGGAGCTTGCAGTGAGCAGAGATCGCATCACTGCACTCCAGCCTGGGCAACAGAGTGAGACTCTGTCTCAAAATAAATAAATAAATAAATAATTTTTAAAAATGCCCTAACTAAAAGTATCAAAATTTACCTTCTTTCCACCCTGAGGGAAAAAAGCATCTCTAAGCCAACTTATTTTTCATGGAAATTGACATTTAAATCAGAAATCACTTTGCAATGCTTAGACCTCATATGTAAAAGGCATTACCTGAGATTAAGGGTTAGCGCACTCACATTATGTTCACACCTTGTTCTGTTAACATGTATATACTGCAGTGTGATCACTTTTCAGTTTTACTTTTACACTAACTTTATATGACAGAATCATGTTTCAATCCTGTATGTTTGACTTGGAAATCTTTTTTGCCTTCACTGAAGATTTCTGCAAAGCAGATTGTTAAATTCTGAGTTTATCTTTATGGAAAAAAAATTAAGAGTTTTTTGGTGCAGACTAACAAGAGTTAAGATATTGTGATTAACAAGAGGAAAGCTCCTGAAATAAAGCTCGAAGGCACAAATTTAAATTGGGTAATAGTCAAGGGTATGATTAAAAACTTGCTCATTTGCATTAATTAAACAGCCTTTGAATATCATTAATTTATATCAGGAATTAACCCCACAGTCTATCAGTCAGAAGCAATCTAAATTAGAAGTCAAGAACTTCCTCGTTCTTGACCGTGTGTTTTCCTTATCTAGTGATGGGGTCTGTTTCTTGTTTTTCTGTCCTGTTTTTCTGCCCCATTCTAGTTGCTTAATCTATTCATATCCAGGTTTTTGTCACAAACAAAATGGGGATATTAATTCTCATCCATTACCATTAAGATTGATGAACAAGTGAAAGGCTTGGAGACTTGTCATGAGCCTCATTCATGTTTTGGATCAAATGTGTTCTTTTCAAAATCAATTGAGTGATAAAAGATTGTTCATAAATGTTATAGGAATTTGGAGTTGTGCAGTTTATAATACAAATCTAGATCTCTGAAACATTGGATCTCAGGAAAATATTTGGAGCGATGTCTCAGATTATATCTTGTAGGAAGCAAAGATCCAAGGAGGTGACGTAAGGAAGGGCTTTCGTATCTTTGCCTCTGGAGAACATGTCACTAATCCTAGAGACGCGTTAGGGAATGTGGGCTGGCCACTATTTTAAGTCAGTTCAAGTTTTCTGACAGCTGTAGTGTGGTATTATTTACTCTTCCTTACTTACATTGATGACTCAAGACTAGGATGATCCTTAGCGTTGGAAGGGCAGCCCTCTGGTTAGACTCATCCAAGAAAATCTAATAGAATGGGCCAAGGAAATTCTAGATGAATGTCTCATCTGTGCCTGGATCTCTTTATTCAACAGATATTATGTAACTAGACTATGAATTAAAATCAAGAAGTATCTAACAGAGAAAGGTTTCAAATAAGACATTTTCTAACAGTCCTTCATTTCATCTCCTTAATTCTCTGGCTGAAGGTCCAGGTCATTCTGAGCTCATATCAGTGTCAGCTGCATTCTCACCTGGCATCAGCGCAGCAATGCCTCACCATCTTAGTTACTGCCACTGACGCTTTGTTTAACCCAGGTTAAAGCTCCCACCTTCTATCAAATTCAGAGATAGCCCCTCTAACTGATTAACTCTTCTTTACTGGGTATGCTAGGAAACCATTAAAATGAAGTAAATGTGGGAACCTTTTAAAGAAGAATGCTTATGATTTTCTTTTCTCATTTACCGTGTAATTCCCAAATCCTAGTTTTGAAAATGACCACGAGGCTCCATGAAGTGTTTCTTAATAGTTTTTAACATGAAAAAAGAAGAAGTGTATATGTTTGTGTCTGTGAATACCTAATTGCCTTTGATTCTCAGTCTCATATGTTATGTAAACTCTGGACAAACTGAAAGGATATCCTATTCTATTAAAAACGTTACAGATACTCCATCAATTGGGTAAAAATTCTACTTGATGATGAAATAATATGAAGATGCAGAGAATGAAACTGACTTTCCTTGCGTTCATTATAATCCAGGACACTCACTTTTCCGATTTAATCTACACACTAGACACATTGCTGTGAGTTCGATGTCATTGTGTTCATTTTACAGGACATAAAATTGAGTCTCACAAAAGATAACTTACCTAAAGTCACATAGCTACCTAGTTATGGAACTTGGATTTGAAACCAGATTTTTCTGGCACTGCTAGTCCTTTGTTATTCTGCCAAGATGTTTTTTCCTCCTGGAGTAGCTCCGTGATGATAAAAAATACAACCATCATTTGTTAAATATCTACTGTACACCTCACACCCATTATCATATAAATCCTCCCCACATTAGAACACAGTTACTGTCATTATCATTTTACACATGAGCAAACTCAGGCCCAGATGGTTGGGGTAGCTTCAACAAGCTGGAAACTACCACAGTAAGGATGCAATCCCCAGTACAGTCGATCCTTATTACTCGTGGATTCTCTATTTGCAAATTCACCTACTCACTACAATGTACTTGTAACCCCAAAATCTGTATTTGCAGAGCTTTTACAGTCATTTGCTGACTTGCACAGAGCAGTGCTAGACGTGCATGTTTCAGCTGAGGTTGAACAAGGCAGAGCTCTGCCTTCTTGTTGCTGTCACACTGTCAACAAGTGTCCTTTTTTGTGGTCTATTTAGTGCCATTGTTTCTGCATTTATGTGTTTTTGTGGTAATGGCACTGTTTAAAATGGTCCTAAGTGTAGGGCTGAAGTGCTGTCTCGTGTTCCTAAGTACAACAAGGTTGTGATGTGCTGTGTGCAGAAAACGTGTGTGTTAGATAAGCTTCGTTCAGGCATGAGTTATAGTGCTGTTGGCTGAGTTCAATTGAAATTAATTATATAGACAGAGTCTATTTTTGTATATCAACTTTAAATATATATATATATATATATATCAGATATACAAGGGGACTTCAAAAAGTACATGGAAATAGAATTTAAAATAAAAATATAAAATATAAACTTTATTTCTCAATATAAGTTCCATCAGGCCAAGATACTTTAGTAACTGATGATACCAGTCATTTAGTCCATCCCTAATAAACTAAGGGTTCTGGGGATTAAACCATGTCGATGCTTTTTTTTTTTTTTTTTTTTTTTTTTTACATTATTAAGTGAAGAAAAATGGGTACCCTTTAAAGATTGTTTAAGATTAGGAAACAAAAAGAAGTCAGAAAGACCCAAATCAGAACCATAAGGTGGATAGATACCTAATAATTTCCCTTGCAAAATTGCTCGTTTGATGATAGAAATGAGCAGAAACATTGTCCTGGTGGAGAAGGACTCTCTGGTGAAGGTTTTTGGGGCATTTTTTTCTGCTAAAACTTGGCTAACTTCCTCAAAACACTCTCATAATAAGCAGATGTTATCATTCTTTGGTCCTCCAGAAAGTCAGCAAGCAAAATGCCTTGAGCATCCCTAAGAACTGTTGCACGACCTTTGCTCTTGAGCAGTCCAACTTTGCTGAGACTGAACAACTGCCACCTCTTGGTAGCCATTGCTTTGATTGTGCTTTATCTTCAGAAACATCCTGGTAAAGCCGTGGTTCATCTCCTGTTACAGCTTTTCAGAGAAGTGCTTCAGGATCCTGATCATACTTGTTTACATTTTCCATAGAAAGTTCTGCTCTGGTCTGCACCTCATCTGGACACAATGATTTTGGCACCCGGGGAGTGTGGAAAGTTTGTCCAACTTTAATTTTTCTGTCAGAATTGTGTAAGCTGAACCAGCTGAGATGTCTAGGGTGTCAGCTGTTCTTTGCCTGTTAATTGTTGGCCCTCTTCAATTAGGGCATGAAGAGGGCAAGGTTAATTTTTTTCCTCAAAAATCCTTGTAGATGGTCTGCTATTGAGGGCTTCATCAACTCATCTTATGTCTTCTTAAAAACCAGTTATGCATTTTTAAACTGCTGATTTCTTTGGAGTATTATCCCCAAAAATGTTTTGTGAAACATCAGATATTTCACCCTTCTTCCACCCAAGCTTTACCATAAGTTTGATATTTGTTCTTGCTTCAGTGTTAGCAGAATTCACATTACTCTGATATGGGCTTTTTCAAACTTATGTCTTATCCTTCTTAGTGCCTCAAACTAGATCCTATTTAGACATATTATAAGAAGTTAGTACAAGTTTATTTTGGTGCAAAAAAATTTTGAAATCCATGCATAGTGTTTAATAATATGTATTTCCATGAACATTTTGAAGACCCCTTGTATATAACAATATATAGTCTTTAGAGAATATAGATATATGTAAGATGTGTGTGTGTATATATATATACACACACACTGTATAGTCTTTAAATAGAACTACACATAAAACAAGGCTATGTATTAATCAGCTGATGAAAACGTGACCAGAGACTTGCAGGAACCGAAATCTGTATTTCCTCTGGGACCAATGCATTGTTCAGTATTCACTAATCCAGCGTTCGCAGTGACCTTACAGGACCTATTACCATACATAAGAATTGGCTGTATTTGTGTTTCCAGTTGGCAAGTTCTTCTACTATCCATTGTCTGGCCTTACATACATTCTGTGAATTCATAATGTTCTGATTTGTGTGATGCACCTTTGGTTTTAATTTATATTCAGATTTCCTATGGGTGACCGTTCCCTCTCCCTATCCCTCCAGTAACCACCACCACTCACTCAAACGTGACACCACACTGCCACTCTGCATTTTTGCTGAGATGACCAACAAATTCTTACCATCATTATGAGGGAAACACAACAGAGCACACAGCAAAGCAAACTCATCAAATATTTACTTAAATTGATTTAGCTTAGAGCAAGTTTATATACATAAATAATTTGTACTTAGTGAGAGTCAGATTCAGAAATGAAGATGCAAAATGTGAGACAAAAAGAAGTGCCGGGGGCAGGGACGGGGAGAGACTGGTCAGCGGGTCCAGAGTTACAGTTAGATAGGAGGATTAAGTCCTGGTGCTCTGCTGCACATTAGGGTGGCTACAGCTAACAATGTTGTATTTTTCAAAATAGCTAGAAGAGAGGATTTTGAATGTTTGAATTTCCACAAAGAAACGATAAGTGCTTAAGGTGATGAATACACTGAATACCCTGATTTGATCATTACACCATGTGAACATGTATTAAAACATTACACTGTATCCCATACATGCAGTTGAAAACAAAAGGTGCCTGAGGCTCTTTTCTAAGCATCTTCATTCAGCTATTGAATTCATACTTGGGTCTAAAGAAACAAACGCATACATCACAGTAGCCCCCTCTTACCGCAAAATGGTTTCTTATCTTCACCGCGAACGTTTTGGAATCTAGCCCTTTCTCTGAAGGAGATCACTTCTCTTCTGCACATTTCTCTGCTGAGAAAAACAAGAAGTAAATCAGCAAGGATGATACCCTCAACACTGGCAAGGATGCTGAGGCAGGAAGCCTAAAGGGTTGTACCATCCATGCCTCCTGGAGCCACTCAGTTACTAGAGTTTTGTGAAAACAGTGGCTTGTCTCCAGCCTGCGTGGCCCAAGGAAAGATGCCATGAACCAGCAATCCCAAGACATGGGCTCCAGCCTGGCTTTACAAGTCGCTGATTGTTCTAGGCAAGTCACTGTGCCTCTCAGAATCAAACTTCTTCAGCTGTAAAATGGTGGAATTATCTGCCTGTCTACCTCCAGAGATAGTGGTAATTAGAGGAGATACTAACAACTCACTGTGTAGTGGATTTTGTAGTTAACAAAGCATTATTCATATAAATTATCTCATGTGAAGCTCACATCTGCATTGCCAGTTAAATATAATTATACTTGTTGCCATTTTGTGAGAAAGTCCTTTCAAACAGAATGCTACTGAACAAATCCTTCTACTATCAAAGGAAATCAAAGGTTTTGAAGGCAGCAAAAGGAAGAGTGTTAGTATGTGTAATCGATGTAATCCTTAGTTCACATGAAGGAAAAAAAATCACTTAAAAAATTAATACCAAAGACACTATTGTCTCTTTTAAATTAAGTGGATTATTGCACAAGGTGCCAAGCCAAGGATACTAGGCCTGAAGTTCAAGTCACACTCTGACCATTAGGACATTCACCTGGGTGCCAGGATTTATTCTAAATTGCACAAAGTTGCCCTACAGGCCAGTGGGGGAGTAAGCTAATGGCTCAAGAAAGAATTATTACTGTAACAGCCATGAGATGCATATAAAGTTTGTGGTCCCCACTCTATAATGTGATCTTTGTGTTTTACAAATGATTTTGTTCTTACTTCAATCTGGATAGGCTAGGTGATGCAGCAGTAACAAACAACTCCGAGGTCTTGATGGCATGTCAGAACAAAGGTTTATTTCTCACTCGAGCTACCTGTCCATCCATGCTGGCTCTTGCTGACTCCATATCTGCTACTCTAGAACCCAGGCTGATGACGTAGACACCATCTTGAACACTGCCAATCACCAAGGTAGAAAGAAAACAATGAAAGAGCTCTGGAGAGTCTCATACCAGCGAGAAAAAGCACTGAGCTGGAATTGACACGCAGTATTTCACTCTCAATTCCTCAGCAGCCCAACTGCAAGGAGTGAGGAAATACAGTCCAGCAATATGCCTGCAAGTGAAGAGAACCAGAAATATTTTGCAGGTAGCACAGAGAAAATGGGAAAGCATCTTAGGAGTTTTTTCTTACTGTAAGCTCATTAACTGTTCCGTGGGACAAGATTGCCACAGCAGCCAGTGCCAACTTAAGCTACATTGATAGAAACGCAGACTCTAGAACCAAGGAGGAAATAGTTCTGTTTCCAATGCCTGCTGCACACACACTTGTGCAGAGTAATCCTTTAGAGACTGGCCTCCTCTGAGAGAAGGCAGCATTCTCGGTCCTGTGACACCACTGAAATGCTATGAAAAAATGAGGAGGTCTCTTATGATTTGGGGACACTGGACATGTTCTTTATATATTTTTCACCCTTAACACAAATACATGTATTTATTATTTTTCATTAAGTATGTCAAGAAAAATTGAAACCTGACAAAGAAGAAGATGTTTTTTCACAGCGGGGACCTCATCTGAAAAATAACTATTTCTAGAAATGATATTCTAGAAACTATATTTTAGAAATCTCATGCCCTTACATGAGATTTCTTTCTTGTCTTCAGCTAAAATGACAGACTTAAAATATAATAAGGCAGAAGGAGTGTGATATAGCCTTGGTGTCTAAACAGGGGAGACTGTTTCCCAGAAGGTGAAGGTATCCCAGAGTAAAACGTCCTGGAAAACGAAGAAGCTTTTATTTTCACCACACACGTACACATAGGCCTAAAGAATATTCTCCACTCCTAAAAGACTGATGGCCTGAAGCCATCCTATCCTCCAGTGGGGTTTGTTGAATGCCCTCTCCAGTACACATATATCCTCTTTGGTTTAAAAAAAAGTCTAGACAGATGAGTTTAAAATGAGATTTTTCAAAGTGCTGTTAACAAGTGTGGGAGGAGTAACCAGGCAGATATAAATGCTGGCCAAGGGGATTACTTACACAGAATGTGCTGAAAATGAGGAGTGTTTCAAGAATTGTTTCCCTGCTGTATTGTTGGAATGCTAAAGTCTCAATATGGTAATGTGAAACACTATCATATCTGGTGGGAACCCGAATATGCTTTACTTTACAGTCCCACAGGGGAAAAATATTTTGGCAGTTGGATGAGAATCTGGGAGAATGAAGATTCACGCTGACATCAGTCAGAATTATGCTCCTGAAATGATATTCATCTCGAACACAAGTGTGTTTGATACATTGTTATTTAACATACATTTAATTATTCCTTTCATTAACTTTTCCTAATTGTTTCTAAGTATTATTTGCCTTTGGTGGAATAATCTTGTTCTTTTATGGTCTCAGAAAGGCGGGATAGGGAATAATTTGATCAGGTGTAAGCTTATTTTCCAACACACACACGAAACCTTGGAGGGCCTAGTTATCAACAGCTATTTTATGTAGAAATATCATGAGAATATTTATTGGTGTTTGTTTCAATTTTGGCATCCAACCATTAATATTTTAATTTCCATTTTGCGGTAGCTGTATTAAGTATAATAACCACTTGAAATGTGTAGCCTGAATAGGAAAGAAACTACAGAAGCCGTGGAGTATTTTAATTACAAACTCTACTTCAGGAAAAATGCCAGCAACAAGAGTATGGTTGTGCAAGTATCTAGGGTAGGGTAGACTGCTGCATGAAAAACGTTCGCAGCTGGGTCATCTCCCCCTGCTCAATAACACAAGGTTAGAAGGATAGCCTCATTGACTTACAAACAACCAGACCTGTGCAACCTTGCAGTTCCACTGCCATGTGAAAAGCAGAGATAAAAAGAGTGCTGGGATAATCCAGGTTAAAAGACATGAATAAAAAAGATGACAGTAACTCACAGACAGAAAAGCATGGCTCTTCATCCCAACTCACTTGAAAATCTGCACTTTCACAGAAGGCCTCCAAGACTGGACGGGATCTGTTTCAGGATACATTTGGTGACATATTCTATGACCTTTTGTGTGAGAGAGAAGATGCCCAAGTTACTATCACAGGGAAATGAACGGGAAGCCAGGGATAGTGTGGTGGCAGGAAAAGAACTTGAGATTTGGAGTTGGGCAGACTTACAATTGTGGGCTGATTTTACCACTGAGTGGCTTGACGATTTGGGGCAGGTTATTTAGTTTGTCTCAACCTCCATTTTTTTAATGGTAAAACCATATTTTTTCCTCATGGGGTCACTGGAAGATTTAAACGAGTTACCATGTGTAAAGACTGAAAGTATTCAGTACCTTCCCTTCCTTCTCTAGAGAAGAGAAATTCTGGAGCTGCTCTTCTCATTTAATGTGTGAGAAAACTAGCGCCTAGAAATGCCCAAATCCTGCTCCAGGTCACATGGCTGGATTCCCTGTGCCCAGGGGAGGGCTTTCCCATGACCTTCACCCAGCCCCACAGTGGATCTCACACAAAGAAATGGGAGAAGAACAGATCTAACTGGGACAATCTGTGGACTCTCCCCACCATTGGTGTTAGGATTATGGACTTGATCACTGGCCATGAACAGTCCCATCAGTCCCATCCTTGACTCCTGACACGTGTGCCAGAGCCACTCTCCTCACACTCTAGCGTTCTCCAAGTGATACCTGGACCGTCAATCCAGGAGCCACTACTGATCATCTAATCCAAGAGGGGGATCTCCTCAGAACAAAACCCACCAGTCTCAGTAGCTGGGCATCCCTTGGCTAGCCACTTAAATTCCCTTGACCTAAATGATCAGACTCATCTCAGAGGATTGTTGAGAGTGTTGCAAATAATATACCTGAAAGTGTTCAGCATGCAGCCTAGCATGTAAATGCATAGCAGATAATAAATGATTAGTATTTTTGGAACTTTTACCATTATTGGAAATGACAGTAAGAATAGGTAACATGTATGAGTGTACTCTGTGCCAGACATTATAATAAGCATCTTCCATTTCAATTTTTCCCACAAGGCAATGAGGAAGGTGTTATTTACTCATTTTTCAGGTGAAGAGTCTGAAGCCAGAAAGGGTCAGGCTTGGGGGAAGGGAGACAGGAAGATTCTTCTGGACATTGCCTGGCACATAAGGTAGCATGTAGATACTTTAAAAAGAATGTACAGAAGCCTAGCTGTGTCTCCATAGCCATGTTGTTAGGACTTTGGCTGAATTGTTCACTGCTAGACCCCTAAAGCCTAGCATGAGGTTTTGTGTATACTAGATGTTTCGCAAAGTTTCATTAATTTGTTGAGTGAGCAAATAATAAATATTGCCGTGTTCACATCATTATGTTGACCCATCAGACAATCCGAGGGACCTTTGGGCTGGTGTAGTCAATCACAAGGGCTGTTTGTACAGATAGCTCCCTCCTGTGAAGCCAAGGAGAATCCAGCCATGAAGAGAGAAAATATTACTAAGCAGAAAATTAAAACGATCCGATTGGCTGTTGGCCTTGGCACTGTTTCTGAAGAAGCAAGTTCAGAAACATTTGGCAGTCCGTGTCATTGCCTCTCATAAACCCCGAGAATAAGGAAGGCATCAGAAATAAATTTATTTTCTGATTAATTTTCTATAGAAAGGTTTTGCCTACCAACAAGATACAAAGGGCAACTTAAAAGGCATGAGGTTATTAAAAATTAATGCTAAATGTTGTTATCAGAGGTTTTGCTTATTTTGTTGTTATTAAAAATTCACACAGATTGGGTAAAACATTTTCAGCCTGAAAGAGATCTCTGAAAATGGCTTTCTTATCATTAAAGTGCAAGCTAAGCAGAGTGATAGTAAATGATCTTTTCCTATGATCAGTTTTTCTTAGTCTTGGGGTCAGAAAAATAAATGTCAGAGGAAATAATAGGCTTTATTTAATACAATAAAATAGAAACAAAAGACCTGGCTATTAAAACGGAAAAAAAAAATGTCTGCTTATGTCTATGTGAATAACTGAACCTTCATTTTAATAAAAACTTTTGAAAATGTTTTCGACTCTTTTATTCTGATCAAAAAAAAAAAAAAAAACAGACAAGAAAAATCCCAAAGGGCCAAATGGCAACTCTATTTATCTGTTGTAAACTAACAAGAGCCGTCCATGTTGAGAGAGCAAGACAGGAGAAGTGTTAGCTGTGGTGAATAGAGAATCCTTTAAAAGAACACCGAAAAATATATTTTCTAAGAAAGCAAAGATCTTTTTTGCAGGCATGTTTCTCTGCCAAGATACAGCAATAGCTTCTTTAAAACCTACTTCTCATGTACTGACTAACCCATTCATTCCTAAAAAGTACTCCTTTCATATGACCATGTTCAGCTTAGTTCTCACTTTAAATTTAAACAAGAACTAACAGTACTCCAAGCTATTTGCTTTCTTTCAGTCTAACCCACTCCTTAAGGAAAGGAGCAGGAGAAACGTCCTGCAATGCCGTGGCATGTGTGCACACCCCAGAACATGGAGCAGTGCTTTTATGGGCGCCTGCCACGTCACACACTGGCACTGACGGGAATGGTGACAACACACCCTGCTTTGAGACAGCGGTTGCTTTAGATTTTTATACAACTTGTTTAAATAGAGGAAATCTAAATTTTTACCAAAGCACTTGCCCTCCTTCAGGAGGTGGGGTTTTTTTCTGGGGGTGGGGGATGGGAGCAGGGTGTCAAAGAATGTTTAGTTCAGTACCTTTTCTAGAAGCCAGTACAGCTAAATCTATAACTTTCCTATTTTACATAATTGGTAATTAAAAACCAAGTGTGAAAAGCTTATGGTTTTTATTCAAAGATGACATATTTTTTTAGATTCTGTAATGGCCCATAAATTTGCATTAATGATCACCTGTTCCAGAAGTCTTGGAAACAGGAGGCTGGAAGAACATCCATGAGTTTTTATGTGTCTCAGATACCTGACTCTGGGCCAAGGTGCAGGCCTTGGAGAAGTAGAAAGGACTCAAATGACTGACTGATTGTTAACATTTTTGGCCAAAAGAATAGATCAAGCACCAGTATGTGTAACCAGGTAATGTAATTATGGTTGATGTAAGTATCACATTTTAAATCCTGTAGGAATTCACAATAGTTCAGGTTTTATGACTTCTGTTTTTTTTTTTTTTTCTTTTTTTTTTTTTAGCAGGACCAGGAAATATGGAAATGACTTGCACGGGAGGTCAGACTGGCTTAATTAGTGTTTCCTTTCAAAGTTCTGTGAGATACAAATATGCGGCACAATGTACCCATCACTGTCTTCTTAAAAACTCGTAGGGAAACAAAAATATGAGAAATTGCATCATATTTAAGAGTGCTAGAGGAACTGACTCTATAAAGGAAATTTTTTGGGATGGAGAGAATTATGTAAAGCCCAGCTCTAATGTAGATCTAAAAACAAACAAACAACAACAACGGGCCTAAGAGTTGCTAAAAAAAATCGGGAGCCATTAATCTTATTGTCTATAAAGAAGTAACTCATAAGCAAATAGCTCCTAATTTATCTCTTTTCTATGTTTAACCTCTTAAATACCATCCCCCATTATCTGCACTTTCACTTTTTTGGTTTCAGTTACCCACAGCCAACTACTGCTTGAAAATATTAAATGGAAAATTCCAGAAATAAACAATGCATAGGTTCCCCACTGTTCTGAATATCACAATGAAATCTGGCACCGTCCCATTCAGTCCCACCGGGGACATGAATCTTCTCTTTGTCCAGTGTCTCCACACTGTCTTCTCGCCCCTGGCGTGAGTCACTTGGTAGCCACCTTGGTTTTCGGATTCATTGCTTTGGTGTTGAGGTGCTTATGTTCAAGGAGCCCTTATATTTCTTAATAATGACCTGAAGGCACAAGAGGAGTGATTTTGGTGTATTGTTATAATTGTTGTATTTTATTCTTAAGTTCTTTGTTGTTAATCTCTTACTGTGCCTAATTTATTATACTTTCTCATAGTTACATATGTACAGAAAAAAACATAGCATACCTAGGATTTGGTACTATCCACAGTTTCAGGCATCCACTGAGGGTCTTGGAACATACCCCCCAGGGCTAAGGGGGGACTACTGTGCCAGTGTTTCTTCTAGCAGAGGACTAAATTTTAGAGCAACTTGAAGCACTGGCATTTGAAGTATGAGAAATAGTCAGGGCGAGGTGTTTATTTGTAGGGCAGTAACTCTGCTAGATCAAAACCATGGCCTACATAATCTTACTTAGTCACAGCTCATTTCCCCTGCAATGCTGGGAGACAGATGAGACATCTGGGGAAACTGAGTCTCAGATAGGTAATTCAGAGCCTAAATGCTAAAGCCAGTATTAAACCTTAGTGTAGAAATCATCCCATTTATCCTTCTGAAGCTTCTGTGAGAAAAGGGTAAAGACCTACTGTGAACTCACAAGTATTCCATGTTTACAGGAGTAACTAAATTCATTTTTATTGTATCTGCTGTATTAACACTAGGGTATTAATAGGCACAAAATTCGCATGGAATCAGACACCAGACTACCTCATGATCACTGGAAGATGTTTCTTTTCTACATGTAATACTGAAGCTAAAAATTTGTTTCTGCTACTGAAAATATGTTGTTGTTAAACAAAAGGAGGCTGTTCTTTTGTTTGCCTTTTTTTTTTTTTTTTTTTTTTTTGGCAATATCACTTTAATGTAACCCAAGAACTTAAAAAACAAAGTTAATATTATCTTGTCATTCTGATATGTCAAGATAGTTAGATCTCTTTCAAGAACTTCTTGGACCCTTAAAGCTTGTTTTATGAATCATGGAACAAAAATTCTGGTATTGACCTATTAACTCTTTTATTCCAGTGTTTCAGGAAGTTTCTCTCCCTCCCAGGAATTAACAAGTCATCAACCAGAGGCAATAGAAATAAGGATTTTGTGGACAAAACTGTGTGTTTTAAAAGTCAGCATATGCTACAACATAGATACATCTTGAGGGCATTATGCTAAGTGATATAAGCAAATCACAAAAAGACAAATACTGCATAATTCCACTTATATGAGTCATCTAAAGTAGTCAAACTCATAGAAACAGACAGTCAAATGGTTGTTGCCAGGAGCTTGGGGAAAAGGGAAATGAGTTGTTCAATGCATAGAGCCTTTCAGTCATGCAAGATGGAAAGTTCTAGAGATCTGCTGTACAGCAATGTGCATAGAGTTAACAAGGCTGTACTGTATGCTTAAAATTGTTAAGGGAGTAAATTTGCATTAGATATTTTTCATCACAATAAACTAAAGAAAGAAAGACAGCATGATAAATCCTGAGGATAGCTGGGCACACCTTCTGAGAACAATGTTGAACTGGAGATCAAAGAGTGAGCTATAAAGCACTGCACTCCAGTGGTTCTGATATTTCAAGACCATTTTGAACTCAAATCAGGTACAGTGAACCAAGGAAAGAATTGTTTAACAATCTCTGGGAGCGTCTCTCACAGTTCAACAGGACATTTCAGAATATCCATTCCACAAGCATTCTCCAAAAAAAAAAAAAAAGTACTAACTTGATTTGTTGCTAAATGCCTACCGTCCTCATTGAGCTGCCTTACTTTACCTGGGCCGATTGATCCCTAAGGCTCTGCAGTGTTCCTAGGGAACCTTGATAAAGCATTATTACCTTGAGCCACAGGGGACATACAAATGAGAAACACTAATTTCTATTTGCAAGAAACTCTGATTAGCAAATGAGGTAGTAGAGTACACATGTATATTTCCTGATTATTCTCTACCCTATGCCAAAAAATTTTCCAGAACACCAAGACTCAAAAACTTAAATGTACATATTCAAGCTCTCTGAAAAATGTTATACAGCATCCTACTTCCTAATGATTCTTTGAAAATCTACACTGGTCCTTCAACTCTTTGGGTAAAATGGAATCTTTGGGAGAAAGCAGTGACAGTGGTACACAATCATATTAATACATGTAGAACCAGTCAATTACTTAGAGATTTGAGATGTTAATAAGATCAGAGATTCACTGAGAATATTGAAGCTAGAAGACACTTTTGAGGTCACCTTGTCCAATGTCTCCATTAAACAGGTGAGGAAACTGAGACCCTGAGAACTCTTCTCGTCCAGTAGTAATAGCAACAAAAGAAGGGATTAATTTCTGCAAAAGTGTTTACGTTAGCTCAACTGTGGTAGCCCCTGGCTGCTTCTTATTAAACTATTAGTTTGGCTTAAAATTGTTCTTGGTTCCTGTTTATGGGTGAGTTTAATAACTGCTATCTGCAGTAATAAGAGATATAATAATGTTTATCTTCTTATTTCCTCTAAGGATCTTATAATGTGTTTCATCATTAATTAAAGAATCCTCTGGGTCCCCCTATTAGATAAATATTATTAGCCCCATTTATAAAGAAAATGAAATTCGGAGAGATGAGTTGACGGAGCAGCAGCATACCCTGAGTTAATGTTTACGGTGGATGTTCTATAAACCTGGAATCAGCAGGAACTTTGTGATTTCCTCTGCAAGTATTTCAGTCCTTGAACTAAAACTCAGAAGTTGATATTGAGCTATTGCTTTGGACAAGAAACGTGTTAAGAGATAGGAGCTATGTATTAAGACTAGGGAGCTTCCAGGTGTATGAGACAGTGCCTGTTTTCAGAGCCTGTAGAGACACCAAGACAACTGCATAAAAAGCTGAAATATCAGGTAAAAATCTGTATTCTAAACGAAATTCTATGAGTTTGAAGGGAGTGAGAATATAAACCAAGGTGAGGAGATCAGGGAAAACTTTAAAATGAAAGTAACTTTGAGCTGGTTATTTAAAGATACAAAATATACCAGTGGTTAGATTTTGGGGCATTCTTTCATTCATTCTACAAGTATTTCCTTTATTTTCACTTACTCCTTCTGTAATTATTTCCTGAGCACATACTACAGCGTCTCGTCTAAACTCTGAGGTAGAAAAAGCAAGATAGAGAAGGCAAGAATGGAGGCAGAGTTCCTCTAACAGCTTTGCTTTCCCCCAGGTATATACAGAGAAAAGCAGAAACCTTTTTTTTTTCTCCTGAAAATGTTGGGCATGTAAATAGCCTCAGGCATGTCAAACACTAGTGAAAAATGAAACTTGACAAGAAGGTTGGAAGCACCTTGTTCTCAAGCCTTTAAAGGCAAGGAGTCAAGTCATATTGCTCCAAGAGTAATAAACAGGAGGTTAAAAGGACAGGAAACCAGATGCAAGAAGTTGGTGGTTGGCTTTGCTGCCTGGGTAGCAGGAGGAGAATTTGTTCCATTATCATCTGCAGAGAGGGTAAGACAAGAAGTGAGATGAGGTAGAAAAAGACTACAGAAATGGATTAAAATGGAACTTGGTAGAGAGAAGAGCACTAGGAAAAAGAACCCAGTGAATGAAACAAGGCTTTTTAAGTGTCTATTTTTTCTTCCTTTCCCCCTTTCTTCTCCCTTCCTTCCCCCTTTCTTTTCTCCCTCCTTCCCTTCCTTTCTTCCTTCTCCCCTTCCTTCCATTCTTCCCACCTGTAAATACTTATTGAGTGCCTTCTGTATGACAACTACACCTGTGAAAAACAGCAGATCATAGACAACAAATAAACAGATAAATAATTAACACATTCAATAGTGATAAGGTCTCTTCGTAGGTGGGTGGCAGCTTGGATTGGATAGGTAGCAAGGAATTTTCTGAGAAGGTGATAGCTAAGTGAAATGTAAATGAAAAGGAGACATTCATTGAACAAGGAGACGAACAGCATTTGCCCTTCACAGAGGAACCATATGGTGGAGAGGCCCCAGTGTGGGGACAAGCTAGGAGTGTCTCCATAACGGAACGAAGGCTGGTGTAGTGAACTAGAGTAGAAAAAGTAGAGTGTAAGTTAAAAAAGGTAGGTGGGCTGGATCGTGCAGGGTTTGTAAGCCAGTGGGATTTGTAAGCTAGGGTTATAATGCGAAGCCATTGGAGGGTTTCAAGCGGTGGTGTGAACATGACCTGATTTACATTTCTAAAATAGCACTCTGGATGTTGCAGAATAATGAGGAAAAAATGAAAACGAGTAGCTGAGAAGAGATGCTCTTGCAGTATTCCAGGCAAGAGATTATGCTGGCTCGAACTAAGGAGGTAATCATAGTGATGAAGAGAAGTGAACAGATGCAAGATAGTTTTTGGAGGAGGACTTAGTAGAACTGGAAGATGGATTTCCTCTGAAGGTTGAGGAGAGCAATGAGGTAGATAAAGGTGCCATTTACCAAGATGGGGGAAGACTGCGGGAGGATCTTTGTGGGATAGAAATAAAGATTCCTTTTTTGGCCATTTTAACTTGGAGATGGCTTTTAGATGTCCTTCTATTAATGTCAAGTGGGCATTGGATAAAGAGTTCTGGAGTTCGAGGAGAGATCACAAGTAGAAATCTGGATTGGGGAATCATTAGCATAAAGACTATATTTAAGGTCAGGGGTCTGGATGAGATCCCCTCAGAGAGCTAGAAGAGATAATGAGGTCAAGGACAGAGCCCTTGTGTGCTCCACATTCTGAATTTGGTTAGCGGCTGGAGAAAAAAGTAGACAGCACATGAGACCAGAGGTGGAGGAAACACAGGATACATGGTCACCATTGTCTTATTAGAGAGAAGGGCACAGTAGGGTTTCACCACGAGGACTAAGAGACTAGAGTTACTCCATTGGAGGGCACGTTGGCCACTATAGAATTCACGTGGAGGACTCAGACACAGGATAAGTCCCTGAATTTAACAATTATAAGAAGTCTTTTGAGAAGGCAGTTCAATCATATGCTGAATTTTGAAGCCAGGTTTTAGGGAACTTTGGGAATAAGCACTGTGTGAGAAAGTAGAAGCAAAAGATAGAAGCGAGGGTCTCCCAGAGTTTGGGCTGACACATGACAGTGAGGGTGATCCCCACTTAAGGAGAGATGGGTTGAGAAAGGATTAGACTAAAACATGCTTGTAGAGCTAAAGAAAGGAGATTGGGAGAATCTCAGTATAGATAAAACTGGCGATGACAGATAAATGTAGATTGCTGAGAAGCTGGGAGGGGACGCTGTGGAGCAAGGCTGGAAAGCAGAACACAACTTAAAAGGTGGGAAAATGTGTTTTGCACAGATCATTCATTATGCTATAGTATAGCCTGTGTTTGGCTAAAATAAAGATTGTTTTCACACATTTTACTGCTCTTAAGTTAATAACGTGAATACAACTCAAAACATTTATCACACACCAGATTTTACTAGCTTACAATGTAAGTGGTGGAAGATCTGGGAACAGATTTCAGAATAATTTCATGCCTAGATTCTTCCTCTACCTGTGTCCTCATTTAGGGGCCCTTCTTGGTTTAATTGTCTCCAACTGATGATCAACTAAGCAAACTGATTGCAGTTGGATTTGATGGCAGAGCCGCATCGTGGAAAAAACATCATGTTGGAATCTAAGCTGTGAAGGGAAAGGTACTAGACAACCCACAGTGTGTCATTGTCACGAGCAAAGGAGAATTCGTTTACTCTCTACTCCCACACATGTGGTTAAATAATTTGTACTTAAGCATAACTGTTTTCTGTGACAACTGGAATAGACACCATCATTGTTAAGAATAATCAAGTCAAGGAAAATGTAGAGCACCACATATAGATGATTCTTGGAATGATTTTAGTAGGAAATAGAGGATTTTTAAAACTTTTTTTAAATTCTCATTTTAGATACATTTTAGGGCAAACATTTCAGGTACAGAAAATAAATGCTTCAAAACATTCTCTGCATTCGAGTCATTATTGATGAAGTCATTATGTGAATTATGAATTTATTCTTGTGAAAAGATAGTTTCCTGGCAATCACACCTCCAAGTTAGCAAAGGCCAAAGTTAAGTGTTGCCTTGCTAGTTTAAGCCAGTTGTTTGGGAATTCTATACAATATGTAGAAGCAAAAAGCTAAACATTTTAAGGTATTAAGGTGAGAGCGTTTGGCTCTCAGTCCGCTCAGCTTCCCTCTTGGAAGATCAACTCTATTGGCCTTTCAAGTGTCATTTGTGGGGAGATGTGTTGTGCAAAGGAGACTCCTGGGACCAATGGACCCAGTTTTCCTTAGGAAGTGATGCTCACATACTTAAAGTAAAACAGCACTGAATGGAAAATCAATCTTGAAGGCTGAGAGTGAAGCTGAGAGCTTACAGTTGACTCTAGGTATTTGAAGGTGTTCATAGAAAGGGGCCAGCTAATAGCAGAGAAGCATATTTTTGTAAACTGCAGTAAGATGGACCCTCTGGGATCATGAATTACAAAAAACAAAAAAACTCCTGCCATGCTGAAGGGTACAGAACTCAGCTAGCAGAAACTGGGCTGGATTTCACCCCCGCCCACCTTTGCACAGTACGCGAACAGCACAGTCATAGGCAACTGCCCTGGGGCTGACTCTGAGCTCCTCTAGGGAAAGAAGAATGCTGCCTCCTCAGAATCAAACACATAGTAGGTGATTACTTTATCAATTTTGTGGAACTTGGCATCCTCTAGAAACATATTCATAATCAGATAAATATTTTTTACCCAAGAGGGCCTCCTTGTCTCCTTCTGGAGAAACTCAATGGCCTTAAGGTCTAAAGCCATAAGGAGAAAAGGAGTGGTCATGGATTAATTCATTCATTTAAAAAATAATGATCGAGTGCCTGTTTTTTGTCTGCACGGTTGTAGAAGTTGGAGAAACAATAACAACAACAATGAAAGCAAATCCTTATCCTCTTGGAGTATATATTCCAGTGCTGGGAGACAGAAAGTAAATAAAATAAATGAGTCATACAGGTAGTATTGCAGAGACTGATGAATGCACCAGAGGGGAACAGTGCAGTGAGCAGCCTAAGAGTGTGGAGGCACAGCAGTGAGACCAGTCCTGCAGGTGCCATATGAGCATGAAGGAGAGTAGAAGGTGGAATTAGAGAGGAAGCAGGTCTTTCAGGCACCCACAGGAATGGTTTTCCTCTAGGCCAGCTGGGAAGCTCCTGAGGATATATTGCACAGGGGAAGGACTTGACTAGACTGACGTCACATTCTTACTTTTGAGCTGAGTCCACCATACTTGGGAAGTGGCAGAATGAACAATGATGGTACTTGAGCTTCATGTTTGTGTGTCCCCAAAAGTCATATTAATCCCCCATGGGATGGTATTAGAAGGTAGAACTTTTGAGATGTAATTAGGTTTAGATGTGGTCATGAGGGTGGAGCCCCCAGGATGGGACTGGTGTTCTTAAAAGAGACTAGAGTGCAATCTCTTGATCATGTAAGGATACAGAAAGAAGACAGCTGCCTACAAGCCAGGGAAAGGTCCTCAGCAGACAGGAGATCTACCAGCACCTTGATCTCAGACTTCCCAGCCTCTAGAACCATGATAAACAAACATTTGTGATTCAAGCCACCTACTTTATGGTATTCTATTCCAGCAGTCTGAACTGACTAAGACACTAGGGCTTGGAAACTGATTGTCAGCTTTTTTTGGAATCTGAAAATTGGATTGTATGGCTTTCCGGCATACCTTTTTGGTCTTAAGGAAGTTCTGCCTCCATAAGACTGGTAATCTTTGGGACTCATTATACATATTTTCCCATTTGTAGTGTATATATAACCTAGATGAGTTTTCAGATGCCACATATCTGCGAGCAGAAAAATGGTAATCTTGTCATTGTCACAGTGCAGAGATGGTGACAGCAGGTTCTGCCTTTTTGTAAATGTCCGGAATTAGCCATCAAAGAGGGCCAGAGACTGATTAGACCCAGAAGCTAAAACAGAAAAAGGAGGGGGTTAGGTTGCCTTGTCTCTACTCTATGTGTATTAACTTCCAAAGAGTAAAAGAAGTATGACCAGGCAATGTGAAGAAAACCCTTTTAGATCCCTTCTCAGTGTAAGACAGATTTTGGTTTTATCTCTACCCCTAAATGTGAACGAGTGACTTGAAATGTTGATCACAAATTCTACACAACCCAGATATAATTTCCTGACCCCTAAGTCTTTGCCTCCTGAATTTCAAGAAGTCAGATCATTCATTTTCAGCAGCCTTAATGTGATACACACTGGCTCCTGTGTTTAGGGATTATAGTGGGTTGCATTCCTTCACAAAAGTCAAGACTAAAATGAGTGAAATCTGGAAGGAGTTAATTACAAGTGATCATATTATGGGGCCGTGATTCGTATAACACAATTTCATTTGACACGAGGAGAAAGAACTCTGAAAGAGTGGTTGGAAGATTTAATAGCAATACTTTACACAGTCTGTTGGGTTTGTAGTATATAAGTTTCCAAGAAGCTACACAAAATCCTATTGGTTTGTGTCACATACCTTTATTTTACTTTAGAAGGAATCATAATCCAAGCTAACTAAATTTAGGAAAAAAAAGTACCACATTGTGGAATGCCCATGCACATTTCAACTACATGAATTCTAATTGTCAGAGGATTATTTATCCAAGGGAATTGATCTCCATATACAGCTGACCGTGTCATGACTATTAATGATGGAATGACATCTTTGGAAAGCCCTGCCTTCATCTCTTCCAGGGATGCTTTATCTTATCTCTCCATATCAATTTCTGTGGCTAGAACCTTTATGCTAAATTGAAAGCAAATCACATGAAAATAAAATTAGAGTGACTGATACTAATTTAAAATAAAGCAACCCTGTTTTTCAGTTTCAATAGGCCTTACATCTACAAATCTAACTGCCACCAAATTTTAAAATTATGTACATCCTCAGGGAAAACTAAGGACTGGCAGTGAATTGGAAGAAGACTGAGATGATGCCTTTTGTATACTGTAACACTTCAAAATCATTGCTTTCAGAAAAAAAAAATCACAGAGGCTTTTAATATTCATAAAGATAGAAACAGGTGTTTGAACAGAACTTGAGCCACCTTTGACAGGAGCACAATCGCTTTGTCTGAAAGGGTCTTCATTTTCCCTGTCACTCACTGGCAGGACTGGGAACATCAAAACAGTTATACTCCTGAGCTTTCACTACCTGTTTCAAAGGATTACACTTGACCTTTCTAATTTTCCCCGATCATTAAACTCTGTCCTCCCCCTTTTAAAACTGCATGATTTTGTTAGAAAATCAAAGCAGGCAGAAGAATACATTAGTGCTCAGTCCTCATGGACTCTGTGCTGACCTCATTGCTTTTTATGTCTACCAGTAGACCACACAAACTATTTTTGGTTCGTCATTTATCCTATGCAGACAGATAGCTGCTAGTCCACCTCAGAACACCATTAGCCAGATGAGGGTAAGTAATAAACTGTATCTTAGATGTAAAGGCTGTGCCACGTAGGCTGGATGGGATGCTTTCTCGTTTGCTGCCTCAGTTTCCTTCTCCCTTTGCAGAGAGGTAAAGCTGCCCCTATAAATGGATGTGACTTTCATGACTGAACCTTATGATTATTTTGTAAAAAGTAAAAGCACTTGTTATTTTGTCCTCGAAAAAGGAAAGACAAGATAAGTGTTTAAGGAACTACTTAGGTAATTGTAGGTAACTTTACACGTTATTATTTTATTCCTTATTTCCTCTCCTTGAATATTTGGGCAAGTTATAGATCTATTGTGTGCCAGGGGCAAAGAGGAAGAACACAAGTGATTTATCTGTGCTGTGCCACGTCAGAGTATCTAAAAACCACATTTGATCATTTTTGGGGCCGGCACATAACTCCAAAAGCTTAATTATGTCTGCATTATTTTGATAAGAAGTGGCTTTAGGAAAACAATAGGAAGACATTGTCACTGGTTGGCTCCTGTGTGACCTCTGTCAAGGATCATACATGTCTAGCCTCAGTTTCACCATCTGTGAAGTTAAGGATTTGGGCACTATCTCAAGGTTTCCATCTTGAACTAAATATCTATCACACAATAGATCTACAACTTGACCAAATATGCAAGGAGAGGAAATAAGGAAGAAAATAGTAACATGCGAAGTTACCTGTGATGTCCTAAGAAATTCCTTAAACATTTGTTTTGTCTTTCCTTTTTTGAAAGGACAAAATAATAAGTGGTTTTACTTTTTTAAAAAATAGTCATAAGGTTCAATCATGGAAGTCACATCCATTTATACGAGAGATGAGTATAAAGAGAATAAAAGATAAAGCTTTAGGGCATTGAAGTCACTGACAGTTTTAAGTGAAGACAGAGTGACCATGTGATTTTTTAAATATGAAATGTTACCCTTTTGCTGAAAAGAGACAGAATGTGAGAGGGGGATGTAGGGAATGTGGGAAATACAGTTAGTCATGGAATTATTAGGATCATATTTCTTGCAAGAAGTCTTGCAAGTCATATTTTTATTTTTATTTATGTATTTATTTATTTATTTTGAGACAGAGTCTCGCTCTATCGCCCAGGCTGGAGTGCAGTGGCACCATCTTGGCTCACTGCAAGCTCTGCCTCCCCGGTTCACGCTATTCTCCCGCCTCAGCCTCCCAAGTAGCTGGGACTACATGCGCCTGCCACCATGCCTGGCCAATTTTTTGCATTTCAGTAGAAATGGGGTTTCACCATGTTAGCCAGGATGGTCTTGATCTCCTAACCTTGTGATCCGCCCGCGTCAGCCTCCCAAAGTGCTGGGATTACAGGCATAAGCCACTGCACCCGGCCTTATTTATTTTTAAATTTTATTTTGTATATTTAAAATATACAGCATGATGTTATAAGATACATAGAGTAAAATGGTTACTATATAGTGGAACAAATTAACACAACTACCATCTCACATCTTCATTTATTCCCTGCCCACCCCATGGTATGTGCAAACATAGTCTGCCCATTTAGCAAAAATTCTGAATATACTGTGATTTACTGTGGTCTTCACATTATACATTAGGTCTTTTGACTTGTTCATCCTACTTATTTGCTACTTTGTATCCTTGGATCTATATCGCCCCACTTCCTCTTCCCAGCCCAACCCTGTTAACTACCGTTTTATTCTCTATGTCTATATATTTAACCTTTGTTTATTTTTTAGATGGTACATATAAATGAGATTATGCAGCCAGGTGTGGAGACTCATGCTTGTAATTCCAGTGCTTTGGGAGGTTGAGGTGGTAGAATCTCATGAGTCTAGGTGTTTGAGACCAAACTGGGTAACATAGCAAGACTCCACTCTGTATAAAATTAAAAATTTTTAAAAACTAGCCAGGTAAGGTAGCACATTCCTGTAGTCCCAGCTACTTGGGAAGCTAAGGCAGAAGGACTGCTGGAGCCCAGGAGTTAGAGGTGGCAGTGAGCTGTGGTCATGCTACTGCACTCCAGCCTGGGTAAGAGAGTAACACCCTCCCTGTCTCTAAAAAATAAAAAAATAAAAAGTGAGATCATGCAATAATTTTCTTTCTATATCTGGCTTATTTTGCTTAATATAATGTCCTCTAGATCAATCCGTGTTGTGGCAAATGGCAAGATCTCCTGTTTTAAGACTGAATAATATTTGTGTGTGTGTGTGTGTGTGTGTGTGTGTGTGTGTGACAGTTTCTTTACCCATTCATCCACTGATGGACACCTAGCATGTTTCCATATCTTGGCTATTCTAAATAATCCTGTAGTGAACCTGGGATTGCAGATTCCCTGAAAGGTTGCACCTTTGTGAGGTGATTATTTTATTTATATGCAGAAGAGGACTTGCTGGAACATATGATAATTCTATTTTAATTTTTTTTAGGAACCTCCATATTGTTTCCTAAAATGGCTGCACCAATCTACATTCCCACTAACAGTGGACAAGGGTTTCCTTTTCTTCACACCGTTCACAATACTTGTGTCTTGTCTTTTTTATAGTAGACATTCTAACAGGTATGAGGTGGTATCTCATAGCAGTTTTTGTTTTCATTTCCCTGATAATTAGAGATGTTGTGCATCTTTTTATGTGCCTGATGGCCATTTTTATGTCAAATCTGTAGAAATATGTATTCAAGTCCTTTGCCTATTTTTCCATGGTGTTTATATTTTCTTGTTGCTGAATTGTATTGGCTCTTTATAAATCTTGGCTATTAAGCCCTTATCTAATATATGGTTTGTAAATGTTTTTTCTCAACCTGTAGGTTGCCTTTTCATTTTGATTGTTTTCTTTACAGTGTATAAGGTTTTTAGTTTGATCCAGTCCCATATATTTATTTTTGCTTTTGTAGCCTAAGATTTTGGTGTGATAGTCAAGACATCATTGCCAAGGCCAGTGTCAAGGAGATTTTTCCCTGTATTTTATTCTAGGAGTTTTATTGTTTCAGATCTTACATTTCAGTCTTTTATTCGTTCCTAGTTGATTTTAATGCATGGCATAAGACAAGGGTCCAATTTCCTTCTTTGGTATGTATAAATCCAGTTTTCCCAGTATCGTTTATCAAGGAGACTCTACTTTCTCCATTGTGTCTTTTTGGTGCCCTTGTTGAAAAGTTGTTGATTATATATGTTTAAATTTATTTCCGGTCTCACTATTCTCTTCTATTGGTCTATGTATCTGTTTTCATGCCAGTGCCATACTGTTTTCATTACTATAGCTTTGTAGTATAATTTAAAATCAGGAGGAAGTGTAATGCCTTCAACTTTGGGTTTTTTCTTCTCTTTCTCAGAATTGTTGTGATTATTTAGGGTCTTTTGTGGTTCTATATGAATTTTAGGATTGCTTTTTCTATTTCTGTGAAGAATGTCACTGGGATTTTGATGGAGATTATATTGCTTTAAGCAGTATGGACATTTTAACAATATTACTTGTTCCAATCCATGAACATGGAATATCTTTTCATTTATTTGTGTCCGCTTCAATTTATTTCATCAGTGTTTTGTGGGGTTTAATGTACAGGTCTTTTACCTCCTTGGTTAAATTTATTCCTAAGGTATTTTTATGCTGCCATAAATGGGATTTTTTAAAAATTTACTTTCCAGCTATGTCATTGTTTATGTATTAAAATGTCATAGATTTTCATTTTTATTTTAAATCTTACAACTTGACTGAATTAATGTATTAGATGCAATAGTTGTTTGGTGGAGTCTTTAGGTTTTTCTACATATAGGATCACATTATCTGCAGATACAAATAATTGTACTTGTTCCTTCCTGATTTAGATTTCGTTTCTTTCTCTTGTCTCTTTGCTCTTCATAGTACTTCTGGGACTATGTTGAATGGAATTGGCTAAAGCAAGCATCCTGACCTTGTACCTGCTCTTAGAGGAAAGGCTTTCAGTTTCTCCCCCTCGATTATGACGTTAGCCATAGATTTTGCATAAATGGGTCTTTATAATGTCAAGGAAGTTTTATTCTATACCTAAACTGTTAAGAATTATTATCAAGAAAGAATGTTGAACTTTGTTAAATATTTTTTCTATGTCAATTGATACGATCAAGTGGTTTTTGTCATTCAGTCTGTTAATGCAATGTATAACATTGATTGATTTGCATATGGTAAGCCAGCCTTGCATGTCTGGGGTAAATCCTACTTAATCATGATGTATAATCATTTTGATGTGTTGTTGAATTCAATTTCCTAATATTATAATGAGAATTTTTCTATCAATGCTCATCAGAGATATGGGCCTGTTGTTTTCTTTTCTTTTTTTCTTTTCTTCTTTTTTTAAAGAGATGGGGGTCTCGCTGTTTTGCCCAGGCTAGAGTGCAGTGGCTGTTCACAGGTACAAACACAGTGCACTGCAGCCTTAAACTTTAGGGCTCAAGCAATCCTCCCACCTCAGCCTCCCAAGTAGCTGAGGCTACAGGTACATGCCACTGTGCTCAGCTTTGTAATTTTCTTTTCTTATAGTGTCTTTGTCTGAGTTACGTATCAAGGTGATGCTGGCCTCAAAAAATGTGCTAGGAAACATTCCCTCTAGCTCTATTTCTGAAAACATGTGGGAAGTACATTTGTCATGGAATTATTAGGATCATAGTTGTAGCCTTAAAAGTCATATCTTTATAAGCCATTGGTAATAAAATTTGCTTTTTCCCTCAAAAACTTTTCAGTCAGCTCCCAATTCAATTTGCCTGTGACACTGATTTCTCTGTCCTCACCTCCTGTTCTGACAGCAACATCTACATTTGGATGAATGCTTCCAAATTTGGTTAAATTATTTGGAGAGATTTTTAAAGTACTTAAGAAATTTACTTTGACTTGATATTTGAGTTAAAGATGAGACAATATAAAAATTTAAAGTAACCAACATCATGGAACCTTATGTCCTGATTTCACTAGCCTTCTTTTTCCCTGTATAATATGGTCAATGGAAAAAAAAAAAAACCTCAAATCTTATCATTCTTATTATGCATTTAAAATTTCCCATAAATATCATCCAAGAACCTGAATAACAAAAATAAGTATGCAATGCCTTCTCAAATAATACACAAAATGACCTTCATATAGGACCCTCTAGTCGCCAAAACAATTTCCATACAACTGCTGATATCCCCATGAGCATTTCTGGCTTAAAGAGAGACAGAGAGAGAGAGAAAGAGAGAGATAGGTTTATAAATTATTTTGACTCAAAACCCCCAAAGTGGAAACATGCTCACACACATCGCCAGCCTGTTACTTAGAAACTAGCACCTCAGGACATAGGGATATTGAAGTACTATTGAATCTACTTTCCTCAGCTACCACCTGTGAATTATGGCTGGCAGCAGGAGTTTTATGATACTATTGTAAAAGTAATGTACCTCTTAAATGGCAATTTACTAAGTTGCTGATGAAATGCATTGCAAATATGTTAGTTTCAGGGTGGTTAGGAAAATTAACCGCTGCATATTTTCCATATTGTCATATATGCCAACGTGCTGAGAGAATCAGGAGCAGCTTTCTGGGAAAGCTGTTTAAATGTAACATATGGCCAGTTAGTCACTTAGTTAGAACATGAGGTTGATGAGGCCAAAGCTTTAGGGAAATCACCTGAGGCTGTTCTTTTAAAAGTAGTCTCAGCAACTGTATCCCAAAACCCTATAAAATTTTCCCTTAACCTCACACTTTTCATTGTGCTTCCTGTCTAATTTTCTGTTCTATCAATTTGATCCCATACCCTGCTCCTCAGCATAGGCTGATAACAAGAGAGTATAATCGCACATCATTAGACCTCAGATTACATTTTGAAGCGATCCCCTATAAATCTTGAGTCACAAAACCATCATACAAAAGAGAGACTCAAAGGGATAGGTGAATGAATATAAACTTGGAAACTGGTGCTTCAGTAAGTTTGTACTGGCTTATCCTGGACAAAGATCTGTGCTTATTTATATGACCCCTAAGATATCTTTTACATTAACAGACACTTGCATGGATTTTCACAGTTTGAAAGCTGTTTAGATTCATCATTTCATCTAACCAACACAAAACCCCTCTGAAAAGAGGAGGATCTTATTATCCAAATTTTATGGAGGAAAAACCAAAAGCTAATCAAGTGATTTGTTCAAAATCATCCAGCTAGTGAGGAATGGAATTAGAATTTGAACTCCTCATACCAACCCCATCATGGAAACCAGGCTTTGACCACAATACAGTTCCCCTGGAGTGAATGAGCAGACTAAAACAAACAGAACTAGTGTAAGTGACCTGCAGAACACTTCAAACAGGACGTTTGACAAGCTTGATGGCCCAATGATTTGAATCTCTTCTCTAAACAGTGTGAGAGCACAGATAGGAGGTAAGTTGCAATTTGCACCTCAAGGATGCTGAGGCTGCATCCCAAGTTAGTAGAAAAGAGTGCAGTGATAAATTTGAGATGTCCGCCATGGACACAGGAAATATCTAGTGGCAGCACATACTTGCTCTTCCTATGCTAAAGAATCTGTCATTTTATAAAACATACTTGGGTTTTATGATGAAAAGCAACATAGATAAATAAGTTGACAAGCCTTTGTTAAGCATTAATAAATGCCAAGCACTATATTAAGCACTGTGGATGAACACCAAGGAGTTTAAGAGAAAGTCTTTGCGTATATAATTTACAATTCAATCTGGGGAATAAATTGAATGTGCAGCAAACACTTTAATTTTAATCTTGTGATGGTGATTGTAAACACAAGGCAGATTCATAAAGGGACACATCACACAACAGGAGTCCATCTTTGTCAAATGTATCATCTTTTGAAGGGAATATCAAGGGATCAAATACAGTTGTGGAAAAGGCCCTAATAGAATGTCAGTGTAGTTTGAGTGCTGTGTTTTCTTACATTGATTTCACACCATGTGGAAATATTTTATCAATGGTCAATTACAGCCCAAGAGGGGTTAAATATTTTGAATCACTACTGTATTTGCTTATCTGAAATTATGCTCACATGCATGTCTGTAGCAATTATCTTAACTCGACAATTGTGATGTTAGTTATAATTAGAATGGACAAGAAGTAAATAATGAAAGCTCCCCAAATATCTTTTGCTCCCAATAGAAGTAGAAAAAGTAAAACTGCAAATGAAACTACCAGTTTCCTGAAGGAGACTTGATTACAACTCCCCTGTGAGAAAAATAATGGAAAGGTTGGGTTTTCTTTCAAAATAATCTGGGAATAGGGAAGTTGGATATGGAGAGGTGGCAGTGGGGTTGTAGATAAAACAAGATTGCCCATGAGTGGGTAATTGATTAAGCTGGGTGAAGGTACATGACAATTCATTATACTGCTGGCTCGACTTTTGTATGTATTTGAAATTTGTCATAAAATTGTTTCTTAAATTCCTCTTAAAGGTGCAAGAGCAATTTAAAGTTTCAGACATAGAGGGGATTTTCAATATTGATGCAGAAAGAAAAGAAGAAAATATTTAAAACCATGATAAGTAAATAGGGGAGATGGAATTGCCTGACCGAGAAGTATAGAACATGTTCAAATTAATAGCAAAGACATGGAACCAACCCAAATGCCCATCAATCATAGACTGGATAAAGAAAATGTGGTACACATACACCATGGAATACTGTGCAGCCATAAAAAGGAATGAGATCATGTCTTTGCAGGAACATGGATGAAACTGGAAGCCATCATCCTTAGCAAACTAACGCAGGAACAGAAAACCAAACACGGCATGTTCTCATTCGTAAGTGGGAGTTGAACAATTAGAGCACATGGATATAAGGAGGCAAACAACACACACCAGGGCCAGTCAAGGGGTGGGGGGCAAAGGCAGGGAGAGCATTAGGACAAATACTTAATGTATGCAAGGCTTAAAACCTAGATGATGGGTTGATAGGTGCAGCAAAGGACCATGGCACACGTATACCTATGTAACAAACCTGCACGTTCTGCACTTGTATCCCGGAACTTAAAGTAAAAAAAAAAAAAAAAAAAAAAAAAGACCGATTAGTTTGCCAGCAGAATTGAGAGAAACTATACAAAGCCTCCAAAACCCAGAACTTGTGGGTTTTAAAAGTGAAATTGTTTTTCACCTTATTATTTTATCAGTCTCAGGACAAAGACTAAATTAAGGGTGTCGTTGTCACGTCCTTTGTTACAACTTTTGAAAATAACTGAAGTGGTACCCTGCTGTTCTTTTCAGCTGAAGAAAGTGTTCCTAGAAAGCTAAAAGGCCAAAAAAAAAATTGTTGCAAAATTTGGATGAAGGGAAAAATCAGAGCTAAGGGATGCTATCTTTTTTTTTTTTTTTTGCCACCAATTGTCTCATGGATGTGCATTTATCATTGATTTGGTGCAACAGGCTCTTTTGGATGCTATAATTTCTCATCTGTCCCCTGCTGCAAAATCCATTGGCTATGCCTGTATCCAGGTCTACATCACAGCTGTGAAACATTAATCTCAGGGACACATTCTTCCATCCCTGGCCTGGTTGATGCATGCTGTCTAGTTAGTTTCCCAGTAGGCTTCTGGCTTCTTTCCCGATGTTCTCCTGGCACAGCTAACAACTGTGGAACTCTTGTCATTCTTGAGATGGGACTGCTGTAATGCTCCTTGGGTGGCCTTCAATGTCCTGTACTTATTTCCTCTCACTTCCCTGATCCTAAGAGGGATTTGTCACCCAGGTGTCTGGAATCAAGGCTCTTCTGTGACTTTGTTATATTAAACCTTGGATTAGAAGCAGAACTGTTCATCATACTACTTTTGTGAATGTGTCCTGTATGGGTTCTTTGCAGAACCCTGCGTACTGACTGATCAATAGTTTATTAATTATGATATTGAGTAATAAGATTGTTCAACAACCAGATCATGAATAAAAGTCTCATTTCTTGGCCCTGGTGATGTCTGTTTTTGTTAGGCTGGTTCTGATATTTATTTTGTGGTGATTACGCAATAAAAGGAGATTTTATTATGTGCCCCCATGCTGGTTAAACCTTCATGAAAGCTACATTAATAGGAAGCTATATATGTCAGATAATGGAGATTTCAATACTGAAATTGATGGCAAAATAAGACGCAAGTTGTAGAGTACTAGTTTTGGCTGCTCTCCCCTGTACCCACCACCACCACCAACAACAAAAATTGTCTCAGTGTGTGTTGTCTTTAGTATTAGGATAGCTTATATGTTTATAAGTTGAATGACAGAATTTCAAGAAATTTTTAAAATGCAGACTTTCTTTTGCCCCAGAACAACCACAGGGCTGTAAGTCCAAAAGCCATAAATGATAAGGCAAGTGTAAATGGACCACGATGAGAGGAAAAATGCAACTAAAATGGATAGAAATGGGACTCAAGGATATGATATGCTCTCTAGTAACCCCAAACCTGCTGTTTCCAGTGAAAGATAATTAGAGTTTTCTGGGATGGGCGGGGGGTGGTGGTGACTGCAAAAGGGGCATCCAGAATAAAAAAGAAAAAAAAAAAAAAAGAAAAGCAGTTTTCTGAAGGAAAAGCTTCAGTGAAGTTTAGACTGGTATCAGGAATGATAAGAGGTCAAGAAGCCGAAGGGAATTCAGCAGTTCTTTCTGTGTAAGCTGGAAAAACTCCATCCTGTGAATCTCCAGAGGTATATAGAGAGTATATGTATGAAATAATGCATTATATCTGCACACAGTGTATGTTCAACATATAATCTCTTCCACACTTACAGAAAACTACTTTCCGAAGCTCACTAAATGAGAAGGGTTACAAGAGGTAAGAGGGTGGTCTGTGTGCCCAAGGCAGCTGCTGGGAAAAGAAGGGTGTTATTTAAAATGATTGTAAGTGACTATCTTCCTAGATTGTACATTGTGCGCCGTTCTCCAGCTGATTCCCTGCAACTTAGGTAGTCAAAGGCAATACTGACACTGAGAAGTGCCCTGTAATAATACTGCATTTATCTCAACAGTTCTTTTTTTTTATTTAATAAGAGAGGAGTTTCATGAATATAAACAAAACTATCATGATGTCAAAACAATACTCTGTGCACCCATGAGTTGAGAAAATAACAGAATAAAGAAGCCGTTTTGCTTTTTATGGTGTGGGAGTCTTTGTGAGCTTCCCTGTTCCCAAGATGAATCTGTAATCTTGGTACAAACTGCTGAGTGGGTGTATTTTCGATCATAGAGAACTTCTCGTATGTATGTGGAGAGTCATGGGAGTCTTATTATGTCTGGTTAGTCATTTTCCCCCTCCAATCTTCACTACAAAAGAAACCCAAGACTAGATCAGGGCTTGTAATGATGGCAAAATGATACCTTACTCTTTAAGTGCTGCATTTGATCAACATGTGTCCTTAATCTCTCCTTCCTGTTTGTGACAGTAAATGATGGAACACTTTATCAATTCTTTTTTCAATTAGATTGATGTATGTACATTCCTTGAATTTTAAAGGTCATTAATTTTCACATTAGTTTCTTAGGTTGGTAGCACACAGATTGATGTATCGATGATTTAGTCTTTCATTGATCCTATATCATCTTTAGCACCATGAGTCATGAGTGGTGTTTCCTTCCCAACCATGACACAATGAGTGAAAATGCATTAATATTTACAAAGAAATAAAGAACCTAGCTCTTGTCCCTTGTAGAGCATTTTAATGTTTCTGGATTAAAATGATTATAAAACGTATTGAGTCATATACTTAAAGTGCCTTTGGCATGTACTGGCCTTTCTTCCTGAGCTGTAGGTAGTATCTATAGCATCCAATAAAAAATTGCCAAAAAGCCTGTGACCTTCCATTTGCAGTGATGCTTCCAAGTAATTAAGGACTTCAAAGTACTTCTTTGAAGAAATGTTTCCTTAGTCATCTGGATTGAGATTTTGTTTGCCTCTACCTTTGATGTATCACACCCTGTTGAATTATTCAGTGTGGGTCAAAGTAACATTAAACTTCTTACAAATGCAATATTCCAAAGATATCCCAGCATTTTACTTTATCTCCATCCATAGAATAAACCACACACACCTTATCTGTGCCACAAACATACTTAATATAATGATAATAATAAAAACAATAAAAGTTTAATAACCTTAAGAAGCAGTTGATTGATGTCATTGATCACTCTAGAATGACTGGAAGTAACAGAAACATAATGCTGAATTTAAAAACTGCTATACCAAGCCACTGAATGTTTTACTAAAGAAAAAAATGCAATTTTCTTTTTTTTTTTTTTTTTTTTTTGGCCAGAAAGTACAAAATTCTTAGCTCAAATTTTAAAATGAAATAGAGTGTAGTCAAATATGTAATATAATAAATACGGGTTCCAAACACTGCTCATCAGTGATTTTCAGAGTAACATTTTAACCTTCTGTAGTCTCCTCATCTGCAACATAAGCTTACCCTGAATCATCACAAAAGCTCCTTATGTGCCAAGTTTTTACATATAAGTATTAGGAAATCATTTAGAACATCTGGAAAGCATTTGAAACGAAGAGGTGTTACCAAAGGAGTCAACAGCAATTTTCATCAGTGTTTGAGAAGCCCAAAAAATCCCTGTCCCAGTTGAAAATCTAGTACTATGCAGAACAGGTAGTAAATGTTACAATTTCAAAAGTCAGAAATTATTTTATTAGCAGTTGTTAGAATCCCAGCCATGTCCAAGCTGAAAAATAGGGAAGCAACTGATCCTTTTAGTGCAAAACTAAGACTGGCTAGGAGTTTACAATGCAGTGGAGGAAAGGACTTATAATCAAAGAACATTATAATAATCAAAGCTTATGTCTGTGATCAAACCAAATCATGCAGATTTCTCTCCTTAAAAAGAATAAAAAGACAACTTTTGTTTCATTAAAGATACCGGCCTCTGTTATAGACCCTTAAGCTTATAATCCTCTTAAATCCAATTTTGGAAATGACATACAGTGTACAATCAAGTTCAAAGTTTTACCACTATAGAAATAGGGAGGATAAGGTCATAGAGAAGAGAAGCCACGTGTGGAAGGACTTGAGGGATGGTTTGACCACTTCTTAAAATACTTGGTTTCAGCATCTCTCTATCTTTTCCTTCCTCTCTCTAAATTGTTCCTCCTCTTTTTCTATCTAAGGGACATGATCCTTAGCCTTCTGCTCTTTTCCTTATCACCTGCTCTGGGGCCTCATCAATCCTCATAACTTCAGCTCCAGCCAGAGCAAGGACAGCAGTGGAGCAGAAAGGTTAGGAGTATCAGGACAGAAGCCTCATGAGCCAGGAGGGCTCTACAGACTCGGAGGAACTAATCAGGAAACGGATTGAGACCTGGGCATCAGTTTGTATTGAAAATAAGGAATGAATGCCCTGGATCACAGAGGGAATCAACTTGTGAGGCCATTTGGTCAAAGAAGGGGAGGAAGGTGTGTTTGACCCTAGAGCCTTGCTACTCAAAGTGTGATCCCTGGACTGGCAGCACCCACACCCACATTGCTTGAGAATCTGCAGAAAATGCAGAATCACAGGTCCCATCGCAGATCACCTGAATCAAAACTTGCAACAGATTGATATATGCATAGAAAAAGTTGAGAAGCACTGGCCAAAATCAAAGTGGAAAAATAAAGTCAGTAAAGATAGAGAGGTGTAGACTCCGCATCTACTGGATCATGCCTGAAATAATTATCACACTGGATTTTGGATCTCAGACGTAAAACTTGACATTTTCTTCCAACTCTGATGGTAGCCAAGAAGGAGCAAATATTGTGGAGTGTGGGCCAAGTCAGGGAAGATTTAGTTCCTGTAACAGGCCAGCAGAGTTCAAGTGGTAGAGAAGATTTGTGTCTCAGTGTAGTATGCACTAAATTCTGAAAAGTGCGCTGGAGCAGAATGAGGGAACCCTGGAAAGACAACTAAAGAGTGTTCATGTTTTTCCTGGGTGCGTTAGATGCATCAAAGAGAAATACAGTGAGAGCGATGATTTAGAAAGAAGCATCTTGCCACAGGACGCCAGGAACAGACCAAGAGCAGGGAGACCGGGCAGAGGAGGTTTACATTTTGCTAATTTCATCCCTGTACTTTTGTCAGTGTCATTTCAATGTATGGCATGGCCCATCTGCTACTGTCCTCCCATCTCCATCATCACTATCTTCCGAGGTCCAGCTCAGGCACTACATTCTCCAGGACATCTTTCCTAGCGACATAAACTCGTATCAGCCGCACTGTGAAGTCCTGTAGCTCTTAGATTCTATTCTACAGGATTTAATCTCAAGGGTCTTAAAATAGAGACTTGTGGATTGGGAAGGGAACTGACAGGGCTGCGCAATCCTAATTCCCATCTCCTCCCTAAATCTTGCCAGAGACAGAGATCTTGATGACTCACCAAGCACCCCATTATAGGTGGAGGGAGCTGTAATTGTTAAGAAAGAAAGTTCTTTTTTAGACTGAACAAAATTTCTTTTTTCCTTTGTGTCAATCACATACTAAAAAGCACCAGGATAGCACAGCGATCTGCCTTTCATCTGTTTCTCTTTCATAGATTCTGTTGAGTCTGCAAGTTAAAAGTGTTTTAGGCTTTCTTTTCTGATCTGAGAGAACTCAAGCATTCTCCTCGCTAGAAAAGCTCATTTAACAAGTTTTTTTTTTTTTTTTTTTTTTTTTTTGACATATAGCTACTATGAGAGTTTAGGGAGACCCTAACTGCTGTGTTCTCTTTTTAGTTTTTAGATTAGCTTACGATTTTACAGCTCCAGTATCACCCTGCCCTGCAGAGAGTTTAGGGCAGTAACATCAGGGGTAGCCTGAATGACAAAACATCAACACATAACATGTAAGGTCATATAAATGCAAAAGGCACTTTAGAAACAACATTTTCCTAGGCCCAAAGCACACAGAACAGGGAGCTATGTCCTAATCAAAGTTATTTACATATATGAAGAACAGCAAATCTGTCAATCCAGAGCAGAAGTGGGTAGCTCAGATATTAGATGAAATGAGAGTCTCCTGGGTACCTGTTAATTTTGCAGTGCTTGTCCATACTTTGTCCAGGGACAAGGCACTGTGGTCAAGAACTCACCCTGGCCCTGGTGTACCTGTTAGCCCTCTCTTAGAAATAATTAGAACCTGAATCCCACAAACATTTCTATCAGACAACCGGCTCTCCCCCTAGTATTCCCTCATCACCAAATCACCCTGAAGAATAGACCAAAACAAGCCTCCAGATCTGCAAGCTTAGGAACATACAGACTCTTGAACACAGTAACTTGACCAGTGCAGGGTCCCCTGGGAGGCCAGCCAGCTGGCTTCTCCTCGTAGACATCAGCCTCTCTCAACTTCCTACAGAGTTCTCATATTTCACCTGCAGTTTCCAAACCACAAAAGGTACCCAGTCTAGTTAGCTCCCATGTATTGAGTGGCAGAAATAGGGCTAAATGTTGCAGACACATCATTTTATCGTATTACTACAACTGCCCTAGCAAAAGAGACTATTAACCCCATTTTAATACTTAGTCAAAAACAGGAAAAGACAGACTAACAAGAGACACACAGCAAAGAGTGGGTAGAGTATGACTTGAACACGCCCATGCATATAACCACTACACTTCCTTCCTTAGCATTAAGTACAAATATTAAATAAGTACCAAACATTGCATGAGGCAGAAAACCCCAATATAGTTGAGTTGTTGCAAAGAATATCAAAGTGAATACTTTTCAGAAGGGTAGAGACATGATAAAACTGTAAAATATTGAAAGACAAAAAATTTTACCCACCAAGATTAACATAGGAGATCGTATACAAAGCCATAGCTGTTTTTAGAATTTTTTTTTGACAGTGAAGTGTCATATTTAGCAAATACTTGTTTTCCAGAACGCGTCTTTACACCCAGCATGTAATAATTGATGCAGGTGAGCCCCCCAGAGGATTGACTGCATTTTTCTGACCACGGAACAACTCCCCGGGGCCAAGAAACATTTGGTTAGAATCAGAAACGATTGGCACTGATTTCTTGGGCATTATTAAACATGTGCTCCTTGGCCATAGCTATCATTTCACTCTCCAGGTGAAATAAATTTAAGTGAAGCATAAGAATTCAAAGTTGAATTACCTTGTGCTACCTTAAATAATGTATTTCACACCAAAAGAAGACTCTATTTGGGTTTTGATCAGTTAAAACATACACCAATAATTGCAAATTTAAATATAATGTTGCTTTTTCTATCCAGTTTTTTCTGCTGTTCCCACAAAGGTTTTCAACATATTCTTCTTGCCTCTTTGTTTACACTTTATTTCTAACTTTGTCAGTATAGAGGTATCTTCACGCATTCAGCAAACATCTATGGCCTGACTGCCTTTTTCCAGACATGACAAAGGCTTAGACGCACAACACTGAACTAGTCTATGTCCATTTACAGACACAGGCTGGTTTCAGTTGCAATAATAATTTCTCTAGAGTAAACAAGATAATGCAGACTAAGTGATATTATCGTTGATTATTTCTGAGGCTCCACAATGTCATAGAACACTCAGGCTCCTCTCATCTTTCTGTTCTGGTGTCCTCAGGCTAGGTTACCATCATGCCTGCAAAATGATTGTTGCTTCTCGAGGCATCAAACAGAGATGTAACAAGGGTGGGACTGGAAACCTTTCCCAGAAGCCCCTACCACACTGGAAACTTTTCCCAGAAGCTCCTAGCACACTGGAAACCTTTCCCAGAAGCCCCTACCACACTGGAAACATTTCCCAGAAACCCCTTCCTCACTGGAAACCTTTCCCAGAAGCCCCTAGCACACTGGAAACATTTCCCAGAAACCCCTTCCTCACTGGAAACCTTTCCCAGAAGCCCCTAGCACACTGGAAACATTTTCCAGAAACCCCTTCCTCACTGGAAACCTTTCCCAGAAATCCCTTTCATTCTGGAAACCTTTCCCAGAAGCCCCCTTCTCGTTGGAAACTTTCACCAAAGCCCCTGCCACACTGGAAACCTTTCCCAGAAACCCCAAGCGAACATTACTTTATGTGTCATTGGCCAGACAGCTACAAGTCTGCCCCTAAACCAGTAACCCACAAGGAGATTTCCACGATAGACTTAGACTAACCAGAATGTATCTGAGCTGAAGTGTATTTGGTTATCGGAACAAATCAGGATTCCATTAGCATGATAGATGAGGGAAATGATTATTGAGTGGGCTGGTAGTCTCTAAGGTGATCCAGTTAGATAACTCTAGGCTGGGCTGCTTACATGCTAGCGTTGGTTGGTTTAGCACTATCTTTTTTTAAAAACTAGCTTTCATTGTACTTTTCAAAAATATTTTCACAATTTTTAAGTGTACAATTCAGTGGCATTAAGAACACTCACTATGTTGTGTAAATCACCGCTATCCAATTTCAGAATTTTTCATCATCCCAACAGAAATTCTGTGCCCATTAAAAATAACTCCCCATTTCCTTGTTTCCCTTCCTTTTGGTACCTGGCAATGGTCATTCTATTTCCTATCTCTATGAATCTGCCTATTCTAATTACCTCCCTTAACTGGAATCACATAGTATTTGTCCTTTTGTGTCCTGCTTATTTAGCAAAATGTTCTCAAGGTTTATTCATGTTCTAGCATGTGTCATAATCTTATGACTTTTTATGGCTGAATGATAATACTCTATTTTGTGTATACACACACACACGATATTTTGTGTATCATTAATCTACCAATGGATGTTGTATTCTATTTCTTGGCTATTGTGAATGATGTTACTGTGTGTACATGGGTATACAGTATCTATTTAAGTTCCTTTTATTAGTACTATCTTTAATCTCACTGAAACTTAGGGACAAACGGGACAAGTGTTGCAGATGTTTTATAAGTGATAAAGCATCTGTAAAGTACTGAATATAGAGCACATCACAGGTGCTTCAGAAGTGACACCTGCTGCCATGGTCTGGTCTTTATTGCTGTTTTGTTTGTTATTGTTGGAACACAGAAGCAGAGCTCAAAAAAGGGATTCCTAGCTCAGCCCGAGGATTCAGAAGTATGTGAGCTGTGCTTTGAAGATCCGTTAAGGATAGTATGTATATCAGTTTGCTAGGGCTGCCATATCAAAGTACCACAGACTGGAGTGGCTTAAACAACAGAAATTTATTTTCTCACAGTTCGGTAGTCTGCAAGCCCAAGATCAAGGTGTCAGTAGGATTGGTTTCTTCTGAAACCAACCTTGGCTTATAGATGGCCATCTTCTCCCTGTGTCTTTCTGTGGTCTTCCTTCTGTGTGTGTCTGCATCCTAATCTCTTCTTCTTATAAGGACATCAGTTATAACGGATTAGGGCCCATCCATATGACCACACTTTACTTTAGTCAGCCCTTTGAAGACTCTATCTCCTAATATAACCATATTCTGAGGTGCTGGAAGTTAGGACTTCGGCATATGAATCTGCAGGGAGAAAAGAGGAAACCCAACACAGCCCACAGCCACGTCATAGGGCCCGGTGATTACTGATCTTTTGAAGGAGTTGCCAGCAGTCTAAATGACTGAAGAGAAGGGGTCAGATCAGATCTGAGTTTTCTACCTATCAGTCGGGAGCATGGTGGAGGCTGGGTTGAAGGGAGGAAAAGCGGAACACTAGAAACAAGTTGAAGGGTTATGATTATTGTTCAGCTATCATCATATGATTCAGGCTAGAACTAAAATAGTGGGTGTATGGGAAAAAAATTTGGAAAGCAACACCTTAGTGTTAGGTTGGTTATGAAAAGAAGGAAAAGGGACCGGGCACAGTGGCTCACGTCTGTAATCCTAGCACTTTGGGAGGCCGAGGCGGGTGGATCACCTGAGTTCAGGAGTTCGAAATCAGCCTGGCCAACATGGCGAAACCCCATCTCTACTAAAAATACAAAAATTAGCCAGGTGTGGTGGCGGGCGCCTATAATCCCAGCTACCTTGAGAGGCTGAGGCAGAAGAATCACTTGAACCCAGGGGGCGGAGGTTGCAGTGAGCCCAGACCATGCCACTTCACTCCAGCCTCAGCAAAAGAGCGAAACTCCATCTCAAAAATAATAACAGTAAGGAAAAGGAAAGAGCATTTGTTAATGGTTTGGGCAACAGGGTATGATACCATTCTTGAAAAAAAGGATGCTATTTGAAGGACGGGTTCAGCAGGAAGAGCCAGGTCATAATTGACAAATATAAGACATTTGAGGGGGACTGTCTACTGATTGGTTACCTATATATAAGGATTTCGTGTTTATGTGTGAGATAAGTAGAAATAGAAATTTTTAAAAATCAAAATGAGAAACGGATTAATGGGTATGGGTGAAACTACCCAGAGGGTGTATACAGAGGGTTCAGTCCTGTTCTCTGGAGGAACTAATGCTTAAGAAATGAGCACACTAATAGTTAATAACTAATGGACAAACAAACGAGAAGTGACCAGAGATACGGCAAGATGGGCAGGAGGAGACAGAGACATAGAGCCCCATCATGACACGCAGAAGAATGTGAGGCACAAATCAGTAGCGTCCAGTGTGACAGAGAGGACAGATACTGGCAATTAATCAGTTCTTGGTATTCTACTGAGAGCAGTTTGTGACCAAAACCAGATGAAGACGAATTAAGAAAGTATTGGGAGGCAAACAAGACCTGGATGTAGGCTGTTCTTTTTCAGGAGCTTGCCTGCAAATAGGGCATAAGAGGTAGATTTTCAAGTTATTTCTAAATTGAAGATATTTGCACATGTTCAAATGCCTAAGGGAAACAGTGTGACTGAAGGAACAAGGTCCCCTGCAGAGGGAGGAGAGGAAGTGGGATCTACAAGCAGCTGAGGCAAAGAAGTCTTGGGAGGCATTTTAATGTCCCCTATTTTTTCTGTGAAATAGAGAGCAAATTCATCAGCTGAAATGTCTCAGCACAGAGTTGGGCATATGGTATTTGCTCAACAGATGTTTGTTTTATTTAATTATTGGTGGAAGTATATGGTATTTGGATTTTGAATGAGCATAGGAGGTCCGGAGGCAAGAGTGAGCTGGGCAGCGGGTCTACACTGATGCCAGGGGTCCGCATGCAAGATCCTGACTTATCTAGTTCAGTGTGAGCATGGGGAATTTTAAAAGTCTCTAAGTGATTCTCAATGTAGTCAGGAGTGAATCACTGATCCAGGGGCCAGGTGCAGTGACTCATGCCTGTAATCCCAGCACTTTGGGAAGCCAAGGTAAGTGAATCACCTGAGGCCAGGAGTTCAAGACCAGCCCGGCCAACATGGCAAAACCCCATCTCTACTAAAAATACAAAAATTAGCTGGGCGTGGTAGTACACACCTGTAGTCTCAGCTACTTGGGAGGCTGAGGCAGGAGAATCACTTGTACCTGGGAGGCAAAGGTTGCAGTGAGATGAGATTGTGCCACTGCACTCCAGCATGGGCGACAGAGTGAGACTCCGTCTCAAAAAAAAAAAAAAAGAAAGGAATGAATCACTGGTCCAGGTAAACTTGAAACATGCTTAGAGTAAGGAAAGGCTACTTTTTAATGAGCTAACAGAGGTGGTCTAGGGAAGAAATTGTTGCCTATAGTAATGTAAAATAGGATTTGATCATGTTTTATCTCTTTTTCATTTCCCCCAAATTATCACATTCTGTTTATGTAAAACAGAGAGCAAAAGACAAATAATTACAAAGAGTTGGAGAGTAATAACAAAGCATTGTGTAATATACCAGACATTAACAATGAAAATTGCCCATCTCCCTGCCTAAGTATATGGCCATTGAAAGAACATATAAAAAGGAAATAAAAATAACTTTCACTTAGTGGCAATCACATGCCAAACATTGGATTTGCTTCCTTCATATGTTGTCTCATTTAACCTTCTCAACAACCCACTTTACGGATTTCTAAACTAAGACTCAGAAAGTAGCCTCATTTGTAAACAAGAGGAAGGGCAGGGTCCTGGAGTTTCAGAAGACTTGGAGAAGAGCTGGGAAGCCCAGGATCAGAGGAATTCACTAGTTTCTCCCTCTCAGTAGATAAAAGCCTTAGTAAGTAATCAGAAGATAGGAATATGACTTCCATTTGCAGATGTAAATATTTAAAGTACTGTACATTTGTTTAACACCTGCTACACAATTCACCCTCTGTTGACTTTGACATTTCATTATTCTAGAATGACCTTTGCCCTTTAGCATAACACGAATCCATTAAAAGGAATGGTGACAGAAACTCAAAAGGGTTGTGTGAAGATCATGATGGTTTTTATACCCCTGTGCCTCTGCTTTCAATCAATTTTTCTCTTCTATCCCAGTAACATGGTTATCCAAGCCAGATAAAAGCAGAGAAAATGGCTCTTCCCTCTCATTTTTGCTAGCATGTCAAAATAATAAATAGGTTAATCATAGTAGTCATTTTGACTTAGGACATCTTAGGCACACACTGCCCTTTGGGAGTACAGAAGCATTCCCAGGTTACTACTGAAGAGTTCCAGCTCTTAGCCAGAAAAGAAAATCTACTTTTCCCTTTTTCCTTTACTTGTGTGAAGTCAGCGTTCTAGGAAGTATTGAACTTTGTCTGAGAAGAAACCCTGCAAGGCAGCTCTGAAATTTACAGCCTGGCAGCAAGCTTTTAAAAATGCACCAGACAATCTAGAGTAAGCTTTTATTGTAATAAAAGACACGGGTGGAAGATGAATAGTCACTGCCATTGATTTTGACACCACCAGAGAACTGTGTCATGCATGTAGAGTGTACGTGTCACTGTCATTTGAAATTGAGTCTGTGGCTGCTGCCACTGTTGTCTCCCATGGCAACCTGCCATCATCCTAGGACCTCCATCAATAGGCATTGAGGTCTGGTGGACAGAAGACTGGGCAGAGACCTAGAGTTCAGTCATTGATCTCCCACGTACCCTGGTTCCAACATCTGCAGGGAAGAGACATCATCAACTCCTCCCTCTCTACCCCCTTGTTGATGTGACAAAGGATCTAACACATTAGGCAAAATCAAGGCTTCTATTGCATTCTATGTTTGGCTAATTTATTTCTTAATGGGTTAAGAGTGAAATAATTAGAAGCAGTTAGATATTCATGTATTGAATCTCTTTGGTCTGCATGCAGCCTGTGCTAAGGAATAAATAAATGAAGATATGACAAGGTCAGAAGTTTGTTCCTTACGTCTAATCAAAATCCTGGAGTTGGAAGTAGGTCTTTACCCTTCCTGTGAAACCTCCATCTATGCATTTGCTATGCACACAAGGATCTGAAGTCCTCTCATCCTTTCTTTTAGCATATATTTGTTGTTGAAAATATGTATTTGCTATGCATTAGATGTTGTTCTGTACACTAGAACAGTAAAAGATAATTTTTAGTACGTAGCTTCCAAGAGCTCAAAGTCTAGCAGGAGAAGTACATTAGAAAGCAGGTCATTATGCCACCATATATAAAAGGCAGGCATAGAGATAATCAAGTACTGTGGGAGCTGAGAGGAAGAAGCTCTTAGCAATTCTCCAAATCCATGGTAAAATTTAAAAAGAGGTATTTGAGATTAATCCATTACATGGCAACTCGTGTATTAGTTCATTTTTATGCTGCTGATACAGTCATACCCGAGACAGGGTAATTTATAAAGAAAAAGAGGTTTAATAGACTCACAGTTCCACATGGCTGGAGAGGCCTCACAATCATGGCAGAAGGTGAAAGACACATCTAACATGGCAGCAGGCAAGATATAATGAGAACCAAGTGAAAAGGAAAATCCTTAATAAAGCCATCAGATCTTGTAAGACTTATTCACCATCACAAGAACAGTATGGGGGAAACCGCCCCTATGATTCAGTTATCTCCCACTGGGTCCCACCCACAACACGTGGGAATTATGGGAGCTACAACTCAAGATGAGATTTTGGAGGGGACACAGCCAGACCATATCAACTTGCTACTTTAGGAAGATCCTAATGTGACACACATGAAAACAGGAGAATCCAGTGGTTAGATAACTGGTGTGTAATATGAAAAGGCAATGTATTAGGGTTCTCTAGAAGGAAAGAACTAATAGGATAAATTTATATATAAAGGGGACTTCATTAAGTATTAAACTCAATGATCACAAGTTCCCACAATAAGCCATCTGCAAGCTGAGTAGCAAAGAAGTCAGTTCGAGTCCCAAAGCTGAAGAACTTGGAGTCTGATGTTTGAGGGCAGGAAGCATCCAGCATGGCAGAAAGATGTGGACTGGGCAGCTAAGCCAGTCTAGTCTTTTGACCTTCTGGCTGCTTTTATTCTGGCCATGCTGGCAGCTGATTAGATGGTGCCCACCCAGATTAAGGGTGGGTCGGCCTTTCCCAGTCCACTGACTCACATGTTACTCTCTTTTGGCAACACCCTCACAGACACACCCAGGATCAATACTTTGCATCCTTCAATCCAATCAAGTTGACACTCAGTATTAACCATCACAGGGAGGAAGGTGAAAGCGAGAAGGGAATGAAAGCAAGAAGTGTAAAGGGTAAGGTAAGTGGGTAAAACTTGCAGAGAAGGAAAACTGAGGAGCAGGAAGTGATTGAGCAAAATAGGTATGGGGCCAAATTACAAGAAAAGGGCTGTCAGAACATATCGCATCTTGCTTAATTTGTGCCACATATGATTTTGTAAATTAGATTTGTATAAGTATATGCCATCCACATGCATGATTTATATTATCAATTTGTTTTGTTGGCATTATTCCCAAGAAAGCTGAAGAACATATCAGCAGAATTGGAGCTACTCACTGGGTGTCTAACCTGTTATTATTTTCCCTTGGAACTTGACCTCTCATCCCCTGCGGTTGTTACACTTTGCCCTGTCTCGTTTTTCTTTTCTTTCCTTTTTTTTTTTTTTTTTTTTTTTTTTGGAGACAGAGTCTTACTCTGTCGCCCAGGCTGGAGTGCAGTGGCGCCATCTCAGCTCACTGCAAGCTCTGCCTCCCGGGTTCATGCCATTCTTCTGCCTCAGCCTCCCAAGTAGCTGGGACTATAGGTGCCCGCCACCACGCCCGGCTAATTTTTTGTGTTTTTAGTAGAGGTGGGGTTTCACCGTCTTAGCCAGGATGGTCTTGATCTCCTGACCTCGTGATCCGCCCACCTCAGCCTCCCAAAGTACTGGGATTACAGGCATGAGCCACTGCGCCCGGCCATCTCCCTGTTTTTTCTTACTGCGGTTCTCTTTGTCTAATATTCCAACTTACACGCTTCCCCACCCTCCCTCAGTCTTTCTTCTCTACTTAGCTGACTTCTAGCAATTCTAGCAAACTTCAAAAACCCAGCCCCAGTAATCTCTGCTCCCCTTTCCCTGCCCGGACTAAGTTAAATGCTCTTTCTTCAAGGTTTCATTGCACTTGGTACATGTTTCCTATTTAGCCCTCATCACACTGAATGATAATTTCAAGTGTTACTTGTCTGTCTTTCCTGAAGTCTGGTATCAAGTACAGAGTCCTATACCTCACAGGTGCTCAGCATATGTTGACTGATCAAATGAATGAGTGCAGAAAATGATAATGCACTTTTAACTGTCAATGAAGTCAAGAGTTGAGAATCTTTAGTTCTGCTGAGTCTTTCATTGATCTTCAACGACTTAGTCCTTCAAAAGTTATACTAACATGAAGGGTTAAGTGTCTGGCCCATATATTTTTAATCCCAAAGGCGCTATTAGGAGCATTATATTTTTTATAATATTTTAAATCTTCTAAATTTTTTAAACTATGATGATGTTATTAGCCTTTAAAAATAATGACTTTTAAAGCCTGTTTTTTTTCTCACCAACAACAAAAATAAAAGTCCAGACCCAGTCTTTTTGTGGCCTAGGTGTATGGGGCCAGGGATGCAGCAGATGACTTAGGAGAAATGGGGAAGAGATTGGTTGTCCAGTCAATATAATTTTATAATAAAGTTTAGAAAGCATTGGTTTCTGAGACACTGGGTTTGGTTTATTGATATGGAAATGGTAAACTATAAAGGTTAGCTTGGAAGTGTATGGAGTAGTGTTAGTAAATACAATCTAATGCAAGTTTAGAAGAACAAATCTACTTTTTCTGGATTGAAATGTTTTAAATATTCTTAAGACTTATACATAACAAATACATGTGAAGGAAAAGAGATGGATGTATAACATGCATGCAGTAGACACGTCTTTCTGCCAAGAGTCAGAATGGGTTTATTCAATAAAGAACCACTAGCCTTTCTCAATAGTCTAGTATCCGTATAGTTGTTAGTCTTGGGGTTCTGACACAATTCCAACTAAGTAATTTTATTCTGCCTGCTTAAATTTCCCTACCATTGCCACTCGACACAGAATTCTTCTGCATTTCTTGCCCCATCTGAAGTGTGACTCCATCCTGAAAAGCAGCTTCACGCACTACTCTAAAGGTGACTGCTTTGCTGTGATGAGTGAGGCAATTTTGTTATGTTAAGTGCTTTGGGGAAAAAAGCACTTATACTGCTCCCGTAGAAACGAAAGCTAATATTACTCAATGAGCCTTCCTTTCAGCTGTTGTGCAGTGTGGCATTTTCAAAATGAAGAGGCCTTCCCCCATTGCAGTTTATTTATGTGATATATTCAGAATGGACCTATTTCCTAAAGGCATCTGGGAATATGTGTAGAAGAAATATGAAAGAAACAAAAATTAAATACAGATGAAGTTAAACAGCTAACAGTGGAGAGGCTAGTGGGTTTGCTGAGCTGCAGCTTCAAACCTAGATCTGAAATTCTGAATGATTAAGAAGAATGGAAAATAATTACACAAGGTATCTTCCAGCACATCTGCCATCTTGCTAAGGTCTAAATTGCAAATGATGTTTTGTAGTTCCGAGAGGTATTTAGGGTAGGCAAACGTGTCCATACTAACTACAGAATTCAGAGCTTCATAGACTTTAGAATAAAACAGTTTTTGCAAATTTATTGCATATTATTACATGCAGCATTTAAAAGACAGCCACATTTTTGAAAAGTGTAGCAGCCAACACATTGATTATACATAGATATGATTCCTTTCTAGAACACATCAGCATGCTTTTTCTTTAAAATTAATCCCTTTCATTGTCGTTTAGTAGCCCCAAATTATCTATTCCCTTTCTTAGAATAATCTTTTAACCTGTTTTTAAGATACATGTTTGCTTTGAAAAAGTGGTATTATTGATCTTTAAATACTCAAAGGTGTCTTAAGGTTAATTCAAGAGTATTAGCAAAAATAACCTTACCTAAGTCTCTTGAAACTAGATGAGGACATAGATAGGAAGGCACTGTAAATCAATTTTTGGAGTGTTGACTCTATCATAAAATAGCAGATATTCTGATTTTTTTTTCTATTTCATTCCTAAGTGAGGAGACATTTTCTCCATCCTTTCCTCTGAAAACCTTGCATAGGTACATACAGAAACTAAGAGGAAATATTTCAGAAAACATCAAGGCCTGTGACATGGGATGCTTTATTTGATGAAGACAACAAAGATTTCCCTCACTGAAGAACATCTCTCATATTTCATAACTCTTATTATAATGTTGTGACAAATTCTGGAAGCATTTCCTGGCCTTTCACATTGCCTTTTGAGTATGGACATTTTAACGTACTTATTAGTGTTTAGAAGCAGAGATGTTAATGGTTGAAAGCTTGGATGCCAGGGGTTCATGGTCTGGGAGGGCATCCAATTCTGTTCTCAGTACAGAACCTCTCACTCCATTAAGCTTGTTTTATTTTTATTTTTTTCAAAATGAGCCTAAGAATAACATCTACCTCTTAGAATCAAGAAGATTAAATGAGATACTGCATGTACGACTTCCTGCAGGTACATAGGAAGTGAATGTTATCAGGTGGCCCCTCAACAACTGAGCCACACATTCGCTTTTGAATCTGGATAATGACTATGTGGTGAGCCTGTGTATATCTATACGCTCGTCTTTTATTATTGTCTCCTCAAAATGTCTGTAGTCATTAACACAATGCCACGCACAGCTAGATAATGCTGTCCCCATGGTTAAAGTCCTGCTTCACTGGCATTGTGGTTTCAGGATGGACTCATGGGCCTGTGACCCATTTTCCTGTGATATTAATGTCTTCCTATTCGTTCTTCAAAGCCTACCTTTTACACCAATTTTTCTTTGCTTTAACATTATTTTGAGAGGAAACAGTCTTAAGAATGAAGCTAAAAGTAAAGGTCAAGTATTTTTGCGGCAGGGCACAAATCTCTGCAGTCCTTCTGTCTTTTTAATCAGCTACCACAGTGCACATCCTCCTAACCCACACAGCTTGTGTTTCCTTCCGTGGACTGCATCCCTATAGCTTTTCTTCGTCTCCACCACCCGCATCTTTCACTCTGACACTGAACACCTCTGTCCACTTTTGTCCCCAACCTGAACCTAAGTCTGGGATCAGTTTGCCTCTGCCCACTTTCTCTTTGGTCTATCTGGACACCTGCCCAATACCCCTGACCTGATTGACCCCAGGTGCTTTACTGCTTTCCCTCCTAGTTGACCAAACTAGTCATAGCTTCATATGATTTAGGAACTAGAAAGTCCATGAGATATCTACAAATTCAAGCATTTAGTTTTACCGATGGGAATTCGTGAGCTCAATGTCAGATGTTGTATTGTGGTGCAGGCAGGACTAGAGCCTGTGTCTCATGCACTTAAACCCCTTTATGACTGCATGGGGGAAACAAATGATCTGTTTTAAAATCTGAAAGTTTAAATCTACAAATAGAATGTCTGCTTGAATGTGTTTTTCAAATGTAAGAAATACATTGTGGAATCAGAGCTGTATTTTTTGCCTTCATTTATCTCCCTATAAGAATTCTATGCTAAAGTATATGTTTGAATTTTTATGTTTATTAATAAAATGTGTTTACTATACTTTGTTCTTAAATGAATAAATGTCAATTTAAAGAAATCTAAAGTAGATAATCAGAAATAGGGACAAATCTGAGATAAGGGGTATATTTTATAATAGTGCAAAATCAGGTAAGCATCTGTAAAACCAACAATAAGACAATTGTTACAGAGGTTATAGTGCATTGCTGACAGTGAGTATCATTCAGCCAGTAAAAAGGATGCTTTCATAGAATAATGACGGGGGATATCTAACTAGATGCTATTGAATTGAAAACAATGGGTAAACATTGCATACATAGCCTGATCCTAATAGTATGCCTATTAGAGTTAACATCTGAAAGGAAGTATCACAAAATATTATCTCTAATTATCTCTGCCTTGGTTAGTCACAGATGACTTTTATTCTCCTCCTCGTCTTCTTTTTACAAATTTTGTATAACAGACACATACAAAGGAAACATTCGAAGTTTTAAAAATCGAATAAAAATGTAGTTATGCCTTTCTGAAAAACAAATAAATTACTTTTCACTTTATCGCTAGGGGGAAATGTTATTTCTCCAATCATGTGTATCTTTTAAGACCAGAATACACCACTGCATTCTCAAAATCTGCAAGGCTACTTTTCCATGGGAAGTTCTGAAAGAGTCCGAACACTAAAAGAAGTGTCAGAAGGAGAAAGTATGGGCTCACAGCTTTCAAGATGAGGGCTGCTGGCTGCAGTTCCCAGGGGCACTTGTTTGTTAAACGCAGCCTCATAAAGGACCAGGGACAGAGAAGTATAATTTTAATTCCTTGGAGCAGACAGTGATTCCCCTGCCTCACTCTTGTTAAGTACACATACAAACACACACACACACACACACACACACACACACACACACACACTCCATCATGCCCACCTCTCTGAGACTCCTGCAAGTCTCCTTGGCTACAATGACAAGTCCAGGATAATTCACTAATGTTATTTTTCACCTGTCCTGAATAGGACCTTCCCTAGCCCTTTACAACCTTGAGCCTTGGGTGAGTTATTTCACTTCTAGGGTCTTAGTTTCCCCAACCATTAAAGAGGATAATGGTAGTTCCTACTTCATTGTAGTGTTGGGAAGACAAAACTAATCTCGATGCTCTAAAGGGATTAGAATAGTACCAAGCCCATTGAAAATACTACATGACAAAAGATGTGTCTCTCTTATCTTCTGCTTCTCTCTCCATCCCCCTCACTTTCTCTCTCTCTGTCTTCCCCTCCCTTTTTCTCTCTCTCCTTCCGCATCTGGAAGGTGATCTTTATCTTCACCATACAGCATTTTGCTGGTAGCTTTAAATAAGATTCAAAAGGCAGAAGAAATAACAAAAGTCATCTTGCCATTTCATGGGGTAAATCAGAGATGAGATGAAGTTATTCACTTCCTAAAATGAGTTTTTTTGTTTTTTAAAACAATCCACCTTTTTCTTTGGGTCTGCTGACCCATGATTACAGGACATATTGTGTTTTTTGTTTGTTTGTTTGTTTTGTTTTGTTTTGTTTTGTTTGAATTTTGGTTTACCTGGCACTGAGTAACAAAATAATAAAAATATATATCTTTTTAATAATACCAGTATGCGCAGAAGTAGGACAAAAGGGCTCCCATTGCTTACTGAATTGCTCACTAATCACTCTCTTTGGATTCAATGGGGAATTCCACAACACACCTAACTTTTCATTTATTTATTTTTTATTGGTTCTGGGAGAGGTTTGTGATTCATTCCGTGTAGGTTGCAAGCCCTTGTACTACAGGAACAAATGGTCTCTGGGACAATTTGGTTTATTAACTTTTACAGCAAAGGAGGGAGAAATAGAAGAATTGCTTAACTGCAATAGGCTGGTGAAAAGTTTAGACTTTTGTAGTTCAATGACACTGTAAGATATTTTAACTGGTCCTGTTTCTTGATGATAGATGGACTGATTGTAGAGAAGGAGGCAGCATGATGGAGTGGAAAGATACCTGGCCAAAAGACAGAGACTCGGGCCATGGTCTATCGGGGGAACCCGCCCCCAATATTTCCACATAGGTTCTTTCTATTTTCCATAAGTATCGGCCGGCTGAAAAATAAAGAGAAAGAGTACAAAGAGAGGAATTTTACAGCTGGGTCTCCGGGGGTGACCTCACATATCGGTAAGACCGTGATGCCCACCTAAGCTGCAAAACCAGCAAGTTTTTATTAAGGATTTCAAAAGGGGAGGGGGTGTAAGAACAGGGAGTAGGTCACAAAGATCACATGCTTTAAAGGGCAAAAAAGAGAACAAAGATCACATGCTTCTGAGGAAACAGGACAAGGGCAAAATCAGAAACTCCTGATAAGGGACAAAGATCACAAGGCAAAGGGCAAAAGCAAAGATCACAAGGCAAAGGGCAAATGAGAATTACTGATAAGGGTCTATGTTCAGCAATGCACATATTGTCTTGATAAACATCTTAAACAACAGAAAACAGGGTTCGAGAGCAGAGAACTGGTCTGACCTCAAATTTACCAGGGTGGGGTTTTTCCCCACCCTAGTAAGCCTGAGGGTACTGCAGAAGACCAGGGTGTATTTCAGTCCTTATCTCAACTGTGTAAGACAAAGACTCCCAAAGCAACCATTTATAGACCTCCCCCCAGGAATGCATTCCTTCCCCAGGGTATTAATTATTAATATTCCTTGCTAGGAAAAGAATTTAGTGATATCTTCCCTACTTGCACATCCATTTATAGGCTCTCTGCAACAACAAAAATATGATTCTCTTCTGCCCCTCCCCACAGGCAGTCAGACTTTATGGTTGTCTTCCCTTGTCCCCTGAAAATCGCTGCTATTCTCTTCTTTTTCAAGGTGCACTGATTTCATATTGTTCAAACACACGTTTTACAATCAATTTGTACAGTTAACACAAATATCGCAGTGGTCCTGAGGTGACGTACATCCTCAACTTACGTAGGTAACAGGATTAAGAGATTAAAGTAAGACAGGTATAAGAAATTATAAGAGTATTATTTGGGAACAGATAAATGTCCATGAAATCTTCACAATTTATGTTCCTCTGCTCAGCTCCAGCTGGTCGCTCTGTTCGGGGTCCCTGACTTCCCGCAACAATGGTCACAGCTCTGCCACACATGCCCAGCCACATCACCAGGCTCCTCATGTCCCTGGGACTCAGTGTCTTTCTTCACACATAAAGAGGGTGAACTGGACACAGACCTGTCTCAGCAAGGTTTTGTCATTTCAGGGATGATGATAAGTCGTATCTTCCATATAAACTTCTTGGGGAAATAAAAGGAACTCTCCCATTCATAAAGAAATAACAATCTTAATACAATAATAAGCATTTGTTGTGCTGCCTGCCTGGTGTTGCATTTAACCCCCACAGTGAAGTAGGAAGAGTCTCCCCGATAGCAGAGATGAATCCCAGAACTAACAAAGGTTAAGTAAGTTGCCCTAGGTCACAGAGCCTGTGACTGGTGGCACCAAGCCTCGGGGCCTGACACACATCTTATAATCATGCCTCTCTCCATGCCACCTCTCTAGGGAAGTGGAAAGACCATTCAAGCTGTTAAGGATTCAAAGTAACTCAAGTGAAATGTGCAAGTTAATAAAGATGAAGGAGCAATGTGAATGCTTTTATAGTTTTGTGAAGGATAATTCAGGATCACAGTACCCATGTAGAAATAACAGAGTCACTATGAGAGACTTAAAGAGAAGCCTAATTGCAGCATAGAAAGAATGAAAAAAATCTGAGATAGGACAAAAAATGCTTTGTCTCTATCATCTGTGCTTTCTCCTTCAATATTCTCTTTTACATGGTGAATTCAGCACTTGGAATTTAGTAAGTAAATAAGATACTGGGTAAGCATGTTGATGCTATTTGTGCAATTTAGGCACGTGGTATACCAGATGGAGTGAGAACAGAGACTAGGGCTACTGCTCCATGAGCTGCTGTTTACATTTAATGAGTTGCTTTGGGTTGGTCTAAATTAATCTACTAGCTACGAAAACACTGTGGGAGGTACTGGAAACATACACACAGTTCTTCTCTCAGAAAGATCTTTAAGAACTCTTTACCCCTTAAATTCTGTGACTTGTCATTAAGGCAAGGAATGATAGGTTGACGTGAGTTATTTGAACATTCCAAGCTACAAATGACATAAAAACTTATTCCTATGAAGAATCAGCAATAAAAATTTAAATAAAGAGTTATGGTTGGTAGTATATACTTTGATGTCCATCAAATTCATGATTTACAAGGCCTACTTTTGCTGGCTTATGATGTAACTAAACATCTCAAAGATATAATATAGCAATGAGATGATGCTTACATGAATATATTATGTTTTTATGAAATACAATGCATCATTCTCCTAAAAAGAAGCCAGTGTCGGAAAATGAATCCTGTAGATTCTAATTTCTGCACTGTGCGAGGACTACTGTTGAATTATTTTCTACCACAATTTGCATTTTCTTTTGCAGTGTTGTAGCAAAATAAGCCTCTTTGTTTGCACTGGTTTCAGAATTAATTTAGTTTGTATATTTGTTCTCTCCTCCTCTCCCTGGATTTGGTTTCAAATTAAACAGTTGTTTTCATTAAATTCTCTTTTATTTGGCCTTAGTTCTTTGGTTACTGTCATTATTCTGGATGGCTGTCCCTGTTTTATTTTTGAATCTGATATCTGTACACTGTTTTAAATTGCATTTAATTGGTTAACTTCCATTTTCTATTGTTTATCTCGTTCTGGGTACTATGATTTCTGTAACTACATCTGATTCCTGTCATGGTGTGATCTTTTTATATGAACCTAAACACCATACAGGATTGGCAGAATGAGAAAAAGACAATCAACAATTTGATGTTTACTGAATGTGGACAAATTACAAGGAAGAAACAAAAATGACATTCATCACAGAGATTGTCTTGAAAGTTAATGATAAACTTAGAGTCTTGAAAAGCAGCAGGAACTCCCTTGTTTGGTAAAGCCAAAAAAATCAACATCTTTTTTTTTTTTTTTTTTTAGCTTAACCTAGAAATAACCTCTGACAGAAGCAAAAGCAGCCACACTTTTCAATTTCAAGCTAAAAGAACTAAAAAGTTATTTCTACCTAATAAAAAAGTACAATAAGATTCTGAATTCCCACAGAAACTCTTCATCTATGTTATAACACATCAAAAGCCACCAAGGGGCCATTTATCCTGTAGACCAGTGCTAATAAAGTTTTGTGAGCATTTGTGATGGTGTTCATGGCAAGGGAGTAGGGATAGGGAGTTTTAGCACAGAGGAGAAGGTAGCAAGTTAGTTTTTATAAACTTTCTGGAAGAAAATACAGAAAGATTTTTAAAATTTATTCCAGTGATTCTTTTAACAAATGTTTCATAACACCTCTTAGGATCCAAGTATTGTTCTAGAGATTGGAACTACAGCAATAACCAAAACAAACAAAATCCTTGCCTTTTTAAACATTCCATAATATTTGGAAAAGAGGAACAATAACAAATATAATAAGTCAGCAGATGATCATTGCTATGAAGAATCAAGCAATGGGAAGAGTGACTAGGAGTTGTAGGGTTATTAGAGAAAGCTTTCCTGAGACGGGGCATTTGGGTAGAGACCTGAAGAAAATAAAAGAATGAGTTATGTCTACATCTAGAGGGAGAATATTCCAGGAAGAAGGCCTTGGAACAGTAGAGTATCTGGACTGCATTTAATGAGGCCAGTGAGTGAAAATATAAATGGTAATAGATTAAGTCATGGAGGTGAACTTAGAAAGGAGAAGACCTGTGTAAGTATGTACAAGACTGAGGGAATGTAAACAAATGATTGGTAAATTTAACTATAAAAGTTCAAAAATTTCTGCATAGCAAATTCCACCGTGAATGAAGAGAATAATAAACAATAACTAAGGGAATATATTGGTAATTCATGAAACAAAAGGATTGGTTGTTTTTATTGTTTTAAAAAGAAACTTTTTTATGTCAAAATGAAAACAAATCCAACAGTAAAATAAATAGACAAAGAAGAGGAAAACACAAAGCACTGGAAACAAATAGCTTTTAAACTTATTAAAAGATGTCCAACCTACCCTATAATGAGGGAAATTCAGGGTAGAACCACACTGAGATGCCAATTTCTTACTCTATCAGATGGACAAAGATCCAAACGTTTGATCTTAACATATCAACGTTTGAGACTTAAAGAATCAGATATTGTCATGTATTGCTGGTGAGAATATAAACAAGTACAGCCTTTATGAAGAGAACTTTGGCAAAACTATCAAAATTTTGTGAGCCCGTATCTTTGACCCAGCAGTTTCACTTCCTTAGACTTTATCCAACAGATTTATTTGTACATAGGTTGAATTATTTACAAGGGTATTCACTGCAGCATTATTTGTAATAGCAGAAAACCCTAGGACATGTTGAGTAGTGAGAAATGAATGAGAAGCCAAGAGTGGAGTCGGATTATTAATCTCTTTGTAAACTTGAACCCTTGAAAGTTCTTGATTAGGTAGAATGATAATAAGGCTGTGCTTAGAAAAATGTGTCTGACATTGGTTTCAGGATGGATTGTGTGTTGGGGAGAGCTCCAAGTTCAATGTTGTTTAAAGAGTTCTGTTTGAGCTGAAAGGGGAGAATCCTTGTTTAGGGGGAGAGGTGCCAGGCTGATATTAGGTAAGGCTGGTGAGGTAGGTAGGGGCCAGCATATGAAGGGCCTTTCTCATTTTTATTTTTATTTTATTTTACTTTAAGTTTCAGGATACATATACAGAATGTGCAGGTGTGTTACACAGGTATATGTGTGCCATGGTGGTTTGCTGCACCTATTGACCCATCCTCTAATTTCCCACCCCTTTCCCCCTCAACAGGCCCTGGTGTGTGTTGTTCGCCTTCCTATGTCCATATGTTCTCATTGTTCAACTCACACCTATGAGTGAAAACATGCGGAGTTTGGTTTTCTGCTCCTGTGTTAGTTTGCTGAGGATGATGGCTTCCAGTTTCATCCATGTCCCTGCAAAGGACATGATCTCATTCCTTTTTATGACTGCATAGTATTACATGGTGTATATGTACAACATTTTCTTTATCCAGTCTATCATTAATGGGCATTTGGGTTGGTTCCATGTCTTTGCTATTGTAAACAGTGATGCAATAAATGTACATGTGCATGTGTCCTTACAGTAGAATGATATTCCTTTGGGTATATACCCAGTAATGGCATTGCTGAATAAATTGGTATTTCTGGTTCTAGATCCTTGAGGAATTGCCATACTGTCTTCCAAAATGGTTGAACTAATTTACATTCCCACCAACAGTGTAAAAGCCTTCCTATTTCCCCACAGTCTCACCAGCATCTGTTGTTTTTTGACTTTTTAATAACTGTCATTCTGACTGGCATGAGATGGTATCTCATTGTGGTTTTGATTTGTGTTTCTGTAATGATCAGTGATGTTAAGCTTTTTTTCATATTTTTTTGGCCACATAAATTTCTTTTGAAAAGTGTCTGTTCATATCCTTTGCCGACTTTTTGATAGTTTTTTTTTTTTTCTTGTACATTTTTTAAGTTCCTTGTAGACTTTGGCTATTAGACCTTTGTCAGATGGGTAGATTGGAAAAATTTTCTCCCATTCTGTCATTTGCTTGTTCACTCTGATGATAGTTTCTTTTGCTGTGCAGAAGCTCTTTAGTTTAATTAGATCCCATTTGTAAATTTTGGCTTTTGTTGCAATTGCTTTTGGCATTTTCATCATGAAGTCTTTGCCTGTGACTATATCCTGAATGGTATTGCCTAGATTTTCTTCGGGGTTTTTATAGTTTTGAGTCTTACATTTAAGTCTTTAATCCATCTTGAGTTAATTTTTATATAAGGTGTAAGGAAGGGGTCCAGTTTCAGTTTTCTACATGTGACTCGCCAGTTTTTCCAGCACCATTTGTTAAATAAGAAATCCTTTCCCCATTGCTTGTTTTTGTCAGGTTTCTCAAAGATCAGATAGTTGTAGATGTGTGGTGTTATTTCTGAGTTCTCTGTTCTGTTCCATTGGTCTATATGTCTGTTTTGGTACCAGTACCATGCTGTTTTCATTACTGTCACCTTGCAGTAGTTTGAACTCAGGTAGCATGATGCCTCCAGCTTTGTTCTTTGTCTTGGCTATATGGGTCTTCTTTGATTCCGTATGTGATTTAAAGTAGTTTTTCCTAATTTTGTGAAGAATGTCAATGGCAGTTTGATGCAAATAGCATTGACTCTATAAATTACTGTGGGCAGTATGGCCATTTTCATGATACTAATTCTTCCTATCCATGAGGATGGAATGTTTTTCCATTTGTTTGTGTCCTCTCTTATTTCCTTGAACAGTGGTTTGTAGTTCTCCTTGACGAGGTCCTTCACATCCCTTGTTAGCTGTATTCCTAAGTATTTTATTCTCTTTGTAGCAATTGTCAGTGGGAGTTCATTCATGATTCAGCTGTCTGCTTGTCTATTGTTGGTATAAAGGAATGCTTGTGATTTTTTCACATTGATTTTGTATCCTGAGACTTTGCTGAAGTTGCTTATCAGCTTAAGGAGTTTTGGGGCTAAGACGATAGACTTTTCTAAATATAGAATCATGTCCTCTGCAAACAGAGACAATTTGACTTCCTCTCTTCCTGTTTGAATATGCTTTATTTCTTTCTCTTGCCTAATTGCCCAGAACTTCCAATATTATGCTGAATACGAGCGATGAGAGAGGGCATCCTTGTCTTGTACCAGTTTTCAAAGGGAATGCTTCCAACTTTTGCCCATTCAATATGATATTGACTGTGGGTTTGTCATAAATAGCTCTTGTTATTTTGAGATATGTTCCATTAATACTTAGCTTATTGAGAGTTTTTAACATGAAGAGATGTTGAATTTTATCAAAGGCCTTTTCTACATTTATTGAGAGTCATGTGGTTTATGCCTTTGGTTCTATTTATGTGATGGATTACATATATGGATTTGTATACGTCAAACCAGCCTTGCATCCCCGGGATGAAGCTGACTTGATTGTGGTGGATAAGTTTATTGATGTGCTACTGGATTCAGTTTCCCAGAATTTTATTGAGGATTTTTACATCGATGTTCATCAGGGATATTGGCCTGACGTTTTCTTTTTTGTTGTGTTTCTGCCAGGTTTTGGTATCAGTATGATGCTGGCTTCATAAAATGCGTTAGGGAGGAGTCCCTCCTTTTCAATTGTTTGGAGTAGTTTCAGAAAGAATGGTACCAGCTCCTCTTTATACCTCTGGTAGAATTCGGCTGTGAATCTGTCTGGTCCTGGGCTTTCTTTGGTTGGTAGGCTATTAATTACTGCCTCAATGTCAGAACTCGTTATTTGTTCATTCAGGGATTCAACTTACTCCTGGTTTAGTCTTAGGAGGGTGTATGTGTCCAGGAGGTTATCCATTTCTTATATATTTTATAATTTATTTGCATAGAGGTGTTTATATTATTCTCTGATGGTAGTTTGTTTCTGTGGAGTCAGTGGTGATATCCCGTTTCATTTTTTATTGTGTCTATTTTATTCTTCTCTTTTCTTTTTTATTAGCCTAGCTAGCAGTCTATCTATTTTGTTGACCTTTAAAAAGAAAAGAAAAGAAAGAACTCCTGGATTCATTGATTTTTTGGATTTGTTGATTTTTTGGAAGGTTTTTTGTGTCTCCATCTCCTTCAATTCTGCTCTGATCTTAGTTATTTCTTGTCTTCTGCTAGCTTTTGGATTAGTTTGCTCTTGCTTCTCATGTTCTTTTAATTGTGATGTTAGGGTATCAATTTGAAATCTTTCTAGCTTTCTGATGTGGGCATTTAGTGCTATAAATTTCCCTCTTAACACGGCTTTAGCTGTGTCCCAGAGATTCTCGTATGTTGTCTCTTTGTTCTTATAGGTTTCAAAAAACTTCTGGATTTCTGCCTTAATTTCATTATTAAGGAGTCATTCAGGAGCAGGTTGTTCCATTTCCATGAATTGTGTGGTTTTGAGTGAGTCCGTTAATCCTGAGTTCTAATTTGATTGTGCTGTGGTCTGAGAGACTGTTTGTTAATGATTTCAGTTCCTTTGCATTTGCTGAGGAGTGTTTTACTTCCAATTATGTGATCAATTTTAGAATAAGTGTCATGTGGCACTGAGAAGAATGTATACTCTGTTGATTTGGGGTGAAGAATTCGGTAGATGTCTATTAGGTCCACTTGATCCAGAGCTGAGTTCAAGTCCTGAATATCCTTGTTAATTTTCTATCTCGTTGATCTGTCTAATATTGACAGTGGGGTGTTAAAGTCTCCCACAATTATTGTGTGGGAATGTAAGTCTCTTTGTAGGTCTCTAAGAACTTGTTTTATAAATCTGGGTGCTCCTTTATTAGGTGCATTTATATTTAGGATAGAAAACTCTTCTTGTTGAATTGATCCCTTTACCATTATGTAATGCCCTTCTTTGCCTTTTTTTAATCTTTGTTGGTTTAAAGCCTGTTTTGTCAGAGACTAGGATTGCAACCCTTGCATTTTTTTTTTCTTTCCATTTGCTTGGTAAATTTTACTCCATCCTTTTATTTTGAACCTATGTGTGTCTTTGCATGTGAGATAGGTCTGCTGAATACAGCACACTGATGAGTCTTGACTCTTTATCCAATTTGATGAAGGGCCTTTCTTATGCCAGACTAAGAGGGTCAGACTTTATGCCTTTAGAGCGGGGAAGTGGCCCAATCAAATTCATGTTTTTAAAAGACAGCTCTGCTAGCAATGTCAGAGAAGAGATTAGAGAGCAACAAAGCCAGAGATAATTTTTAAAATCAGAAACAAAAATGTTTCAATACTCCAAAAAGGGCTAGGACCTTCTGTCTGGGTAATTTGTAGTCCCAAGTTGTCCCTCTTCCCAGGTCATTCAGATCCTGGCTGCCTGCTGTCGTTATATACTCCTAAGTCCCCACTAGCTGTGCTCTCTTTCCAGCCTCTCCTGAAACACATTCCAACCCAAGATCTCATAAGCATTTTAATTCATCAATTTGGGTGAAAGCTAAGGATGTGTGTACTCAATGTGCCTGTCTCCAACACACCACAGGAGACAGCAGTGCCCCTAATTACATTCATGCCATGGGCATTAATCAGCCTATATATAAACACTGCAGCCACATTTTTCTTTTTCTTTTTCTTTTAATGAATAACTGGGTGCCAATGAGTGAATTTACCAGAGTACTTTTTAAATTGCTTGATTTTTAAAAATTGTTTTGTATGCTTCTCAGTGGGGAAAATATCTTGGTTAAGCTAAAACACACATGCAGCAGATGGGTAAGAGTAGGTGAGCATTGCTTCAAAAGAAAAGAGAAAAATTGGATGCCATGGAATTCTGATACAACAATAAGGTAGATTGTGCTTACAGATTTCATTTTTCAAAGAGTTGATCATTAAGGACAAATTTAGATGACTTAATGAGAACATTGAAATGACACATTATCATCTTAATTCAAATATCCCCCAAAAGAAAGTTTTTTTAAAAATTTTAATATGCTTCATCTATGTCACTTCAAAAAGATTCTAAACTCCATGAAGGCAGCACCATGGACAGCTTCTGTGCCCCTACCAATTTATAGTGACCCTCTTTGGCACTTAACAAATAGCTGTTAGATTAACTTGAGCTTATTTGAATTGAATTTTCAAGGTTTTTTCTACCTAGGAGAATCTTAAAAACATATCTTTTTTGTAATTGTTTTAAATTTTACTTTAAGTTCCAAGATACATGTGCAGAATGTGCAGGTTTGTTATGTAGGTATACATGTGCCATGGTGGTTTGCTGCACCTATCAATCTGTCATCTAGGTTTTAAGCTTCACATGCGTTAGGTATTTGTCCTAATGCTCTCCCTCCCCTTCCCTCTCACCCCTCGACAGGCTCCGGTGTGTGTTCTCCTCCCTGTGTCCACGTGTTCTCATTGAATATCATATCATTCTTAAAAAATGAGTTTATCTTCTTGCTTTGTCTAAAACACTTGGAAAATCATTATGTTCTAGGTTAAAGTCAGTGGCATTCAGCAAAGCCATTTCTGATTTTATGTCTCTTTTTCTCAAGAAGCAAATTGAAAGTGTATATATAGTCATATTGAGTCACACTTAAGATTTATATTCTAAGGGAACATAAACATTTAGGAATCTCCTTACCAAAAACAGCAGTAAGATAGTTTTTAATCCAATGCCATCCAGACATAGCAGATAATGGCTACCTCCCTGTGTCAAGAAACTTCACTCTTCATGAAGTCAATACTTAGACAAAAATCAGAGTTGTTTCCTTCTTCCAAACCTACTCTGTATCTCTCTCACATTCCAAGGGAGACATGGTTCCTCACCTGAGGCTAGCTGATGTGCCTTTGGTGTACCATAATGCCTTGTAGAAATTAGAGCAAATTCTCCGTTCCCTTCTGGACAACATTTTATATTTTCTTGACCATCCCAATGTTTGTAATCAGAGGGGACATCATAAATGCTAAATCTGTTAAATATTAATTGACTAAAATTCTGAACATTTAGGTCCTGTCAAACAAAAAGGGGAAATTATCTGAGTAGTTTATAAATATTATCATTTGGCTGTTCCAGTTTTCTCTTGCCACAAAACAGATTATCCTCAAATTTAGCAGGTTAAAATAACAATCCTACTATTATAAATCAGTGTACTGTGTGTATTAGTCCATTCTCATACTGCTATAAAGAACTGCTTGAGACTGGGTGACTTATAAAGGAAAGAGATTTGATTGATTCACAGTTCTGCATGGCTGGGGAGGCCTCAGGAAACTTACAATCATGGCAGAATGGGAAGCAAACATGTCCTTCTTCACATGGCACCAGTAAGGAGAAGTATGAGCAAAGGGGAGGAAAACCCCCTTATAAAACCATCAGATCTCATGAGAACTCACCCACTGTCATGAGGACAGCATAACTGCCCCCACTATTCATTTATATCCCACTAGATCTCTCCCACGACACATGGAGTTTATGGAAACTACAATTCAAGATGAGATTTGGGTGGGGACACAGCCAAACCATATCACTGTGGACCAGATATTCAGGCAAGGCTCAACTAGTTGATTATTCTGCTCCATGTGGTGTTGACTGGGTCACCAAGTGGTAATCAGCTGGCAGATGGTCTGGTCTGGAAGGTTCAAGATGGCTTTGCTCATATGTCTGGCACCTTGGCAAGGGCAGATGGAGATCTAGGCTCAACTGGGACTGTCATCTGGAATCCCTACACATGCCCTCTCCAGCACTGTGATCTCAGAGTAGAGTCTTATAAGAGACAGAAAGTGGTCTCTTAAATCTAGCGCTGGAAACTGGCAGAGTGTCACTTCAACCACATGCTGTCAGTCATAGGAGTCACTGAGCCAATCCAGATTCAGAGGACAGGACATAAACCTCACCTCTCAGTGAAAGAGTGTCAAAGATATTGCAGTCATCTTTAATTGGCAAAGAAGCACATCATGAGAAAATAATGCAGCTTTGTATCTTTCACTAATGAACTCATCCACCAAAAGGCAGCTATTATCAAAAGATTAATTTAACATGCAAAAGAGCACCAGCTATGCATCTTAAAGTCATCCATGTGCCTTTTACTCCCTTATTCCTCATAGCAATTGCTGTCAATACTTCCACCAAAATATCTTGCAAATTGGTCCTTTCCTTTCCCCTTACAGTGCCTGGAGGTGGTGACTTATAAAAGCTAAGCTTTGTTAGGAGCTAATTTTGTGCTGGTCATTGTGCTGAATAACTTTACAAGCACGATCTCATTTCATTGTGCCTACCACCACTATGAGGCATATATTGTCATAATCTCTGTTGCATAGATTAAGAAAATGGGACTTTGTGAACTAAATGACTTATACATTATCTCCCAGCCATTTAGTGGAGGAGTCTAGATTGAAACCTGGGCACCTGACTCCACAGTCTTCATTCCTAACCAGAAACCCCATGCTTACACAAGTAGAGGGCCTTGGCCCAGAGGTGCAGCTTTACCTGCATCCTGGCTCCTTGCCTTTGGTTGGGCACCTCTGGTGGAGCTGCTACATGCCCCCCACCAACCCTATACTAACACACAGTCAGTGTCTCTCTATGTACATCCACACTTCATGCTGATATATCAGTTATTTCTAATATATCTAAATTTTATTCTCCAGATAAAAATTACATACTGCTTTAGGGAGGCAACAGTCTTCTTCAAGGAGAAACAAAACGGGCAACACAGGAGATGTGAGCAAAAAGGATCTGCTGATCTTTAGCTGACATACTGTAACTGTCCTGATTTAATTGGCAAGAGAAAACAGCTCCAAGAACAGAGTTAAAAATAATGTTCCCACTATTTCAAAATATAAGTGGCACAGAGATAATTAAGACAGCCCAGGATGGCAGCCTCTGGAGTAAGTTATGCTATGTTGTGACTTAACTGGTTTCAGAGAAGCTTACCAACTACTGCCTTGATGTCACCAAGTTATTTTGTGTTTTCTTCACTTTGAGCTGAGAGAGAGGCTGAGGTGTCATGTCCTAAGGCATGGCTTTCCTCAGCCCCAAGGTGGGAAGGAGGTTCTCCTCCAGGGAGCTTGACTGATGATGACAGGCTTGCCTGGCGGGTGGGAAGCAAAGCAGTCAAGCACAGATGCACGTGGCTGCTCAGTGGGCCATGCAGACCCTCTCTCCGCCTGGGGCCTGGGGTCAAAGAAGAGCCACCGTTCACTTTGAGGCCTTTTCCAAGTCCCAGGGCCGACAGCTCTGACCTTCCACTGCTTTGTCACCTCATCGTGTGTTTGAACTTGGCCTCTACAGGCAGTAGCTATGAACCTGACCGTTTACAGTGGCCTCGAAGAATATTGGAGGAGTTTTCTGAAAAGCTGCTTTTCCTTGCATGTCATGAATATGTAGAACAAAATAGGGAACTGGGGATGGGGGTGATTATATCATGAGAATACACATATGTTTGTTTTTTAAATTTTTTTCTTCTTTTAGACATCATGTTATTTGTGTAGATTTATCTGGCCTTCTATCAGGTAGCTTTTTTTTCACAAACAGCTCTGTCATCAGAAAAATATAAGCCCAAAAACACACTATTAATGCCCTTTGTCAGTCTTCCTCCTATTCTTCACAAAAACCTATGTATCATTATAGTCAGTGCATCCACGTTATTTTATCTAGCTGTTTCACATACGTTTTATCTGAGCTTTTCTAAGAATTTGAATAATTTGTGTGTTTTTTAGTAAAAGGAATCCAGTATTTCAATGTATTTGCATACATTCACACTAGTTAATGATTTATCAACAGGTATTTTGATTAGTAAGAACTACTGAAATTAATCAATATAATAGTCATTAGTGTTCTTATTATTGTGGGTAATTTAAAAAAAACATGAAATCTACCCTTAGCAAATTTTTAAGTTTGCAAAAGGTCTCACTAAGGATGATCCCGAAGTTTTGAGCCAATGTATACTGGCTTTGGAGTCCTCAAAGGAGAATCTAATTTTATTTCATGTTTGTACTTATATTGTGTTTTTAAAAAATTAGTAATAGCATAAACCAGATAAGAAACAACATAAAGCAGCATATTCTGACTGGTGGTCTACATTAAAAGAAAAATAAATAGGGCCTACTTATATCAAAAATGTATTATCTTAGTTTATATAACAAGACAAATGAATTGAGATAATGAATAGAAATATAGGAACTGGTAGTTTGGGCAAATGGGGCCATTTAGTTTTATGTTGAAGAGTGCTGGGTCATCAATAGGATTGCCTTTTCCCAAGGCCAAGAAGGCACCTGCTTAGGAAAGGTTTAACTTGAGCACTTTTATTGTGGCTGGGGGAGATGAGTTTGCAGGCCTCAGAACCTGCAAGTCTAGTACCATGGTCAGGGTTCAGTGTGGAACAGAAACATTGAAATCACCAAAGGGAAACTTCCCCACTTTATGATACAAATCAAACAGCTTCTCACCTTACCTATAGAAGATAAGTTCTACTAAAGGAGAGAGTGTTTTAATTTAAACAAGAAGAGAACCTGCTCAGAGATGATTTCAACCCCATAACTTTGAACTGTGACTCTATGTTAAGTCCTTATGATCCAACCCAAAAACTTTTCCTTTTTCCTCCAGGCCACAGTAGCTTTCAGACTTTGAATATAGCTGATGTCTTCAACAGAAAACTAAATATTTCCAAGCAATACTGCGTTCATTTCAGTTCAGTGTAATTTCATCAACTTTTTTGAGAGCTTATAATGTGGTGGGTACCATAATTGGCCTTGAATATACAAAACCAAATCAGAGAAGCTCCCCTGTCCCCCAAAAGATGTCAAAGTGCAAATGCTGAAAGGAATGCTGAGTAGTGTGATCACATCCAGACAGATCTATACATCTTGAGAGACACAGAAATGCTTCACACAGGTAGATACGCTTCAATTGGGTCTTGACTTTTGTGCATCCAAATTCACAAATCAGCACTTCTTCCCTCATATTCTCAGTTTTCCCCAGACTCCAGAAGAAGATAGGCGAGACCTCCTTTTCTAAATGCAGCTGATCCCTGACCTAATACTCTTTTTACTTCATGTGGAATCATTAGATATATTTAACATTCTGCATTTGGACTAATTTCCTTATTTTCAGCCCTGGTTCTAGACATATAAAATAATTTTGAATCTTCAAACAAAATACAATCATTAAGATTCAGTCATCTATTTCATTTTGTACTATAATGAAAGCAAATTTAAAAACGTGAATGCACGGTTATTTTTCATCCAGTTGTTTTAACAATGTTTAAACACAGGTTGGGAACCGGGAGCTCCCAGTTCACAAATAAATCATGTTCCTGTATTTTAACAGATGCAATGCTCTTGGTGGCAGAGCGACTGGAGGGGCCATTCAACATTGAGTCGGTCATGGACCCGATAGATGTCAAGATTTCTGAAGCCATTATGAACATGCAAGAAAACAGCATGCAGGTGTCTGCCAAGGTATTTGCATTAGTAATGTATCTGCCAATACATGGACGTTACACAGGTGTGGTAACCTAAAAACGAAGTAACTAGATATGTCGGCTGGGCTTATAAATTCTAATATGCTGTCAGTGAGCTTTTCCTGTTGAGCCACAAATTTGCTACTTCATTAAAAATGTCTAACAAAATGGCATTGAGAAGGAAAGCAATTTTTTAGCTTGCAACTACTCAATCACGAAGAAATTATGGGCTGCCAAAAAGTTTCAGAGAGCCCCAAGTATGTTGACTAATCCCTCACATTTGTGAGCAATTTGGGGGGAATTTTCTTTTTAATGTTTGAAATGTCTGCACACCCTCGCCCTGTTCTCTCTCTAGCAACTTCTAGTTAATATCTTCGGCTGTGCAGACCAGGCACATGTTCTATATTTTCAATTGTAAATAATTAAACATCCCATCTGACTTCCTTTTAAAACTATGGTGTAACTTTCATTAACGAATCTTCAGGGGAAAATGCTCCTTTGTATGAAGTCAAGCACACATGAAAAGAACCAAAGTAGCACATTTTCATAAATCACAGGAGACAGAGCTCCTGGGTTTGCAGCTGCACAACACAAATGCCAGGTGCACAATTTTTTATTTGTTTCCACCCAGTTGAAGGTAAACAGGACCCGCCTTAAGCAAAATTGAGAAGTTTGCAGTGGGTCTCCTGCCTCTTCCTTCACCAACCTTTTTCTCCCGTAGTGATGACTGCACAATGCCCTTCTGTTCTCTCGACTAGTCTCCCTTTCATGAAACACTAACCAAATCTGTATCAGTCCTTTAAACCTGGTGACTGAGTGATTGCATTTTAATTGAAAGTCATTTACACTAAAATATGTCAGGCAAAGAGTTGCATGATTAGCTTTCTTTAATATTTAAAATCCTTTGTGGAAGAGATTTCAAATACAATCACGCAGGAGGGGACAGGTAGTAGGAAGACCTTGCAGAGCAGAAAAAAGAGCCACGGATTCCTACTAGGTCTCCTTGGCTAAGCATGAATCAAACTAGATTTGGGCTTTTCAGGGTGAACTGGTAGGATGAAGAAGAAAGAATCTGGCCTGGGTCCCTTTTTCTCCCTGGGAGATTGGATGAGCTAGAGTTTCATAGGCCTTTTTGGGGGTTTTAATGAGCTCAGGGTAGACTGTATAAAGGAGGATGCTCCAAATTACCATCACCTGTTGGGGAAATAGCATGTTTGGGGTTTCCATGAAAGGCCATTTTCTTTCTTTCCTGTGGAAAAATAGCAATCATCCATTCCTCTCAAATCTATGCCTAGAAACCAATTAATGTTATTTTGAGAGGCATGGTATCCCATTGGTACTCAAGCAATCAGGTGCTAAGATTGTTAATGTCAAAAACAGCTCTAGAGAATAGAACAGGAGGAACACATGGGCAAAATTATCTGCAGTTTGAGACCATCACAACTTCTTAGAAGTAAGCATCTGTTTCCACTGGTGCATGTGCATGCATTTTCCAAGTCAAGTGTTCTTTTTTACCCTTTTCATTCCATTCATTCATTCATTCATTCAGCAAATATTTATTGAGAATCCATGTGGCAGACATGGTTTTGTCCTGGGGATGGGAGTGAACAAGGCACCATTTCTGCCCTAAGCTTACTTTCTAAGAGGAGAGACAGACACTGAACAGATCAGAAATTATATGAATTAATTAACATAACGTAGCACCACACAATAATAAGTAATAGGAAGGAACTTCTCCTTCCCCAGGGCCTGGACATATTTGAACAGGAAGTTTCTATCATTGATTATATATTTTTTTCAAGGATCCTCAGTTTCTCTAAAAGCAACAGCTTCCTCACTGGTCTCCTGGCTTCCACTCTAGAACCCCCTCCAATTTATTCTTCATCCAGTAACCTAAGTATTTCTACAACATCAACAAGGTCATGCACCACACCCACCTCCTTCCATGTCCCCAGTCCCCCACTGTGCCTTTCTTTTGTACTTAGAATGGAATAAACTTCTTTTGTACTTAGAACGGAATAAAACTCCTGCAAGCTCTTGCATTATCTGGCCCCTGCCTACCTTCTAACCTTGTTTAGTACCACTGGCCCTTTTGTTTACTTGTTCAGCCACATGGTCTGTCTCTCAGTTCCTTGAATATACTTGCAGCTTCTCGTCTGTAATGTTTTTCACTGCTCTCACCTTTCAGTAGGTCCGTCTTGCAATTCTCTATAACAGAAATCTGTCACAGCATCTATTATATATGTATTTGTTTGATATTTTTTCCCTACCAGTCTTCTCCTGACTTCACTCACTGAAACTCCATGAGTGGCTGGAATCCCAGCTGTGTAGCTAGAACACAGCCCAGCACTTGGCACATAGAAAGTGTAGGCAGATGCTTGTTGAATACATAATAAAGAAAAAAAGGAAATGCACCGGTGAGTGAGCTGCAAACAACTGTTAAGACATGGACCCATTTCAAGCAAAGAAACCATGCCTTCTCAATCCAACAGAGCTTAAAGGTAAAAAAGAAGAAGAAAAAAAGAAACCACTTCTGTAATAGTTACACTGTTTGTCCTCAACCAGTTTGTATTGAGTCTGCTGCATGGCTGGTCATTTCACTCCCGCACCCTGCTTTCTTTGTGGAGTTACATTTCTTCACTTAAAACTAAAAGAGCTCCTTTTTAGGAGAGTTGGCCTGTTCACACAGGGAGATGACGGGGAGGCCAGCTTCAAGTTTAAAAAATGTTATTTCTGAGAGTATCATCTACGTATATTAAATCCAGTGTCTGAAATGACTCCCACAAAGTTTTGTAGTGTAACAAGTCAGGGTAACTAATGTCACTCACCGCCATACAAATTGATGGAGCTGTGGCACAGTGTGGAGGTTAGACAGTTAGATGTTCCTCCTTTACATTGCTATGGGTTCCCTATGTCCATCCAAACCTAGAAAAATAAATAAATGTTTAATAAAAGGAACACAGGACCAGATATCAGGGGACCTGGATTTTAGGTATGTCTAGTTTACTCACTGATAACACAAAGACAAATTTTAAGTTCCTAATATATACTAAGTGTTGAAATGTCCCTTAGTGCTCCATCCTCATCTATAAAATGTCTAGATAAGAAGAAATAATATGGTTTTATGGAATACCTTTGCAAATTAAAATGGTAGTTCTCAAGTTGGGGTTCATGGTATTCTAGGGACCCCCACAACCATTGTGAGTAGTCTGAGAAATCAGAACTATTCCTTATGATAAAACAAACCGGATTTGCCTTTCCCCAGGGCTGTATTGACATTTGTATTGATGGCACAAAAACAATGCTAGCAGTTCAGTATGAATCAAGTCAGTGGCATAAAAAAAGTTTCATTTAAGAAATCTTTAATGAAGTCATAAAAATCATTAATTTAAAAGAAGAGGCAAGGTGTGATGGCTCTCACCTGTAACCCAGCATTTTGGGAGGCTGAGGCAGGAGGACCACTTGAGTCCAAGAGTTCAAAAGCAGGCTAGGCAACACAGAGAGACTTCCATCTCTACAGAAAATAAAAATTAGCGCAGGCCGGGCGCGGTGGCTCACGCCTGTAATCCCTGCACTTTGGGAGGCCGAGGCGGGCGGATCACGAGGTCAGGAGATCGAGACCATCCTGGCTAACACGGTGAAACCCCGTCTCTACTAAAATACAAAAAATTAGCCGGGCACGGTGGCGGGCGCCTGTAGTCCCAGCTACTCGGGAGGCTGAGGCAGGAGAATGGCGCGAACCCGGGAGGCGGAGCTTGCAGTGAGCCGAGATGGTGCCACTGCACTCCAGCCTGGGCGACAGAGTGAAGACTCCGCCTCAAAAAAAAAAAAAAAAAAAAAAAAATTAGCGCAGTGTGGTGGTATGAGTCTGTCGTCCCAGCTTCTTGGGATGCTGAGGGAGAAGAATCACTTGAGCCAGAGAGGTCAAGGCTACAGTGAGCTATGATTATGCCATTGCACTCCCTGGCTCTAGAAAGGAAAAAAAAAGGAAAGGAAAAAAAGAAATTGGCACAGTTCAAAGAATGGGCTAACTAAATTATTATCTTCTTTAAATTTATTTTTAATTGTCAAATAAACTTGTATATACATGTGATGTTAAAAGATTGTTTTGAAATATGTATACATTGTGAAATGGTTAAATCAAGCTAATTAACAAATGCATTATACCTCACAGATTTATCATTTTTTGTAGTGAGAACACTTAAAATCTACTCTCTCAGCAATTTTCAAGTATAAAATACATTGTTATTAACTACAGTTTAGCTCAAGTATTCTATTAAAAATTCTTCAAGAGATCAAATGGACTGTTTATTACTAGAATGTAAATCAGACATTTTTGTGAAAATTTTCCAACTACCATTATTACAGTATTGCTGTTAATAAACAATGTACTTCAATATGATACATATCTTTGTAAGAAATGTTAAAATCAGGAGTAGAGATAATATAGGGAGGCCGGGCATGGTAGTTCACACCTGTAATTCCAGCACTTTAGGAGGCCCGGGTGGGCAGATCACCAGAGGTCAGGAGTTTGAGACCAGCCTAGACAATATGGTGAAACCCCGTCTCTACTAAAACTACAAAAATTAGCCGAGCACAGTGGTGCACACCTGTTAATCCCAGCTACTCAGGAGACTGAGGCAGGAGAATCTCTTGAACCTAGGAGGCAAAGGTTGCAGTGAGCCAAGATTGCACCACTGCACTGTAGCCTAGGTAAGAGAGCAAGACTCCATCTCAAAAAAAAAAAAAAGAAAGAAAGAAAGAAAAAAAGGGATAATAGAGGGCATGTAAGAGTCCACTCACATGAGAGGACACAGGACCAAGGGTCAAAAAAATGGCAGAAACAAAATAGTCTGTCTGGTAGGGCTGGCACAGAGAAAAGAGGATGCAAGGAATTAAGGAAGAGGAGAGGAAGAAGAGAACAATGAGACTCTTCAGGAAAGAGGGAAAGGAAGCCAGGAGCCTAATGTGGAAGACAGAGTTAAGAAAAAACTAAAGCCAGCTTTAAATATCATGGAGAGGTAAAGGTGGTTGGAATTTAGACAAATTCCATGGGAAACACCAACAGGATTTGCTGGTGGAACAGATGTATTCTGAAAAGAGATTTTATTTCATCAGGGGAATGGAATTTACTTTTAAATTTAGAAATATGTAGTTTCATTTACCATATAAGCCACATCCATGAAATTATAATACACATGAAGTAGAGTCTCAAATCTATATTCTAGCTAAGAACTGGGTGGTTGAATTTATCTTTTTTTTTTTTTCAAAGAAACCCTAGGACACTGTTGATAAACAGTCTCGTCACATTTGAAGTTCTAGCTTTCCAGACTGAGGCTGAGTATTTACATAACCAGAAATATGGTTAACTTCTGAGAGGCAAGCTCCAGGTGAGGCCAGAAGCTAGCTCCTAATTGGGGCCAGACATCCTGAGGGTTGTAAAGTTTAGAAATTAAAATAACTTTTTCCTCTAGAATATGATTGGCAACTTCTCCTTTGGAAATCATTTATTGTATTAAAGCAGTTACTATTAGAAGTCATTCCCAGAGCCTCTTTCAGGAACGCAACAATATTTGTAACTGCCAACTCGTATTTACTGAGTGCTTACTGCCAGGGACAATACTAAATGCTTTACATGGTTTCTATTGTGTAATATTTATCATAGTGCTTGTGATGAGATACAGCTCCCTATTTTGCAAAGACAGAAAAGTTATTTTCCAAGACAGAAAAGTTAGGTAACTTACCAAGGTTTGATGGTGCAAAGGGTAGAAGAGCATCTGATTCCAAAGCACATCTCGCTAATCGATGCATAACCCTAACCCTAACCCTGACCCTAACCCTAACCCTAATGATGTCAGTGCCTACTGAGTCAATCTCACACAAGGGCAAGGTTCAGTAAATATTTACTGAATAGATTAAGTATTAGGAGAAAGTTCTACAGCCAAAGGTAGCAAAGCCAGGAGGACCCAAGCTCCCTCTTTCTGACTGATTCCTTTTACAGCTACGCCTAGTACTTCCACGTGATAAATTCTAATTAAATATTTCTCTTATCCATTGCTTCCAACCTCTCCGTACACAATATAAAATCCTTTTTTCTCTCTTATGTATCTGAAGGCCGAAGGTGAACACACCACAGTTTCAGATGGGACATCTCTTTCCCCAAACTCTCACATCATATCTAGGAGAAGGAATAGCTAATCTTTTTCTGCCTAATAATTGAGATCATGAATAAGTGGGACTTACAGACCAAAAGAAAGATTTATTCTCACCACGTATATTCATGCTCCAGTCTTGTCTCAGATCTGTTTTTATAGGGACTGTCAGATCCATTTTCTCTCTTTTTAGCCCACAAGGAAGCTATTAGGGATGAGGCACATTGAGATTATTTCCAAAAAATACATTGGCTATGTCCAGTTGTATAACCAAGTTAGAATATTTTGGTAATAACATGACACTTATTTCAAACTCCATTTGTATACCTTTTGTACAATATTATATGTACATATACATTTTTAAAGACCAGGGGCAAGAGCCTATTAAAACTTTCCCAATTTCCTTTTGCGGACAGAATCTCCTAGTAACAGTGACAACCATGGTTACCATTGGTGGAACACCTGCTGTATCCTTTCAACGAACGCCCTGCCAAGTACCAGGCACAAGGAATACAATACAGAATGCTATGGTCTGGCTCTGTGTCCCCACCCAAATGTCATCTCTGAATTGCAATCCCCATAATCCCCACATGCCAAGGGAGGGAACTGGCAGGAGGGGATTGGATCATGAGGGCAGTTTTCCCCATGCTGTTCTCATAATAGTGAGCGAGTTTTCCCAAGATCCAGTGGTTACATAAGTGTTTGACAGTTCCTCCTTCACACACTCTGTCTCACCCACCGCCATGTAAGACACACCTGCTTCTCCTTCTGTCATGATTTTAAGTTTCCTGAGGCCTCCCCAGCCATGGGGAACTGTGAGTCAATTAAACCTCTTTTCTTTATAAATGACCCAGTCTTGGGCAGTTCTTGATAGCAGCATGAAAATGGACTGATACAGAGGACAAGACAGAGTCCTTCCTCTGGTGACATCTTGGTCTTTCTAGATGTCTTCTGTATTTATTTCAACTCCTCACAGCACTCCTGTAAAAAACATTCATTTCTTTGTTATACAGGTAAGAAATGTTAAGTCTAGAGAGATTAAATAGTAAGCCTGAGGTCATGTAACAAACAAGTGGCGAGTAAGCCTGAGGTCATGTAACAAACAAGTGGCAAATGGGGATTGCAGCCCAGGTCTGTCAGATTCAAAGAGAAAGACTTTCCCAGCATGCCATGCTGTTTCCTCAGTAATTACCCTCCCACCAGCACCAGATAGACTTCAGCCTTTGAGGATCCAGCCTTCTAAGGGAGGACTGTTGCCCACAGCATATACTATAGGGAACCTGTTGATAGGAAACATAGTTGTTAGTACTTCAAGCCCCAACCAAGCTTACTACATTCATCAATTTCAATCTTCATCAGAGGCACGGAAGAGCCTTCATTATTCCACCATCTTCCACCGCCACAGTTACCCAACAGTTCAGAACTTTGCAGATTTGTGGAAATTCCCCAAGGGAAGGGAGAAAAAACCTGAATCCCTGCCTTTGAATTTCAGATGTGTGGATAACTTTCTTCCTATCCTATCAGGGAGGATGAAACTGATCTCACTATATATCATTTAACTATATTCGGAATAATTTCAAACCTAATCTAGGAAAAGATTGGTTTGTCAGAGATAATCTAAATTAAGAAGGAAGACTTATTACATTCCAGTTGAAACCATCCATTCAATTAATTCTTACTACCGACGAGGGTAGAACGCATTAAAGATGAGCAGGACAGCCTTCAGGTACTTAATTTTCTCTAGACAGTTTTTCCCAATCTACAGCTCAAATGAAGATGAAAAAAAAAAAAAAAAAACCTTAAGAGAACAGAACAGAGAATGTAATAACTTCTGTCTCCAGCTATTGGGGCTTAGTTTCCTCATCTGTAAAAGGAGGGGTTAATTTAATGTCCCCTGCCCACTCCAATAGTTTATAGTTTTATGAACATGATCACCTTGCTGATTATTACAGGTTTCTTTTTCCAACATCCAGATCTTTCTTTTTTCTCTAGATCTTTTTCCTTTCAAAATGTTCAGGGATAAATAATACCTTGGAAATTTCAGATGGAGAGAATATCTTCTTTCAGATATCAGGATTAGTTTAGAATTTAGTTCAAATAAATATATTTTTATTCCAGTAGCATTTATCTTTTTTTTCCTTTGAGCTCCTGTATTAGCATGTCTGTTCTAAGGCAGTGAGCATATTATTCCTTTTGTTATGGTTATTTTTATACTTACTTTCTCCTGCCCAGGATTATAAATTATTTGAGGACAAGAGTTACATCTTATTCATTCTAACATTCTGCAAAGAGTCTTCCTAACACATTGTTTTACACATGGAAGAAACAATACATTGTGCTGAGTTGAATTCAGAACATGAAAATATAATGCCAGAGACACTTCCAGCGATAAGGAATAGAAAATACCTTAAAATGTACTTGAAGTTAGTCTAGTATTCTTTAGAATAACATAGCAGTTACCAGGTCAGATTTTGACACGAGACTGACATGGGATCTCGTTGTTCTGTGTTGTGTGATTTGGGGCAAATTTTTTATCTGTCTAAATTAACTCACATTAAAGATGAGAACGACTATAGTACCTATTCATAAGGCTATTTGATAGCACAATGATATAATCCACGTAAAATGTTTAGCAAGGAATAAGTCAAATCAAAACCACTCCTAAAGGCTAAGCATTTTAATTGTTATTATTAAAAACATCTATGGAACCTAAATTCTAAAGAGCATTGACTCATTGGTCTTGTCTCACCTATGATACTCTGGGGGGTTGTTTTTAGCATCTAAGATCAGAAGATCAGACTTGCAATCCACCCCCCTGCATTTAAACCCACTGATGTATGGTGTTATTTTTGATGGCAGGGAATCATTTAGAAAGGGAGATGGATCTGTAAATAAATGTCTATGAACAAGGCTTTTATGAGAAAGCAGGGTCAAGGGAAGGGGTGGTGCTGGAGACTGTGTCAGCAATCCAACTGTAGTTTGTGCTGTTGGCCACACCAACACCTCCACAGCAAAGAGCTTTAGAGGAATTTCCATGTAATAATAATTTCCACATTATTCTTACATTGAGGGGAAAATTGGCCTGCTCCATTGACAGGTGGTTTGGTCCCTTCTGCCTGATTTCTGAGAAAAAAAGTGAATGGCCATACTATTTATAAAGCTTTATATTCTATTTCTACTTCTTTCGTTTTGTTTTTTAAAGGAAAAGAGCATGTTCTCAATGATTTCTAGATTCACAGTATCTTCTCTATTGAAATTCTGTTTGTATTCTGCCTATCAGTTCCCACTTACAGCACTCCACCGAGAAACAGTGACCTTGAAACATCGTTTATTCTTTGATGTCTTCATCACCTAGCACACAGAAAATTGGGGTTTGTTCTATTCCTGCTTGTAATATTGCTGGATAGCAGGGTCAGATTTTTCAGATGCTAGATACAGGCCAGAGGGAGGAGGGAAGCACACCTTTTCTTATAAAGTAAAAGGAAGGTTTGAAAAAATGCTTATGATGCATTTATGTGATATGCATCCAGAGCAAACTAGTTTTAACTTTCCTTGCATGTAAAAGGGATAAAACAAAAATGTTCTCCTTTTGATGATAAAGTAAAACTCCTTTATCTCTAATCTTTAGAGATTTATCTGAAGATTTGCTTTCAGTGTAACTTCAGGGCCAAAAGATGAGAAGATTACATTTAATGTAGCCTACTCAAGAATAAATGATGGAAACACAATTCAGCTTTAACACTCAGTGTGTATTCTTAGGAACAAGAGAAGGTGCTCTCCTGGTCTCCTGAAAAAAAGTCTCCTTCCAACTTCTTCGTACTTAGGAGAAGAGCACCTGCTATGGAACTGTGCTTCTTGTAGGCAGTGAAGTATTGTGTTAGAGAAATTTCAGTGGCCTCTGCCCAGTCTCATAAACATACCTCCTTCTCCCAGCTCTTAGCACTTCCCTTCTATGTGGTGATATACGATCTGGTTTGGTTCTGATCGAGTCATTGCCTCAGCCAGCCTACATTTAAACATGTGAAGGAGCCACATCTGTGGGGGAAACATGCTCATTTGTAGTGTTTGCCCATGTCTGTGGTGTAATTACTCCCTCGTGCAGATTTCAGACTACCCAGATGATGTCACTGAACACAGAGTAGCACACCCTGGTGTAAAATTTCCACCTTACCGATATGACTGACACGATTAACCTCAAGAGCATAGATAATAGTAAATTAATTAAAAAGTAATGAGATTTTAGTATAATTATGACCTTTGTTATTAATATAATTTATATAACTAAGTTTATACAACTTAACTTTTAATAATCAATGTGTTTAAGCACATTATTAATAATAAACATTATCAATTAATAATAAACATATTATTAAACACAGTTGCTACTGACTTATGAAATTCCTAAAAATTTAACATGTAGTTTCATGGGCCAGTAAGATCCAGGTCCAGCATACTACTGCTTTTCTAGGAAGATTTCTCAGATGCCCCAGCCTGGGTGAGTTGCCCCTGCAGGTGTTCCATCACACTTGTTACATTCTATAATAATTGCCTGATTTCTTGTCCAAACCCTCTTGGGAGTAGTGACATGTCCAGCTGGCATATCTCCAGCCCTTATGTTTGTGACACTCAACAAGTATTTGTTGAATCATGGGTGGAAGGAATGGTAGAGCCTGTCTGATGTAAATTACATGTTTACTTATATTCTGCAAAGTGATCTTACAGAACTGCTTTAAACCTTACAAGCAAAGGGCATATGAAATAACAATCATTTAGTCAGGCCAAGAGGATTAGGGCTTTTTTCCTCTCCACACTCAAAAATTTGCCTTGTAAAGTTCCTTGTAACTCCTCCTTCCTCACCATTTGGAAGGAAATATCAAGGTGTTTTGCTGCCTGAGAAATGCAAATCCTTCAGGGAAAAATGTCTTCTCATGCAATGCAAATGAAAAGCATTTCTTTTATTGTAGAAAAGATTTTAAGAAGTATGCAATACCTCGGACAGATATTCTGGAACCAAGCTGTGTGAGCATCAGGAGTAAATTTTTTAAACCTTAAAACTGATACAGTAGCTGACTTTTAAAAATTGAGGCCAATGAAAAGTGGACAAAACTAAAACTGATGGCTTGACTTGGTTCAGTAGAACCCAAAATTCTCCTAACAGAGTGCTGAACCCATCCAGGGACACAGAGTTTGCCAGAGAACTTGGCCTGGGGACCATTATAATCAATCTTTAAGGAAAGAAAAGCATGAATCAGGGAGCAAAGAAAAAAGAGAAAAGCAAAATGAGAGGAAACGGAAGAAAAAAGATGACTAGAGAAGAGATTATTCTAAGATCTAAGGATGAATAACTGTTTAGTTAGAAGGTAACCCATAAAGAAAATTACCACACTAATTTTTTTTTAAAAAAACTGACATTTAAAATGATTTTGTAGTGAGTATAATAATTTTATATCTAAAGAAAAAGTCATCATCAAGATGTTTTAAGTTTATATTCAGGAAAACACTTTTTAGGCTATTAGATGAATGCTGTTAGAAATCCCCTAAAAGTGTGTGAAATGAATTTCTAAGGTGCCAGTTATCTTATGTAATGGTATAATGTAGCTCTTTTTGCTACTACTTTTAATGAAATGTTTTTTAAAATATTGCAACTAATCCTGATTTGCTTCCAAATGATATGTGAATGCTCCCAGGCACACACATTTCAGTCAGCACTCCCACTTTGAGAAAGGCCCTAGCTCTGTGCTTAACCTAGACCATCGTTGACAAGGATAGGATACAACTGCTGCAATGTACAGATGCCGCTGTTTATCATTTTGACAGATTGATGACACCAGGAAGGGCGGCTCTGTGAAGAGCCCAAGTTGTCTGCCACTTTGCAGTAAGCAATGGCCATTGCCTGAGCTCTGAGCCCAGCTGTCTCCAGCACCCACGGCTCTGATAGCTCTCCCATGGGCCAGTCAGGAAGCCAATCTAACTATTTTGTGTCCAAGGTCCTCCTAACGGGCTAATCAAGCTCACTGAGTAGCTATTATCAAGTGATCAAGAAACAGTATTTTGGGTCTCGTTATCACTTTAAACAAAGTTGTCCATTTGGCTTTGCTTTAATTTAGCCCAGTAAATGTAGTAAAGGAAATATCAAATAGTTTGTTTTACATGGATACATGATTCATTCCTTCAATCTGAGGAAGAAATGTTTAACCTGGATTTTGAAGAGATAATTGATCATTTGAGATATATATAAAACACATAGCATATAAAATACATAGCACAGTGCATATAAAACGTAGTACAGTGAAGTGTCTGTCCTATCATAGACACTTGATAAGTGTTCATTGTCTTTCCTTTGCTATCTTTTCTTTCTCATTACAGAAACCTACATGCTAATTGCCTTCAATAAATGTTTGCAAAAGGGGAAGATTATGACTAAAAATCTTATTTCTTCATAATCTTTCATTCTTAATTTTTTAAACACATATCATGTGCTGGGGACTCCCACAGATACTGAGATACAGTAATGAACAAAATGTATGAAACCCTAATCATCATAGAGCTTAAATTATGTATGTGTAATTCTGCGTAATCCTTAGATTTGATTTATTACCCATTATTATTCTATTTAATTACAGATTACTTAGTTAAAATAAGACACCTTATACCTCATGTTTTCAGTGTATTCTTCTATGCATCATATCATTCTATCTTCCCAACAGCTTTGAGAATTGGGGAGAACATTGTTACCCCAAGGTCACACAAGTATTAGGAGAAAGATTAATATTAACACTCCAAACTTTTAGACTTGTGTTTGTGACCTTTTACAATGTTCTCAATGTATGTGTCTCTCCAAATTTCATATACTGAAATCCTAACCCCTAAGGTGATGGTATTTGGAGGTGGAGGCTTTGAGAGGTAATTAGGACATCTGGGTGAAGCCCTCATGAGTTGGATTAATGCCGCTTCAGAAGAGGCCTGCGGGAGCCTGTTAGTCCTTTTTGCCCTTCTGCCATGTGTGGACACAGCAAGAAGGTGCCATCTACAAAGCAGAGGGCCCTCACCAGACACCAAATCTGTTGGCACCTTGATCTTGGACTTCACAGCCTCTATAATTGTAAGAAATAAATTTCTGTTGTTTATAAATTACCTAGTGTAAAGCATTTTGTTATAGCCACCAGAATGCACTGATAACACCTACTGGTTACTCCACAGCCATTTCTTGTGAAAATAATGGCTGCACCTGGACAAATATATGGTATCCAGACTAATGAAGATATGATAGCTTCTAGTTGCTTGAATACAAATGGAATAGATTTGAATTTCCCAAGTAGTAATCTAATAGTTCATTCATTGACACTGTAATATAAATTAGAATCTCATAGGTAAATAAAACATTACTTACCCTCAAAACATCAAATCTAATTAAATCTAGGTAACATTAACTGTTACCTGGATTTAATACAAAATATTAGAGTTCTGTTTGCAAATTTCAATATTTGCCTATATGAGAATAGCAGCACCATTCCTCCATTATAGAAACCTGCTGAGTGGAAAGTGAGAAGACAGAATTTTTAAAAAACACAGGAGCCGAGACAGGATTTACCTGCAGCCACTGCTTCTCAAGTTGCCAGTAATGACTTTTTTTAATGTATAATCAAGCAGCCAAAGACAATGAAGAAGATAAAGAAGACAAAGAGATAAAAGTATAAAGCTACATGTGCCTCCGAAAGAGTGGGCACCTTAGTTTATTTTAAGAGAAGTATGGTAAGATGCCCTAATATTTTTTAAAGAAAAATACTTTTATTTAGAAACCTAAGACACAGCACTTAAACCTTTTATCACCACACCTCCGTCTCCTTCCCATCCCTCCAGAATTATAAAGTGTCTCCTTTCAGCCCTTCCTGTCCTAACGTCAGCTTTTTAAATCTCAGAATGCCAACAGACTTCTGAGATATTATCTTAGTAATCCTCTTAAGAAAGAGGATTCATGAGCCAGATATCTTCCTAAAATCCACAGGTTTTGCAAGTCAGCGAGGTGGAAGGAGAATTCCTTTGTACATCTGTAGCATCTGCCTACATTGAGGCTTCCAAATACTTTCCCGAATTATCTAATTATCGCTTTCAACATCCCTTGGAGAGAAGCAGGCAGGGGTCAGGAGGTGATAATACCGATTCTATTTCTTAAAGGGGTAGAGCAAATGATTTGTACCACAATAAGTTGGCTTATCCTGAAGCGATAACCTCTAAAAACTTCTGTTCTGTTGTAAAAAGAAGCCCTTTAGTGTCTTAAAATAGCATTCTTCTCTGGAATTAAAAGCAGAGGAGGGTGGAACAGCTTCACAAATACCTCTAAGTAAATGCAGTTCTATCTGAATCACGTCTCTCCTTGGCAGGTTACAACCACCTTCACAGTATATCTCAGGGTGAATTCTTTGGAACACCAGTCTTATGAGAACCCCATGAGGAAAGCATGGTCAAATAGTTTTGGGAAACACTACCAATGTCATCCTCTCTTTCATTGAGTCTGACCACGTGTTAGCATGATGGAACCCTTGTGAGGGTACCTAATTTAACTTTGATAGGTGCAATCTATGACTTATGTAACCACTGTTTGCCCCTGAAAATAATATTTTGTGGAAAACATTTAAGAGACATCCACTAGCAGGGTGTGCTTGGCATGCACCTGTGGTCCCAGCTACTCGGGAGGCTGAGGCAGGAGGATGGCCTGGGCCCAGGAGGTTGAGGCTGCAGTGTGTGGTGTTTGTGCCATTGCTCTCCAGTCTGGGCAACAGAGTGAGACCCAGTCTCTAAAAAAAAAAAGTAAAAGATTTTTAAAAGGTTAAAAAAAAAGAAAAAAAAAGAAAAAGAAACATCAAGCCAGACATTTTTTCTTCAAATTTTATGTAGAAAGCCAAACTTCTGGAAAATACAGATTATGACATGATAAAATTAACTAATTATCAGGCTTGTACTTTTCTTGACACATGGTTCTGTTTTTCTGCCTTACATATTGTACTTTATCATCATAGTGTGTCTGTGTGGTAAATAATATTGTTATTCCCATTTGACAGAGGAGGAAACTGAGGCTCAGAGAGGACCCTGTAAATATTGGCATGGTAATAGGCTGTCCTCAGCCCCATCCATCTGCCCACCTGTATATACTTGTCCTTGGAAAATGCAATGTTTCACGGCTTTGAGTACCATCTTTAAGCTGATGATCCAAATTGCCATCTCTAGCCATAACCAATTCATCTTCTGACTCTCATTGAACCTACGGCCCTTTCCATCACTTTATTATTTCTCAGTTGTTTTTTCCCTTATTCAAAATGTAAGATGTTGGAATGCCCAAGCCACTGAGGAAAAGGCTCACTGCTCTTTTATACTAACCTAGCCATGGCCCTCATGAGCCGCAACACTGTGCCTAACTATACTGCTGCTAAACTCAGAAAATTGAGACGGTCCAAATTTTCTGCCTAAAAGTTTCCTTTGTCACCCACCCCATGACCCTCATATTTTAAAAATACTTTTTTCAGGCTAGCAGATGGCTCGCTGTCTTAGTCTGCTCAGGCTGCTATAACAAAATGCCATGAACTGGGTGGTTTATAAAAAACAGAAATTTATTTGTCACATGTCTGGAGGCTGGGAAGTCTAAGATCAAGACTTCAGCAGATTTGATGTCTGGTGAGGACCTGCATGGTGTTTTATAGATGATGGCACCTTCGCACTGTGTCCTCACAGGAGACAAGGGGGCGCTCTCTGGATCCTTTGCTGTTGTTGTTTTTTAATAAGGGCACTCATCCTATTCTTGAGGGTAGAGCCTAAGCACCTCCCAAAGGACCTACCTCCTAATTCCACCACATCTGTGATTAGCTTTCAACTTACGAATTATTGGAGGACGCAGATATTCAGACTATAGCACATGTATTAAACATCAAATTGTTAATTTTTACTTTGTAAGTCATCTAAGTTATATGATAGATATATGTTGTTTCAGGTATATTCTCCGTATGAGACTAATACAAAGGGTGTTTTTTTTTTTTTTTAAATCATTTCTAAGCAAAAACAACTGCAAAGTACTCCTTTGTAAACCGTTCTCATTAGGTTTTGTAAAATTCTGAAAAATAGCTCTTGATCCCTAGGCTGGGATCTTCTGTAACCAGGGGTCCTTGTTCCCAGAGCTCCCAAGATGGCGGCAAGCCTCTCGTTCGCTGACTTGGGGTCTTGGCCTCACGGATTCCAAGGAATGGAATCTTGGGCCATGTGGTGAGTGTTATAGCTCTATTAGAAGCCGTGGATCACAGAAGAGAACGGTGGAACCCAGCTACTAGTGTTTAGCACAGTTAGGATGAACCCGGGCACTTTGCTGTGCAGGAACAAGGGCAAGCCTTTAGCAGGTCGGGAACAGCAATGGGCACCTCGCTGGATCAGGAGCACAGGGGACACGCTGCAGGATCCCGAGGGATGGAAGTCAGCGGCGGGTCTGCGATGGCGGCAAACAGCAGTGGTGGATGGTGAGCGAAAGCTCAGCTGGAGCCCTAACAAACACGTACCAGAGGAGTGTGCAGTTGCAAGATTTAATAGAGTGAAAGCAGAGCTGCTATACAACGGGAGGGGACCCAAAGAGGGTAGCCTGTTGCCAGCTGGAATGCCTGAATTTATATTCAGGTGATAGATGATTGGCTATTTCTTTACCTCCAATTCTATTTCTTTACCTCCTGTTTTTGCCTAATTAGCATTTTAAGCTCTCTTCACTACCTGATGGGTTGGGTGTGAGCTAAGTTGCAAGCCCAGTGTTTAAAGGTGGATGCGGTCACCTTCCCAGCTCTGCTTAGGGATTCTTAGTCGGCAGAGGAAATCCAGCCAGTCCTGCCTCTCACTTCCACACTAAAGGGTTTCTTTTATGGCACTTCTGTTTTTCTAAGGGTATGATAGGATCTCTGTTTAAGGGCTTCCAAGATGTGAGGTTGTTGGGACAGACTGTCATGTAGTTCTCCACCTGATTATGTGGCCAGGTGTTGTTTCCAAAGTAATTACAAGTCAGTGTTTTCCACAGTTTTGGTCACAGACCCCGTGATTTCTGCATGGAAGCTATCTTCAACATCCAAACCTGACCTAAATAACAGAAACTACTAGGCTATATTAACTAACCTATGTTCTGTAATAATTAACACCCTCCAAAAAAAAAAAAAAGTCGAGCAAACGTGAAGTTTTTCCATTATGATGAAATATCTCCCTAGAACACTAATATTCTTTCAGGGCATTCGTGTTTCTTTGATTTAACTTAACCCAGTGAGCCAGATTTTTCCCAAAGGGTGAATTAAAAAGGTCCGTTAACTCTTTCAGTACCTGGCTTCTCAGCCAGGCCATTAGTATTGTTTCGCCTTAGGCTTTACATTTTTTAAAAGTCAGCTGTCACTTCCAAAGCAATCCAGAATAGCACACTCAACAGATCCCTGGAGCTTTGCAAATGTTAATGCCCTCCATCAGCAGCGACCTTGCCAGGGGGAAGTGATTTAGGCACTAGGGAGAAAAGGGCCCACTATCTTTATCACACCGGTTTACACCATCAGCTTCAGAAATTGTGTGAGAGAAGAAGAATCAATAGTGTGTTAAGACCAATCTCGAGGAATGCCAAGATAAAGTACCCGCGCTCTGCAAAATGCTGAGTTGAAGGAGAACTTTTGAATACAACAAAAGAAAAATTAGCTGTAGTGGTAAAACAAAATGAATTGTGTCTCAAGACAGAATTTGTCATTGTGAATGGCACTCTAGAGCTCTCTGCGTGCTTCAGTGGAATCACATAATATGCATGATGAAAAATGCTCATTTGAGAGTTAACGCAGAATGAAATAACAAAACTGGAACGAATGCATTGCAAATATACTACATGCAAGTTAAGATCAGCTCATGTAAAGAACCCCAAAAAGTTTACTGAAGGAAAAGTATCTAGAAGAATCATCTGCTATGGAGAAATGGAAGAAATAGAATAAAGTTAAACTTCATCAAAGTTTCCTGAAAATGTTACTGCATTTCCTGTAATTCTAGTAAAGGTATTATCTCTTGATAACCAGCACAGAATGTAAAGCTTCTAAAAACAGCAAAGGAAGATGAATTCCACACCACCCTGAGTGAAATCACTGTGGAAAAGAACCGGCAGCTCAGTCCCTAAGATCATTACAATAAAATGTTTGATTTCCCATAGCAATCTTAATTGTGACATGAACAGCTGTCAACAACAAAATTAGAGGAAGCTGTCATTATATGGCTTTCATCCACATTTGCTTGTCCTATTTCTATACCACTGCTCAAGAGAGTGTTTTTAAAGAATTCTTCCAGTGGAGATTTTCATAACTCAAAGGGGAGTCACTGAAATTATTTGGCTTTATATTCTATACAATGAAATATATTTGTCATGATAACAGGAATCCCAAACGGATGTTTATAGAATGCCAAATTCAAGTATGTAAAAGTGAGACACAATTCACTTAATCCTGAAGTCATTCTATGGAGTAACTATTGCAATCCTTTTTTTTAGGACAGTTGATTCTCTTTGTTGTAGTTATGTTCTATAAAGTCACTGCAAACATTGACTTAGCAAATACTGAACCGTTGCGGCAATGAGAAATACAGAGTTAGGCTCCTGCAAGCCACTGGCCACAACAGTTTCATCAATCAATCAATACGTAAACTTGTGTTATGTGTGTTTCTGTGAAAAGACACCTTATTTAATGTATAGATGATTCATTAACATTGAACTCATTGCACTATAACTCAGGCTTGAAGGAAGTTTATCTAACATACATATTTTTGCCCTGAGACACATTACACATCTTGTGGTTAGGAACGCTTGACAGTACTTCATCCCGATGCTTCGGGACCATTTTAAACGTTGAAATCAACAAGAAAAAGCACAAAAATGTGAAAAACATTGTACTAAGTAGACCACAAAGAGAACACTTGTTTCCAATCTGAGAGCTGAAATAAGGAGAGTGTCTTCTCCAACCTCAGCTAGGAACATGACTCAAATTTTTTGGCACTGTGTCTCTATGTCCATGAGAGTACTGTGAGTATTAACTTTGGGGTGACAAATAAATTTTAGTGTGTAAGCAAATTTGCAAATATGGATCTACCAATAATAAGGATTGACTGTGTATGCTGAAACTATGAGTCAGGGAATACAGTTGGTCACTCTCTATCTGTCTGGGTAATTCTTTCTGTCATATTAGTGGTTATACTTGTTTACATTTCAAAATTAGAGTGTATTGGAGGTAAAAGTTTCATGAGAAATGTGGACACCATTGCATTGCACTTTTCTGCCTCATGAATTTAGGAGAAAACTCACTGTATAACTTTCTTTACTTTTCAATGGTTCTTCCAGGTCTTTCAGGGATGTGGTCAGCCCAAACCTGCTCCAGCTCTCAGATCTGCCCGCTCAGCTCCTGAAAATTTTAATACACGTTTCAGGCCCTACAATCCTGAGGAAAGACCGACAACCGCTGCAGGCACAAGCTTGGACCGGCTGGTGAGTATTCTCAAACTGATAACCATGGCGGATGCTTTGTTTTACCAAGGTCATTCTTTGAAACTCCTAGGAGATTCTGAAAAAGTTTGTTGTAAGAGTCATCTCATTCTTATATCTGCTTCTGTTCTTAATTCAAATATTGAAAAGTAATGGGATCTTTCTTTTGGGTCATGTATTGGATTATTTAAGAAATCTATTAATCCATTAAGAAACTATTAACGCATGTGTGCAGTGACCAAATTTTCAACTTCTTATTTCTCATGAAATATTAATTTGAAAACTAAGTTGCCAGTTCTTCCAGAGATATAATTGCAATAGCAGATTTCTTACTCATCTGCTTCAGTTCTTTTCTGAAAATGGTTATTTATTCAATTATGATATAATGCAATTTTATTATGACTTCTTTTTTGCAAAGTTTTCTGTTTGAAAGACCTTGCCCGGAAACCCCAAATCAATGTTACTATCATTTTTTTTTCTTTTTTATGTGTCTTTAAAAAGTTGAAATCCTTAGAATTAGTCACTCTTTGAGCTGTTTTTTTTAGATGTGTGTCAGGGGACTCAGTGATATCCATCATCAAAGCAGTTTATAATACTCGGAAAATGCAACCATAAACATAGTAAATACAATTTTTAAATGTGTTTTAAAGGCCACATTTTGCTATAAAAAGTAAAAGTTCATAATTTTAAAGAAATACTGCCTGATTATTTTTAATTCAATTTCTTCCATTTATAGTACTATAAACACTTTATATACCTGCAATTGTTAGTGCTGTTAATGTTGCTTTGCCAATTATCTTGATGTAAAATTAACAGATAAAATCCTTAATGTCATAAAGCACTTGAACCACATCTGACTGTGTCATATAAACTCAGATCTCAAAGACTGCCAGTTATGAAAATACTTTTATTAGTCACTGTTATAAATTATTTTATGATTTTAGTTAATATCCTTCTATAGTGTAGAACTCATAAGATTAAATTTGTTGAATTTGGCCTCAAAGTAAGTACTTCTCAGCATTTCTCTCTATAAAAATCAAATATGCTTACAACCTAAAGGCCTATCCATGAAGTATCAAAATAAATTTTGTTATAAATTTATTGCCATTTGTTAGCAAATAAAGCCTTCTCTCTAGTGTAGATATTTGTAGTTGCTGCAACCTTCTACTTACCTTGCTTATATCTATTCTTTTTTTTTTCCCTTGAGACAGGGCCTCACTCTGTTGCCCAGGCTGGAGTGCAGTGGCATGATCATGGCTCACTGCAAACTTGACCTGCTGGACTCAAGTGGTCCTCCAACCTTAGCCTCCTGAGTAGCTGAGATGATAGGCATACGCCACCATGCCAAGGTTTTTATTTTTTTGTAGAGGCATAGTTTTGCCATGTTGTCCAGGCTGGTCTCGAACTCTTGATCTCAAGCAATCCACCTGCCTCTGCCTCCCAAAGTGCTGGGATTACAGGCGTGAGCCAACACGCCTAGCGGCTTACATCTATTCTCTGTTGCAGTTTCAGGAAAAGTTTAAAAATAGTCACCATTTTTCTTTAAAACAACCAATTAAATTCCACCAAATAACTAGTCAAAGTGCTTTAAAAAAAGGATGGTTTTCATTAGCTTGTGTTGTTTAAATTTTACTTTACAAATTGCATTGTATATCAAGATCTTTCTAACCAGAGGACAAATGGTGAGTATGGGTTTGCTCCCTTTTTTCCCATTTTCTTTGGCTCTAATTTAGTTATTGGGACAATTCAGTCTTTTCTGAATTTTTGTAAAACCTAATTTAAGAACAGGAGTACAATGTGAGATGAATAAGTTCTAAAGATCCGAGGTACAACATTGTGGCTGCAGCTAACAATAGTGTATCGTTCACTTAAAAAAAACTCTGTTAAGAGGGTAGATGTCATGTTGAGTGTCCTTACCACAATAAAATAAAATAAGAAGTTTTAAAAGAACTGGGGTACATTACACACTTAGTTAGAATTGCACTGAATTTGAACAATGTAATGATATGTATGGCAACTAATTAATTTTTTCCCTTTGAAACAGAGAAGCAGTTTTCCCTCATCCCCAGGAGAAATAAACACACACCCTTAAACAGGGGAAGTAGAGCAAGAAAAATATGTTTCTAAAGACAATATTTTTGCAGCATAGCATAAACTAAATAAAGCTTCAACACTTGGAGAATTTTCTCTGGTGTTTAAAATCTGATGGACATGAAAATTGAGATTTGAACCTTTTATAAAGGAACTTTGTTGGTAATGTTCAAAATGCTCTAGATATAAGGGTCTTGAGAGTATAGACAAGTAGCAAACAGAATGAAAATGTTCTACCTTTTGCACCCCTTAAAAATATATTTTATCAACCTTTTTCTGAAAATGATTGGTAATGGTTAAACGTACGATTACAAGTAAAAGCCAAGGACCAGACTCCGTGCCTAAGTATTTAAATCAATAAGCCAATTTTATTCTAAAACATTCTCAGACAGCATGTAGCATTTACTTCCTCAAAGGTGTGGCTTCAGGCTCTGTAAGTGAAAATTGCAGGGGTTTTTTTTTTATTAAATTAAATTCTGATCCCTTCCCAAATGGTAAGAATCAGTGACGTGTAATGCACAGTCAGCCATAAGCCCACTTTGCTCAGCTCCTGAGAACAAGGCGCTGTTTCCACATCAAACGGAGCTATACCAAGGTTATTCTTGAGAGACACGAGTTAGGTCCAAAACTAATAACAGAGTCTCGCGCCATTGGCTCCCCTGAGGCCTTCTTCCTTTGGGGGTTCCAGTATAGCTCTGAACAGTGGAAAGTCGGGGCAGTTATCCTTGGCAGACTGCAGTACAACAGTCAAACATGCTCATCTTCAAGAAGGATGCACTGCGAAACTATCCAGATGGGTCTGTCATCCATTACAGCCTATTTAGGCTGTTTATAAACAAGGCTCATATTACCTACTCCTGTTTCAATTTTTCCCAGAAAAGATGTTTCCTGAATATTTATAAGAAGCATGTGTCTGAGAAAAGGAGGATAATTGGAAAAGATTTCCCTTCATTTCTTGAAGTGTTTCAGCAGAAAAATGCTTCAAAGGACAATATCAAAACACTACTCCAATCACCCCACCCGTTTTGCCAAAATGAAAATAACTATAAAGCACTTGGAGAGTTACTTCTTAGTGCCATTTAAATTAGTACCTGTGGTAATAACTTTGGGATCTGTTGGTAAATGTTCTTATGTCAGTTATTCTAAAGCTATTTTTTAATGGGAACTGGTAATTATGGGGTTTGCTTTAAAAATAAAACTAACAACCCCAAACTGAGTAAACTGCTGCTAAACCTTATATAAAATAATTGAAAACAAAACTCTCTCTTAAAAAAATGCACCAGTTCCATCATTTAACATCTTATTATATTTATAAGGAACTTATAAATTCTTTTGTATCACTAGGGAACATTTCCATTTGCTCCTCTGAAGTTATATAGGCATAAGAAGCAGTTGAGGTAGTCAGAAGCTTTCAGACATGCTACCCTAAAGTGGTTTTTGTTATCCAAGAATGAGTGAATGCATTTTTATAAATTCAGCTGCTGACAGAAAGCCAACTCATCTGAGACTATCGCAGTCCCTACCGCCAACAGCCATGATTTGTTGAGGATACTAATGTTATCAGCTGCGGTAATTCAGTTAACAGAGTCATCCTACCATCATGTTGCTTTCTTGCCACCAACAAACTCCCCTTAGAAGCCCCTCTGTCCCAGCTGACTATTAATGACTTTCGATCAAACAGACCAGAGATTACTGTTTGCACTCAGGAAGAGACTGGTCATGTTCCTTTATTCTTAAATGTATACTCTGCAAATTCTCTTACATAATTTGATGTGAAACTATAATTTTTTAAAAGGTGGTTCCAATTCACTGGAAATGTCAAGTATAAAAATAAATCAGCACAAAATAGCTCGATTTTTAAGATCTGAGCATCAAAAGGTATTTCAAATTAGCCTCTGTAAAAGGCAATTAGTTGTACAGCTCAGAAAATTAGAGCACAACATGTTCTACAGCTCACAGACGCACTTGGACAGGGAGTGTCAGTTACTTTATTCCAGCTGATTCATTAGAGTAAAAATGGACTGTGCATGGTGTATCTTAGACGAATATGTTTTATAAAAGTAAGTTAAAAAAAAAAATAAAAGCCAGGTTTGGAAGTTAACAAGTTGGTGATGATTTAGACCTGTAAATCTCCAGTAAGTATTCAACACTGTACTGTGGATGTGGATTTCTCAAATATCCTACTGGTCATTCTGAGGGAATTTGGGACGGGGGTGGGTGGAATGCCAACCTACAAAGCTAAACTTTGTGCCTGTGCTGTGCTGTTATGTATAGAATAATCTCTTTTTCTTTTTCCTTTAAATTTGTTTTCCTCTTGCTTCCCAGAGGACTGTGTGGCGGACTATGCAGCATAGTGTAAGCATTGGTCTTCTTCTTCCTCTCATCCCCGTTTGTCTTTGTACAGTCATTCCAGAGGGTCCCTGAGAAATTCCCCCACCACTGTCCCTTTCCAAATTATCTGGAGTGGATTGAATACTGCACTTGGCCAACTTGTTTAGTCGTTTCCTCTCTGCTTGCAATTTATGGTTAACAACCATTTTCATATTCTTCTCCAATGGCCAAGTTTTCAATCTAATCTTGGTGGAAGATGAGCTCATCGAATGGCTGATTTAAATTCTGTCCCAATGTTCAGACAATGTGTAGTCTGCCTGGAAAACTAGCTCTTCCCTGTTAGAATATATTGGCCTTTTTCTTGTGCTAATAAGAACATACCAACATCAGCCCTCATGCATAAGGTGCTAAGGTTTCCATTAGCTGAGACATAGAAAATTTAAGGGATTAAAAAATAGGTTGTTTGCTTTTCATTTTGTATTTGAATTTCCTGATATCTTTCCGAGTATTCAGACCTTTTGGAGAGGGAGCATTGGATATTTTTTACTTGAAAGCTTACCCCCACTATGGGACTGAGGACAAGAACACTCAGGTTATCTTACTTGACTATATTAACCAAAATAGTCAGTTATCTGATCTGGTTTCCGCAATACCACTGCATGCTAATAACACTTTTTATTTTTTTGAGATGGAATCTTGCTCCCTCCACCTCCTGGGTTCAAGTGATTCTCCTGCCTTGGCCTCCCGAGTAGCTGGGATTACAGGTGCACACCACCACACCCAGATAATTTTTGTATTCTTAGTAGAGACGGAGTTTCACCATGTTTGCCAGGCTGGTCTCAAACTCCTGGTCTCAGGTGATCCATCCACCTGGGCCTCCCAAAGTGCTGGTATTACAGGCGAGAGCCACTGTGCCCAGCCCTGATAACACTTCTTAAAGACATGCACCCTACATGGTATCATGGACTGAGGAGGGAAGGTGACTCTCACCTGAGGGGTGCGTATTTATTTGTGCAGCACACCTGTGACATCATAGTGCTGTTCGTCTGGCCTTAAATCCAGGCAGTGATAACACGATGTCTAAAATCCCTTCTTTGAAATCATGTTTTTAAAAAGAAATTGTCCCCTGAGTAGTATCCCCATTCATTATTCCTGAGGCCATATGCCCATATCCATATGCCTTGAGACCAGGGCAATTTGGGTGAAGTAAGAAAATTAGGAGGTAAATCTGGAACAGGAACACTGCAGAAAGGAAGACCTTGAGAAGGGGACAGGGAAGACAAATAGCTCAAGGTCTCCTGACACTAAGAGGGAAATGGGAGGGGAAAACGTCATGGGTGGGACAAGTCAGGGTTCTGTTTGATTGGCCCCATTGATAACTAGAGTGGCTTCAGTTAAGTCAGTAGTATCTGTCCTTTCCAACACATTCTCTTGGGAGTTCCAGGTTTTCCTGTAGCTGGTCCAGTTCGGTTCCCTTATCTAATGGTTATCATGACCCTTGTAGCGTTCCCCAAGGTTGTCACTTCCTTGAACATACTGGAATGAATACATATCATAACATCCCTGTGTCTGCTGGACTTTCCTACTTGTCCCTATAACCTTATCTAGGCCAAGACAAACAAACAACACAAAAACCAGATGTCTGTTTTATATATGAGTCTTCCAAAAATACACTGTAACTTTTGAAATTCATCGGTAGGTCATTGGTGACAAACATGTTGTTAATGTTATTACGTATATATATTTAAGTACTTACAAAAGATCATCAAGATATGCAACTTTTTTAATTGTTCTGAAACAAAATGGACAAAGCAACTAACATTCTGGCATCATTTCCTGCCTTGATGGTTAGTATGAGTTTCAGTAAAGTGCTGGTGATAAAAATGTTCTTCCATGCCTCTTTGGGGCCATTTTGGTACAATTTAGAAACTCTTGGTTATAAGGAATCAGGAAACTGTCTGTTGTTCATTTTAAATTGCCATGGCATTTCATTGTCACCTCAAAGGATTCTGCACCCAGCTAAATCCACTAGTTTGCATTTCAAAAGGATGTCAGGCTGTGCTTAAGAAACTGCTTTATTATCTAGACCTTCAGCCACTGTGTTTAGGTGAAACTGATATTTCCCAGCTTCCACCCCAACACAGACACACACAGAGACACGCACATGCACACAGACACACACACACACACACACACATACACACATGCACTCACCCTCAGTCTTCGCTTGGCGTGAACAAAAAAACTAAAACCTCAATAACAACAGTAAGCCAGATTCTCCACTTTAATTAGTTTTCTAAAGATAAATGGGTCAAGGCCAGATTGGCTTTCAGCCTCCGCTGCAGCTGAATAAATTATGTCCCATTCACCCCAGCAAACAAATGGCTACTTCAGGTTGTGAACGGCCCGGTCTTGCCTGAACCTGCTTCATCTATTTGCTGTGAAACCCCACTGAGACACCCCAGTTTCATTTTCAATGAACCCTTGGTAATAACAGCAGCAAAATGCAGTGAGCTTTCAAAGCAGGGAGAAAATAAAAAAAAAAAAAAAACGTTAAAACCAAACCACCCAACTTATTCTGTCTCTGTTTCTGCTCTTCTCCGGGCAGCATCACCAGCATGTGGTAGCAGGGAGAGCCGCCTGTCACAGGCTTCTTTCCATTTAGGAGGCTGTGGTTGATAAGCCCAAGTGGGGAACATCATAAGACACACATATAAAATGATGGCTTATCTCCAGGATATTCTGCTTATTCCACGGACTGGAAGGATGCACAAATCTAATTCAATGTTATGCACTGTTGGAAACCTGGATGGAACTCCTGCCCTTATGTGGATTTTTTCAGCTCATACCCAATGGGCAGTGAACTATTTTTGCATCCCCAGGAAGCTATTCTTTTGGGCATGTGGAGGAATAGTGAAAATAGAAGGCACATAGTCCTCTCTTTCAGTCCAGGCAAAGTTGTGTTTAATTGCACAGGGCCGTATACCCTGGGGAGAAGGAAGAGTACACTCACTCTAGCTACGTAACTCCCTGGGAGATACTAAAGCCCAGTCCGTATCACTGCTTTAAGACATGTTCAGAGAATCATATGCATTCTGACAACGAAATAATGTTACGCCACATGTTTTGGAAGGGGAACAATTTTGAACAACTTATATTAAGTGTGAGTTATATTAGATCATGTTGGGGGCAATTTATTAACAAAATCCTTTTCAACTCTGGATTAAACTCTCCTTTATCCTCAGAAACACTTAAGCAAGAGCTTTGGTGTCCTCTGTATCATAAAAAATGAAATGTTACACTTTCAGAACCAAAATAGGGCTATTACAGATTTTGTATCTATTTTATGACATGTTGATATGCTTATTTTCTGCTTCAGGCTTTAAAATTTCTTTCAAGAATTCCTAGACTTCAGCTAAACCCAAATTGATGCATTCTGTAGGTATCAATCTATCAATAAATGTATTGATTGAGTTCTTCTCTGTTGCATAGCACTTAGTAAAACTAGCTGCTATGTACAATCTACATTATAGCATGTTGTTAGTGCTGGCGTCATCAAAAGGCAAGTGACTAGAAAAGATGTTACTTTCCAAGTCAGTTGGACACGCTATGTCTTCTCCAGAGAACAGTACATAGTATAGAGGCTCATGGAATATTAATACTAGGATACAATAAATAGGAGTTTGATTTTGCAATCTCAGATTGACTATAACAAAAAAGAATGTGTAGAAGGTATATTAACAAATGAATAATCACTGGCCAAATATGCAAATTAAAAACATTAAACATCTGTAGCATCCTTAACATAGGCCATGTCTAATAGCTCATTTTCCCTTCTTAAGCCAGAACTTTCTGCCCAAATCTTGAACAAATTAAAGAGAAGCTTTGTTGTCAGTTACGAACTAGTCAGATGCAAAAGTCCATCTGCACACTCATTCACAGTAACTGTCCTTTATTCTGCTATGTAATTGGTGTTTTGGTGGATTGATTATGGGAGTCTGGATAGACAAGCCACACTAAACTGCTCAAACCATACCTTTAAAAATATTTGTTCATGAGACTCATCAGTTGACATAGATCTTTTATTAAATTATTGAATAGATTAAAGAAACTTTTGCTTGTCATGGAAAATCTGTAACAATATTTTCTCTTAGCATCTGAGATATTTGCACCACAGCTCCCAAATGTGATGTTCATGCTTATGAGAGATAGAGCCAAAGAAATGGGATATTTCATAAATGCCAGTTTTGATGTATTTGCTGTATGATCAATCAGCTTCTAACAGACTCTGGGGCCTATGGAATACATTTTAAATCACTGGGAATTTGGCTATTCCCATAACATACTCGGACACTCTTTACTGCTGGCAATAAACCTCAGGCATAAACACTGTAGAGAAAAAAAACAGATGAAAAGGAACCTGTCTGAGTAAAAACTGACTTCCCTTCATAACTGTTAAAGGTAGAAAGCTATCTGCAATACACAATAATTTTATTGCTAAGTTCATTCACAGTCATTATCATCAAAGGCTCTGACTTCATGGGTATTTTCTTATACCCATAACATTGGCTGAACTATCGAAAAATAAAAAGTCAGGTTGATAGTAAATGAATGAACCACCACCAGCAGCAGCTCCATTATATTGCTGGCTAACACATAATTTGTGGGAAGTTGGTTTGTGTAATATCTGTAGAAGCTTTTCCAATGCTGTATTGATCCAGATGGGCCAGGCCAGGCAAAGCCACACCTATAAACAGTCCCCAAAATAGCTCACAACAACACAAGTTTATTTCTTTTGCCCAGTGTTCATTCTGCGTTGGCTGTGAGTCAGCTACATGTGGTCATCACCCTTACTCCAGCACCCGGTGACAAAGCAGCCATTATCTGGAGGTTCACCTGTCACAGTGGCAGGGGAAATGGAGAATGTGGCAAAGGTGGCTGTTCATGTCTCTACCTGGAAGGGTCACATCATACTGATCACATCTCATTGGCCAAAGCAAGTCACATGATCAAGCCATCAGGAAGTCAAGGACATATGTTCCTATGTGCCTCACATAGAGAAAAGGACATGTTAGTGAACAGTAACATTATCGACTACAAACACTATGATGAAGGCAAGATTTTTAAACTGGTAAAAATCCATGTCATTACTCTCTGCAACCCTAAGACAAACCTTACATGAAAAGGAACAGAAAAATCAGTCTTTCCTTTATTCACCATATTTTTTGTGCACTAACATGAACCATGTGTAGGTGATTAGACCATAATCAAAGAACTCACAACACTTTAGGGCAAACTGGTCCAACCCGCAGCCCATGGGCTGCATGTGGCCCAGGATGGCTTTGAATGCGGCCCAACACAAATTCGTAAACGTTCTGAAAACATTATGAGATATTTTGCATTTTGTTTTTAGTTCATCAGCCGTCTTTAGTGTTAGTATATCTTATGTGTGTCCCAAGACAATTCTTCTTCTTCCAAAAAGTGGCCCAGGGAAGCCAAAGATTGGACACCCTGCTTTAGGGGATGACAGGCAAAATTAACTATAATTTACATCCAACCATGCTGTTGTAAAGACTGCCCTGCACCAACTCTTCTACGGTCTTTTGAAAGAACTGTTTTACAAAAAATTTTAGAATCCTAGGAGAAATCTAAGTCCTTATTAGAGAGGGGGCATCTACATTGCCCTACGAAACCATTATCCTTTTTCAGTCAGGTTGATTTTCAGCATTGGATGCCAAGGAGCTTACCTAAACTTTGAGTTCAGTCATCATTCAACCAGAGCAAAGCATCCCACCCCAAATCTGAAGGCAGTGTCTCAGAGGAGGATACAGAAGTTGTTGCCAAGAAATAGGAGAAAAGTGGCAATAAAGAAACAGAATGAGTAAAAACTTCTTACTACTGGCATCTGGATGTCTCTCAGATCCAGACAACATGTATTTTAAATGAGGCTTCGATATTGCACATTGTGAGTGCTGCTCTTGTATGACTTCATGTCATGTTTGCTTAGGCAAAGCAATTTTTCTGCTCTTCTTTCTGGGCCAAACTGGCTGAAGCAAATCAAATTGTACTCCCTTTCTGTCTCTTTCATACATCATCATTTAAAATCGCCAAGAATTCACGTTCTGGAACCTGCTGTTGTCTTCTTGTACAATATCAGTAGATTTCTGAACGGCCTTCATCGAAGGAGAACACTTTTTACAGGTTAATCAAGGAAATTGCACTGGCTGATAGCAACAGCAAACTTATCCATGGCAATGATAGTCTCAGGAATGTGCTTGTCATTGGCTTCTGCGTGGAATTATTGGCAAAATTGTAGAACTTTGATTCAGCTGGAAGAAAAATAAGAATACAAATTCATAAATTATTTATGCATAATGAGGCAGGAAACCAATGACTCTGTAAATTTTATTCTAAGGGATTTTGACCTCAGAAAACTCCCCAAAGCAGCCAGCATTCATTTCCGTGAAAAACACTCCTCTCTGTACTTGAAAAAGCAAAGCATTTCCTTTGCTTGCTCTTTGCAGCTCCTTGAATGCTAGAAAAAAAGGGTAAATACAAAGCGTCTAGAAGAGCTCTGAGAAGAAAACATAGAGGCAGCAAACTGCCCTAATTGATCTACTCACATAAAATCCAAAAACCCAGAGGCTATCTTTAGTGCAAGACATGTCTACACAAAAATGTTTCCAGTTACTCAGGAAAATCAAATCTTATTTATGCAAAATGTCTTCAAGGAACAAGAAGTATTTCATTAGGTTTTTAATGGTGAGGGCTCAAGTAAAAGGGTCCTCATGCTCTCTTTTGTCAAGTTTTTTTTTTTTTTTTTGAGAAAATGAATAAAATTAAAAGCTCTTTACAGTATAATCATTTGTTAAAGTTTCCTCTCTCCATGATTTTGGAGGATGAGAAGTAAAATGAATATTTAGGATTTTTTTTTTAAATCTGACTTTGAATAATTTGGATCATAGTAAGACAAGGAAGGGTATAGTGTATGTGAGTGTGAGAGTGTGTGCGTGTGTGTGTGTGTGTGTGTGCGCGTTTGTGTGTTTCTTTTTTAATTACTCTCTACTCTTTGTGCCCAGTAACAATAGGTGGACAACTCAGAGACTGTTACAGTTATTTACTACTGTAGCCAAAGAATGCTATTTTTATATAAATGTTTGCGATTCATCGCTACTTTTTAAAATTCAGGAACACTCAGTTGTGAACAAAATGTGACAAGCAGCTTCCAATACCTCCTAATGCCACACATGAGATGCCACTGCTCTCTGCTTCATAGAAGAGTAGAGGGAAGAAGAGGATCTTTTCCAGAACATGCCCCAAATCTGATGTATTTTTACTGATTTTTGTTTTATCTGTTTGCTCTATCAATTAGGGCTGAAAGAGAGATTTTTTACTATGCGAGTAGACCTATTTCTTTTTGTTTTGTTTTGCAGTAGCTCCCCTTTATCCATGGAGGCTATGTTCTAAGATCCCCAGTGCATGCCTGAAACCACCCATGGTACCAAATCCTATATACACTGTTTTTTCCTATGCATACATACCTATGATAAAGTTTAATTTATAAATTAGGCACAGGGAGAAATTAACAATAACTAATAATAAAATAGGACAGTTATAACACACTGTAATAAAAGTTATTGAATATCCTCTCTCTCTCTCTAAATATTTTGTTGTGTTATACTCACCCTTCTTGCAATTAAGAAGAGGAAGAGCAGGATAGCATGAGATTTCATCACACTACTCAGAATCATGCACAGTGTAAAACTTGTGAATGGTTTATTTCTAGAATTGTCCATTTAATATTTTTGAACTGCATTTGAAACCACAGAAAGCTGTGGTTTCAGTTACTCATGATCAACTGCAGTCTGAAAATATTAAATGGAAAATTCTAAAAATAATTTTTTGTGGATGATGTATATATTTCACATCTATATTTATAGTTAAAACTTACCTTTCTTGTGAATTGAGCTTTCATCAGTATATATAATGATTTCCTTTCTCTACTGTTTTCTGCCTTAAAGTCTCTTTCTTTCCCATATTAATGTAGTTACACCAAATTCTTAAAAATATTTAACTGAAATATCTTTTTTCATTTTACTTTCAACCTTTCTGAACCCTTATGTTTTAAATGTGTCTCTTATAAATCTCACATAGCTAGATTTATTTTTAAATCCAGAATAACAATCTTTTTATTTCAATTGGAAGTTAGTTCAACTAAATGTAATAGAAATATTGATATTTATTTCTTCCATCTCATTTTGTGATTTCTATTTGTCTCATCTTTTTAGTCTTATTTTTCTTCTTTCTTGTGGGTCAATTGAGGATATTTTCTTACTTCACTCTGTTTCTTTTAGTGTTTGGAATCTAATACTGTAGTTTTTATTCTTCTAATAATTACCCTTGAAATTTTAACATGCATCCTGACTTATCAAAGTCCAAGTTTAATTAAAACATCAATACCTTTTCCTTTTCTGTAATAACACAAGAGGACCTTAGAACACCTTAACTCTGATAATTCTCCTCCCAATTTATATGCTGTTATTATGGGATAATTTAGTTCTGTCTTATGTGTGTGTGTTTCACACAAAACAAAAGTTAAGATTGTTATTACCATTTTATACTGGAACTTTTAATATAGAATCAACTACATTTCACCACTTTCTTAGGTTATCATTCCTTTTGCATAAAACCATCCATCAGAGTGACTTCTTTGGTCTGGAATACATATTATAAGTTTTCCTTTACTGAGAGTTTTATTTGAAAATGTCTTTTCACCCTCATTCATGAAAGACATTTATGCTGAATTGTAATTCTAGGTCAACAGTTATTTCCTCTAGGTGCACCAATGCTTATATTTCACTGTATCCTGGTTTCCGCTCTTGCTGTTGAGAAGTTTGCTATCAGTTCTCCCTTTTAAGTAATCTGTATTTTCTTTCAAGCTGCTTTTAGGATCCTCTTTGTTGTTATGTAATTTCATCATAATGTATAGGTATAGATTTTTTTTTTATTAATTTTGCTTAGGATGTATTGGGCTTCCTGAATTTCATGATTGGTTTCTTTGACTATTCTGGAAAATTCTAAGTCATTATGTCTTCAAATATTGCTTCACCCTCTTTCACTCTCTTTCTCTACTCATCCAATAACTGATTGGACATGTGAGACTGTCTCACTCCATCCTTCACGTCTCTTAACCTTTCTTTGTCTCTTGCCACATTCAGAATAATGTATTTAGCTGATAATAATGTATTTAATTCTCAGTTGATTTAGTCTCTCAGGTTTATTAACAGCTAAATAAAATGCTTTATTTGCCATTTAACCCACCCACTTAGTTTTTAACTTCAGTGGTTTTATTTTTCATTTCTAATACTTAATGAATTAATTTTCAGATATGCTTGGTCCTGTGTTCAGTAGTATCTGCCTCCTCATCACATTTCTGAAGTCTACCTTTTCCATTTTAAACATGTTTATTTTATACTTTGTGTCTGATACTTCTAATATCTGAAGAGTTTGCTGGTCTTATCTGGTATTTCTACAGTTTCTTACAAATGGTGCTTTATTTCCTTATAGATATTATGTTTTCTTTGTTTCTGTTGTGTTTTTATTGTGTGTGTGAGTTTATATTCCTTGGAAATTAATCAATAGAAAGTCTGGGTGGCCTGTGTTGAAGGGTATTTCTATTTCATCTTATCCTAAGGATTTTTCCCTTGGGAACCCCGGCTGTATGTGGTGGAGTAGTGATACTGGCTCGTCACATTAGGGAAGCCCTATATTTTACTCTCCTGTCCTTGCCCACCCTGCAAATCTAAGGCCATCAAGGTTTAAGGTCATCTGGGTCTAGGAAATGTCCTTTGGACCAAATCCATTCTCAGTACTCTTGTTTTCTTTTCTGGGTGCCCATTTTCACTTAGTTTGGGGCCTTTGAAAGTTTGCTACTTTCTTTCCAACTCGTTGACTCCTACATGCTCTATTTCATGTCGCAGTGTTAGCTGATTTTAGGAAATCTGCAGGAAAATACAAATGTAGGCATGCACGAGGTAACTTCCTTCACCAACTCTGAGTTAAGATTGTTTTTTAAACTTTTATTTTAGATTCAGGGGTACACATGCAGGTTTGTTATGTAGGTAAATTGCATGTCACAAAGGTTTGGTGTACAGATTATTTCACCAACCAGATAATAAGCCTAGTAGCTAATAGGTAGTGTTTTTATCTTCACCTTCCTCCATCTCGCCCCGTCAAGTAGGCCCTGGTGTCTTTTGTTCCCCTCTTTTGTTTCCATGTATTTTCATCATTTAGTGCACACTTATAAGTGAGAACATGTAGTATTTGATTTTCTGTTCCTGTGTTAGGATGGGAACAGATAGTGGCCTCCAGTTATATCCATGTTGCTGCAAAATATATTACTTCATTTCTTATGGCTGTGCAGTATTTCATGGTGTATATGTACCACATTTTCTTTATCCAGTCTAACACTGATGGACATTAGGTTGATTCCATGCCTTTGCTATTATGAATTTTGCTGCGAGGAACATACATGTGCATGTGTCTTTATGGTAGAATGATTTGTATTCCTTTGGGTACATACCCAGTAATGGGATTGCTGGGTCAAATGGTAATTCTGCTTTGAATTCTTTGAGAAATTGCCACACTGCTTTTCATAATAGCTAAACTAATTTACACTACCCCCTGCAATGTATTAGCATCCCCTTTTCTTCACAACTTCACCAGCGTCTTTTGACTTGGTGGAGCATCATACCATTTTAGAGCAGAGCATTGGAACAGTTATTTTTTGAGTTCTCTGTTTCTGATAAATATTCTTGGAGGCCCTATTTCACTGGGCCATGTGGTAGTTGGTACTATTGGTTAATAGTGTTCCAGGTTCAGTCCTAAACTTCCAGTCCACAAAGGCGATAGCCCATCTCAGCAGCCCCAGAGCTCCCCAGGCCTGAGCCTATGGACCCTAGGCACTACATAGTGTCACTCCAATACCTAGGCTCTTGGTGCTGCAAACTTCTCCAGAACCCTTGCTGTTGGACTTCTTTCATGAATTATTTTCACTAAAAGATGTCACCTACATCCACAAACACTGTACCTTCAGAGAGGCAAACTCAGGTACATCCTTCATTTTGTCTCCTTGCTGGCACCTAGAAAGATTCTCCTTCATACATTACTTACCAACTGATATGGTTTGGCTGTGTCCCCACCCAAATTTCATCTTGAATTGTAGCTCCCATAATTCCCACGTGTTGTGGGAGGGACCCGGTGGGAGATAATTGAATCATAGGGGCAGTTTCCCCCATACTGTTCATGAGACTGTGAGTAAGTCTCGTGAGATCTGAGAGTTTTATCAGAGGTTTCCCCTTTTGCTTGGCTCACATTCTCTCTTGTCTGCCACCATGTAAGACATGTCTTTCACCTTCCACCGTGATTGTGAGGCCTCCCCAGTCACATGGAACTGTGAGTCCATTAAGCCTCTTTTTCTGTATAAATTACCCAGTCTCAGTTATGTCTTTATCAGCAGTGTGAAAACAGACTAATAGACCTACCCAGGCCAATCAGGCAGAGAAGAGGGACCAGGACTAGACAAATCCCTGGAATGCCTGGGGCGGGGAAAGTCTTTACGAAACACCTTTCATGGGCAGCACGTCTTGTACAACTACTTAATCAGTTGCTATTATGGAATATTATGCTCCAGACTATGGTGATTACTGTTTTCAACCCAGTTAAAATATGCCTTTTATAGGATTTCCTTTATAATAATAGCAATAATAATTTTAAAAAAAGATTTTTAATTAAATAAAAATAGAAATTAAAAAATAAGAAAACAAAATTAATGCGTGCATTCTGTTTTTCTTAAAAGAAAAAAAGCACTTTTTAGATGGAGATACAAAATTGGCCACATTTGTGGCAGCCTCAGGTGCTAGGTTCCTCAAAAGCAGCAGCGTTGGTCACACAGTGCGGTGCTGCTGTGGGTTGCCAAACCAGAGTGGACTAAACTCTGAAATTGGCAGTTTCTCCTGCAGACCACCCAGAAGTCTGCCTAGGCCAAAACTCTGGACCTGATGGGCTAGTGAAGCGTGTAATATACACCAGCGAGATAGACTGGTCTGGCACACATGTGTATTTTGTTTCATTTATTTTTTCATGCATTTATTCCCTGCCTCAGACAGACAGCGAGCAAGCGCAGGTAGAGAGGGAAAAGAGCGGCCTCATAAAACCTGCATCCGTGTGGTCCAAATGAGGATGATGGGATTGCGAAAGAAGCCAGCTCCACACAGTCTAGGGATGTGACTCCCTTAACTTCCTCTTCTCATCCCTCCCAACCCATGAGTGGAGCCCGCCCCAGCCCACCAGATGCACAGCCCCTTTTAATTTGCACGTGGCGCAGCATACATGCCAAATTCAAAGCTTTGCAAGTACACAAACCAAGTTCAAAATCCTGACTATGTGATTGTGTGCTAATTACGAAATCTCATCTCATTTTCGGATCTGTAAAACGTTGTTTGTAATGATGATAGAAGCCAGTGTGCATAAAGCTCCTAGCTCAGCCCGCTGTCTATACTCAGCCTCAATATTCTTAACACCAGTGATAGTAATAGCAATAACAATCATAGATTAAGCTTAGCTGTTATTCTTATTAATCATATTAATAAATACAAAGTCAGATGCCACATATTCTCACCTCTCAGTGGGAGCTGAATAATGTGTGCATGTGGACATAGAGTGTGGAGTAATAAGCACTGGAGGGAAAGGGTAGGAGGGTGGGAGGGGTGTCAAGGGATGAGAATGTAATGGGTACAATACGACGTACAATATTCATGGCATAATTACACTAAAAACCCAGATTTCATCACTATGCAATATATTCATGTAACAAGATTGCACTTGAACCCTTTAAACTTAAACAAATAAAAAAATCTCAAGAACATTTAAGTACAAAGATTTAAATTATTTGATAGGATTTCAAGTAGATTTTTTAGAAGATTTTGCATTTATTCAATGACTCTTTAACTCAAAGCCTGTAGGTAAACACCCTTGCCCCAGCCCTAGTCTTTACAGGAAGTGGCTGATATGGCTTCATGCTGCAGCATTTAAGATGAGCTAAAGCTACTAAATAAAGCTTTTCTCGGCACATTTAGGGCTAGTCACTGAGGACTAGAAGAGAACTGCAAGCTAATGCTGGCTTCCGGCATTGTTGTCGAATAAAGTTAACACCGGAGCTTCTCTCCAAGTTACAGCCACATAGCAAGATGACAATGAAAAGTCCCAGGGTGAACATTTGGGAAGCTGATAAGAGATTCAAGTTATATGAAGGTGTTCGGGAAGGATGGAGCTAAATGGTGGATGAAAATAACCTAGAGGAATGATGGCATACAGAGAGGCAGGGGACCCATGGCCTCTCCAGTGACTCATTTCTGAGAGCAACATACATGCCTGTGGCCTCATGTCACCACTGGGGAGCGCCTCTGAAAGCCTTAAAAAAAAAAAAAAATTCAAGCCAGACAAGGTAGAAATACTGGTAGAGGATATGAAAAACCCAAAATAGGTGATTGAATTGAATGTGAAGGTGAACAGCATTTGAAATAGCCTTTTTAAAAAAAAACTCCCTTGAAGGTGAACACAGGGACAAGTTACCAACTGTAATTTAACTGTAAAATGATCAGCTCTTCGAGAGTAGGTTTGACTATGGGGAATGACAGCCACAAGAAGAATCTTGCAGCTATTTTTATCTTCCCTCATCTTGACACCTGCCCTTTTAAAAGAATAAGAGAAACAGAGGCACAAAGTTAAGACTTATGGCACAAACATAGCAGATCAGAGGCACAGAGATGAGGACCGAGGAACCAGAACAAGACCTGGGTTTTGTTTTTTTAATTTCTGTTCTAGATTTATGTCCACCCATTGTCCTATCTCAGAAAATGCAGCATAGTTCCAGATTGAAGCAGAATCTGCTTGGCAGCCTGTAGTATTCACCAAATACTAATAAGGATACGCCACATTCGTGACGTGTGTGAGGATAGACAAAGGGTTTTCACATCCTATATCTCATTTGTAAAGCTTGAAACAACTGGAACCAGTAATTTGATGTTTCTCCTGAAGAGACTCCCAGGGCTGAATGTTCTGTTCCCAGGGGCCTAACGTTAGAATCCTCTTGGTGTCTGTGATGTTTCTACTGCCATCGAAGGTCAAACAAAAGGTGAAGGGGCATTTTAGGGGTTTACTGCTATTTTATCTCTTCTTTGTCGTCCACAGTACTTTCATCAGCTCCTCTGGGGAAAAGAAAAGGGAAGGAAGGGAGGAGAGGAGGGAGGGAGAAAGGAGGAAGGGGAGAAAAGAAGAAAGAAAAAAGATATGTTCCTTTCTGACACCAGAACTATTTTTAGTGCCCAGAGCAACTTCACAGAATTCTATGATGAAGCCTGGAGAAGAACACGGCTCACTCATTTGTGCTTACCCCAAGGGGAGTAAAGAAAGGAACTTGGTGAAAGGCAGGGCAGAGGCAGTCAGTCTGGATGCCAGTAACTATTGTGTGTTCCCAGAACATTAAATCAACTATGCACCTGAGTTTGCTTTTCATTAAATCACTGTTATATTCTCAAAGACTGCTATCACAGGAATTTGGGCTTTAAGCTCCTCATTTTGTAAGCGCTTCCTACATACTAATAGTATAATATCAAGATATCAAGTGAATTATTTTTGGTTGAACTGATGATTAGGAGTAAAGGCTATGGCTCCATTGATTTAAAACAGTAAGAAGCTTTCAGCACAAGTTATTTAAAAGGCTCATGAGAATTGTAAAAAGCCCCTCCAGGATTACTGTCTTTTGGTTAAAATCCCTATTACATATTTTTGTCTTCTGGGTTCAAATAATTGCATTTTCTTGGACTGAGGTCAGCCCCTTTCCAACCCTTCTGATCCGTGTGGCCCAAAGAGCTCTTTGGTGTACCATGTTTGGCTTTGAGCTGGCTCAGGCCAAGTCTAAAAGCAAGATAGCTTGTTTGGGTAAGCAAAGCAAGACGACAGTGAGACGACAGTGAGACCAGAGCCTGATCCCTTGAAGCTCTGACCATGACCTCCTTCCCTCAAAGACGCTCCCTCGTGGTGGTCACATGGGGAACCCAGTAAGATAGCATCGAGCCTGGCATGCAGATTGGCCATTACTACCAGGGACAATCAATTCCAAACATTTCCAGACATTTGTTCTACATTCAGGGATGCTTAGAGTTGGAAGGGATGTTCACATCCATCTCCCTGCCCTCACTTTACCAGTGAGAACACTGGAATCCAGAAAGATGAAATAACTGAAATCACTTTGGCTGTGTTTAATTGTATTTTCTTCCACTAAGATAAGGAATTTTTGGTGTGCTTGTGCACACACACACACACACAGACACACACAGGCACATAAATTCCAAAATACAGAATTATCTTACCTTATTTATCTTCCCTCATCTTGACTCCTCTCCTCTTAAAGTAATAGGAGAAACAGAGGCACAAAGTTAAGATTTATGGCACAAGGACAGCAGATCAGAAGCGCAGAGATAAGGAGCCAGAACAAGACCTAGGTTTTTTATTTCTGGAACAGAAATAAAATTATTTCACAAAATTATAATCACAAATAAAAAAAGTAGAATCAGACTCCTTGGATCCACTGTCCACTTTCACAAACATGATGGATCCTTTTTTTCTGATAGACTTTATTTTTTTAGAGCAGTTCTAGGTTCACAGCAAAAGTCTGCCCCCACATAAATACAGCCTCCCCAGCTATCACAAGATGGTGGGTTTGTTACCATCAGTAAACCTACATTGACTATCCTTTTCATCCAAACTCATTTAAAATGAGCTGTTCAGAGGAATTCTGTGGCCTACATGTTGTCACTTTGTAGTGAAAACACAGAAAATGTGCTGGAAACTTTAGTGAGTCCTGTAACCTTTCCTCTTTTAGTTAAACGGCAGGAAGCAACGCAGGTGAGTGAAAGTAAAGGAGATTTCGAGGAGTCTTTCCAGCTTGCAAACACGGGTGCTCTGTGAGGAAGGAAAACTCAGAGTAACTTGTTTCCTCCTCCTATGAGACGATCTATTATAGAAATGCAAGCGTGGGAAAAGGAGGGTCTAACTCCAGCTCCCCCAGTGATATTTTATCAACAATAACGTTCTCAAGGGACTTTTACAGCTAAATATGTTGGTAGTTTAGCGTCTACCAGCACCAACATGAGACAGAAAATATTCTCAGGATATTTCTGGGACTCCCATATTCCAAGGCATAGAGAGGGAAATTTGTTATCCTTTTCTCCACATGCATGATTTCATGCATAATTTTAAAAATAAGGGCCACTGCCTCCTGCTGGAACCTGGCTATTCACATAGCTGTAATGGTTTTACTAGTCGTGTGTTTGTGGAAGCGCTTTTTCTCCTCTGTGTCAGCAAACTGCATGGCGGGTGGGACTTGGAGACTTGGAATTTCACGGAGATGATTAATTACAGAGCATCTCATTGCTTTTCTCTTCTCCCTTTTCTGGGCCTTTTGCATCTCTTTCCCAGCTCTTCTCTTCTCTCTCCTCTGCACTCACCATGTCCCACATCACTACCTCACAGCTGTGGCTTCTCTCAGGAAATGCTAGGCCACAACACAAGAAGAACGGTGTTTTCATGTCACGGTTCATTTACTGCAGTCAGGGTAAAAAAACGAAAGCAAAACATTCTAAAAATGCCAAGCACTTGGAGGAATGTCTACTCACGAAACTGACACTTTACTCTGACCCCAGTCCCCTTTTCAAGAGTTTCACTTTTACAGTAACACTGAGGTAGTCACATTGACTGAAAATATAGATTCAAAATGAGTGGGTTGGAGTATTTTTGTGAGAGGTTTTTTGTATTTGTTCTTTCACTTTATTAACAGGAAGTGTGATACCCAGTAAAAACTATCACCACCTCTTAGAAAATGGAATCTAAGTGCAAATAGTTTCACCTAGTTTTCTCTTTCCTTAAACAGCTTCAGTGCCTCCTTTTCTTAGGGCAGGAGTTTAGCTGAGAGATTTCCTAGGACAAGAAACAGGGCCACATTGCACACCTGGAGATGGTAAAACTGCCTTCTTCATCCAAGCGTGCTTCCTCACCCTTACCCCTGATTTTGTTGGGAGAGAAAATAGGAAAGGGTGATGTTTCCTGCTTCCTGGGGATTGCCTACAAAGCTAACAGTAGAGAAGGATCTGTGGCCATTGTCTCAAAGGATTCCTCTGCACGTTAGACCAGCATTCAGAATATGTGGGACTCAGATCATTTACATGAGAAACTTATTAAAATACTGACTCCCAAAGGCCAACCCAGGGCCACACTAAGTCAGCCACGGGGAGACAGGGGACAGCAAATCTGTATTTTTAACAAGTTCGCCTGTGGTCCTGATAGATACCGCCTCACATGCTAAGTGGACTGCTACTGCCTTTGAGAACCTACCTTTTCCATCTTTCCATGCCCAATGCCAATGTGTTCAATGTATGTTTCTTGGAAGAAGGACTACTCTTAGACATGTAAAATGACTTCGTGGCTCATGCATGGAAGGATTCACCCTAAAGCGAGGTTTCCAATGGAGAGAGGGAAAAGCCACACAAAGACTTCTCAGGGATGCTGGATCAAAGCTTTGCTTTCTGGATGTTCTGTCGTTGGTCTCACTCATGTCAGCTGCCATCTGACGTCACTGTTCTGTATTTGTCAGGAGCAGACGTGAAGAGAGACCCCCATCAACAGCCAGCAGCATGGCCCTGCCTCCTGCAAGTCTTTCTAGGAAGCAGTTGTATATAAATTATAAACAAACAAATAATGTTTCAGAACCTTATGTTAGTCACTGCACTGAGTATTTCAGGAAAAGGAAAGGGGCTCATTCCAGTCCATTGCTCCGCATCCGCTAGGGAAGTGGGCAGCCTGCTGTGGGAGGAGATGCTGTCTGGGGAGCCGGGAGCCCTGGCTCTAGTCCCACTGCAGCCCCTGCATCACTGTGTGACCTTGGACAGGTCACTGCCCGTCACTGAGCATTTGTTTGCTCATCGTTAAAATGAGGGGTGAACTGCAGAGGCCCTGCAGTCCCTTTGAGCGACAGGACCATAAGCTTCTGTGTGAATGTGAAATGTGTTTGCTATGACCCCTCTGAACATTGACCAGTGGGTCCCCATGAACTCTGGAGCTCCTGAGGAAGAAGCCCAGGGGACTGAAATAGCATTGGTGAGACACTTCCCACCATCACTGGAGCTCTCAGCTTTATTTCCCTTTTGAAAGAGCCGGTTAATATCTTTTAGGGTAAGATTTGTATTTCTTTCTTGCCCAAAATGGAGCCAGAGAGGGACAAAATAAAGAAACAAAAATGTCCTCAAGAATATCCAAAAAGAACAGAAGTGCAGAAAAATGATGCTTAAAATTTAAAGCTCTTGAAAACATTTGGCAAAACGCTGGGTTCTCCCTGCATGTTCAACGTTAGGAATTTTCACATGAGCTCACAGTGTTCCCAGGGCCTACCGCACCCTGGGCCCCTCACATCCTCCACCTCGAAGGATGTCGTTCCCAGCAGCGGATCTGTGCCTCGCAGTACCGTCTGCAGCTGCCATTTGCTTAGTCTGGGAGACGTCCAATTCCTCCCTCAAGAGAGAATCACGCTTTCATTTTCCCTTTGAGGTAGCATGTCCCAAATTACACAGCCAAGGTCTTCATCCCAAGGGGGAAGGTTTATTCTCCACAGGATCTGCAGACAGTGAGAAAATGTATCTGATCTGGAAAACTGTGGTTGAACAATTGTGTAAATGTAATTGAAATCCATGTTTTTCCAGATGAAAATGGACCTCCCTTCACAACATGAGATTGAACGCATTTAGGAGACTCAGAAAATCTTGGGTTGTCTGATAATTTCCCAATATTGCTTTTCTTCTCCTCCTCCTCCTCCTCCTCCTCCTCTTCTCTTACCTTGGTCCTATTTGGGACCAAAAAAAAAATCCCTGGGTCAGTAATTTTACCCATTCCCATAAATATGACTTTTTGAACCTCCCAAGAGGCAGAAAGGAAGCCAAATGTGATTACTCAGCCTCTAAAGTTTCATCATGTGGTGATTCATCAAAGGAGCTCAAGGTACTGTGCATTGCTGAACTTGAATATGCCTTCCAAGAGGCTCCTACCATGTTGCTTTCATGAAGAAACAATGATCCTTGAAAGGGAATTTCACACTGGGACAGAGCGACTGTGCTGCCTGCTTTCTCTGTGTTCCCTCGATCAGGACTGATAGCTCCCTGAATAAGTTTAATCCCACCTTTCCTCGTCTTCTCTCTCTCACTTTAGCAATTCTTCTGGAAATGATGCAACCCTTGCCTATGTTGTGCCTGCCTAGTAGTAATTTTTAGAATCATTTTCAAAGATCATGGGGCCATCAAAATTTTTATTCTGTTTAAAGTCCCTGCTTGGCCACTGGCCAAGTAACCTTGGGCGAGTCAGTTAATTTCTCTGAGCCTCTAACTCAGCAATTCTCGATCTTAACTGTACATGAAATTTACCTGGGGAACGTCAATAAATACGGATGCCTGGGCCTCGTCTTTACAGATGTTGATTTATTTGGCTTGGGACTGACCCAGCATCTGTATTTAGAAAGCTTCCTAGGCATGTCCTTGGTGTGCAGCCAAGGTTGCTAGCCACTTCCCCAAGTCCTTGTTTATCAAAATGCAATTCTTAAACTGGCAGCATCAGTATCACCTGGACACCTGTTAAAAATGAAGAGTCACAGGTCCCACCCCAGGCCTGCAGCAGCAGAATCTGCATTTCAACAAGATCCCAGGTGATTCGTAGGCACATCATGCTAAGAGAAGCACTGCTCAAATCCTTGTCTGTTAAAGGTGGATGATAATAGTCAATATGCAATGAGCTCTGTGCTCCATGTTTTCCCCGGTGTAATCGCAGAAAGGTACAGAGGAGAAACTGCATATTCACCTATGTATCTCTGGAGACCTTAGCCTATTTCAAACAGCTGTGGTTATAAGATCTGGTGGGTTTGTTGGCTTGGTTGCTGTCCTTTTATGTGGTTTTCTTAAAAGGCTGATTGTTACATTGATATAGCTGTACAAGACCATTCTACGAGTTTAGTATCTTCCTCTGATCTCAGAAATTGGGCCTCCCTCTAATTATTTTAAAAATGTGCCTCCTTCTTCTATCACATTTTAGATTGATTTGTGGGGTTCTACATCAACTCTAACTGGCAGACTTAAGAAACTGTATGCAGTGGTTTTTAGGATGGGGACAAGTAAATAGGTAAACCAGATGCCGTATAAGTTGGGGTCAGCTAGTCAGACAAGTTTCTTTGCAGCAATCAGCAAACTATGACCCACGGGCCAAGCCACCTATTTTAATAAATAAAGCTTTATTGGAACACAGCCCTGCTCATTCATTTAGATATTGTCTAATGCTGTACTGACAGTACAATAGCAGCACTTATTCACTGTGATAGAGACACTATGTCCTGCAAAGCCTAAAATAATACTACCTATCCTTTCAGAGAAGATGTTTGCCCATCCCTGGTGTAGAGTGACCCCTAAATGAGGCCAGGGTTGAGTGTTTGCTGACCATCTGGGCCCATATTTTTAGTTGGTTCCATAGTCCAGTGTACGCCCCTAATCCCAGGCAGATTTTGAGTAGCCGTGTGGTTACATGGAGCCAGGCAGAGGGCCCAGAAGTGATCTATCTGCATTGTAGGCACAGATAAGAACAAAGAGAGGTTCATTCTTGTCTATGGACAGCAGCATTTTTCTGTCAAGTTGTTGGAAGTATTGCCTGAGTGTCCACCTAAAATGGTCCCGTCATAAATTAATGCCTTTCTAAATAGTATGAGAAAGGGTCCTAGCATGAAAATTCTGAGTCAAACCTAGGAACACAAAGATTTTCAGGCAAGATGGAAAGCAAGCACTACTTAGGAAAAGTGAAAGGTAAATTAATTTGATTACCAGTCTTTTTCAAGCAAGAGATTTCTTTCAGGGAAAGTTTTAAGCACTTGGAATATAGATATTAAGCCAATTTTGGATTATATCAAAGAGTTCGTAAACTAAGAGCGTGTGTTCTTCTCTCTCTTTTTTTGTTCTCGTCAATAAGAGATGGAGAAATCTAGAGTCATGTAAGATTTTATCTCTGTTCTCCATCTGAGACTCAGTCATTGCAAACTATGAGACATTAATGCTTTGTGCAACAGGAATTAAAGAAGGGAGAGGTGGATAAGAGTAGGCTGAAAAGATCTCCCCAAACAGGTTCTGGAAACTGGACTTTCCTTTGACTATTACCTGATATTTTATTTTTTCTTTTATAATTCTTTTGGGCCCCTTTTTTCATCCTTTCCTGGCTTTGGTTTCTTCCAGTAAGTGCTTATGAGGCCAAGAAGTTGGTCACTGAAGGCTTTAACAAGGCCCATGGATGGCAGCTGAATTAAGCTGAACTGTAGTAATTATCCATCACCTAATCTTATTCAAATGGTGCTTCTAGATCTGCAATGGTGATAAATCGTGAAAGTTCCAAGTAGGGGGAATAAAAGAACAACAACAAAAAAAGATACTAGCAGTCTTAGGTCTGACAGATTGTTCAAATTATATTCTTGCAAGTTTTTATCAAAATGGAAAATGTGAAGTCTTTGCCTAATCTCTCTGTACACAGTTTTTGTTGCCAGTTTATTCTCTGTGGTGTGGGGCTGGCTCAGCTGTTGGTCTCTGGCATGGAAATACCAAAATGCAGCTAATCTGCCTTATGAGCAGAGCTCAAAACATGTGATTTAAAATCTTATGATAGCTGCATAGAAATAATGATGCCCTTGTGTCGAATTGTTGCAAGAAGTAGATTATTTTTCGAAAAGGTTTTTGTTTCCTTGTAATGTTCTGGAATTTTTTATAAACAAAATCAGTTTGGTGGTTTTGACTGAATTGACCAGTAATGAGTTTTGCTATGAGCGAATTTGATGTCAGGAGATTGCAAGAGAAGTAACAGATGTGAGGATCTCTGTTTACAAGAAAGACACTTTCCTCTTTGGCCACTGCCTGTGAGTTTGGCCACTGCCTGTGAGTTATGAGCGAGGTTAACGTTTTCTTTTCTCTGTATGTTTACATGAAGTTTCTGGAAATCATTGTGAGGATTCTGTACATGACAAGATTTTCCCAGGGGCGATAGATGAGGGATTTAGAGATGAAATTGGTCTGTGCATCAGGGATGGGAAAGGATTCCAGGGTCTGCATCTGCTTTATGAATTAATATCGGTATACATTACCCTCTTAATATAGCGCTGAGCCAGGAAGTCTTGTGAGCCACCGAATTAGCTGTAAAATACCTCCCTTAATTTTTTACTACAAATTTCTTCCACTTCATTTCTAACTTTGAAGTTTTAGGTAAAGATAGTTTCTCGACTCATATTTTGCCCTTTTCCAGATTATGAATTAGATGCAGTCATGGCTATAAATCTCACTAATGGCCATTGCTATACAGCATCTTATGGCCAGCATCTGAGCGTGCAAGCTCTCTGTGCTAATCCTGGGATTCCAGTCAGCCATAAAAACAGCGGCTTAAGAAAGTTTGCATTTTTCCCCTCTTGTCAAGCTAAAATAAACCCAATTTTAGAAGATGTGCAGTTCCTATCCCTTCCTGATGAATCCCAAAAGGAAATCAGTGCATCAGTGCATTGTCCTTTAGTTGCACTTCATACATTTTCCTGAGAACTTGTGGCCAAAGTAGTAAATGAAATATGTAAGACATTGGGCAGTTTGCAATGCCCTTCAACTCATCTGTCTTAATCCCTGCAATAACCCTAAGAGGAGGGCATTCTGTCTCTTACTAATCAGGAAACTGAAGTCCATGGAAGCTAAGTATGTTCCCCCTGGGATTGCACAGCTAAGTAGCACAGGTAGGATTCAAGTTCAGATCCTCTGACTCCAACTACCATTCCCTATCCACTGCAACAGGCTGCTTATGTATAGGGGAGCATGCAGTGAAGATAGCCAGTGAAGCCAAGTCCAAATGCATAATGGAGAAGCCTGTGCAACTGTTAGGATGGAGAAACTGTTAGGATGGTGGGAAAGGAGAATGGGTATACAGGGAGGAGAGAAGGAGAGAGAAAGGCCATTTTAAAAAAAGGAAATCATTACTTCGAGTCAAGCCCCTTATAGAAGAGCTCACCCTCTTTCTGTTTTCTGATGCTCCCCACATTGCCTTTATCAAGATTTGGAAAGATTTATTGAAACTCGGAAGGTATAGGGTATCTTCTGTAGTTCCCTCTATATTGTTTTTATTACCTATAAAGAGCCAGAGAGGAATATGTTAAGCTTTGCAACCCAATGGTCTCTGTCACAGTCACTCAACTCTGACATTCTATCGTGAACGCAGCCATAGACATACATAAACACATGAGCATGGCTGTGCTTCACTAACATTTATTTACAAAGAAGCAGCCAGCTGGAGACCACCATTTGCTGGCCCCTGCCTTAAAACAGTGACTTCCAACCTCAGCTGTACATTACAACCACCTGGGGAACATCAGAAAATACCAGTGCGCCCTGGTTCTTCCCTACAATAATGAAATCTTTCTAAAGTAGAGTGCAGGTATCAGTATAGATGTTTAAAGAATGCCATGAAATTTTAGTGTGAAAGTAAAATGAAGGACCACTGTCCTAGATTCTGAAACAGTGGACTTCAAATTATGGTTCCTGGGACAACAGCGTCAGCATTCCCTGGCAACTTGTTAGACATTGAGTTCTCAAGCCCCATTCCAGACCTACGGAATCTGAAACTCCAAGTGGGGCCCGGAAACTGTGTTAACAAGCCCTTCAGGTGGTGCCAAAGCACAACCAGGTTTGAGAAGCACAGGTCTGGGACCTAGAGAATAAGCATTCAGCCCCAGAGCCCTCGCTTGAGTGTCTTCCTGAGCGCATCGGGTGTAATGTTCTAGAGCCAGCCCTGGACCTTCCATCGGAAATCCAGCGTTAAGCTCTGCCCTTTACTTCCCCTCCCTAAGCCGCAGAGTCTTCATCTATAAAAAAAGTAATATTAATATTTGTACCTAATTTATAGCTAATTGATGGTGGCTGGATGATTAAAGGTATGTGAAGGCAGTCAAACTATTAGACACCATGCAAATGCAACTATTTATTAATACTGTGATTGTAACTAACCCTTCAGAGGTAGAAGTACATGCAGTTATTATTCATGGGCTTGGTCCATGACTCTCAGTCCAGGAGTGTGCTGTGGCCCAAAGGGTTACTACTAAGCATAATCTAGAAAGTACTTAAGAGTGAGTTGTCTTATCCTTACCAAAACCATAGTGGTTCTGCCCCCTGGAGGGCAACAACGCTATAAAGGGAAGAAAACAGGACCAGAAAGAAGTCCCTATGGAGATAAGGTGATAGGGAGGATACTACCATACGAAAGCAGGAAAAAGCCCTTCGAATTAAGGTGGATAGGATATGCTGAATGTCCACAAACCCTTATAGGAAGTGGGCAGTGTAAACCGTGTACCCTCCTGGGATCTTTTTCCAGTAGTCTCCGAGCCACACTGGGTGGTACACCTTGATATATAATCCTTGCCAAGAAGTAGTATCAGTTACAATCACAAGCATATTCAAAAAGGTCTAGAGACCTTTATGAATAACACACATAATGTGTTCCTTAGACAATCTGGGACACTTCAGGGGCAACTTTATAGTCTTTTAGGTTTGACATCTAATAGGATAAATAGTTGATATAAAATGTCCCTTAAACGCTGTTTTAGAATATACAGTCCTGAAAGAATCAGGACCTAACAGTGGGGTGATTCTTGAGTTCTTGTGAGACGAAAACCAAGACACTTTGCAAGCTATCTATTGTTTTATACGTGTGTGGATTTGAACTGAATGTTTCTGAAATAAAGACCCTTTGGGAATCAACTATCTTATAGAGACTCCAGAGTTATTATCTGAACTTAAGGGAGAACATCCATGCCAAAATCAGCACCATCTGTTAAATTCCCTCATCGTTCTCTTCCTATCTTACTGAAAGACCCTGCTCTCTTCACTGTTGTGATTTTTTTTTTCCTTCTTGTTTGGTCATCTGCAGCATAAAGGGTGCAGAGAGGAGAGTCAGAGAGAAGTGTGTCAATCTTTACTTGGACAGAAGCCCAGGAAGTGTTAGTTAGACATTTTCTTATGTAGATTGGATCGTCATTTTTGTGAGTAAAATGCCCTGCAAAGCATCTTGCTGGTAGATGCTGGGAAAATGTTGAGGCAGGTTAAAATGAGCCATGACACACCAGAGCCGCAGGTGTAGCATTTAGAGTCCAGTGAGGGGGGATTACCTCCTGTTGTTCTCCTGCTAGCTTTGCTGAAATTGTTTAATCCCAAAGGATAAATCCAGGCTGCTTTTCTCAGGGCCCTATAACTGCCTTAGTATATAGAGCTGTTGAAATATGAACCAAGCAGGGTGTGAACTAGCTCAAAATATGCTGATTTCCAGATGTTCTTTGATTCCCTCAAACACTGATTGCCCCCAAAGACCATCCTGAGTTGTGGATGCCAGTGATTCCTCATGTTCCTTTCCATGATCAAGGCAATAATTTTAAAGCCCCGTAGTCTTCTCATGAGCCTGTGTCTGGGTCTTGTCTAGGTCATATTTTACTTCTCAGTATGAAAATTGCAGAGTCTCACTGGATTGCACTGTAAAATATCTGCACATCAGTAGCGGTTTTTTAATTTGTTGCTCTTCCCAGGATGGAGAATCTTTCAGAAATATGAATGAAGGGTTGGTGCTCAATATAGTGACCTTCTGTGAAAGAGAGGTCGTGGAATATCTACTTTCTCTGCAACAACAACAAATAAAGTAAAAACAAAGAAAGTAAATGTGAGCATGTTTTAGGGAAAGTAATCAAAATCCCAAATCATTGAATTTATGTTTACAGAAGAAAAAAATCATTTGTGAAGCAGACTTACCACTCACACTATTATTGCATTCCAAAACTTCATTATCTTAAGAATTAAAAAAATATATAAATCCAGAGTGTGAATACATTGGGGATCACAGATGCTAATGCTTCTAGGAGGTTCTTTTGAATTTGTTTTATGATATCTTAGTAAAATAAAGGCTCATAGAAACCCTTTTAAGTGGTGGGTTAAATATCTACCACTGGAAAGGAGGTACGACAAGGAGGAAAAAATTTTTACCCCTCCTTCTACTTTCACCCTGTTCAGAAACAAATCTGCGGCCACCAACCTCAGCATCCCCTGAGCCTTTGAACCAACACATTTGCCCTCATTTCTATGCGGAGAAATGATACAGAACTCTTTAGAGAGAACTCTTCAAAAGACCCGGATTTTGATTCACATGGCAGCTCTGACTCATTGGCAGGGATTTTCATGTATTGAAGCCTCAATATTCTCATCTGTAGGATGCAGTAAATAGCGCCTGATGAGGAAATGTCCATCGTCAAATAAAACTGTAAATTTTATTTCATCTAAATTCACATCCTGGTTAGGGGTGAGGGCAGAGTCAAGACGAGCTGCCAGGGCTGGTAACAAAGATAATACATTTAATTCATGATATACATTTTTTTTCTTTTGTTTTTCTTCTTTGAGGTGGAGTCTCCCTCTTTCGCCGAGGCTGGAGTGCAGTGGCTCAGTCTCGGCTCACCAAAACCTCCATCTCCTGGGTTCAAGCGATTCTCCTGCCTCCACCTCCCAAGTAGCTGGGATTACAGGTGTGTGCCACCACACCTGGCTAATTTTTGTATTTTAGGCAGAGGAGGTTTCATCATGTTGGCCAGGCTGGTCTCAATCTCCCGACCTCAAGTGATCCACCTGTCTTGGCCTCCCAAAGTGCTGGGATTACAGGCGTAATTCATGATATACTTAAAAGGGTAGTTAGCTGTGTTTTTCAAATTAATCAGATCTACATTTAAATAATAATATCCAATGGGAGAAGACACAGAAAGCCCTCAGAACTAGGCCTAGTACACAGTGAGGCACCTGTGAACATTCACACCCATTTTCCTTCCTCTTCACGCCTGTGCCATCTGCCAAGTCGTCCATCTCATGAAACACCTGAGGCATTCCGTGACCTTCGAGGGCACACGATAAGTCTGGACAAAGGTGATTCGCTCACGTTAAGACTTTCTGCCCTAGTGATTGCTGCTGCCTCCTTTCACTTGTTTACCTGTTGTCTCTGCATTGCAGTGGATTTCTTTTCATGAGCATTGCAATTGAGGTTCTTCCTTAGCAATGATCATTTTAAAAAATAGAAATCACACTTAGATGGTAAAATCTCACTTTTGGGCCACAGATGTGGGAGATAATCACAGCCTCTTCCAGGGATTACTAATTAGTCAATTCCTAGTAATCTCCAGGGATTACTAATTACCAGAGATTCCTAATCTGCTTCTGGGTGTGACTGACACCAGAGAGTTTGGGGGAACCCACAAGCAGCACCCAATGCAAACAGGGACTGAGAAGCCACTGCTCCAGGAGCAGAGGTGGCGAATCCTGCTTGCCAGCACCATCTCTGCAGAGAGCAGAAACTCCTCTGCTTGCTCCCTCTACCCCAAGTGACATCCTTGAGTTCACGCCACTCCTGCAGAGAGTTACTGCATCTACCACATTCAATGCTTACGCCATATTTGGTCCTGAGGTTTTCTGACCAGCCATGGTCCATTTTTCCCAAGCGCCCCATCATGACAGCATTCCATTGAGGGTTTGCTCTGAGAAAACCATACTGGTGATGGCCAGCCTCTACTGAGACCTAACCATCTGCCGTGAATGAATATATTCATTCATTTAATCCAGATAACAATCCTGAATTTTACAGATGAGGAAATGGAGTCTGAGTGGCCAGAAGAAATTTCATGAATTTTAGAAGTCCGTAGTAAACCCATGTAAAATGCCTTGAGGAGAGCCCAGCCAGGAACTGGTTTCTCTGTCACATACTCGAGGCTGAATTAGGGACTGAGTCATGGTGGGAGATGGCTAATGTTTTGGAAATGGCCCTAATACCAAGCTGGTCAGCTTTCTATCTTGCCATTGCCCATAGCTAGAGAAGGGAGTGAGGCCATGATCTCTGTCTGAAATGAGGCATTGTGCTCTAGCCATTGACCTAGCTGGGTAAACGCTGAATAAGTTAGTTAAAGGCTATTACCATGGGTTCAGTGTGAAGGAGTGTTATTTTAGGAGTTTTCTTTTTTTTTTTTTTTAAGAGACAGGGTCTTGCTCTGTCACCCAGGCTAGAGTGAAGTGGTGCAAACACGGCTCAGTGCAGCCTCAACCTCCGGGGCTCAAGCAGTCCTCCAGCCTCAGCCCCCCAAGTAGCTAAGACTACAGGTGTGTGCCACCACAGCCAGCTAATTTTTATATTTTTATAGAGACAGAGTTTTGCCATATTGTCCAGGCTGGTCTTGAACTCCTGAGCTCAGCACCTTGCCCACCTCCGCCTCCCGAAGTGATGGGGTTACAGGCATGAGCCATTGCACACGGCCTATTTCAGGAGTTTTCTTTCCCAGTCACTCCCTTCCTAATACTTGCTGTCATTCATAAGTTACATGATGTAACTTATCTCTTTGACTACTCACTCGGGGCCTGTGATAGTCAGGGATAAAGCCTCAGGAAATTTACCACTAAAGAGAAAATAAGTTGAATGTGAATATTTTGCAACTCAGTGTCAGTGTTATATTGGAACTTTGAGAACAGGAATGCATGAAAAGATCAAAAGGGTGGAGGGGGATGATCTTTGTAGGTCAAAGTAGTAAAATAAAAGTGAGCTGAAATGGAGTGAAATAGTAGTACTTTGGCTCTAAATTTTCTACGAAGAATGATCTATGGAAACTAATATCTGCACAATTTTTTAAGTTTGCAACCTGCATACTTTCCTTTCCTTTCTTTCTTTCTTTTCTTTCTTTCTTTTTTCTTTTTTTTTTTTTTTTTGGATGGAGTTTTGCTCTTTTTGCCCAGGCTGGAGTGCAATGGCACAGTCTCGGCTTATCTCAACCTCCGCCTCCTGGGTTCAAGCAATTCTCCTGCTTCAGCCTCCCAAGTAGCTGGGATTACAGGCATGTGCCACCATGCCCGGCTAATTTTGTATTTTTAGTAAAGACAGGGTTTCTCCGTGTTGGTGAGGCTGGTCTCAAACTCCCCATCTCAGGTGATCCGCCTGCCTCACCCTCCCAAAGTGCTGGGATTACAGGCATGAGCCACTGCACCGGCCTAATTTCTACGTTTGCTAAAATATATAAATCATGAGAAAATTCTCATTTCTCCAGAAGGTGGTACCCACTCAGTTGCTTGTAGGTATCATAAAGGTAAAGAATGGTTAAATGGCAACTGGGAGAAACTGAAAACTCATGGTAATAGCAGGACTGGGATTTGGGGAAAAATATTTTCGTTGTGGAGTAGTCATGTATTACTGGAAAATAATCCACCACGAAGTATGGATGTTGCTTGTTACCTGTGTAACTCCTCCGAAGAACATTCCCAAAGATTTAGAAAAAAAATGCATCTACCGATTATCAAGAATTAGAAAATTAAAAAAAACCCAAAGGAAAGCCAGGGAGCTACATTGAGGTCATTCCATTCCCACAGCTCTGTTTGTGCAAATTACAAGACCGAAATTCTAGAGGCATCACAGAATTATTTGGCCTTGGGGAGATCCTTCTTCTTTAAAGGCTGTAAAATTACGTTCATCCTGAACACCTCCGAAGGCGTGTCTATATTGTGATAGATACATGTGTATACACGATGTGTAACTATAGAGGTCACTATGTATGTAAAATCGAAGAAGGGTTCTATGTAAATAAGACTTTAAATAGTGTCATGGTACTTAAATGGAACCACTGTACAAGATTCGTAAGTTTCAATTACAAATATTAACAGTTTAATAAATGGAGACAAAGAACACTCTGGTTTCTTTTTGTTCACAATGAAAAATGAGAAAAGGATTATCCAGAGTGCAAATATTTGCTACAGAGGAACATTTAATACATGTCTGTATAAAAGGTTTTAATATACTCCCCTTGCTAACATTACTAAATCCTATTTAAAGTATTTAGTACTTCAAATAGTCTTTAGTATCTCTGACCTCATTATTCAGAAACATCTGGAAGGCAATAGGAAAAAAAGGTAACACTGGCGTTATCTTCTGTTGTTACCTCTTGCTTCTTAGGTATTAATTTGTAAAATGATGGGAAAATCCTTTCCAAATGCACAGGTTATCATTATTGAATGACAAAATAAAATAATAGCTGATAGCTAATATTTGTTGAGTATTGACTCTCTCCTAGGCACTTCTATACTAACAGGTTCTGTAACTTCATTGGGCAGATGAAAAAAAAACGTATTTGAAGTCTCCTTCTCAACTCAGGTTAGCAGTAGTTTGCTTTCGCCTCTTAGCTTGTTCCCTAATGATGCTCTAAATATCATGTTAAAAATTGTTACTATAGGCTGGGTGTGGTGGGTCACGCTTGTAATCCCAGCACTCTGGGAGGCCAAAGCAGGTAGATCACTTGAGGCCAGGAGTTTGAGACCAGCCTGGCCAACATGGTGAAACCCCGTCTCTATTAAAAATACAAAAAAAAAAAAAAATTAGCCAGGTGTGGTGGTGCGCACCTGTAATTCCAGCTACTTGGGATGTTGAGGCAGGAGAATTGCTTGACCCGGGAGATGGAGGTTGCCATGAGCCAAGATTGCACCATTGCACACCAGCCTGGGCAACAAAAGTAAAAGTCCGTCTCAAAAAAAAAAAAAAAAAGATTGTTACTATGCTAAACAATATATCATCAAGATGAACCTTAAATTTTTATTGGATTCAGTCTAATATTTTCAAACAAAATGGCAGCTCATTTTTTAAAATTCAAAGGAACATATCTTTTGTAACTTGAATAAATCTCAAAGCAATTTGGAAAATGGATAAGGATTACAGTGACATATAATTTCCCCGAGTAAGGTTTCAGTTCACAGACCAGCAATTAATGAATGATATTAATAATGCATTAGGACTGACAATAGAAATCATTTTATACCTCACATTATAAAACTGAGTCAAGGGTAAATAAGTTATGTAATGTAGGAAATATCTGGGAATTAGTAACAAGACACTGATAATTTGGGGACAGTTAAAGGTGTACCATAAAACAGTGTTTCTCAAAGTAGGGTTCCCATAATATCACTGCATCGGAATCACTCAAATACTGTTAAAATGCAGATCATGGGTGCCACCACAGGGATTCTACATCAACATCTGCCTTTTAAAATAAACATCCTAGGTGCTTCTTCTCACTATGAGAAAGCACTTTGAGGAACTAGTATTTATTTCATTCCAGTAGCTGAAAGTATACTTTTTGGTTATTTAATAGAAAGCACTTCTGTGGGTTGAATTGCGTTCCCCAAAAAAGATATGTTGAAGTCCTAACTTCCACTACCTGCGAATGAGACCTTAATTGAGAATAGGGTCTTTGCAGATGTAAGCAAGTTCAGATGAGGTCGCATAGGAATAGGATGAGCCTTGAATCCAATGACTGGCTTCCTAATAAGAAGGGAATTTGGACACAGAGACCCAGAGGAGACACATATAGAGGAAGAACACCGTGTAAAGACAGAGGCAGAGATAGCAGTGATGCAGCCCTCAGTCAAAGGATGCCCAGGAGCCACCAGATGTTAGGAAAGAGCAGTGCACAGATCCTCCCTCTGAACCTCCAGAAGGAACCAACCTGGTCAATACCTTCAGACTCCAGGCATCCAGAAGTGTGAGAGAATACATTTCTGTTGTTTTAAGTCACCCTGTTGTGGGACTTTCATGGTAGCCCCGGGAAACTACACAGGCACAAAGCTAAGAACTGGAATCACACAGGGAGGTTCTTTCTGCATCTGTCACTCCCTGGTGCACTGTCTTCTCTGGCCCTCAGTGTTGGGAACTTTATCAGGAGGTTGCCTCCTGCACTTCGGGGTCCCTTGTGCTTCTCCCTCCTGTCTCTCCTGTGAGCCCATCCTCAGTCCTAGACTGTCTCGCCATCTCCCTGTTCAACACTTCGAAGAGCAGCTGTCCAGGGTTACAGTTGATTTTGCCTGCCACTCTCCCAAAAGAGATTTGAGGGATTTCCTGATTCACTGGATGGCCGATGTCACCCTGAAATATGAGGTTTTTTAAAAATTAAACTTGAAAACATATCTGAAAATCTCATACCCTGCCAGAACTGATTAAAAGTGAGAAAGGCAGAGAATAAAGTAACACAGAAGTGATCCTTGTCATTTTTGCCAGATTACATTTCCCCCATGTAGCAACGAGGTGTCTGTCACTCCGGGATCATCCACTTTGAGGGCAGGCCGAGGGAAGGTCATTTTGGTTTTCATTGATTCTATGGCTCTGGCATTACTCATAAGGATTTACGGTATTTAACCCACCAGGAGAAGCCCTGAACTATAAATGACTTTCCTTTGGCCAGGAGAGCCTGCCGTATCATAAGTGACACCGGCTACGTGGGTTCATTCACAGCCATCTCCAATGAAGCCCGCAGCCTTTGCCTCTGCACAAAAGCACACGGCCTCTCATTTCATGGGGCTGATCCCTCCTTTGGCTCTGAAGCAGCATGAGGTTGTTTAGCTTACTAAGTAGGGTAATCCAGATACAGGGAGAGATGAAGAACCGAGTGCATAGACTCATGCTGTTCATTTCACGTCAGCATCCTCCATGACCAAAACTGGGAATAAGAAAATGAAAGTTGAAGAGCATGAAATAGGGAAAATCGAAAATTAAGGCTAGGATTATTAAGGCTTATGAAGTGGTCTCGCATGTGTTACAAGGGGCTCAGGACACATCAGAGGCACAGGAAATATATTTGCTGAAGAATAAGGGAATGAATCAACTTTGAGAGCTTGTTTAAAACTTATTATTATTATTTTTTTAGAGGCAGGGTCTTGCTCTGTGGCCCAGCCTGGAGTTCAGTGGCACAATCACAGCTCATTGCAGCCTCAACTTCCCCAGGCTCAGGTGATCCTCCCACCTCAGCCTCCTGAGTACCTGGGACTACAGACGTGTGTCATCAGGTCCAGCTAATTTTTGTATTTTTTGTGGAGACCAGGTCTCACTATGTTGCCCAGGCTGGTCTCGAACTCCTGGGCTCAAGTGATCCTCCCGCCTCGGCCTCCCAAAGTTTTGGGATTACAGGTGTGAGCAACTGCGCCCAGCCCATCATTATTATTTTAACTAAAAACTTTTCATGCTCAGAAAAGAATTAAGGATGTTTTAAACACAGGATTAATGTTTATTGATGGTGTTCTCACAACCAATAATTTGTGGACCCAGGACTAAAATGGGGTCAGAGGCAAAAGGAAAGAAATCAACAATATTGAACTTATCTTTATGGAAATTTTTGATATTTTATTTATCACATAAGCAAATGCCTCCCATAACTCCCGGGCTCTGCCCTATGTGAACCTTTAGAAATGTAAAGGATGTTTTGTTACGGGGAGAATGTGAACATTCAGGTTTGAATTAACATTGAATTTGGAAGGAAAAGCCCCTTGGAACCAAGGAAACAGTCTCCCACATGAGCTTGAAATGAAACAACGGTCTTCATGAAGCAGTCTCAGTCTCACGAGAGGGATGATTTTCAATTCACAGACTTTTCTTTTCCCCGAATCTGAAAATCTGAAAGTTTGCCGGACTCATGAAAGTTTGCCCGTTCGTGCACACAAAAGCATCCTGAAGCTTCATGACTCTGAGAATTACACTCTTCATGACTGGTCATTGCCCCAAAATGAGTCAAGGACATGTCTGCAGAGAATATCAGAGCAACAGACCGAATCCTTTCCCAGGAGTATCTCCAGCCCCCGCTAACACAGAGCATTTATTGTTTGCACACTATTTTTAGTATTCGGTCACTGACACTGTCTGCAACTGTTACTTAACCCTTTCTTTGTCGATATGCTCTGTCAATAATAGGCAACTCTGTCTCTATAAGGATAAAAATTACACTTTGAAAAGATTCTACTAGGGGAAGCCCATGGTACTTATTCAGTATATTCTGGATTAATCCATGAATTAACTGTAAATTCCTCTGCTTTAGCTTTTCTCTTTGTCGAATTAAATTGGTTCCCGTTTTATCCTAAGCTCTCAGAACATTCCAGGAAATTTCCTTTTTTGGAAAAATATGGGCTCCTAGCAGTCAAGTGTGACTGGGATATGAAAATAAAATATTCTCAAATTACCGCTACTATTATTACATTTATAAAACAAATCTATTGACTGGCCTATATTTATAGAATCTCAAACGTTTGAAGTATATAATAAAATTCACTCTGTTTCTCAATTTAAAATCTGCTGGCAAAAAGCACTTAGTCAAATTATTTCAGATTTGTCAGCCTGTAATGTCTCAGAAGACACCTGCAGGTCAATAATTTTCCATCTTTCTTAACCTGACACCAAGTAATATATATTATATAATATATATTAATATGTACTATATAATATATATTAAATATTTATCTAATATATGTATTTTTTGCCCTGTAATAGTATCGAATACAGGGCTGTGTACTTTAAGAAAACTGAGATCCAAAAATCTGATTTTGGGGGGAAAAGAAAAAGTCATACTTGCTTTGCAAAAGAATTTAATTTAAATAGCAAGCTCCCTCTGAGTACTTAAAATATGATTCAATTTACCCAATCATTACTAGTGCATGGCAGAGAATGTCCTGTTCATCTACTTTTATTTAAGGCTCCTCAGATCTAAGAACATGAACACGAAAGAACATGCCCATTGCAGAGTTATGATCCTTCTCTAAAAGGGGCATAGTGCCATCTACATGCTTCATGAGAAACACATGGATCTAAGTTTGCTAGAGGCTCAGACAGACCTGGTTCTGGGGATCAAGAGGTACAGTCTAGGAAAGCTATTCAGCTCTCTTGAGAACATCCACCGGTCAGGGCTGGCTCCTGGACATATGTGACAGGTTGTTGTTATTGTCGGTATCATTATTTTTGCTAAAGAGCACTGTAGCTTCCTAGGATTGCTACAACAAAGTACCACAAACTGGGTGGCTTCATACAACAGAAATGCATTGTCTCAGTTCTGAAGCCTAGAAGTCTGAAATCAAAGTATTGGCAGAAGCATGCGCCCCTTGAAGGATCTAGGGGAGAGTCTATTTCAGGCCTTCTCTAAACTTCTTGTGTTGCCAACAACCCCGGGAAATCCTTGGCTTGCAGCTGTAGCACTTGAACCTCTGCCTTCCTCATCACATGGCATTTCCCTGCATGTTTGTGTCTGTGGTCTTCTCTTATAAAGACACCAGTCATAGTGGGTTAAGATCCCACTTTACTCTGGTATGAGCCCATCTTAACTAAGTACCTCTGCAAAGATGTTATTTCCCACCTTCCATACTGAGGTTCCTGGGATTAGGACTTCCAGGTAACATTGTAGGAAACATAATTCAGCCCATAGCAGGCACTTATGATTTTTTAGACTGTGGAGGATGAGGGGAGTGTGAGTTCTTAATCTCATGACATGTTGAATGCTGCACTATGTAAGATTCCTCTGATGGGAACCAGCACCTTGCTTCACGATGTTCCACTCATGTGGATAGATGTTCTAAAAGAATCACTGGCCGGGCATGGTGTCTCACGCCTGTAATCCCACCACATTGGGAGGCCGAGGTGGGTGCATCACAAGGTCAGGAGTTAGAGACCAGCCTGGCCAACATGGTGAAACCCCGTCTCTACTAAAAATACAAAAAAATAGCTGGGCGTAGTGGTGGGCCCCTGTAATCCCAGTTACTCAGGAGGCTGAGGCAGGGAATTGCTTGAACCCGGGAGGTGGAGGTCGCAGTGAGCCAAGATCGTGCCACTGCACTCAAGCCAGGGCAACAAAGCAAGACTCTGTCTAAAAAAAAAAAGAAAGAAAAAAAAAATCACTGCAATACCTGTGTCACCCTTCGGCGTGGAAGGTAGGACACCATGGAGACAGAGGAAGGTCTTGACGAGAGAGTGAAGGAGGGATGAGACTAAGCATGAAAACAAAAATGAAGAGAGCTTACCTGGCAAGTAAGAAGTAAAGAGAGCGACACTTCCAGAGATGACTGTAAGCTTTGTCTCTCACTGCTCAACATCCTACACTTCCATCTAGTTCATTATTGTCCACATCAGCGTTTCCACTCAGAGCATAACACTAACAGAGGTGAACAGAAAGAAGCATCCTGAGTATAATTTTCCTTTTTCCCTCTTCAATACCTAGTTTGTTTATATTTCATGTTGTTCATTGGAGGTGAGCTCAAGGAACTGGGAGGTGATGTTATATTTGAGCATTTCAGAGGCACGATTCGAGGAGTTCCTGAACACTGCTATCTGAACTGTAGTGTTGATCACGGTCTCTTGTTCTTCCCAGACCCAGGATGGTTCTTCTGAACCACCCAGATCATGTTCTTCCCATACCCAAAATGGTCTTTTGGAAGTTCTGCTGATTTTTTATTGGAAATAAATGAAGTGATAAAGTCCAAAGCCTCTGCAACTTCATGTAGGAAAGATGATCAAAAAGAAACAATTGTCCTGAAAGCTCCCCTAGTTTTCAAATATAACTTACTTTTCAGGACTATGTGCTTTGATGGAGTATGATATGCCTGACAGACAGATTTTTGGTCAGCATAATTTCCTTTCAGAAGTTACCCAGCTAAATAGCATGACTAATAATTTCATACTAAAACAGAAATTGAATTTTTCTTTGAGGTGAAAATTAATCCAGTAGTATTTTTTAAATCACCTATAGACAGAAATTGACTTGACATAATGTTATATGATTTTTTAAATAATTTAGGAATATGAATGAGGCCATTGGAAAGTAAGATCTTTCCTTTTATTTTCCTTACTCGCTATGATTTATTCAAAAGTGATGAAAAGGCACCTTGTTATCAAACATAAGTGTAGAGATTTGGATGAGGACTTCTTATCAAAATAAAGCTACACAAAAACTGCAGTGGAAATATATACTCCACATTTAATCAGGCTACTTCCTTGCATAACAACCATGTTTGGGATACTTTGGGTGAAACCTGAAGGGGCCCGTTAAATGGTTCAGTTGTTCACCAAAGAGGGTGGGTACCTGATGTGTGAGAGGCAGGCATTATGAAAAGCATGCAGACGGCATCTATCTCCCATTACTGCCCAGGCTGATGAGGTTCTATGCAGCCGTTCATCTGATTCCAGCCATTGCCAAGTGCCATGAAGGGCATTACTGCATCATAAAATATAACGTGGAATTAGACATCATCCTAATTTCTAACTTCCTCTGCCTGACTGGTTGGTTGAATGGGTTTCTTTTAGCCTATAAGGGCCTTAGGATTCTTCTACACTTCTACAAAATGAGCTTTCTAAAAAGAGTATATGGTATAATATCCTCTTATGGAATATATACTCTTATGAAGTAATGACATCGTATATGGCATTGACCCTTTTGCCATTCACCTGTCCCCACTACCTTCCCCTGCATAACATACTTCATGACACAAATCTTTCACTACAGCTAATGTGATCTTCTAGACCAGCACTTCACCAACGTCAGAGTTTTTGCAAATCACGTAAAGATCTTGTTCAAATGTAGGTTCTAGTTTAGGAGGCCTGAGGTGGGGACCGAGATTTTGCCTTTCTGACAAACTCCCAGATAAGGCCAATGCTGCTAATTTCCTTGAGTGGGAAGGATCTAGGAAACTCCCCTATGTATTCCTGTTCCTATATCTTTGTTCACGTTCTTCCTTCAACCTGGAATTTCTTCCCTTTCTTCCTAGGTTTTCATACTCATCCTTAGAAACCCTGCCTTAGTAGCTACTCCTTGAAGTGGTCTAGGATGGGGCTTTCTATATCACAAATGCTTCCTCCTCTGAACTCCTACAGCACACAGTGGCTGGACCACCCTCTGACACTGCTTATTTTATCTTTCACTACTTTCTCATGCATACATCTGGAATCCCCCATCAAATGTTTAGCCCCTTGAGGACAATCTCATCATGTTCACTCCTGGCCTTTCCCTTAAATCTCAGATTTGCAATTCCAACCACCTGCTGCCTTATTAGAATCCAAATTCAACAGAGCAAAAACGAAACACCCTACCTTCTTCCTCAGAAAATGTGTTCAGTCTCAGGTACTCCCTTCTCAGAGAGTTGCATTTATTTATTTTACAAATACCTGTTTGTTTTAACAAATACATGTACCTACGATGGACCAGGCACATGGTGATGAACGGAGCATATGTGTTTTCATGATGCTTGTCTGAAACCTGTGGAACCTCGAAAAGCCCCAGTCACCTACAACTTAAAAGCTGTGCACTCCTGGAGATTCAGTCTCCCAAGGTAGAAACCGCAGGGTCATCACCGAGTTCACCTTCTAACTTACCTTCCACAACCATCCATTGTGTTATAAATTTCTATCTGTGCTGTCACAGAAATGCATCTCCTACATGAGCACTCCTTTCTTTCCCATTTATCTTGCCACTGTCCTAGAAATGTTCCCATCCTCCCTGGTTCCAGCGATGGCACTTGTCTCCGTACTCCCTACTCATCCCTTTGGTTTCAGCTTCTTCATCTCCAACTTTCTTTGACATCAACCCTGAAGTTGTCATTCTCCAGAAACATCCATCTCAACAAGGCACTTGTAGACTTACAAAGATAGATGGATCCACATTGCCTGTGGAATTAAACCCCACCTTCATAGCATCAAGTTCAACGTCCCTCTAATCTATCCTCCACTGACTTTTCCAGCTTCCCATCCCCACACGCTGTCCCCTATTTCTACTGGTGCTGGAGCAAACATGTGCTAGTCTCCAAATGGCTCTGCTCTTTGAAGGCTCCTTGCCTTTGGTCAACCTAGAAGGCCTCTCCTAATTCTCCAACTGTCAAAATCCAACAGTTCCTCAAGGTTCAACTCAAAAGCCACCTCATCCAAGAAACCTCCCTCTGCCATAAGTAACCACTTCCATGACACTTCCTTTGTAACTGTGTCACACACCCTTTGTCACACAGTCTTGGGTGATTCTTAACTATATATCTATCTGTCTTTACCTCCACTAAGTGTTAAGGCTATGTTTATCTAACCCACTCGGTGGCTAACAAAATTTCCTGAAATCCAAGGGAAGATGTTCCCAACAATTCGAGTTTATTGACTGGGATGGTGGAATTGTACTTCTTTGATTCCTCGATGCTGAGCACAAAATCCTACCCTCGGAAGATGTGCAAAGAAAAATAAGATATATATATATATATATATATATATATATATATATAGAGAGAGAGAGAGAGAGAGAGAGAGAGAGAGAGAGAGAGAGAGAGAGAGAGTGTTTGTGTGTGTGTGTGTAAACCTTTCATCTTCGGCATCTTTGAAATAGACTCTTTCCAACTTCATACAGCCTGATGATTGCATCCCATTGTGCCCCTGTCAGTAGAAGTCCCTCCCCTCAGAGCCAATTGCCAAGGCAGGGTTTTTCAATCTTGGTCACGTATTAGAATCATTTGGAGAGTTTCGAAAAATCTCAGTGCTCAGTCTGTACCCCAGATGGACCAACTTCATGAGAGTCTCTGTGGTCCAGACTTAAGCATCAGTATGTTTAGAGCTACTCAGATGATTCCAATATGCAGCCAAGGGTCAAAACTACTGTGCAGGAGAATATTTCAATTTCAGACTCAGTCATAGGAATATACAAAGCAGCAGCCACAGCACATAGGACAATTTTAAGGGGACTCATCTGACTCCACACATCTCTCTTGGTTGCCCATTGTGGTACCCATAATGAGAAAACAGAATTCTCTTTTGATTATAGTATTATCTCCAGAAGGCATTGTTAAATCCATCCATAAATATATGAGATATGAATATATATAATATGATACTCATGTGTGTCTGTATCATATTATATATGCAAATATGTTCCCTGGAAGGAGTAATCTATTCATCTTCCAGCTGTGTGCAGAATGAAAAGCAAATTTCCTTTTGTGAAAGATGAGGGCCTGGAAAGGAAGGTCTGGAGCACACAGATGGCATTAGGGCATCCTCCCAATCAGTTCTGAGAAGCTGGAGAGCACAGTGGGAATATCTGGTATCTCCATAGAACATAAGGGCATGAGAAGGAAAGAGAGGCACAGTAAAGGAAACTGGCACTGGGAGAGGACTTCCACCAACAAACTTGGCCTTCTCAGGTTGGTCAGGGCTGACCCTGCCCTGAATCTCTGAAGTTTATAAACTTTGATTTTTAAAAATTAATTGCTGGGTAGGGGAAGGGGAAGACTTTAAATGAGTGGGTAAGAAAATACCCAAGACCTGAGGGAATAAAGTCTCAGCTATACTAAACTTCCTGAGCCTCAGAAGCAATACTGAAAGGATTCCTAAATAAAAAGGTTAGCAGCATCCAAAAGAAACTAAGGAGAAGGAACCTCATAAAAATAAAAAGTCATGAGAAAAAGTATATATAGGTGGCAATTTTCCCCCAAGCTTACAAAAAACACCACCTGGGGACAGAGAACCACGGTAATCCCTCTACACTCTGCTGCCTAATGAGAATTTCTGAAAGCAAAGTACGCCCAGAGTGAGTCCCCATGAGCTAGTAATTTATAAAGCTGCCTCTACACCATGCTGATTCCGAAATAGACTGGTTTTCTAGTGTACCAGAGCCTTTTGTGGAAAAACAAAGCAATAGGAAAGAACTTGAATAATGGAGGCCTCCACAGAGATGAGATGACACATCGGGGTCTGTGATTACACCTCAGATTCACTCAACCACAGCCTTCTCTGAGAAGCCTACTTCCTTATTCTCATAAACTAAGCCGAGCAGTAATCATCCTTTGCCTTGATAGGAAGATCTGCTAATTACCCACAGCTCCGGAGGAATGCAAATCTGTGGCTATGTCATGGATCTGATCTTCCTTCTATGACCTTAACCCCCCACCCTAACTCCTTCTGTCTCAGATTTAAACAAATTCACTAGACATGAAACAGAAAGAGGCTGTTACTTAAGGGAATCGGATCCTCAGAGCGTATACTCCTGAATTTCCCTTATGGGTTTGAGTCAGCACTGATGTCTCACAGACATTCCAGATGACTTCAAGGAGGCAAGGGCAGACTGGTAATTAAACCACACCAATCAGGAAGGCTTAGAAATAGAGAACAAAGGGCAAGGAGAGGAGAGAGAAGGCGGCAAAAAAAAAAAAAAGAAGAAGAAGAAGAAAAAAGAAAAGAAAATGGAACAAAGAGGCAGGAAACCAGAGTCCTGGAAATGCTTTTTCACACGTCCTACCCACTCCTCTCTCTGTCTATGTTAACGAAGCTCCTGGAAAGAGATGTGCGCTCGCCTCTGTATAAAGCAGTGAGGCACAGAAAGAATGGTGCGAGCCGAGGCCAACCAGGTCTCAGGTCTGCGTGAGCTGGTGGAGCTAGACTCAAGTCAGTGCAGGAGGAAGGCAGTGTGGGAACAGGGCTGGCGAGAATGGGACTGGGCTCTCCTCCAGGCTCCGAGGCTCACCCCGCTTAACCCCAAATGCTACAACCTCATGGGGCTGCATGTCTTCTCTGTGCCCCTGCTGGTTCACTCTCTTCTCCAGCCTGCCCATTGCTGGAGGGCTGAGGATATGAATTGCATCCCTGGGCTCCCATGTGTTCTGACTCCAGTTAACCTTGGCCACTGGGAGGCACTGAAGGAGCTCCTAGAGAAGAGTGAGGTCCCGGCATTCATTCTCGGGGCTTCCTCACTGTGAGGTTGCTTCAGACTAGCTGAGCACCTCAACGGAAGATCACGATTCCTCTCTGCTGGCTTGTCCAGAGCTGTTTCCCTCCCCTATACTTCAGTCCTTCAGGCCTTAGGGTGGTAACTTTGCTCCACGTTACTCACCTCAGGTTCTGCACTATTCCTTATGGCTTTTCTACACTCTGCTGTCACCTGTATTTCAAGTACCTTATTGAACAGTCCTTAATTATTGCCCAAGTTGACTTGTGCTGTCAGTTTCATTCTAAGACCCAACTGATGTAACCCACAAACCCAAGATAGACCAGAATTATGTCCGTATTCTTCCATGGTGGGGCAACCTTCAAGGTGGCTAAGCTACTGGGGCATTCACCTGTGTGTAAAACTGTCTAGAGAGAAGTGGCTACTGGTGGAATCTGCTTAGTACCTGGAGAACTGCTTGTCCTTTAGCTAAGGAAAACACAAGTGCTTTTCTCTTGGTCTAAAGTCACTTTACAGCTCATGGTGAGTAGCGGTGGTCTCTGCAGTGCACCAAGAGATATAACTGACAGTAACATGCATGTCAGGGAGGGATTCCCTTCCCTCCTCAGTGCTAAGGAGAGAAAAAGGAGTAGATATGACTAACAAGGAAGGAAAAGGAGGGAGACAAGAGTTTGGCCCTCTGTCACCTTCCATCACAGAGCACGACCTTCTTCTGCTGAACCACCGGCAATGGGAACACGCTGTGCATTGCATCGAAGTTCAAGACCACCGACAAGCAAAAATGGGTGTGACTTTGCATTTACTGCCTGGAAACCCATTTCATCATTTAATCCAAAACCTAATTTTTTTGGAATTCAATGTTTAAACAAATCATGAGTGTTTGATGTGACATGAGATTGCTTTATCCTCTCTCCTCCCCAGTTCCTCATGAAAATGAGATGCTGCACCTCATTTGGGGATTTGGGAGAGAAAATAAAATAAAACAATCTGGATCTAGGTCAGCAGAAAGCCTGTTTGTTCAGTGTAAAGAGGCCTCTCCGCTAATTAACACTTTCCTGAGAAAAAAAAGAATGAAAGTCGTGTGCGAGGAGCATATATATATATATATGTGTGTGTGTGTGTATATATATATATACACACACACATTCCTCTTTAAATGGCACCATTTCAGATTCAGTAAAATGGCACTTACCCCTTCAAATTGGAATAGTGATCACACGTACTGAAAATTAAAATTCCGGAAAGCTTCAATGCTGAAAATTTCATCCAGTCACCTGACAGAGCTAATTAAATTTCTTGGGCTGTTAATTAGTATTTATTAAATTATGGAACTAAAGCTTTAACTCTGCCACTCTTGCTTCAAGAATTAAGAAGTTGTGGAGAAAGAGCGATAACCAAGGCGTCAGCTTGCTGACTCTTCCAAAAAGTGGTACTCAGACCTTTATCCAACTCATGCCACCAATCCAATGATTCTGAAGAATAAAAAATTTCACCTCTAAGTGCAAATCTAGAATAGCATAAAATATGCTTTCTTTCCTTTTTAATTGTGCAAACACTGTGGCCATATAATAACATGCACAATGAATTTGCACCCATGGCCACGTGTGCTTGATAAAGGCAACATCATGGTTCTTTGCAACAGTGAACATTTTCTCTTATAGATGCTTAGCTTCCCAGGCATCTTGTACAGAATAACATATTCAAAAGCCTGTTCTTTTCTCACATGCTCATCTAGTCAAACTTCTGCTCTCCAAGGAATGAATAAGTTCTGATGGAGTCCACGTCAGTCTTTATGTCAGATTATTTCTGAAAATGTTGGGGCTCTCTCCATAATCCAGCAGTCAACTGAAAGAGTATCCATTGAGTGTCTGCCATGTGTTCAACACTCAGCTCACTGTCCAAAAAGATACAAAAAGAACAAGATACTGTTCTTTCCCAGGGGCATCAAGATGTTTTATAGAGATAATCTATATCCAAATGAAACAAGAAACAAACCAAATGCATGAGATACTGGTAAAATAAAGTGCTCAATTGTGTGATAGGATGATCAAAATAAATTTCACTTTCAGGAGTGCCTTCCAGCTCCAACACTTTCCAATACTATGTGTAGCATAAAAAAATAGCCAAAGAATTCAACTAAAGGTTCTAGAAGGTGTGTTTTCATCATGAACACACCCTTAGCACAGTCCCTGCTATTCGGTAAGCTCTAGGCAAATGCCGAATGAATGGATAAGGAAATGAGTGCAAAATGAAAAGAATGCAGACAGCAGGATGAACTGGCATTATCCGGGAAGGCCTCAGACCTGAGACTGCTCTTAAACTAAGCTGCAAGGCAGAGGTTACAAATTGTCAGCCATCAGTGTTAATCTATCTATACAGATGTGTTTCGTTCAGCCCATGCTGTGATGATGATGGTGGGGGGATGACGGACGGTGATGATGATGATCATGATGAAGACAAGGATGGAGGTGGAGAGAGAATTTAAAAGCCAGGAAATTCCATGTTCAAATCCATATAGTTCTATTGTAAAAGAAACTCTACCTCTCCTGGCTCCTGTGTCCATGTGGCATGATGCCAAGGCCAGTGGCTTTTTTTCTTTCTTTTTTTTTTTTCAGACAGAGTCTCAGTCTTGTCGCCCAGGCTGCAGTCCAGTGGTATGATCTCAGCTCACTGCAACCTCTGCCTCCCAGGTTGAAGTGATTCTCCTGCCTCAGCCTCCCAAGTAGCTGGGATTACAGGCACCCGCCACCAAGCCTGGCTAATTTTTATATTTTTAGTGGAGACAGGGTTTCCCCATGTTGGTCAGGCTGGTCTCGAACTCCTGACCTCATATGATCCTCCTGCCTCGGCTTCCCAAAGTGCTGGGATTACAGGCTTGAGCCAGTGTGCCCGGCCCTGGCTCTTCTCTTTCTTCAGCCATCGTCCTCCAGGTGTGCACCATGTTCCACCCTCTCAGTTGTCTCCCCAACCAAGGCCAAGTGTCAGTTACCTTTTATTTTCATGCGTGCACTATTGCTTTCTTCTGGAAGAGAAAATAATCCCCATAAACATCATACCAAAGTGTAAAAATGCAAAAGTAGTCCTTGAGGGAGTCATGTTTCAAGGGAAAAGTGAGAGACTATCTCTTGTGAAAATGAATGAGGAAATGATGAAATTGTATGCTATTAATATCAATCTAAATGTGTCTATGAAAAGAACAGAAATTGCTTCCCTACATTATCAACTGCTACCTTCTCAGTGAGGCCTTCCATGGGCATCCACCTCCACACATGCTTCTAATCCCCTCCTCCACTTTAGTTTTCACTTTAGCACATGCCATGTATGTTTTTATTGTATAATTCTTTTTTAACTTAATTTAAAGTTCTGGGATACATGTGCAGCACGTGCAGGTTTGTTACATAGGTAAACGTGTGCCATAGTGGTTTGCTGCTGCACCCATCAACCCATCACCTAGGTATTAAACCCCACATGCATTAACTATTTATCCTGATGCTCTCCCTCCCCTGACCCCCGACAGGCCCCAGTGTGTGTTGATCTCCGTGTGTCCATGTATTTTCATTGTTCAGCTCCCCTTATAAGTGAGAAAGTGCTATGTTTGGTTTTCCACTCCCGAGTTAGTTTGCTGAGGATAATGGCTTCCATCTCCATCCATGTCCCTGCAAAGGACGTGATCTTGTTCCTGCATATGGCTGCATAGTATTCCATGCTGTATGTGTACCACATTTTCTTTATCCAGTTCATCCTTGATGGGCATTTGGGTTGATTCCATGTCTTTGCTATTGTAAATAGTGTTGTAATGAACATACAACATACGTTGTATGGCTGCATAGTATTCCATGCCGTATATGTACCACATTTTCTTTATCCAGTCTATCCTTGATGGGCATTTGGGTTGATTCCATGTCTTTGCTATTGTAAATAGTGTTGTAATGAACATACGCGTGCATGTATCTTTATAACAGAATGACATATATTCCTTTGGGTGTATATCCAGTAATAGGATTACTGGGTCAAATGGTATTTCTGGTTCTAGGTCTTTGAGGAATCACCACACTGTCTTCCACAGTGCCATATATTTTACTGGTTTATCCTATTTGTTGTTGGAATCCTGTAATGCAAATGTAGGCTCCATGAAGGAAGGAGGTTGTGCCCTCTTTTGTTCACTACTTCATCCCTGGTACCTAAGAGGGTGCCTGGAAAAGAGTAGATGTTTGACGAATGAACAAACAAACTCAGCCCGCTTCTCTAATGTACTTTATCTGCATGATCTGCCTGAAGGGATGAAGAAGCTGTGGACAGGCTAAGAGAAGAGGCATCACTGCTGGTGGAGGAAGTGACTTCTCAGAGGGAGCATAAGCAAAGGCCTGAGCTGGCGGGGAGCACACGGAGGGGGAAACAGGGCTCTGAAAGACATAGAGCCTAATTAAAAGGAAAAATGTAGCCGAGCATGGTGGCATGCATCTGTAATCCAAGCCACTTGGAAGGCGGGAGGGTTGTTTGAGCCTAGGAGTTCAGAGCTGCAATGAGCTAGGATTGCACCACTGGACTCTGGCCTGGACAACAGAGTGAGACCCCGTCTCAGGAAAAGAAAAGGTAAAAATGAAACAATGCATTTAAAATGGAAAATGTGTCATGGAGTTGGCAGTTAGGAATCCGTGATAGATGTGAACAAGACACCACTGGTCTGTCCCCTGTCATCAATCCAGACCATTGCCCACCCCACCTGGCTTTCACAGCGCCATACCTGTGTATCCTTCTGGACCCCAGCTGGGCTGTTCTAGCACCCTTCACCCTTCAATGATTCTCCAGAAAAAAATACTAAACTGCTCACAGTAGACTATGAAACCCTGCAGAATCTACTGGCCCACTTCTCTGGCCCCGACTCCTGCCTCTCCAACATATGCACTGTACCTTTCAGTTGTACCAAACTACTTTCCAAAGCCTTAGTGGGTTTGGTCCACATGAGCCTTTGAACGTGGGCTCCATCTGACTGGGAGCCCCAACACCAACTCATTCTTCAAGAGTAGCTCAGAGAGACCCCTGTGGGAGCTGCTCCCTAGAGCCCCTACTTGGCAGACTCAGGACCCCTACTCTGTACCTCTGGACCATCTGATGCTCCACAGGTAATACTTATCCATCAGAAGCTGCATGCATCACCTGTAAGATACAGTGTGAACACACATTCTGCCTTTAGTTAGAGGACTAACTAAAGTCCTCTAACTAAAGGCATCTGCGGCACTCTTGGCCAACTGATGGTACCCAGGCCTTGAGAATGCCTCCCTCACTCCTTGAACCCTCCCTAGAAATTGATTGGGTTTCTCAGTAAGTGGTCACAGCCCTAAGGTACCACCACGAGTTGGGGGATACAAGTTAAGAGTGCGAATCCCTAGACTGCAGGTCTAGTACCTGTGTCTGTACTGAGAATAGCACCATGTGTCTATTCTCATTGGTCCTGATTTAACGCGTTAAACCCTATCCCCTTTACTGTGGTTTAAGTGCCCTTACCTTTTCCCATTTGATCTCAGTTTAATCAACTTTGGGTCACTGGTTTCTGCTCTTGGAAAAAACCTACTCTACACTCAGCTTCTATCTTTCTCTACTCAATTCTTGTCAATGTTGACATCACATTATACTACTATCAGTTTTTATGTCTTTATCTCCACAGAAGAGAAAGCTCCTTGAAAGTAGAAACAATGTCCTTTTCATCTCTGTAGCCCCAATGCCTAATGCAGTGTCTTGCACAGAGAAAACCCTTCATGAATGTTTGTTGACTGAATGCATGACCACACGCAGCAATACAGCCATTGCCATTGGTCTTTAAGAGAAAGGACCATGGCACTTTGGGAGGCTGAGGAGGGTGAATCACCTGAAGTCAGGAGTTCAAGACCAGCCTGACCAGTGTGGTGAAACCCCATCTGTACTAAAAATACAAAAATTAGCCGGATGTGGTGGTGTGCACCTGTAGTTCCAGCTACTTGGGAGGCTGAGACAGGAGAATCACTTGAACCTGGGAAGCAGAGGTTGCAGTGAGCTGAGACTGTGCCACTGCACTCCAGCCTGGGTGACAGAGCAAGACTCCATCAAAAAAGAAAGAGAAAGAAAGACAGAAGGAAAGAAGGAAGGAAGGGAGGGAGGGAGGGAGGGAGGGAGGGAGGGAGGGAGGAAGGAAGGAAGGAAGGAAGGAAGGAAGGAAGGAAGGAAGGAAGGAAGGAAGGAAGGAAGGAAGGGAGGGAGGGAGGGAGGGAGGGAGGGAGGGAAGGAGGGAGAGAGGAAGGGAGGGAGGGAGGGAAAGAAGAGAGAAAGAAAGAAAGAGAAAGAAAGAAAGAAAGAAAGAAAGAAAGAAAGAAAGAAAGAAAGAAAGAAAGAAAGAAAGAAAGAAAGAAAGAAAGAAAGAAAAAAGAAAGAGAAGAAAAAGACCATTTAATTCATGGCAGCAGTACTACATATTCAAAAAATAAAGTAAAGAAAATAAAGACAGATTTTTTTTAAATTACTGCAATTAGATTCATTGGCCATGAGAACCTGACTTATAGGCTTAGAAGAAGTGAAAAGATGGATATGAAAAGCTAGACTAAATCTGAAAATTAAAAGACTTTTCAGAGAAAGAAAATAAGTGAAGTCACAGGGTTGAGCTTGCCCTGGAGAGATCACACTGTCTACTCTTTAACCCCGTGGGTCTGAGTTTTCAGATTTCCCGTGTGTCAGGACGAGTTGTGGGACGCAAGTTAAGAGTGCCAATCTCCAGACTGCAGGTCTAGTCCCTGTGTCTGTACTGAGAGCACGTTGTGTGAACACCTCGGCATGGCAACCCCAGGACCACCTATGCCTTCACCATTTTTGATCAGAGAAAAGCTCTTTCCCTTGTAAAGATAACTACAGAGTTTCCATGATTTCCCAGGATACTCAGCATGTTTTTCCTGAAATCCTCTTTTTCATCATGTTTTAGGAAAGCCTGTTCTAATGGCTTTGTTTAAAAAAAAAAAAAAAAAAACTTTTTAAAATGTCAAGCAAAAGAGATTTCTAAGTGTCTCTTCTTGTTGTGGAGTCACCTTTTCGGAGCAATAATAGTAAAACCAAGTTCTGGACATAAGTTCTAGCTCCTTTGAAGTTTGTCCTTTCTTCTCGACCATATAAATAATGGAGAGGGGAACTTAGTGGCATATCTCATTTAGGCACTTGGATAAATAATACCCCACTTTCAGTTATCTTTGTAAAAACCTTTGAAAAACCCTCCTACCTTTGTGAGGACAAAAGAAGCAATTGAAAATGCACTAGGTCCTTTTTAAATATTCGTGATTTGGCTTGAAAAAGAAGGTCGGTTTTCCACATAGGAAATGATTTGAAGAAATAAGAAAATGAAAACTATTTTCAAAAGGGCTGCTTAACTTTCCTTTAATTATACTAAAAAGAATGAAGAGAATGAAGCATCTTGGAATTTGTGATTTATGGATCACCATGGCATAGTATAAAAATTCAGAATTAACTTCTGATGAGAAAAATACAAAAAATCAAATCAGTGAATTTTATATTTATTAATCTAGGGGAAAAAATGAGAGGTTAGGTTTCCATTCTGTTCAGAAAGACTGGGAGTGTAACCTCATATGCCAGCAGGATAATTATACCATGACTTTCCAGTGCATCAGGAATAAAACATAACGCTCTTCAAAGAAGGAATAGAAAAGCAACCTAACATTGAGGCTAACTTGACAGAAATCATTCTAATTATTTACATTCAGAACTCCTTTTGCTGAGACTTTTTTTTTTTTTGAAGAGATAAAGGCTATTCTCTAAGTACCACTGCTTAGCTACCAAATCTATTAACAGAAAGCCCCTGGGGTTTGATCTTTAAGATTCCAGTGTGCTTCCAGTACTGGTTTTATACTTATCTGCAATAAAAAGGTGATTCCTCCAAGTGCTTTGGATTTGGTTGGATCAGATTTACTGTCTGGCTTCTCAACCTTATTCCCAAGTACAATGTAATAGGAAAATGCAAAGCCCTATCAAGTCCCCATGGGTTCCTATGGCAGGGTGGTGAAAATTTTGTTTTCTTTACTACTTTTCATTTCATAAGAGAAATAGTCTCAAGAAGAGGATTTCTAATACAATGTTGTTAGATACAGACCATTAAATATGTAGGGCTGGCTTTCCAGCCTACATATGTAGCCCTATGGGAAAACTCTCCCTTTGTCATGGAAACCCAGGGGAGGAGTTGGTCTGTGCTGTTTTATGAATAAAAAATCCAGAAGGGGAACTCTTTTTCCATTTTAAAGCCAGGAGGAGTTTTTAGGACTTTCATTTTTTCACACTTGCCTGTTAGAGAAATGGCATAGGTTTTATGGTATTGTGCATCTAGAATGTTCTTAGCACCACCTGAAAATTATTATTTCTGCTGATAGTTAAGATAGATAGACGATTGATCGATGATAGATGATTGATTGATTGATTGATTGATTGATTGATTCAGGGACAGTATAACCCACTGTTATACATAACCAGAAGCATAATTGGGCAAATAGCATTTGATTCATCTGTCTTTGGACTTCCTAAAGGAAGATGGGCTGATTTAAAATGTTATCCTGAAAAATGTGTGGTCTTATATTTGTTTGGAGGGCTCTAGCCATAGGCATTGTTAGAAATGGCCTAGAAAATTAGGAAAGGCTACTCAAACCATAGTGGCGTTAGAAAAAGGCCAAGAATCAGGACATTGTTTGTAGGGCTGCTAGAATCACAATGGTATTGGAGAAGGTCTAGAACATTAGCATGGACTGATAATTCAGGGAAGAGTACAAAGATTTCCAGAGTGCCATCCTCCTCCCCGCAAATATATTTTCCATCTTTTTTTAAATGAGTGAGACCTACCAACAGGCACAGGGCTTTTCAAATGCAGTAATACTCTCCAGTTTACCAGTGCTGTTGTAATGGCTAATTTGAGACTGCAGGCTCTGGGGCCCCACTGCCAAGGCTCAAAATCAGGCCCTACTACTTGTGCTGTGTGATCAAGGCCAAGTGACTTCACTCTTCACTTCCTCGGTGTCTTCACTGTTCATGTGAGGTTGTGATGATTAAACAATGAGATAGGAGTGATGGGTTTACCATGGGGCCAGCCACTTAGTGAGAATTTGATGACATCTCACTAAACAAAAAAGTCACCATAGAAATGCAATTCTCAGTTATTGCATCTGTAAAGTTGAGACATCAACAGCTACCTTTCAGCATTTTTTACAAATTGGAGGCAATTATGGATTTGGTTGCTGAGTGTCTAATAGGTAATGGTAGCCATCACTGTTGTTATCATCATTTTTATCAGCACCTGTCTCACTCCTTGTTGTGCAGGTCAGGAAAACCCAACTAGATCATAGCTTCTTGAAGACAAGCAGGCTTCATGGGATACTACCTGCATAGTTGCACAAGGCCCAGTGTTTAGAAGTACCTGACGCTCTGTAAATGCCACGTTCAAATTCCTAATAATATTGAAACAGGGAGCCCTGCATTTTCATTTTGCACTGGGCTCTACAAATTATGTAGCTGATCCTGAGGACAGGAACTGTTTCTAACTTGGTTTTATAAACTTAGTCTCCCAGGCACAGTTCTTTATACACAGTATGTTTGCATTAGATGTTTCTCGAAGTGAATGGGCATTGCCACTAATTAATAATAACTGAACATGAAATTCATTCATTTGATGCCCACTTTCAGAAATCCAGGCAGGCTTATCCAGAGCTTATAAAGTCCTGTTGCGGACAGACCTTTGGCCTGTGACAAAGGATCAGTAGTGACAATAATCATTCCAAGTAAATTTTGTAAATGTAGAAATGGATTATTTGCAGGATCTACTGCATAAATTCAGACAGGAAGGTTGGTTACATGTTTAAAATTATTGCTTGGAACAGATTAAAGGGTGCAAAAAATGTTAGCAAAATCACTTGGGAAAGGTGGTTTCTAATGTTTTTAATATTGGCACAGTTAGTAACTGACTTTAAATCCTTCCTTGATCAACATAAAAAGACATTTCAAGGGAAAGGAAATAAATTGTAATGCCATTAACCATCACACATTGTAGGAATACCTATTATAAAAAATCCTTTCTAAGTTTTACTGTTCTAGATCTAAGCTTATTTCATAGAAATAAAGAATTAAATACTACACTGGATTTCATTTTGGAATATTAATGAGATTGAAAAAAGCTTTAAATTTTCCTTTGACTCATTAAGCTGGAAAGTCAAAGTGCTAAAAATATATACTTTTGCTTCAAAATAGACTGAAATGGATACAAAGAACTTTGTGTCGGAGGAATCTAACTTAGAGTAAAAGGACCTATTGGGAGAAATTTGAAGCAATTGTAATACATAATTTGGCTATTATACATAAACATATGTCTATATTCATCATGTAGCTTTACTTGTCAAAAAATATCTTAAAACTTGTACAGTCAGAAAAAGTATCAATAACATAAAATTTCACAGCCCCCTTTTAGAACTGTGGCCTTAACATTTTGTAGGGAAATTAAGTTTTGGTTAACCTTGGCTCTGGTAGACCTCATTAAAATAACAGCCTGTCAGTTTCAAGTTTAAAATAACAGGGTTGTCAGTTTTATATGCAGTGGAACAATCTACAATTTTATTCTCGGGGATAAGACTGGGAAGGGGGTGAAAGGTGGACAAAGATTGGACAGCACTGCCATCTGGTGGTCATAGTGAAGGTGGTCCCTAAAGGCCCGCAGATGAGGCTGGACCACCTTGAAGGAAAAGATGTCAGGCTGCTTTAAGCAAGTCATTGTATCGACTTTTTGATAGCCCTTTGCCTTTAAAATGTAGGTACATGCCCAGAGCCTAGAAGCAATTTATAATCTCAAAGTTACAGTAAATCAATAATAAACTCAGCTCTTTGGTAATCTTTAATCCCTGCATATCCATGACTTGATAAAATTAATTTTCAAGAGAATGAAATCTTGTGAAAAGAATTAGATTTAACAAAAACCTTTTTTAATTTTACTTTAAGTTCTGGGACACATGTGCAGAAACTGCAGGTTTGTTACATAGGTATACATGTGCCATGCTGGTTTGCTGCACCCATCAACCCGTCATCTAGGTTTTAAGCCTCACATGCATTAGGTGTTTGTCCTAATGCTCTCCTTTCCCTTGCCCCCCACCCCCGACAGGCCCTGGTGTGTGATGTTCCCCTCCCTGTGTCCATGTGTTCTCACTAGATTCAACAAAAACTTTTAAAAATATTTTCCTTTATTAAAACCACCACATATCTGGTGTCTTATTGCATGAGTATCTTGTGAGAAATTCATCAAACTGATGATATATGATTTGTGTACTTTTCTGGATGATTATTAAACTTCGGTAAAAATAAATAAATGCGAGCCAAAAATCTGTTCATAGGCGAAATTTTGATGGATGTCACAAAGCTGAATGGAACATGTTCCCATTTATATAAACTGAAGCAATTCTAGACATAGGCTGGATTCAAACAGACTTCTACTGTAACCTAACTTCGATTCAGTTCTTTCCTGCTGTACTTGGGACAGTTGACTGTGGGTATGGAGTAGGGGCAGGAGAGTGAGGTCAGAGAAAAAGGATAAAAATGAGTTCTGTTGTTTTGAAATGCAACCTACTCAAAAAGTTCAGAAGAAGATACTGAACACTCTAATGTTAAGCTAATAGCCCGCCTTTAGCTCATTCAGACAACAACCCCTAGCCTAGGAATCACGCTCAACCCCTCTCAGTAGCAACTGGCCCCTCTCCTGACGTGCTTAGGAAGGACGTTAGACCGTGCTCTCAGTACGGTAGCCACCAGCCACACAAGGCTGTTGACCACTAAGGATGTGCTGTAGACAGAACTGAAATGTGCTCTAAGTGAAAAACCCACAACAGATTTTGAAACCTGTGCCATCTAACATGGCAGCTACTAGCCGTGTGTGACTATTGAGCAATGGAGATGTCCGGTGGAATGAATTGAGATGGACTATAAGTATAAAATATAAACTAGTCTTTAAAGACTTAGTACCAGAAAAGAATAAAGAACATACAATATCTCATTTAAATGTTTTGTGTTTACTATATATTGAAACAGTGTTTTGAATAAGTTGTGTTCAACAAAACATAACATTGAAATTAGCTTCAACTTACTTTTTTTTCAATGTGGCAACTAGAAAATTTAAAAAGACACCCGTAGCTCCTTTGTGGCTCACATTATGTTTCTGTGGGATATTGCTGCCTTTAGGCTCTCATTGCTTCTTCGAACAGGATGGCCATTTTGCCATTTTACAGGTTGTTTTCTCTCCCAGTGGAGCTAAAGTGGCCTGCCTATGACACCTCTGCAGCTTGTAGGAGACTAAGAGGACCTATTTAGGTTATTGGATGCTTATGATGTAAAGGTGAAAGCCAAGCAAAATTATGTCACTTGGGTCTAATCATAAGAGGAGTAAATGGTACTCCCTGGTTGGTGCCCCATGGGGTAAATTGGATCTTTAAGGTAACCAGATGGCTCTCAGGAACACGTAATTTACCTCACAGGGGTAAGAACTTGATTTGCAAGAAAGAATGCAGTTTAGTCCCCCAGTGCCATATGTCCCCATGGTGGCATTTGTACTCATTAAGTACTTCCAGTTCCAAGTGCCCTAGCAATGTGTGAACTTAAGTTTCCACTTTCTCCCTTATTGTAAGATATTGATTTTACTTCTCACACCCTACAACCCTTAAACGTGTGAGCCATTTTTAATGCTCATTTATGTGTATATATCTTTCCTCCACTGGGTGGTTAATTGAAGGCAGGACCATGTCCTTTAAATCGCTGTATGCCCAAGACCTTAAAAAGGCCCAGTACATTGTAGATACGAATCAAGTGTGTGTGCCTGGCTGTGTGCAGGTGTGTGTGGGGGTGAGGGTGTTTAGTTGGAATGACTATTCATAAATAGACCCTAAACAACCAATTATCTGTAATATAGGGAAGCTTACCAGGAAGATGCCCTTCCCTATGGCAATAATTTATTTTGCAAGTAAGGGCATGTATAATTTACATTTCATTTACAATTTCATTTGAAGACCCAGAATTTGAACTTGCCCTTCTGCCTACTCTGCCAATTGTTCATTTGTTCATTCGCTATCTATTGAGTACAACCAAAAACCAGGCACTGTGCTAGGCGATGGGACACTCATCTGCTAGGAAGTGGTGAACACAAAGCACAGAGGCCCTGCCCCCATGTCACCTGCAGCTGGGAGGGAGGCCCACACCCACGATGAATGGGCAAATCTCTATGCTAGGTAAAACCGAAGGGATCTCTGTGAGCACATATTCTGGGGAGGCCCTAAGTTGAAACCCATAGGAAGACTTTCAACTAAATTATACTCTTCTCTCCAATGTACAGACCCTACGTTTGAGTAAAAGTTCATAGACAGCCTTGGGTGCAGTGGTTTACATTCTTAGAGATATTTACTAGTATCTCATCCCTTAGGCTAAAATCTTTGGTATTTGAACTTGAACAAGTTCCCAGTTAAACCCAGGAAGAAAAAAAGGCAGATCATTGAATTATAGCATAAATATAACATAAGAAATTTAAAAGTAGCATTTATTATGCACCACACAATGCAAGTCTACATAGTTAAGTATAAATCAAATCATACATGCCCAAAAGACATTTATATGCTTTTGGTTGCCTATTCCATTGAAGATTTATGGCAACCCGTCTCTACCCTAAATGGCTTTAGAATGTAGATAAATCTGATTTCCACCTACCACTTGCTGAATACTTTCCTATGCTGCATCTAAATTACTTTTCCAATGTGTGTACATCTTTGTGGGTACTCTTGCTGTTGGACGGAATAATGTTTGCAATATCTTACTTAAGATAAGTAAGATATCATGCTCAATGACACCACTCTTGGGTGAGCAAAAGGTGTTTCCTGTTTCCCAGTAAGTTCCAAATGTCTGTAGGCTTTAGAGAAAGAGACCACAATACACGTCTATTCCCCAGTTTTGGTGTGGAAGAATAAAGCCACCAAACTGCTGGAATTAAATAATGAACTCGAAAATATTCAGGAATGCCTAAACTTGAAGTGAAATGCTTTGCGATGCCTCCTCCCCCTTTTTTAATTAGCAGACTTACTTGTCCTGGATTTCATTCCCTAAAGATGAAATTTCAATATTTTCAGAGTACCTTCAGGTAGCTATGAGCTTAACGAAATCACTGTTATGCCAATCACAGGTAGAAACAGAGATGGAAATTCTGTATGGGTTTCCTAAGTATATCAAAGGCCCTATGAAGGGGTTGTACATTTGAAGTAAGAGTTGGCAAAGAATCTGAATTTTTCAGCAAAACTAAGTGTTCAAACATTAAACTTTTTTTCACATTAGCAAAATTGGGCTATTAAATAATTGGAGTGCTCTCTGGCAGTTTTCCAAATCAGGGCTAATTTCCAGGTTAGTCCTATACAAAGGGGTCAATCCTATGCCACTAGCATCATCTTGTTAGCTATATCAGGAAATTCAGGAAATATGGAGGAAATCTGCTTTTCAAACCACAAAGAACTTCCAAAAGGTTTCATTCCATAATGATGATAGAATAGATGATGGTAGGAGCAGAGGTCAGATTTAAAATAAAATATCCAAAATGCTTCAAGGTGCCTTATATAACTGCTGGAAATACTGAATTCATTCTCTTCTTTTGAAAGCGCACCTGAGATCTTCCAATCCAGCATTATGAAGACTGCATATCTAATGACCTAATTTAGAATCAGCACTTGTCACAATCCATGCTCTAAATCATGGCAAGTTCCCTGGGGATGTCTACCTCTATACAGCAAAAATAATTCCTGAAAAAAGATAGAGGCCAAAGTTAGCCACCAAGGAGGACACAGCTGTTCTCCAAACCAGAGAGCAAGAGAGCAGATGGGACAGACCTTTGGTCAGAAATGAATCCAAAGGAGCATTTACCAAGGGCTAGGCAGAGAAAAATAGAATCCACTCTCAGAATTTGAAACCAGGTAGCGCTTGCAAAGGAACAAAGCCAGGCAAGAGAGAAAAGTTGAGGGCTCAGTCTCAATGCCAAGCGAGGAGAAAGAATAAGAATGTGTTTCTGCTGTGTACTCAAGCCCTGTCCATAAAGACCCAGAACTGCCTAGCAAGGGGAGATGACTTGGCTTAGGTCAAAACAGCAAATCCTAAGTCCTCCTTCATTTATATCTGTCATTAGAAACATTTAAACAGAGTCTAGATGAGCCTGTCAAGAATGCTCTGGAAGCATTGGACTGACCGTGAGAGCTCTGCAAAGCCTGTAAATTCCATGATTAAGCAATAAAACTACTCCTTGAAATCATTGCTATTTTTCAGTCTTGAAAAGTAAATAGTGCCACATTTTAGGTATCTTGGTGCAAAGTAATACTTTGACTTGGTCTGGCTTCCCAAGGAACAAATGAATTCTTGTGTTTTACTTTTCACTACTGAATTCAATAGATATTAGTTTAATGTCAGACTGTGTCATCTCTCAAGGACGTGTGGGATCCTACTGCACTCACATGCCTAAAATGTAATGCCATAGGGAGTGAGGCACAATCAGGACATTAGGTACAAACACAAAGATTTGAAAGTTTTTGTTGTTTTCTTAAAATCTGCTGCAAAAATCTAACCTGAACAGCAGTAGGAAGATATTTCTGATGTCTCCCTCATTTATCCCTATTTGAGGACCAGCATTTTGCCTGAAAAGGACCCCATCAGTGTTTTCAGGAGCATGCATGCCCTTAATATGGCGTGATCAGCTAGCCAAGAAATTCCAAGCCTGAAACCAGACAGGATTACTCAGACTGAACTTTTCAAGCCATTCCCAGTTCTCTACGAAACTCAACAAAACTAAGCATTGTGTTTTCAAACCTTCAAAGATTCACTTCCTACTTAAAAAAAATTTTTTTTATATCCTTCTTAATCTTTCCTATGAAACATGTGTTTGTCACCTTGGGAGTAATGTTAAAAGTACTGGCCGGGTGCCATGGCTCACACCTGTAATCCCAGCACTTTGGGAGGCTGAGGTGGGTGGATCATGAGGTCAAGAGATCAAGACCATCCTGGCCAATGTGGTGAAACCCCATCTCTACTAAAACTACAAAAATTAGCTGGGCATGGTGGCACATGTCTGTAGTCCCAGCTGCTCGGGAGGCTGAGGCAGGAGAATGGCGTGAACCCGGGAGGCGGGGGTTGCTGTGAGCCAAGATCACACCACTGCGCTCCAGCCTGGTGACAGAACAAGACTGTCTCAAAAAAATAAAAACAAAAAAATAAAAAGTACCACACCACCACAAAAATATATGTCATGTGGAAACAGACTAGAAGTTATCATTGGACTCCCTGGGAACACATGATAGAGCCCAAAATGTCGGAGTGGTTTTAGGTTGAATAGTGTCTTGAGGACTCTGTAAAGTGTTGGGTGTAACATATGGTCAAAGTCAGCGTTAGGGTCACTGACAAAGTGCATTCCACAGAACCCTGCTATCATCCCCAAGACTTATCTAGAAGTTTCCTAAAAGAAAACATGTTATTAGTACAAGCAGTTTCTCCACCAAGCATTACAAAACCTACCCAAACATTACATTATAGAGGGGCCAATCTGAGACATGAAAAATGACACCAAAGAGTTTCATAAACTCAGAATAAATGGAAAACTGATGTTCTAGTGAAGACAGTGCTAAAAGCCATTATCAGAAGATATGGATTACTTGCTCTAAGAATGTGAGGGAGGGAGATTGTGTTTATAGATATTTGGCCACATCAGAAAAAATAATATTCTATCTGAGACTTAGGAACTATAAATGCTCTCATCCCGAGTGCACGTGTTTCCCGAGGGAGTGAGAGAAGCTGTGGACAGGTACATTCACAGACCTTGTTTGATTACTGAAGGAGTATGCATGACTTGAATTCTGATGCGGGCTCACATGGTGAAGCAGATGACTTGGTGCTGTCAGAAAAGACCATTCTTCTCTACAGTAAAGTTAGATGAGGTCACTGTCTCCAAAACTGGATTATGTCAAACTCTTAGGTTGCAAAAATAGTTTTGTGTATGGTGACTTTGTGTTGACCAAGTAAAATGGCCTTGTCCCTGAGCACAACCAGCCTGCCTTCATTCCTTTAAACAGACTGTTTTCCAAAGCTTACCAATGACCTCCAGCCTATAAAATATTCACATTGGTTTTTTCCTTCAATATTTATTATTTAGAGTGTAGTCCTTTAAATATTCATCATATTTTTCTAAAGATATGGTATATATTATTTACATCTGGTTACATTATGTTTTCATCGTGATGAAATGGGCACATCGAAACTTTCTGAAGTCAGGAACAAATAGGGCGTTGGGCCAGGTGCACACAACATGTAGCCAGTGACGTGGATTTGCATCCAGGGATGGTTGAGGGAAAATGGCAGGTGGCCTTCTCACAGTGACTGCTCTGGAAAGATCCAGAGGAAATAAAGGGTCCAGGGTAGATGGACTTGGGACCTCCTGTGGTTGGGTAGACAGCCATGGGCTGAAGGAGAAATTCAAATATGTCTCATCAGAGAATTCACATGGGATACAAAAGCAATAATGGAGTTCACAAACACAACAACTCAGAATTCAACAGGTCACCGGCTTAGAAAACCAAAAGAAGGTGGTGGAATGTGTTTATGAGGATTGCAAAGACCTTTTAAGATGGGATTTATTCCATTTTTAGTTAAATTCTCATGCTTTTTCCTTAAGCCAAGATTGTTTTTGCGGTCCCCCAGGTGTCCCATCTTACCTGTGTAAATTACAACTGGAATGACATTTAAGACAACAGGAGTCTGAAATGCTAATTAGAAGATTGAGGGGATCATCTGAGATCTCTCTCTTCCTCTGGGGGTAATCGGGTCAAGGAAAATGAGTTTTGGTGTTTTGTTGTTTTTTTTTTCCCCCTAAAAACCTGAACGAATTGGTCCATGCCTCCTTTACTCTCTAAAGTTACATTTGGAAAGCAGTTGCTGGCAGGTAATCAATCATTTTTGAAATCTTACTTCCCTTAGCAGATCATCAGCAATGCTGTTCGTGTATTTATTCATTTGACAAATATTTATTAAGCACTGGTACACACAAAGCTCTGTTTACTGAGTCTCTGGCTGTGGAGCAGTTATTCCCTGGGAGCCAAGAAAGTACAGCTGTTCTTTAGCAAATGAGCAGCTGAAGATCAGAGTGGTGGCTAAAAGCCATTGCTTCTACATGGACAAAATCATCCTGTTCTTGGAGGTTAAAACTTGGGAGGCTGTAATGCATTATTTTTGTTTTTGATCCCTGGATGAAAATTATTAATTATTCTGCTTCCTAATCTGTCCCATGACAAGAGTTCAGCAACCACAAAAGAACAAATAGCAGCGAAGCCTTATTTGCTTGAGAAGGAATATGGTGGTGTTCCCTGGAAGGGAATTTCCAGACAAATTGATATGTGCTCCCACAGCCCTTTGCTTAGCTAGGACTATAATGTTTGTTCCGCATCAGTTACCCCCACCAGACAGTGCTACAAACCCTTCAAGGATAGCAACTGTGTACAAGTCATAGTTTGCATTCCCAGAGTCTACTATAAAACCTGTCTTATAAAAGGCATGTTAGAAGTGTTTAATGAAGGAATACTAGCCACAAAAGCCTTTTTTCTTATTTAACCAATGTTTTGGAACTTTTTCTAAACTGTACTACATTTTCTTGTCTCATTAAACAGATTTCATTGAATGTTATTGAATTTTTACTTGCTAAGTCACGGATTTAAAATATATGGTATGAGTCCCTGTGCCGTAGACTGATGATCTGCAAATATTTTTGGTCTTGCACCTCTATCAGCAAAGTATTCTGGATGATAGACAACCAGAATACCTATAAATATGTATACATAAATTGTAACATAAGCACTACCGAATTAACACATTCTGCACCTGATGAAATTTACATAAAAACAGAAAGTTTTGAAAGATGAGAAAAATATATTCTTTTTTATTTCTATTTTGTAATGTTCCAGATGTATCAAGAATAAAAGGAATATTATGCCTGCCATTGTATTGTTTACTTGTGCTTGCTTTGTTTGAAATGAAAGAAATCCAAAGTTTCTTTTCAAAAGCTATTTAAGTCCTATTCCATTGAATGAGTTAGTTAAAACTAATTAGTCTAATCCATAAATGCCTTAGCCAGTACATATGCTGGATCAATAAATGCCTTAGCCAGTACACATGCTGGATCAATACACCAGCAGCAAGTTAATGGTGGTGGAGGTGCCACTGCTGCCCCTCCCCACTATGAAAGTCTTACTCTGTCCTTGGGGTAATTGAGAAATGGCCATCCCTGTATGGACTGGTTGAAATATCAATCTCTAGATTAAATATTAGGAAAGCTTAATTCCTCTTGTATTTTTATACTTAGAAATAGGAATTCTAATCCTGAATCACATTGAATCTCTTGCACACCCCCAGAGATGCACACAGACTCCTGCCGGCAACCCAACACACATACTTCAAAAACCAAGGTTATCAACTATGGTCATAGTAGGCCTAGTGGTTAAGAGTAATGATTCCAGAATCTGCATTTGAATTTGAATCTCATCTCCATCATTAACTAGATGTGTGGCAAGTTTTTTAGCCCTTCTAAGGCCTGTTTCCTTTTTGTATAAGGGCATAATGATACTATTTTAGCACCGTCAGAGTTGTGAAGATCGAATGCGCCTGAGGGCCTCAGCTCAATGAAAGCTCACAGTTAATCCCTGTTTCTTAGAGTCAAATACTGCCCTCTGCTGAACCCAGGAAGGCTCTTAAAAGCCATGTGCCCTAACAACAAAGTCTTATCTGTTTCCCAACTTTTCATTATTTGTAACTTTTTCAATATTGAAATGGTGGGGAAAAAAATAGTAAAATGAACATCCATATAACCCTCATACAGATTGAATAATGGTTGACTATTTTGCTATTTTCAAGTAAGTAAAAGATGCAGTGACACATTATCCCTAAGTATCTCAGCGTGAATCTCCTAAAAGCAAGCACAGTCTCCTATACAGCCATGACATCATGATCACACTTAAGAAAATTAGCAGTTAGTCAGTAATATCAACTACTATTTATTCTACATTCAAAATTATCAAAGCTCTTACTTACAGCGGGGTCCCTACCTCCAAATCCAGGGGTCAGTTTCTCTTCCTTCCTTCCTTTTCCTTCCTTCCTTCTTTCCTTCCTTTCCTCCTTCCTTCCTTCCTTCCTTCCTCCCTCCCTCTTTTTTTCTTCTCTTTCTTTCTCTCTTTCTTTGTTTCTTGCTTGCTTACTTTCTTGATTTCTTCTTTCACCTGCCCTCTTTTGAAGCATTAAAGGCCAGTTGTCTTATATAATATCTCATCCCTAGATGTGTCTGATTATTTCTGGTGTTACTTAGTTTTTTCCTCTATTGCCAGTATTTCCTGTAAACTGATTTTTTTAAGTCAGAAACCTGATGGGATTCAGGTGAAATATTTGGAGCAAGATTACTTCTTAGGTAAATTAGTCATAGAAGAGTACTTAGATAGTTCTTTCTGCTCATTGGCTTTGCTAATCTCTTTGTTTTTAGCAATCATTCCACCTTGTCACCTTCCTCCCTCTTTAGCCTAATTTTACAGTACTGTAATGGTAGGTATGAGAAGGGCGCCCTCTCTTCCTAATAGAGTCAAGTGTTCATGGGCCTTTTGACAGGTCTTAAACTAGGAGTGTTTGTCTCTACTGACATCAGGAGTTGCAATTATCAGAACTCAGAATCAACTCCAGATAAATCCTAAAAGAGGGCTCATGTTTTCCCTATGGACCCCAACAGTATATGTTTGGATCGGATTCCAGAGACATAACAGGAGTTGTTGTTTAACTTCCAGAATCTATCAAATAGCACAGATGAAAAAAGTAATACTTAAATATTACTGGGATTACTAATATCACAGCATTACTAAAACAATATTGGAGCGATGGTAAATACCATTCACAAGTATTGGTAAGAGTTCATTTTTCCTAGAATAGCTCATTCAGGAATCAGAGAAAGGAAATTGTTACAAATTTTGTATGTTATCCCAAGTCTTTGTTCCCATCTGGTGTGTTATTAATGAATTAGGGCTCACTGTCATTTGTCAGTAATATATTTGTACTAACAGTGCTTGTTAAGAGAAGGCTTAATTCACAGTTGTGTACACTTAAGTTTCCAGGAAAAAAAAAAAAAAACACTTCATGTCTGGAGCTACAGCAGAGCAGTTACATATATTATTCAGAAATATCAATTAAAAAAATGAGAAAAATATTTCTAAATTATGTGCAAATTGAAAGGCCTTCCTAATACTGAAAAATAAACTGCAATCATTCAGACATAAATGAATCAAAGGTGTGTTCTTTTCCATTGGCTAAGAGTGTCCATTTTTTCAGCCGTCTGCCTCACCATCACCGTCTGCAGGTGAATTGGCCAGTGTTTCCGTGCAGAACGTTAAAACAGCATTTACATTTCTCACTGCTCCTTTGATGTTATCTCCTTCAATTGCACAATGAAAATGCACAGCTACCGAAATGCCAGAGGGAACATACTCTGATTATAAATGTGCTGGGGTGAACAATGAGAGGAAACCCACAGCCCGGTGATGGGCTCCTCACTTAGCCAAATACAATCCCACAGTGTTCTCGCACCCCTTTTGGGAGGATGAACACACAGTATTGTGACCCCAGCTAATTTGTGTTAACCATAGTCTATGACCTTGTAATAGAATGGGACAATTCAATCCATTATCTTCACCAACATTTATTGAGCACCTACTGTGTGCTTAGACCTGTGTGACCAACTCATCCTAGTTTACCTGGGACGTTCCCATTTTAACGCTGAAAACTCGTCACCCTGGGAATCCCCTAAGTTGTGGCAAATTTGGATGATTAGTCGCTTGACCCATACTGGACACTGGATAAAGATAAATTACAACCCTATATCTGCCAACAAGAAGCATGTTGTCTAAAAGAGAATCAGAAAAATAAGCCAATTATTAGAGTTTCAAGTGGTCAGTACTTAGAATCATCAGGAGGGCACTGGGCAGTGCAGAAAGCTGAATCTCAATCTAACCTGGGACCCGAGAATGCACTCCGAAGGAGACAGCGTTTGAGAATGATTTAAAGAATGAGCAGTGCAACATCCACCATTAAATTCTGCACATACTGAAAGGAGACACCTGTGGGACGGCATGCAACTTTGTTCTTTCTCTGAGTCTCAAAATCTGTGTATCTGGTTTAGATTCCCATAACCTGGAGGTAGGATTGTAGTACAAAATAAGCAGAAAGAGAGTGCTCATTCTTAGTTTGTTTTATTATGGGACAGAATAAACCTGACAGTATTTCAGTCCTAAAGGTGGTGGTCATTTTCTGAACCAGATGTAAATATATAACATGTATTTCTTTCTCTGAGGACTGTTTTGACAAGAGTGAGAATGAGTGGTCTATTGTGGGGACACCTTCAGTGGAGGTTAGGGCACCAAAGTGACACTACACAGAACAAATACAATGTGAGGAATTGTTTTTCACATGGTTTATTTTGAAATAAAAAAAAATTCAAACTTACGGAAAGTTGCATTTGTTTTGAAAAATTTTATACTCTTCATTTAGATTTACCAGATATGAAAAAGTTGTCACATTTACCTTTTCTCTTTTTGTTTATACGTCTGTATATTTATTGTTATTCTTGATTATTACTGAGCTGTTGTAGAGCAAGTTGTGGAAATTATACCCCTTTCATTTTAAACCCTCCAGCGTGTATCTCCCGAGAGTACAGCATTCTCCTGTGTTACCACAGTATGATTTTATATTCAGGAAATTTAACACTAACATAATACTATTATCTAATAGAGAACCAGCATACAAATTTTGCCCACTATCACAATAATGTCGTTTATTGGCAATTATCCTTCCGACCTAGCATTTACTTCAGAGCCCTCTGCCTGCATTTAGCTATTACGTCTCTTACTCTTAATCTGGAAGGACTCTTCAGCTTTGCCTTGTCTTTTATGATGGACATTGTTGATGAGTAGAGGCCAGCTGGTTTTCAGAATGCCCCCTCAGTCTCGGTTTGTCTGAGGTGTCCCCATGATTAGGTTCAGATTATGAATTTGGGGCGGCCTGAGTGACGTGTCTATCTTGGCACATCACATCAGGGGGAACACATGACCAATTTGTCCCCTTGCTTGATCACTCGGTGAAGGTGGCAACCTGCCAAATTTCCACAATGTAAAATTACTAGTTTTCCATTTGTAATTAATAAGCAACCTGTGTTACTAGGTACTTTGAGATTCCGTAAATATCCCGTTCCCCATCAAATGTTGACTCAACGCTTGTTTGCATCTGTATTTGTTTGCAAGGCCATCATAACAAAGTACCACAAACTGAGTTGCTTAAAACAGCAGACATTTACTGTCCCACAGTTCTGGGGCTGGAAGTCTGAAATCAAGGTGTCGGCCGGGCTGGTTCCTCCTGAGGGCTGGGAGGAAAGGATCCGTTCTAGGCCTCTCTCCTTGGCTTGTAAATGAGCATCTTCTTCCTGTGTCTCTTCACATTATCTTTCCTCTGTGCGTGTCTCTGTGCTCAAATTTCTCCTTTTTATAAGCACACATCATACTGAGTGAGGGGCCACCCACGTGGCCTCACTTTAACTTATTTATCTCTGTAATGACCCTATCTCAAACTAAAGTCACATTCTGCGGTACCAAGGGTTAGGAACTTAACATGTTAAAAGGAGGAAAAGAATTCAATTCATAACAGATGCATTCCAGCCATCTCTGGACTTTCCCAATGTTCATTATGAAGCCAAAATGAAATTAAATTCCTCTCTCTACCCTTTCTGCAAGTGAAAAGTCAGTGTTCAGCCTGAAGACACTTAAGATGCTGGCACTAAGCTTTTCCCGGCCATCCATCCACAGGGCTGTGAATTTTACACTTACCCATATTTAGAATGACTTCTCTTTCAGTTCTAGAGATTTTTCAGAGGGTTTGGTTTATTGCTTACCACCCATGTGTGTGCTGTAAGGGCCTGTCATTTGCACTAGAGCAGAAGTACCAGCAGCTGAATTAGTGGCAATATTTATTTTTTGCAGAAACAAGGAGTCCATTGGGAAAAGTATTTTTCTCTTGGTGCATTAGTGTTGGTACAGTTGTCTGACATGCAAGCAAATGAATTCTAGAGACTATACTTGGGGTGTTCACAATAGGGACTCTCAGCAGGAGAGGGACCCAAAGCCAGGCGTGATGCTTCGTAAGTTTTTAATTCAAAGGATTGAAGGACAGAAAAGATGGAAAACAAAAAGCCAATTACCTGAGAACTGTCGGCTAGAGGAGGACTGAGGGAGAGGAAAGGAGGCTTTCCCGGGCAATAAACCCTGCAGTGTGGTGTCTCTCTCTTAAAACTGTTAAAGAGTTCCTGCTGGTCACATCACAGGTTCTATAACCTTCGCCTGTGTACGTCCTTGAGTAGAAATGGGCAAAGCCTGAGCAGAATACTCACTTGCTTTCCCTGGTTTCTTGATCAGGTCACAGACATAAAAGAGAAATTGAAGCTCTCTAAAAAGGTCTGGTCAGCGTTACCCTACACCATCTGCAAGGACGAGAGCGTGACAGCGGGCACGTCCAATGAGGAGGAATGCTGGAATGGGCACAGCAAAGCCAGGTGAGAGTGACTCGATGTGTGCATGGATGGGGGCACAGCACACCCAGCCTTGGAAGACTCTCTTGGCACAAATCTGCAGACCTGTTTATGCAAAAAGCAACAGAGGGTGGAGGGGCAAGTCATCACTTAGCAACAGCTGTTGGGAGTGACAGGTTTGATGGGCACCTGGGAGCACTTACTCTCAAGGTGCCATTAAGCATGGAATCCTTGTTCAGAACGCCTTGCCTCTGGATGAGGACAGAGGAACGGTGGCAGATGCCAGGTTTCAGACACCCTGAGATCACAAAGAGCCCTTTTATGTTCACTTAATGGCTTTAAGATACTGAAGCTATTTTTATGCATAGTTAAATTTCCAGGGCTCTTTTGTTTTCATCACAAGTTAAACAGGAAATGAAAATTCAACTGTTTTTTTTTTCACCCTAATTGGGAAAAAAATTGAAGTATTCATTAGCAAGGTAACAGAAAATGTCTGAGGGACACTGAGAAACGGTTCTAATAGGTGACACACTTTGGGAAGTCCCATCGGAACCTCCTGACAAGAGACAGCAGTTTTCATCATCCTGCTCTGCTGACCAGTGCTGTGGGGACTTGATATGGAATTTCTGAATTTTTTGATTCAGCCCAAAAATGGGCTTGGCCTGGATTTTCATAAGGTGGAGAGGCTGGATGGGAGGACTGGTTGGAAGTTGGCAGGCAGGGCAGGACACAAGGACAGGAATCTGCCAAAGCCCTCAGCAATGGGGTTGCAGGTGGATAAAGCAGCTGGTAAATTGGACTCGAGGAATCTTTGAGGATTGACCAGTGGGTGGAGATGCTAAGAGGGGAATCTGTTCTGGGGCTTTATTGAGCAGTTTCAAGCATATGAAGCAGCTGTGATCAGAAGGAAACAAGAAGGTATGTGGTTGGTCAGGAGCAGTGGCTCACGCCTATAATCCCAACACTTTGGGAGGCCAAGGTGGGAAGATAGCTTTAGCCTAAGAGTTTGAAACCAGCCTGAGCAACATTGTGAGACCTTGTCTCTACAAAAATAAGTATAATCTTTAGCTACTAATATAAAGTGCATGGCTATTACATTGAGAAGAAACTGCAAAAGTTAAGCAGGAGGTGCAAGGGAGGCGCACATTAGGTGTTTCTTACGCTGCTGAGTTGCATTTTTTAGCATCTATTGCTGTATTAGTCATCCTCATACTGCTATAAAGAACTTCCGTGAGACTGGGTAATTTATAAAGGAAAGAGGCTTGATTGACCCACAGTTCCGTATAGCTGGGGAGGCCTCAGGAAACTTACAATCATGGCAGAAGACAAAGGGGAAGCAGGCACCTTCCTCACAAGGTGGCAGGAGAGGGAAGTGCAAGTAAAGGGGGAAGAGTCCCTTATAAAAGCACCAAATCTCATGAGAACTCACTCACTATCATGAGAACAGCATGGGGGAAACCACTCCCATGATCCAAGGTCCTGTTCTCAACACGCAGGGATTATGGGGATTCCAATTGAAGATGGGAATTGGTGGGGACACACAGCCAAACCGTACCAATTGCTAATGTTGTTATTAACCATATCAGGAAGAGTTTAGCAAGGTGAAAGCAAGATACCTATGAAAAGAGCTCTCACTATTTCAAAATGCTCCAAATATCAATATCAAATCATAGATCATGAGAAGGAAATTAGTTATGATATTAACAACATGCCACTAAAAAATACTTAGCATTTTGCCAGTGTCTGGCTTTTTAGCTAGGAGACCTTTGGCCAGAAAATTCAGCTATGAATTAACAGCTTCTAGTTTGTATTTTCCCGATGACTGTAGAGAAAGACACTGTGAAGGATGGCCAGATGGCCTAATGAATAAAATGCTTGGTTTTTTTAGCTGCTCTGTTTCCCATCTGTGTTTACCTTTAAGCCTTGGCTAACATAAAGCCTGGGTTTTTTGTTTGTTTATTTGTTTGTTTGTTTGTTTTTGAGACAGAGTCTGGCTCTGTCGCCCAGGCTGGAGTGCAGTGGCCGGATCTCAGCTCACTGCAAGCTCCGCCTCCTGGGTTTGCGCCATTCTCCTGCCTCAGCCTCCCGAGTAGCTGGGACTACAGGCGCCCGCCACCTCGCCCAGCTAGTTTTTTGTATTTTTTAGTAGAGACGGGGTTTCACTGTGTTAGCCAGGATGGTCTCGATCTCCTGACCTCGTGATCCACCCGTCTCGGCCTCCCAAAGTGCTGGGATTACAGGCTTGAGCCACCGCGCCCGGCCAAAGCCTGGGTTTTGAACTGTTACTCCCATAGATCGTCACACAGGTTGCTGATATTAGTCCATAGGCAATTTCTTACAAAAGGAAATATTTTTAAAAGGCCATGGGTGAGGTTAGGGGAAGAGACTAAACACCACCAAGAATATGAATGGGGAAGATAATGACCACTGAAGTCAGAGGTGGAGGAGATCAGGATGGTTCAGACAAGTTCCTCATTGTGCAGATGAAGAACCCAGACAGGGTAAACAATTAGTCCACTGTTAACCAATTAACAAGGGTGAAAGCTGGGAATCTCCCAAATCCTAGCCCAATATTTCTTTATGGCAACACCCTACCTCTTAAACAAACAACAGCTAAATGCTGTCCTCCCCAAGTTAGGAGAACAAATAAGACAGATCCTAAGCTCTATAAAAGCTTGAGTGGTTCTACAGCATTCATTGAGTCAGTCCACCAGGCCATCAGCAATATGATTAAGTACTCCCTGTGTCCCAGGCTCTGTGCAAGGCCCTATAGATTAAGTGCTCCAAGATGACAATGGGAGGACAAGGCAGGTGGATCACCTGAGGTCAGGAGTTCAAGACCAGCCTAGCCAACAGAGTGAAACCCCGTCTCTACTAAAGATACAGAAATTAGCCGGGTGTGGTGGCACATGCCTGTAGTCCCAGCTACTCGGGAAGCCGAGGCAGGAGAATCGCTTGAACCCAGGAGGAGGAGGTTGCAGTGAGCCAAGATCGTGCCACTGCACTCCAGCCTGGGTGACAGAGTGAGACTCCAACAAGATGGCAATGGGATCAATACATGAGAAGATACAGTGACTGGGGTGAGCCCAGTGAACCTAGGAACATCAGTACCCTACTGCTAGACTGCAGGTTTAGGAAGGGACCACACTGGTAACGCCTGGATCGGTCCTCAGGAACAAGATTTAAATTTTATCCTGAGATCAATGGGAAGCCATTGGAAGATTTTTTGCAGGTGGGGAAAATGATCAAGTTTAATGCAATGAAATCACTTGTAGGAATAGTCCAGAATTTAGTCCAATAAAATATATCTTTTATTATGCATAAGTATATTATTAAAAAAAGAAGCTGTCAAATATTTGTGATTCAAATTATGTACCCATTGAACAATTACAGTTACATGGTTTCCTTTAGTTCTTTTTTTAAAATTATTCCACTAGCAGGGAATCCTAATATTATATTTTTATATACTAGCATAGCAAATAGATCACCGATAAAGACTTGCTGAATTAAATGTAATTGAAGCTTTCTTCTTATCCAAATATTAATTAATCTAGAAAAACATTGGAGAAATTTTTCACTTGAAGAAATTTACTAAAGTATTTTGTAAGTGTAACAATCCATTTATAATGCAGATAACAACATATTTTTTCACACTTTTGAATTATGAGTTTTAAGATGACAGACCTTTTTAATTGTTTAGGAATGGTTGTTAAAAAAGAAAAGAAAAGAAAAAGAAAGAAAAGTTACTCTTATAACCTATGCGAAATAAAAGAACTAGAAACTTTATTTGTAGAAAATCTGGTCAGATACAATGACTCACACCTGTAGTCCCAACACTTTGAGAAGCTGAGGCAGGAGGATCACTTGAGCTCAAGAGTTTAAGACTAGTCTGGGCAGCCTGTAATCCCAGCACTCTGGGAGACCGGGGCGGGCGAATCACGAGGTCAGGAGATCGAGACCATCCTGGCTAACATGGTGAAACCCCATCTCTACCAAAAAAAAATACAAAAAATTAGCCGGGCATGGTGGTGGGTACCTGTAGTCCCAGCTACTCGGGGGGGCTGAGGCAGGAGAATGGCATGAACCTGGGAGGCGGAGTTTGCAATGAGCCGAGATCAAGCCACTGCACTCCAGCCTGGGTGAGAGAGCAAGACTCCGTCTCAACAAAAAAAAAGAAAGAAAGACTAGCCTGGGCAACACAGTGAGACCCTGTGTCTACAGAAAATAATAGTCTGGGCATGGTGGCAGGCACCTATAATCTTAGCTACTCAGGAGGCTGAGGCAGGAGGATCACTTGAGCCCAGGAATTTGAGGCTGCAGTACACTATTATTGTGCCACTGTACTCCAACCTGAGCAACAGAGTGAAATTCTATCTCTAAAAAATAAAAATAGAAAAGAAGAAGAAATAATTTTTTTAAAAAATCCATCAAGTATTAATAGATATGAAGCAGAGATGCTTATTAGAACTGATAGAGATTGTCATGCCTGAAGTTTATAAACTCAAGCCTGTGCGATAGGTCTCCAATAAACCAGACATTTCTTCCTGTCTTTCTGTTTTATCTACCAGACTCCTTCGGCCACATTTTTCTGTTTGTACACACTCATGCAGCCTTTTGTCCTATCTCACTGTTTGCTCAGGCTTGTCTTCCATCACCCTCATTTTTCCTGATTACTTTCTGAACATGCTCCATAGCTCTCTACTGTACTTCCTTGATTCAGAAACATACCTATTTCAAATTTTAACATTTCTGACATGAAAATGACTCTTACGGTAGATATTTCCATTTACTCCAGTGATTATCTTGTTTTTTAAAAAGCTGTTATTAAGTAATGGCACCAGTTGAAATTGATGACGACTTCAAATAGAACAGGATACACAGAGCGATGGCTGCTGTGGCAGGCTGCAGGGTGCAATCCGCAGGGGTGAGACTGTGGTTAAGGGTGTGTAAGCAGTGGCTCCCCTAAGGTTTGAATCCACTTTCATCCCGCAGCTCCCCCAAGTCACTCCACCCTCGCCCATCTCTGACAGATCTCTCTCTGCCTCTGTAGCTAAACAAGGTCTGGAACAGGAGGTGGGGTAAGAGGAGACTCTGCCCTTTGATGGGAGGAAACTGCAGGTGTGCCCAATCACAGTGACCCTATCAGCATTTAAATCTTCATTCTGAAAACAAGAATGGGTTAAACAAAGTGGTTTAAAAGGGAGTGTCTTCCCTGCTTCCTCTTTCCTTGCCAACTTCCTGGGACAATGTGAAGATCAATGAGATATCTCAATAAAAATAGTCTGTAGTCCTGAAACAGTGCTTCTCAAACTTTAGGGTGCAGGCTAAACTCTTGGAAATCTTATTAAAATGCAGATTCTGATTCAGTAAGTGCTATGGATTGAATGTTTTTGTCCCCCAGAAATTCATAGTTGAAATCCTCACCCCTTGTGCAATCATCTTTGGTGGTGGGGTCTTTGGGAGATAATTAGGTCTTGAGGGTGGAGCCCTCATTAATGGGATTACTAGCGTTGTAAGAGGAGACATGAGAAAGGTTCTCTCTCCCTCTCTCTCTCTCTCTCTCTCTCTGTCTCTCTCTCTCTCTGCCATGTGAGGACACAACAAGAAGGCAGCCATCAGCAAACCAGGAAGAGAGCCCTCGTCAGACACAGGATATGCCAGCACCTTGGTCCTGAACACCATGATCCCAAGAATTGTGAGAAATAAATGTGCATTGTTTAAACTGCCAGGTGCGGGATTTTTGTCATAGAAGCCCAAGCCGAGATAGTAAGTCTGGGGTAGAACCTGAGTGAGATTCAGCATTTCTAACAAGCTTTTAGGTGATGCAGTTATTGTTGGTCCAGGGACCACACTTGGAGTAGCAAGGCTTGAAGGCAGGATTGCCAGATCTAGCACATAAAGATAACAGACAACAAATGGAACACACTTATACTAAAAAAAAAGGATTCATTGTTTACCTGAAATTCACATTCAATTGGCAACCATGTGTTTTATCTGGTGTTTTAGATGTCCCTATTAACATGTAAGATATTACCTTTTTCAGTCCACACCCAAGCCTCAGGGAGCATGTTGCAATTTTGGGAGTTTTTTCTTCACTGATACCCTTAATGTTTCCTTAATGGGGCTTTTCTTATAATAAAAATAACAACAGCAATATGAGTTAGGAGTTCACATGGTTCAATTGTAACATCACCCACTAATGATAGCCAGGTTATGGACAAGGTTGAAGTCTTCTCAACAATGAATTGCATAGGCTTCACATGTGCATCAGGAGAGAATTTTAAGTTAGAAATATAGCACAGCCTTCACAATACAGGATATCATCCACACAAACCTCTAGTCTTTAATAGTGTCAGTCATTTTGATGAGTGGCAAGGATGAATATTTTGCATTCTTGGTCAGTATTTGATTCAATTAGTGTCTTAGCTCAAAAAAATACCATAGATAAAATAGCCTAAACAACAGAAATGTATTTCTCATAGTTCTAGAGGCTGGGAAGTCCAAGATCAGCGTGCCAGCAGAGTGGGTTCTCTTCCTAGCTTATTATAGACAATGGCCTCCTTACTGTATCTTTAGAGAGACAGAGAGAGTCCTGGTTCCTTTCTCTTATAAGGGCACTGGTATGAGAAATCATCTACCCTCATTATCTCATTCAACCCTAATTACCTCCCAAATGGCCCTACCTCCAAGTCCCATCACACTGGGGATTAGGGCTTCAACATGTGAATTTTGATGGCACACAGACATTGTTTCCAGAATCACATCCTACTTATCACAAGAGCTAATAAAGGATTTTTCTTAGAGTTCATGGCAGTGTCTGTCACTTGAGAAAGACAGCCTAGTCGTCTTCAGTGGCCAGCAGGAAAGCGAGTTTGCAAGTGTAACTTCTACTTCTTCCATTTTTCACTTACCTAAGCAACTTCTCAGGGGTAAATGTGAGAAGACACAGCAACATTCTGACTCAACTCAGACAAATAGGAACTGAAAGGAAGCTAGTAAGTTACAGAGGAAAATCAATAATAATCTAGAAGGCCAAAGGGAAAAAAATTAAAGACTCATGGTGCAGGTTACAAATCTAGGCCTCCCAAAGTTCCTGGGGTGAACTGCGAGACCCTAGGAGGACATTTGCAGTCATCAGTCATCCCTGAGAAGGTCGTTCTGGGCAGTCGGTGGCCGGAATGAGCTGTCTGTACAGAAGCTAGAAAAGAATGATTAGGTAGGAGGCAGGAAAGCATAGGCTTGGAAGGAAATAAAACTTTTATATGGTTAGCATATACAGGTTAGAACTTTGTCAGGCAGCAGCAAAAGAAAAAATAAAGCCCTAATGGTGTTCAAATAGGCCCTTACCTTTTTGCTCATAAAGAGGCAGATTCTTTTTTAGAACATAGCCGTATTAAACTGCATCACCTCTAACTTCTTGTAGCATTGTTTTCCTTCACACAGACCCTTTTTCCAAACCCAGCGGGATTAAAAAGAAAAGGAAAGTATGGCAGACAATGAGACAGGGTAGGAAAAATGAAAGCCGGTCTGAGAGCCAAGTCCCACCGGCACACGTGTTATCTGATAGGACATAAATTATTTCAGAGTCTTCAGAGGTCTTGAGTCAGTCATTTCCAGACTCCTCCCTCTCCCACATAAAACTGGTGAAACAGCTTTCCAATGTTGCTCCTTGTAAGGCAGTGTTGAGCTGTCACTGTGTCCTTTCTTTAAAATGCTTTCTGGGAGGAGGCTATCAAGGAGCTGGCTGAGGGACAAAATTAATTGGACCCGTTGGAAACATGACTTTTGCAGGGAGCCTCTGCTGTTTTTCAAGGCACCTGATCTTGACAGAAATATTGTGTCCCCAAGGAAATCCTTCCCAAGGCCAGGAGGTAAACACAGTAAATTGTAAGAAATAGGAAAAGTAGAAAAATCTAGAAAATAGATCAGTCACTCACCACAGAGTGTGGATTGACTAACCAATGAAAACAGCAAGTCACGACTGGGTAAGTCTAAACAGATGGAAGGAGATGGGATGATGTATGATGATGGCAAATCTGTCAAAGATAGTGACTTGGCAGTCTTGAGGACAATATTGTTTTAACCTAATTCTGGAGTATGACCCAAAGCACTCTAGCTGCATTTTAAAGAACTATAAAATATCCAATATATACCAAGCCAAACACCTTGGAAAAGTGGGTGTATTCGTTCATTCTCACACTGCTATAAAGAAATAACTGAGACTGAGTAATTTATAGAGAAAAGAGGTTTAATTGGCTCACGGTTCCACAGGCTGTATAGGAAGCATGGCTGGGAAGCCCTCAGGAAACTTACAACCATGGTGGAAGGCAAAGGGAAAGCAGGCATGTCTTACATGGCTGGAGCAGGAGGAAGAGAGGGAAGGGGGTGGAGCCACACACTTTTAAACAGCCAGCCCTCGTGAGAACTCTATCATGAGAACAGCACCAAAGGAGAAACCCACCCCCATGATCCAGTCACCTTCCACCATCACCCACCTCCAACATTGGAGATTAAAATTTGACATGAGATTTGAACACAAATCCAAACCATATCAGTGGGAATTCTGTCTTAGGAAAGAACTGGCTACTGTCAAGCCAGGCGTTCTAAAATGCCCACTTCCCTTCTTCAGACACGCTTGAAGAGAGAGGACCCCATAAAGACTTCCTGACTGTCCTGGCAGGGAGGAAGCTGTGTGAACCTCTTGCAAATGGGAAAAAAAAAAATGTTAGGCAGAGCTGGCCGCAAATAGGAAGAAGGGAGCATGTTGCTTGTTCACAACTCGTCATTCCTGAAAACTGGCTCATGGGTCTTTTTTTGCTTTCTGCTCTGTAGTTTGCAAACTGCAGGTCTACTAAGAAAGAATGGGTTGGGGGAGTTCCTGCCAATGAATTAAGAGGCCGAGTCAAAGAATTTCGCTCCTGCTTACTACTGCAACCAAAGAGCTATGTGTTCTCCAAAAGTATCCCCAGACCATTTCCTGCCTCACATTCTCCAACTGGAAAAGAGCCACAGCAAATTCTTCTTCTGAACAGGAATTCAGGCTTTAAAACTTCAGATTCTGCTACTGTCAGCCACTCATAAGAAATTAATTTGGCAATTTGGGGAGCCATGTTAACAACTTAATTTTCATAAAAGTACATTAAAATTGCATAGCAAATAATTATATAAAATAGCTAAACGACTTGTCCATGGTCACACTGCTGGGTCCCAGAGAGATCACAGGTGACCCAGTCATACATAGCCCTTAGGCAATGAACCATATCTCGATGTCAGATCTCATGAAGTCCCTAGTGCCTCAGACAACCCTAGCTTAACGGTCCTCAAGAATTTATAAATATAGTTAAAGCAGAAGGTCACAGTTTGCGTTGAATAATCCAACTTTCCATCCAAGAAAAATGTAAAGGAAAAAAAGTAATTCTTATTAAGAACTTTAGTATAGTTATAACTAAAACTTGAATTTTTAACATTGTGGTGAAATATACCAAACATAAAAACATAAACCATTGTACCATGGATAGTTTTGTGGCATTAAGTGCAGTCACGTGGTTGTGCAACCATCGTGATCACCATCCATCCACAGAACATTTTTATCTTCATAAACTGAAATTCTGTACCTATTAAACATAAATTCCCTCCCCTCTACCTCAGGCCCTGCTGACCACCATTCTATTTTCTGTCTCTTTGAATTTGCCTATTCCAGGTACCTCATATAAGTGGAATCATAAAATATTTGTCCTTTGTGACTGTCTTATTTCACTTACTATAATGTCCTCAAGGGTCATCTATGTGGTATCACATGTCAGAATGTTTTTCCTTTTTAAGGCTGAATTATATTTCCACTGTATGTGTATACCACATTTTATTTCTCCATTCATCCATAAATGGACACCTTTCACCTTTTGGTTATTATGAATAATGGTACTGTGAACAGAGGTATACAAATATCTGCTCAAGTCCTTGCCTTTCATTCTTTGGGATATCCCAAAGATATCTGTATACTTCTCTTCACAGTACCATTATTCATATATATAATAATGAGATTGAAAGCCAATATGTCTGAGAAGGCACTAGCAAGGAAGGTTAGCCTGGTGGTGTCATGACTCCAAGTAGCAGCTGTAATAATAATATATTTATTATTCATATATATAATAATGGTACTATGAACATTGGTTCTTGGTACTTTGGGTGTATATATATGCGATTGCTGGATCGTATGGTAATTCTCTTTTTTTTTCTTTTTGAAACAGAGTTTAGCTCTTGTTGCCCAGGCTGGAGTACAATGGCCGCAGTCTTGGCTCACCACAACCTCCGCTTCCCAGGTTCAAGCAATTCCCCTGTCTCAGCCTCCTGAGTAGCTGGGATTACAGGCATGTGCCACCAGGCCCAGCTAATTTGATATTTTTAGTAGAGACGAGGTTTCTCCATGTTGGTCAGGCTGGTCTCAAACTCCCAACCTCAGGTGATCCACCCTCCTCAGCCTCCCAAAGTGCTGGGATTATAGGCATGAGCCACCACGCCCGGCCCTGTTTTTAATTTTTGGAGGAACTGCTATACTATTTCCTACAGCAACTACACCATTTCACATTCCCAAGAGCAGTGCATAGGGTTCCAATTTCTCCACACCTTTACCAACACTTGTTATTTTTTTGTTTGTTTATTTTAAATTATAGTCATCCTAATATGTGGGAAGTTTAAAACTTAGATTTTTAAGAAATCTTCTAGAAGAGGTTGCTTGTACCATAGGCTTTCAGTCCCTTATTTGAGACCCTTGAAACCACATGTGTTTCAGAATCCACAACTTTTTAGATTTCAGAAAAAGACCATAGTGAATATGTTATATATTACATCATGCTTCCAGTGGGGTCTGGGGCTGCAATCCACAATCAAACATATTAGTATTTCTGCAGCAAAATGTATTAAAATTCACACTAAGTGAGATTCATGAGGACTATAATTCACCTTGTTTCAGATGAGATGAAGTTTTGCTAAAAAGCAGATGGAGGAAAATTTGGGGGGTCTTGAATTTTGGCACTGCACATAGGGATTTACATCTATTTAGATGAGTAAAACTCTTAAACTTGCTTAACATTAATGAATAGGTAGCTTAGAATTTGAAATTGCTATAAAGATGTGTATTGAGTGGAGCTCATTTGTGAGTACTGAAATTGCTTTCACTTTACCCTTCTCATTGTGCCTTGAGGCAGTAACAGTCAGGGGAAGAATTGTGCACCAGAGAAGCCCAGGCCGGCACCCAAGCTCCCCATTTCTCCCCATTCCTGCCTTAGCTCCTACCTGGATTCAGGACACCCCCACTAACCACCACCGGGCTAACCTTCCTTGCTAGTGCCTCACTTCTCAGACCTACTGGCTTTCACATTTCATTAAATCTTGAGAGTCATGTGACCTATTCCCCCAATATGCAGTGCCTTACATCAAAACAGCTGCTAGCATTAACGTGATGATGAGAAATACTAAGCACATGCACATATCAGCAGGGTCTTTCTGGAAGCATTGGTTAAACTGTCAGGAGTGATGTCGAATGTTGAGAATAGCGGAGGCTGTGGTTGGCTGCTGGGAAACTTCTGCGGGGATGGTTGTGTTTAATATCTCTCAGATGACAAGAACTGTCAACTCTACCCACAGGACTGGATGTATCAACCCTCTCATCCCCCAAATTTCCATAGGACTCTTCCACCCTAATCAGTTGTAATGTTTGAATGTAGTCAAGGACACCGACATTTATGATATGCAGTGAGATGCAAAGAAAAATAATTCTGTAAAATTCAAAGATTTAGTTCCTCGCCATACTCTTGCAGAACAGAAGGCAACCCAAATGAGGAAGCTGTGCTTGGCTGTTCATGGATGCCACCCACTTGCCCAGGGCAGGCTGCATTGGCAAACCATGACATCCCTGCTCAACTCTCCAGGTTGTCCTCACTTCTGGCTTCTCCCAAGGCTGGATCCACCAGGTAAACATGCATCCATAGCCTTGGAACCTGGGCTCTCTGTGCCAAGATTCTCCTTCTATGTCGCCCAGGGATATGATGGTGCAAAAACAGGATGCTGTCATGTCAAAAAGCTGTGCAAAAATCCAATAGGAGGAATAACATTGTGGGCTCAAAGAGGTGTCTGTTCTTGCAGGACAGGAGTGTTATGTAAAGAAACCAAATGTGAGAGGCAAGAAATAAATGGGCTCTGAGGTCCTCATGCTGAGTGGGGCTTTCACAGACCCTTTGGGTCGCACAATGGACATCTATAGATTTAGATTCAGGACTTACCTCTGGAGTGACCAAATGACCATTTTTATTTTCAGCTGTTTTAGGTTTAAGTTTTCACAGTGTCTCCAAAGTCACCCTTTGAATACACCAAAAGGAGAAAAGGCTCTTGAGGACATGGATGCACTCTTGTTTTTATTGTAAGCAGCTGAGCATCAGTGGGCACAGTTAGAGGCTGGGTTTACTTGGCAGTCTCTTATTGTTCCTGGATGTTCAGACTCCCAGGGGTGGCATTCCCAAGTAAGCTATTGCAGTGAGCTCCTGATAAATGAGTCTCGGCTAACCATGCAGTGCACACAGCATCTGAAAGAAACAAAGCTCGCCTCTGACTCAGCATAGGTACAGCTGCAACAGTCATTTCCCAAAATGGAGAGGAGCAACACCAGAATCGACCATCACCTCTCAGCTCTGCTGTCAGCAAAAGATGGGCTGCACCTGCTATTGTTTATTCCAATAGGCTGTAACAATTAGGTAGAGCTCACGGATCCTAGCTCATATAATTGCCTGTCAGTAATAGTCAATCCAATGTCATATTTTATTTTATTTTTTTATCTTTTTTTTATTATTATTATACTTTAAGTTCTAGGGTACATGTGCATAATGTGCAGGTTTGTTACATATGTATACTTGTGCCATGTTGCTGTGCTGCACCCATCAACTCGTCAGCACCCATCAACTCGTCATTTACATCAGGTATAACTCCCAATGCAATCCCTCCCCCCTCCCCCTCCCCCCTCCCCCCTCCCCATGATAGCCCTGGTGTGTGATGTTCCCCTTCCTGAGTCCAAGTGATCTCATTGTTCAGTTCCCACCTATGAGTGAAAACATGCGGTGTTTGGTTTTCTGTTCTTGTGATAGTTTGCTAAGAATGATGGTTTCCAGCTGCATCCATGTCCCTACAAAGGACACAAACTCATCCTTTTTTATGGCTGCATAGTATTCCATGGTGTATATGTGCCACATTTTCTTAATCCAATCTGTCACTGATGGACATTTGGGTTGATTCCAAGTCTTTGCTATTGTGAATAGTGCCGCAACAAAATACGTGTGCATGTGTCTTTATAGCAGCATGATTTATAATCCTTTGGGTATATACCCAGGAATGGGATGGCTGGGTCATATGGTACATCTAGTTCTAGATCCTTGAGGAATCGCCATACTGTTTTCCATAATGGTTGAACTAGTTTACAATCCCACCAACAGTGTAAAAGTGTTCCTATTTCTCCACATCCTCTCCAGCACCTGTTTCCTGACTTTTTAATGATCGCCATTCTAACTGGTGTGAGATGGTATCTCATTGTGGTTTTGATTTGCATTTCTCTGATGGCCAGTGATGATGAGCATTTTTTCATGTGTCTGTTGGCTGTATGAATGTCTTCTTTTGAGAAATGTCTGTTCATATCCTTTGCCCACTTTTTGATGGGGCTGTTTTTTTCTTGTAAATTTGTTTGAGTTATTTGTAGGTCCTGGATATTAGCCCTTTGTCAGATGAGTAGATTGCAAAAATTTTCTCCCATTCTGTAGGTTGCCTGTTCACTCTGATGGTAGTTTCTTTTGCTGTGCAGAAGTTCTTTAGTTTAATGAGATCCCATTTGTCAATTTTGGCTTTTGCTGCCGTTGCTTTTGGTGTTTTAGACATGAAGTCCTTGCCCATGCCTATGTCCTGAATGGTACTACCTAGGTTTTCCTCTAGGGTTTTTATGGTATTAGGTCTAACATTTAAGGCTCTAATCCATCTTGAATTAATTTTCGTATAAGGAGTAAGGAAAGGATCCAGTTTCAGCTTTCTACTTATGGCTAGCCAATGGCATATTTTAGAAATTACATCAGGAAAAGTCTCAGGAACAAACAGAAATTTATTTACATACCAAATATATTAAAACGCAGGATGGAAGTTATGCTTTATGGCAAAAGAAAGAGATATGAGTCCACGGCTTTTAAAATTTTCTATGAGGCCATTTTTTAGAGCAGTAAATAGTTGGAGCTTCATGGAAAAGAATTTACAATGCACTCCGTGTGTTTATTATTTAGTGAGCATTGTGAAGTCGATTTTGTTCAAGATATGGATGAAGACATGGAGCTTATTCTTGGGACCTCTGATTTAAAATGAGTAAACCATTTCATATACAAATACATCAAGCGTAAGATTCAATACCTGAAAAACAGCTTAAATACCAAAGTTTCTCTGTGTAGTTCTTCTTTTGGAGGTTGATGGATAGAGCCTTTGGTTTCCAGACTTGGAAAATCACTTGCAGGAAGGGAAGAATTTCAAGCACATGGATATTATACAAGAATATGTAAATAGGAATAACAAAATAGAGGAAAAGATGCTTTTTGAGCTTTCAAGCAACAACAGTTGAGCGAGTAAAAGAATAACAGTAATGCCAATTAGGTAGGGCTGTCCTGGGCCTGTAGAGGGCCAGAGGTGGATGTCCTGATTCCCCGTCAGACCCAGTCTTCATCCCTCCACTGTGGCCCTGGCCCTGGAGGACCTCTACAAGCTGTATCATCTGGGCTCCCTTGCCCACCAGCTTCCAATTGGTTCAGCCAATGAGAGGCAGCAGCTGGAGGTCAAGAGGAGGGACTACAGGGGTCAGGGCCTCCTCCCCCGGCCCCCTATCAGGGGATAGATCTTGGTTTGGCTGTTGCCGTGTCATTGGGTGCCTCTCTGTGGGATCAGTTCTTGTTCATTCCACCAACAACTTCTTCCCCTTATCCCCCGGGGCCCCCTCTCCTGTGGCCAGCCCTGGGGAGCGTCACCTCTCTGGGCTGGTTTCCTTTAACTTGTTCAACCTTTATAAGTAGCCTCTTCTTTAAACTCTCTTTGTCACCCCTTTGAGTGTGCCATCTGTTTCTTACCAGGACACAGACAAACATAGCACCTTAGTAGGAATTAGGAAAAAGCACCCAGATGGGTGCATGGGGGTTCATTATGTTATTGTCTCTACTTTTATATGTATTGAAGTTTTCTAAAATAAAAAGAGTACCAAAAAGAAAAGAAAAAGGCACCCCTTTTGGTGGATGGTGCCCTGCAGGGGTGTAGCTTAGCTGTGGTCTGGATTGCAGCACCAACTCACTCCTGCAGCTTCGAGGGGTGAGTCTGTGCAGCGCACGAAATGCCCAACCAAACCTGGCAGCCTGACAAAAGGGTGGGCAGATCCCTGAAAGCTGGGAAATATCTTGAAGAGAAAGTGAGGATAGGCCTGGGTCATTAAGGGTATTTGGGACTTAAATGGGAAATTTCACTATGCAAGGAAAACCTGTAGGACAGCAAAGCATAGGATGGCTACAGGGAGTCAACTCTATAAGACAAGGAGTGTCCCTGGAGAGAGTATGAGAAAGTGGAAGTGGGTGGAGACCCTTTGATTGCTGAGCTATAACATGTGAATTCTAGTTGATGATCCTCCAGGCAGTTTGGGGCAGGGTTTGGGCACTGGGGCTCCAGAGCTAGACTGGGTGTAAGTCATGGTTTTGGCAGCTATTAGCTCTGTGACTTTGCACATTTGCTTATTCTCACTAAGCCTCAGTTTTCTGTTTGATAAAACAAGGATAAAATACTCCCCATCTCCTAGACTTGCTGTTGGGCTGAATTTAAAGATGTGTGTCAAATGTTTACTGCAGTGCCTGGTAGTTATTGAACATTAGCTACCATCCTCAAAAGTTTTTAAAGAGAAGAGTGATATGATGAAAGCAATATTTTTTAAAAATCACACAGCATGTGCAGGATGCTCTAGAGAGGAAAGAAGAGTGTGGGGGGGTCACTTGGAGGCTGCAGGGGGTGTCTCTCCAGTGAGAGAAATGGGAAATGGGAAAATAGAAGCAGGTATAAGAAGCTCTGTGAGAAGAAGAGGAAGAGGACTGGAAGATGGACAGATGGTGGGAGTAAGCAGTCACAGAGGGCCCCAAGTGCATTTCCAAGATCTTTAGCCTCCACTTATATAAATACCCCTAGGCAGTTTCAGCAGCTCACATTGAAGGACTGACAATTTTGACATTTTGATACAAGTGAAAGAAAAGTGAAACTCGGAATCATTTGATGATTTTACCCTTCTGTTTTACTGAACATTGGTAAATCTACCTAATTAAACCCAAGATTCTACTACAAAATAAAAACCCTAACAGACACCTCAATCATTCCAGTAACCACTGCTGACTTCTGAAATGTCCCCAAAGCAGGTTTTTCATATCCAGAATTTCTTCTGATTAAGATCTGAGGTAGTGCCTCTGCAGTTAAGAATGGGCATCCCCACAGAAAACTCTCTCGGATCATACGTAATTTATAAGCCCCGTTCTGACTACCAACATTAGCAGAACTGAGGAAGCTATCGAATCCTTGACCTAAGCTAACATTTGGGATGGAGGGAGGAAAGAGTCATTAATGTGAAGTAGTGGTGATGTGGCTTGGCTCTCTCCCCTCCCAAATCCCATCTTGAATTTAGTTCCACAATCTGCAGGTGTCGTGGGAGGGAAATGGTGGGAGGTAATTGAATCGTGGAGGTAATTGAATCATGGGGGCTGTTACCCCAGGCTGCTGCTCTCATGATAGTGAGTTCTCACAAGATCTGATTGTTTTATAAGGGGCTTTTCCCCCTTTTGCTTGGCACTTCTCTTGCCTGCCACCACATAAGATGTGCCTTTGCTCCTCCTCTACCTTCCACCATGATTATGAGGTTTCTCCAGCTATGTGGAACTGTGAGTCTATTAAACCTCATTTTCTTTCTAAATTACCCAGTCTCAGGTATGTATGTTTCAGTGTGAGAACAGACTAATACAAGTGGTTTCTCATAGGTCCCCAGTTTCGCATTTATTTGTAGGCAAACCTACCTAAGAATTCAGTGCCATTTAAAAAAACGAGCCTGAGGCTATTTTAGCCACATCTTCGTCTGAAAAAACTGTATTCCGTGTTTTCACTATCTAACATTTTTTTCCAGGAACCAGATCCAGTTTTTGCCAGGTGTCTTGGCCGACTGTCAGAGACAGTCATCTGGTTTTGCATGGCAGCATCTGGTTTTGTGGTTTCTGTGGCATCTCTCTGAGCTGTTCTCTCCCTCTCTGCCTTGCAGATACTTGCCTGAGATCATGAATGATGGGCTCACCAACCAGATCAACAATCCCGAGGTGGACGTGGACATCACTCGGCCCGACACGTTCATCAGACAGCAGATTATGGCTCTCCGTGTGATGACCAACAAACTGAAAAACGCCTACAATGGCAATGATGTCAATTTCCAGGACACAAGTAAGAAAATCCTTCCCAGCACCAGAAACTTTCAGAGTAAAAAATGGTTTTAGAAGACAACGCCCTGACTTTCTTCAAGAGCAATATGCCCTTTTAATTTTTTCTCAATCTTCCGCAGGCTGTGATGCTTCTTATAGTGTTTTGGACAGAGAGCTCTGATCCACAAAACATAGGATACGAATAAAATCATAAATTCCACAACACAAGTAATAATTGCAATGGATTACGTTCAGCCATACCAAAGCTGAAATTGAGTTTCATCTACCAGTTGATTCATTAATGACAAAACAGCAAAGTAATTTTTCACTTTCTCCTGTCCTCATCAGTATTCGCATCTGACCCAAACTTCTGCCCTATTCCCACCAAAAGAAGAAAGCTCAGCAGATTGCTTAGACAAGCCTGAGCTAGAATCCCTCATTCTTTATTAATCAGAGTCTCTACAAATTACTCTACTTCTTGAGTCTCAGGTTCCTCTTCTATAGAATGGGAAGCATCCCTGCTTCAGAGGCTTTTAGAAGCCTTATTTGAGGAGCTATGATAGTGTCTGGCGGGTAGTGAGCAGGTTCAGCTACATCATTTCCCTCTCTATCCAACTATGCACACACACAACCCATAGACATTTGTATCTGAAATATTGAGAGAAATTGTAAAATTCTAGTGCAATATTACACATGACTATTTCATTAAGGATCAAAGCAGCATCAAAAATGATTTGGAAGACTATTAAGTGAACATTGACATGAAACTATACATGGGTTTTGTCTGAGTGGTTTCAAGATGAATAACTACAAAAAAAAAATTTTCTGTCATTGTTGTTTGTTGCTTTTTAAAAATATTACCCTTACAAAGAGAGTTCCCAGGACAAGGATTCTTGAACATAAGATGTGAAGTTGCCAGTGATTCTGTAATTTGGTTACTGAATCATAAGATGATGCTTGTGTGCTTGAATTAATGAGATAGAAAGGAATAAGTTATAGATAGAAGACCTCAAGTCATATCAGTCATAGTCATCAGCCTACCAAGTTATCCCCTGCAGAAAATTTTTGTGCTTCATTCCATTTTAAAGAACTCAAAAAAATAATTTTCTAAACACAGAATAATTACCAACCCAATGGACGTTATTGCTGTAAAATTCCTCAAAATAATCCCATTATCTCTCCTCCTTTTACTAAACCCTTCCTTTCCTCTTCAGAAGAGAACATTACACAGGTTTTAGCCATTGTTGTTTCACCCTTATTAGCACCTCTCATTTTATCCATTGTCTTCTCCATTAAATAAAATGCTCTATTATCTAGAGAGTGGCTATTGAAATGAATTCAAGATACATAAGAATTAGTTGGCTTGGGTTTGTTGCTTCTCACTCCTCTCTGACCTAAAGAGGTTATACACATATCAAGCTGCAAAGCTCAGGGAATGGCCAGGAGGCAGAGCTCTTACTCCATTTCCCCTCAAAAGAAAGTAAAATCAACAATTAAGAGGATCCCTGAGTTCTAACCCAAGCACCAAATGTGGCCCCTCTATTTTAGGCTAGTGTCTGTCATACAAACCATTATCGCATTTTATAACCATCAGCATCCTTATTGCTTTGGACATTTTTTTAAGTTATTCATCCCATCCCTTAATATTTACATTCGTGATTCCTTTTCAGACAGAGATGGGACCATTATTTTTTCCAGCCAAAATCTCTTGTCATATTTGCTTCCCACATTTTTTAATATTGTAAATCATTGTAATAATATCTCTGTAAAGGTTGTATTACTTCTTGTTCATGACACCAGTGTTCAGAACAATTCCCTTAGCAATTCTGATATCTCTTAATTTAATTAACGGGAATTTTCCCCCTTGTAAAGGCCACTAAAGATAAATCAGAGAAAATGTTAAAAACCTAGTATAGTGTATTGAAGTGATCTTATCTGGTATTTAGATGTCCCATTAAAAAAGGAAACTGTGCTCGTTTCTCTCATTGTATCTTTCTCATTCAAGAGGACATTAGAAGAGTCCCTACATTGCCCCAGCTTTACTTAAGTAGCATCCAGCAGCTAAAGCTGGCCCTGGTTTGTCAGGAGCAGCTCAACAGGGCATCACCATTTCAGACTAGCAGGGAGGAGTTTAGGGATATTGGTTGGAAATCATTGAGCAAGTGAGAGAAATAGCTAATGTCCTCACAAAGCTTCCAGTTTCCTGAGCCCTTCCAGGAACATGATTTCTCATAACAGATAGATGTTATTACTATCATTTTTACAGGGGAGGAAATAAAGCCTCAATAAGTCTAACTGGCTTACCCTGTGCTTTTAAATAACAACTGTCAGGGTACATTCCAGGTCTCCTGTGCTGTAGGAACCATGTTTTTTCCATCTGGCAGCACTGGGTTTGGTGTCCTCGAGCACTCTTCACACATTCTCTCCAAGGTCAACGTTGTCATCTGTATTTGTTTAGGTGAGGAAACTGCAAAAGTTGAGTAACTGCCCAAAGCACATTTATTTATTAGGCAAGTATTTGTTGAGCACTTGCTGTATGCCAGGGGCCACTGAAGGCTTTAGAGGTACAGAAATGAACAGGATTTACCAAATCTCTACCCTCTCAAAGATTGTGTCTTTAGTTGACATTCTTGAGAAGGAGATAAACAGTAAGCAAGTGAACAGGCACATAAATAATACATCTCCAAGCGGTAATAAGTACTTTCATAAAGCTAGTAATCGGCAGCCTGATCTGGGCCAGGTTTGAGTGACAGGGTTTGCCAAAAAAGAAGGAATCAAGCCCGTGAGAAGTGGGAATAGGGAAGAAAGCAAGTTGGGCGGGAAGGGACGATGCCACCCTGGGTCGACATACTCTGGGGGTACCTGGGCCTTGGTTTCAAGCAGAGAATGGCCAACTGTTTCTGTCAAGGGCCATATATTAAATCTGTTAATCTTTGAGGGCCACATCATCTCTGCCAGCACAACCCCACACTGCTGGTCTAACGTGATAATACATATGTGAATGGGGGGAGTTGGATTGTAATAAAATTTCATATATGGACACTGAAATGAGAATTTCACATACACTTTTTACATGTCATAAAATATTATTCTTCACTTGATTTTCTTCAAACACTTGAAACTATACAAACCACCAGGTACACTGGAACATGCCTACAGTCCCAGCTACTTGGGAGGCTAAGGCAGGAAGGTCACTTAGGCCCAGGAGTTTGGGGCTGCAGTGAGTTATGGGCAACATAACTGGGCCTGGGCAACAGAGCCAGACCCTATCATAGATAGATAGATAGATAGATAGATAGATAGATAGATAGATAGATAGATGATAGATAGGTAGGTAGGTAGGTAGGTAGGTAGGTAGGTAGGTAGATAGATAGATAGATAGATAGATAGATAGATAGATAGATAGATAGACTTTATGGATATCTATAAAATATATTTTTTATGTAAATAAACCATTTTGGAGTTATGGACCATACAAAAGCAAGCAGCAGGTCATAGTTTGTCAACTCCTGGTTTAAGGGGAGAAGCTGGCTGGGACGGAGTCCATCCTTGCTCACAAGAGAACACAGGTGGGGAAAAGGTGGCCAAAAGTTATATTTATAGAGACCTCTCACCACTATTGCTGCTGCTCCTCTCATTTCCTCTGTGTAGAACTTGTTTTCCTCTTCTATATTTTTCTTCTAAAATCCATTAAAAAGCATGGTATCTTCCTAGAGCAATGAGTCTGCATATAAAAACAGCAAAGAATGGAGTTTCTTAAACTTAAGTACTGGCCAGAAGAAATGTCTTTCTAAGGCCAACATGGTAGGTGTGGCCTCCCCTTGAGTCTGGGGTTCACACATTCCTTGGGTTGCATAACTCGGGTATCAATTGTAACTGTTCTTCAAACACCTACTTCTGTACAGTCCACCCACTCGTCACACCCCTGCCTATTAAAAACAATCCTGTTGGGTAGGGTGGGGGACCATGCATGGGAAGATTCGGCCTCCCACCACCATGCCCCATATCTGCTGAGCTCTTTGTTTCCACTCTTTCCTGATTGGTGGTTGTATTAGTCCATTTTCATACTGCTGTAAAGAACTGCCCGAGACTGGGTAAATGATAAAGGAAAGCGGTTAATTGACTCACAGTTCAGCATAGCTGAGGAGGCCTCAGGAAAATTACAATCATGGTGGAAGGCGAAGGCACTTTCTTCACAAGTTGGCAGGAAAGAGAAGTGCCAAGCCATGGGGGAGGAGCCCCTTATAAAACTGTCAGATCTCGTGAGAACTCAATCACTATCACGAGAACAGGATGGGGGAAACCACCCCCATGGTTGAATTATCTCCACCTGGCCTCTCCCCTGACACGTGGGGATTATGGAGATTACAATTCAAGATGAGATTTGGGTGGGGCCACAAAGCCTAACCATATCAGTGATCTAACTTTCTTTTTCAATCTTTCCACACTAGGTGATGAATCCAGTGGCTCAGGGAGTGGCAGTGGGTGCATGGATGATGTGTGTCCCACGGAGTTTGAGTTTGTCACCACAGAGGCCCCCCCAGTGGATCCTGACCGGAGAGAGGTGGATTCTTCTGCAGCCCAGCGTGGCCACTCCCTGCTCTCCTGGTGTCTCACCGGCGTTGTCCTGGCACTGCAGAGACTGAGCAGATAATCTTGGGTTTTTGGTCAGATGAAACTGCATTTTAGCTATTTGAATGGCCAACTCACTTCTTTTCTTACACTCTTGGACGATGGACCATGCCACAAAAACTTACCGTTTTCTATGAGAAGAGAGCAGTACTGCAACCTGCCTCCCTTTTTGTTTTCCCAAAGAGTACCGGGTGCCAGACTGAACTGCTTCCTCTTTCCTTCAGCTATCTGTGGGGACCTTGTTTATTCTAGAGAGAATTCTTACTCAAATCTTTCGTACCAGGAGATTTTCTTACCTTCATTTGCTTTTATGCTGCAGAAGTAAAGGAATCTCACGTTGTGAGGGTTTTTTTGTCATTTACAATAAAAAAGGAAGAAAGAAAATAATTTTCCTTGTAAAATCGGGCCAAACCCCAAGACAGCTGCATTTTCAACAAAAAAGCAAACAAAGAAAAATAAATGAACTTTAACGCTGTAAGTTCAGCATTGACAGCCAACTCCCAGTGTAAGCTTTTTTGTGACAAATCCAGGTTTACACAATGCTTAAAGTTTGTTCTAAATGTAGTGAAAATGCACTGTTGTCTTGGAGGTATCATCTTGCACTCTAACCAAACAACACCAAATTAATCTGGAGGTACTGATACTAAATTTAGAATCCCGTCTTTAATATGAGAACAAAAATTACTACGACTCAGCACCTCTCTCTCACCCTGCCCAATTTCAATTTAGTAATGGCACCATTTTTTCTTAATTTCCTTAATGTCTGTCCACTGTACCCAACTGGCACAGATTTTCCCCTTCATCTTCAATTACTAGTAGATACCCCCATCAATTCACCTTCCTCAAGAGTCTCAATTGAAAATAATCTTTAATGATACAATCTCTGCTTTTGCCACAGGTTTGACATTAACTAGACGTTTCTGCCCCTGTGCTCATTACCCTCCCAAAAGAATAGCTTTTTTAATGAATCGATACACAATTAGATCCATTCCTGAGTTTTCATTTTTAACTATTTACTTTGTGTCAGTTGGTTTCTGCATCACAAGGGCATTCTCTTACAAAATAACTCACAACAGAAAAAGAAGTCAAGACAAAAAAAAAATATATATATATATATATAGTATTGACATGGAGATTTCTTTCACTTTTTTAGTCTTAGTATGATCATCTATTTTTATATCTATATATCTATAAATCACAGATTTTAACTTCTTAATTCCAAGCTCAGGGTTGACACACCTTTGTAAGAAAATGTTTTGTCAACCAGCTCTTCTTGTTTTGTGCTGCTCAAAGAAGGGATTCCTCGGTGATCTGTGAGCACCAAGAATCAAGAAAGAGAACTTTTTACGTATCTAACTGTCCATTTATTACAAGTTTGCCAGGGCACACCCTTCTGCATGAGTGTGCTTCAGCCTGGGTGCTCCAGACTACACCAAACTCATGGGATGAGCCGTGGGTGTGCAGGGCTTTACTGGTGATGGAAACTGTATGTGTAAAGAATGTTATTCATGAAAAACCATTGCTTTCATGTAAAACACCTTCGGCCTAGGATCCCTGCCTGGCACTTGGATACATGATCTAACTCAATAGGCCAATTTAGAGCCACAGCCTAACCTGTTCACCAAGTATGCCAAAGCCAGGCCCTATGCTCCCCCTGACAGAGAGAAGCAAAATAAACCAAACTGGGGCTTTATGAATACAGTTGACTATCCATATGTTTCTTGGTTTTTATGATGCATCTGGAGTAGGGAAAAGTAATGTTTCAAGACACCATAGTATGCCAGTCACATTTGAATTAACTCATCGACAGTATTGACACGTAAATGGTATTTTTCAATCTCTGTTCTCATCAAAATTAAAATTAGTTATTGATTTAGTCATCACATTTAAGTAGAACACATGTGGCACAATAGTATTAAGTATATTTGAGCACTTTTGCAAGACAGAAAGTATTTACAAGCATCTATTGCTACTTTATGCCTAATGAAATATAAAATGTAGGATGATAAGAGACTTTGTGGCATTCTTTCATTTAAAACTTTATGAAATTAACAATCTAGTTCACCATTACATACTTCTAGAAAACCATCCATTTCACTGCCCACATTTTGGCTTCCTACCACGAACTCCACATAAGACTTCTCTATGAAGGACCAGTCATTTATGTTGCTCATTTCATTCTGTGTTCAGAAGTCAGTATTGTCTTTCTCCAATAATTAAGGTGCAATACAAATTAAATCAACCTTGATTTTCCAGACTATTTGAATAATGACTTGTCTTTATGGCTTTAAACTCCAAGTCTTTCCTTTTTAAAATATTTCTGCGTTCTCTTTTATGAAATAGATCAGGATGCCTTGTTTTTCCTGTGCTTTCATCCCCAAAAGGTTTTGTGCATGTGTATGAATACACATAATATTAATGAATGTGAACCCATGTTCTATACGCACTAAACACACAGATAATATATAAACGCCTGCTTCATTTGTTTCAACACCTTCATTATCAATATGATTCATATTGATGAGATATAGTGACATATAATGAGCCAGGCAGAGAGCTGAAACGATATCAGTTAATGATGTCACAGTGTTAGCACCCTGCATGGATGTGGTCTAAATATCATTCAAGTTGTACTTCCTAGTTTTTATCATCATACTACTATGTCATATGATTTTCCGACTAATTTAACATGAGAAATGTTTTGGCCCTAAAGGATTTCATTTAACCTGGTTACCCTATTTCAGTAAGTATTTTGGAATTCAACCCTCAAATTAATTTTTCTCATTTCAGCATATTGATAGGGGATGCAATGAGGCTTCATTATTTTTTATGACATGCCCCTCATTTGCTCTGATGTTCCCTAAATTCTGTAATCATATCATAACTTTTGTTATGAATAGAGAGGAATGGGCTCACTGAAATCCGACACTAGAAATTGGTGGGTGATGCTCATAACTGCAAACACTTAGCTTATTGAAGTGCCTCTATTTACACGTTCTTTAGTTATAATATGTATTTTTCTAACAGAAATACACGTCTGTAATTGGTATATATTATACTTTGTATGTGTCACAACAAAAGCTAAACAGAGGCTAAAGTCTTTAGCAGAGAAGAAGGAATTACAAATTTACCAATAAGAGCTCTGTTTATGGTTCTGTATTGAAGGACAACCATGACAACCTTCTGTCACTTTCACGAAGGCCAAGTTGGTACTTTGATTATAGCCATCGTAGAACGTTAGCACTAGAAATCTGACTCCCTTACAATGACTTACCTAGATAGCATTAAGTAACTTGTATCACCTGCTTTAAATGTAAGGGGTAGAAAATACTATTTTGTCTACACTGAAAAACACTATTATTCATTGATAAGTAGTAATAATTATCAAAGTAACATTCTTTAAAGCAAACACATTGAAAATATTATTACAGGCAGAACCCTGATTTTTAATTTATTCCCTGCTGCAGACATTAGCCTTCTTTAATTCTTTTGCCATTACATACATGTTTTGGCTACAGACTGAACACCAACTAAAGTCCCTAAGGAGGAAAAAAACTTCACATATTCCTGAGATGTGATTCTTTTATTACTTCTTTTTGCAAAGCTAATTATCAAGTGATTTGATTAAACGTAGAAGCGTCAGCAAATGCAACTTTTACCTAAAACTTGCAGAAATTTAGACACATTTCCATTTACTTACTAACAGACCTGATTTTTATTTAAAAACACAATTTAGCTTTGCTAACAGAAGAGTAAAGGAAACCGTAACTTATAAATTTGCAATGTGTTCCTCCTTGTTGGAGACATTAGTCAGTGTTTAGTTTTAGACCAACTTACACAAACGGACTATTGATTTGTACGTATTCTGGAGACTTGCTACGTCATGGTTTGCTACGGCACGGACTCAGCTTAGCATGGGGACATCTTCAACTTCATTCAAAGTTGAGTGGTTACGGAACCTTTGACATTGCCTTGTAATGAGGTACTTCCACGAAAAGACCCCTAACAATGGCATAATAGTGAGGTCTCTCTGTGCATATACATAATATATATGCAGGATAAATGTGTGCACCAATCAAACCTAAAATTTTATGTGACTGTCAAATGAATATTATTTGGGTTAAGATTTTTCATTTCTGATTTGGATAGAAAATTGCTATTAATCTTGTATTAAAATAGTTTTTAAAAATCTACCAGTGCCCTTTCTGCATTTTCTTAATTATTGTCATAAATTTCAGAGCCATGGAACTTTTTGGGTTTGAGACATTTTTAGAAGGTTCAGTGTTAAAAAACAACAACAAACCCCATATAGTAAAACAGTGCCACTCACCTAAACACACTCAGCATCTGAGATCAGGAACTATTTGAATTTTAGAACATTTAGAGCTTCCCAAATGTATATGGAAAATACTGTGTCTCTATTCTTTTGTACTGATTTCTTCTCAGAGGATAAATTTAGTGACTTGAAAACTGATGTCAATACTTTATAAATGAGGTCAAAAAATAAGATCAAATGTGAAAAGACTAATAACTTCCCAATTTAGCCAATTGCAATGAGTTTTATACTTCTGAAACGTTTCCATCCTCTCAGGCATGCTAAATATTGTATAACCTGCTAAAGATTTATTTCACAAATATTTATTGAACTCTTATTATGTACAAACCTTGCTCTAGGGGATTTATCACTGGCTGTGAAAAACCAGTTGAAAATTATTCATTCCTTAATGCAGTTAACCGTAACTATTACAGATAAATAATTTATTTCAAGAATGATCTTATAAATAAAGGAACTCATACAAATAAAGGTACTAAGAATACAGCATGTAATTGTAAGAAATACTGTGATTTAGCTCACATTATTATTATTTTGGTTTGTATTGAGAAAAGTGACTATTATAAAACAATTAAGGAATGTTAGGATAATTTCATCTACAATATCAAAATGTAACAAATTTTATTTGGAAGTAACAGAAACCAGTTTATTGGGAAGGAAAAACATCCAAGTGGTTTTAGAAAAATAAATGAAACCACTTTTATCAGGTAACAACAATATTTATTTTAATTTGCTCTTTGGATAAGCAGACAGGACAGGGATATAGTTAAAGTATATGCACAAATGTGGTAACAAAATTACATTGATTTAAAAAATCCAACTTGTAACATAGTGACAATGCGGGATAAAGTGTTTCTGTATCTTGAGAGCTAGAAAGATGCAGCCACAAATTTAAGTCTGTTTAAATAGACGTTGACAACTGATATAGTGGGGACGCATTTCCATTCCATAGACACATTTATTTGCTGGTGTAAACATGTGGCCAAACATATTTTGCTGGCTTATAAATAGGGCATGCAGCAAAGCCAGGAGGAATTAGATGCCTGCCTTTATAGCCTGCTTAAGGAGCACAAGCTCATGTACACCTTGAAGCATAAAGCAAAACAGGAAATTGGGAAAATGGGACTTTTACCCTGTGAATGCTCAAGTTTGGAGAGAGGAGAAAGAAGGATTGCAAACTGGATTCAAGAAAGCAGAAGAATATTTACCTTGAATAAAGCCACCTTGCCTTCAATAAGAACAAGCATCTGTGGATTTTTTTAATTAAAAAAAATTACTGACCTCAGCAATTACTCACTTTTTCAAAAGATACATAATGAGAAATCATCCCATGTCAAACACGGTTCTGGGTGCAAGAGCAAGACACTAAAATTTCCGCCCTCTCCCTTTAGTGAGGAAGAGACAGACAACATGTACGCCAATAAATGAACGCGAAGATTCAGAAAGTGAAAGGCGCCATGAAGGAATGAAACAGGAAATGGGATAGTGACCAGGAAGGAAACTCCTTTAGGCTAGTGGTCCAGGAGAGCCTGGGGTGATGGAGCTCTGATGAATGACAGGGAAAGAGACACCATGAGCAGACCCGGGGATAGAAATTTCCAGGCAGAGAAAGTGCAGATGCAGAGATCTCAGTTCGGGAATGACCCGTACTTGAGCGAACGTGACTGCAGTGAGGTGCTGAGCAGTGAGATGGTTGAAGAGCTGACTTTGGGAATTATCCACTTTTTTCAAAAGATAGATAATGAGAAATTATCCCATGCCAAACATGGTCCTAGGTGCAAGAGCAAGACGCTAAAGTTGGGGCAGCCCTGTTAAGCCTAATGGCCAAAACTAAGGTCTTATCCCCTGGTGAAGCCAGAGCCCCAGTGGGACACAGCAGCCCGGCTGGTCACACTCACTCACATTTTTTGGGGGGTTTGGGGGGCGAGGGGGCGAGGGGGGACGGAGTCTCCCTCAGTTGCCCAGGCTGGAGTGCAGTGGCATGATCTCGGCTCACTGCAACCTCCACCTCCGGGGTTCAAGCGATTCTCCTGCCTCAGCCTCCCGAGTAGCTGGGACTACAGGCACCCTCCACCATGCCGGGCTAATGTTTTGTATTTTTAATAGAGACGGAGTTTCACCATGTTGGCCAGGCTGCTCTCGAATTCCTGACCTCGTGATCCACGTGCCTCAGCCTCCCAAAGTGCTGGGATTACGGGCCTGAGCCACCATACCCAGCCTTATTTCATCTTTATAGCATCTCTATGATATAAACATAATAATGTCCATTTTATACTGAATAAAATGAGACAGAGTGAAATTAATAACTCACCCAATCACACTAAGAAGGTCATGATACGAACCCGGATCTGTAAGAACTGGACAGAAAAATGAAGGTATTAATATATAAGAATAAGTTTGTTTTTGTTGTTACAAATTCAGTTCAATTGTCCAAGTGTGCTCTGAGTATTGACAACAAGTGTGCAAACTGGCAACAAGTTTCCATTAGCATAAAGGATATATGTGAAATTTTAATTCTGAGATGGAGTTGCTTTGTGTCTTAACTTTTTTTCAAAATTAAAATCCTAAGTAAACAAATGACTGGGGATTCCGGGTTCTTATGTAGTTTGAACTTACAGCCACCTTGAAGCAAAGCATGATCCCTACGACAGAAACACGCATCGAGCCCACTTCCCCTCGTTTGTCAACTCGGCTTAGACATCATAGGCACAGGAAGCAAATCAGATATCAAATTCACAGGGCTTAGCCCAACTTCCAGTGACTCTCCCATATATTAGCTGTATGTAATTTAACTATTCTGATGGTCGAGTGGACCTAAAATATAAATCAAAACAGCTCAACAATTACCCAACTCAGATAACTAGTTTGGCTGCTTTGTAGACTAAACTGACTGTTAAAACATCTTATAAAGTATTGTGACATTGAACATCCAGCCCAATCAAAGTCCTAGCGAGGGCTTTCTTAGTTGAAATAAAGACTGCAGCATAGGAACTCCCTGTGTCTTTCATATTCCTGGAGTTAAAGCTACTTACACTGTTGGTTTCCAGCTCATGCTTGCTTGAAAGGCATGGGCCATTGCCGTCCTTAGCTGAGAGTCAGGGGTATTGAGCACAGGTTGTGTCCTTCTTAAAAAGGTTCTCTAGACGAGGAGTCCCCAGCCTTTTTGACACCAGGGACCAGTTTCATGGAAGACAATCTTTTCATGAACCAGGATTAGAGAGGTAATGGTTTCAGGAAAATTCAAGTGCATTACATTTATTGTGCACTTTCTTTCTATTGTTATTACATTGTAATATATAATGAAATAATTATACAACTCACCATAATGTAGAATCTGGGAGCCCTGAGTTTGTTTTCCTGCAAGGAGACAGTCCCATCTGGGGGTGATGGGAGACAGCGACAGAGCATCAGGCATTACATTCTCATAAGGTGTGTGCAACTAAATCCCTCACTTGTGCAGTTCACAATAGGGTTTGTGCTCCTGTGAGAATCTAATGCCACCGCTGATCTAACAGAAGGCAGAGCTCAGGTGATAATGCTCACTCGCCTGCCACTCACCTCCTGCTGTGTGGCCCGGTTCCTAACAGGCCACGGACTAGTACCAGTCTGTGGCCAGTGGGTTGAGGACCTCTGCGCTAGACATTTCATAAAGGTGACGATCACGTTAGGGAAAGATTTGTTACAAAGCTCTGTTTATTTCTGTTTAGTGATAAAACATGCCTTATATTTGCATAAAGCATTTCATCCTGAAAGGAACTTTCGAATTCATTTTCTTTCATAATCTTCACTACATCTCCACGAAGTAGGCAGGAGCTACTGTCCCTATGGTACAGATCAGAGAAGCTACACAGTGGAGCCAAGATCTTCTCATCTTGTTTTTGTTTATTCTCTCCCTTTCTTCTTCTTCTCTCCCTTACTCCCAGCCCACCCAAACTGTAAGGACTTGAATGTAAATCATTCTTGTTCCTACCAACCTCTTACTAGGTTATGGAACCAGCCCATAGTTCAGCTGCAGGGACCCAGGCCCCAGTTCTCAAGCTGAGCCTGGTAGAATGATACCCCAACAGTCTTCTGATTCATCTCCGCTTCTGAATCATATACTGTGAGCTATTATATACTGAGTTTCCGTGTGTGAAAGAAACTAGAAGTCCCAAAATTATATTAAGCCCAAGAAATTTCACTCAGTTTTATGAAAATCTTGTTAGTGACACAGGAATGATTGTATTGGTTTTTGTTTGTTTGAACTATTGCATATAAATTAGTGCATGAAGGCTGTTTTTATACAGCCAAAGGTAAGCCTAGGTTCTATGACTGGGCTTGTGTTTGAACTTAAGGGTTTTATTTAATGGAAAAGGAAAAGCCTTACATTGAGTAATGCATTATTGGACAGAGAGCACGAGCCAGGAGAAATCGGCAAGCAAAAGGCCTTTCTCTAGGAAAGAAGAACAGAGATTTCCCCCACATCTGAAATCTTCCTTCCTCTGGCACAAGCCTTTGATCTTTCCCCTGTTTGTACCTCATGAACAAGGAGGGAGTGCCGTGGAATGGTGCGGGGGGAAGCAAAATTTAAAAAGAGGGAAAAACCAAAATCCAGTACTACTGACACATGTGATAAGTTTCCTATATATTCATTTGACCATTTCTGAACCTCTACTGTAAAAGTCTCCTGTCATAGAAAGGGAAGGTTCTCTACAGATAATATATAATAATGGTACTTAATGAAAAACATAAAAAGAAATCACATAGGAACTCTGGTGTGTTGAACGAATACTCTTCACTCACCATATGTTAAAAAAAAAAAAGTCTATATGTCCCAGATTGTCTCAGACAGTCCCCATTATGTCTGCTGTCCCAGTATTATTATTAACAGCACCCCTTTCATTCTCCACGGTGTCCTTGACTTGAATGATAAATTATACGGTCACTCTAGGTATAAATAATGGCTATTCACATGATCAATTTACACTCTAATGTATATGACACCTAGTAATTTTTCAAACCTCCCACCCAGCTGAAGAAAGTAACAGGTAATGTTATTCACCAGTGACTTTCCTATTTAAATCTCCCTGCCTACTTGTTATATTGAAAAACATCTGGAATCAGAATCAGGAATCCAAAAACAACTTAGACATTGCCAAGCACGCTAGATAACCCCAGTTCACAAGTGCCCAGCTCTAAACGCCAGCATGCTTTCATCTCAAAGTAAGACACACTTGAAACTTGATCCCAGGTGGTTGACCCCTTCTGCTGTTCAGTAATTTTGCTGGATATGTCAGTGAACAAAACCACTGAAAATGGGTGCCACCCCAGAAGTTGTATTTTGGTTCCATTTGCTGCTGCTAGAGGGTTGTAATTTGAGGCTTGTTTTCCTTACCTGCCAATCTTAGCAGTCCCACAACAGCTTCAGCTAAATTGTTCTAAGTTGTTGATAAGTTGAAAATGCTCTGCTAACATTTTCTTTTGGTTTTGACTCACATCTAGGATCAATTTCTTGAGCCCTGTTTCTGGATTGGCCATCCATACCACAGGACATATGATATTCACATCAAGTAGTACCAATAATTTCTTTACATTTAATCGCACTAAATGTAACCCCTCCCCTTTCTCTCCCACTCAAATGAGCATACCAGAATGCAAGGAAGTGATGGGTATGAAATTACCATAAACCTCATAATGAATCCACTCCAACTTACAGAAAGTCATTCACATATTTTATAATTCAGTTATTACTCCTAATAAACTACATGCAATACTTTCCAATTGATTCCTACACTGGATTTATGAGATCTTTGTGCTGTTCCACTTAACATCTGAGAGGATGTGTTCCAAAGAGAACAAAGTGTGACATAAAAACTGCCACCTACTGATACCCGACATATAAAAAGGTACCTCTTAGATTGACAGCTAACCGGAAGAAAGGAACTTACCCTTTGATTAAATCACTCAGCCCTTCAAAGGATACTCCAGGCTTGCTTTTGCAAGATTACCTATTCCTAAAGGTATTCTTTAAAGATCAGTTGGGCACAAATGTGTACACTTGTATTGTCTACAGGGTAGAGAAAAAGATTTCTACTAGAATTTAAAATATTACCCCAAATATTAAAAATCTAGCCAAAGATCTAAATGCAATTCATTTATTATTGTGCCCTGTACTATGGTATATGTTTGGAAAAACATATAATTGATCAAAACATACTCTCTCTGCTCAAGGAGAAAATAACACCACCTACCAAAAAGTAATAACAAAAGCAACACTAGTAATAAGAATGCCTAGGAACTATTCTAAGCCCTTGCCATGTATTAATTCATCTTATTCTAAAAATAAAACATTCTAAAAAAAAAAAAATAGCAGGTACCATTGCTGTCCTAATTAGACAGGTAAGGAAATTGAAGCACACATAAGTTAAATGACTACCTCAAGGTCCCACACAGCTAGAAATTAGCAGATAGAAAAATGCTGACGTTGCCAAAGCTGAAAATACACCATGGTTACCTGAAGAGGTGCACGCTGTTCGGAATGAATAGAGACGAGTATTCCCTGCTCTGCAGTAGCATAAAGGAAGGAGAGAGGTCACCTTTTGGAAATAATGATCTAGTGTGGGCTCTACTGCAAACAAAGTGCATGAAAAACAGTCAATGATCGTCTCATTTTTATACATGCTGTTACTCTGTCAAGATTTTTTAAATTGTGTTTCCTGTATGTACCCTGGGGTCTGGGGAGAATGCATAGCTCTGGGAGGATATACATAAAGCCATATGTATATGCACATAAATATACATGGGTTAGAATAATTGATCAAATAGAGACCTGGTTCCCACTCCCACTCCATACTCCAAAAGAACAAACAAGGCAAAATATTGAGTAGCCAAGTTCTTGTTCAATCTTAAGGTCCTGATAATATTAAGACAAACCACAATGGCTTTGTACTGACTGTTTATGAGATCATCTAACCTCTTGACTGAATTATAGCTTATAATCATACTCTCTCTCCTTATTACTCTGTGTACAGCACTCCATTATCTGCAGAACTGTCAGAAAATACCTTCCCAGCTGCTCAATTACCCTAATCACAATTTTTTTTCTTACCGAGCCCTGCTCTGGGTTGTGAGGCTCAGGGAAGGAGCAGAGGGGAGTGGAGAGTTCTGATGTTCCGGTGACAGTGAGAAGGTGCGTGACATTTCCTCCACGCTCTCAGCCAGCACGGTTGCCATTCACTCTCCACTTTGCCCTAAGCCTTTATTAACCCAGTATGGAATATGGCAATTTCCTAAGCCATGGTCATTAAAGTAAATACCATTTCTCCCCCATAAGCCTCCCTTTAGCTGCTGTGTTCTTCGTGCTTGTTTAGCTCGTGATATTTCATGCCAAATATTTTAGAGACAGTGTTCAGAAACTACCAAGCAGCTAGACTGTGAAATGCGATGTTCCCATCCTTCGGGAAAAGGAGTCAGACTGCAGGGATGTTGTATTTTGTATTTGCTTTACATTCATTATACGTTTCTTGCTGAGCCTGCTTTTCCACAAATATTGAAGACTGAGCTGACGAATGACTCTCTATTAACATCAACTCATGTTGGTGATTATGCATCTTTGGGAAGTACTTAATAAATACTATTAAAAGATTTTGCTTTACAGCGATGGCAATCATGCCAGATGTGATATTGTGTTATTAGACAAAGGCAATCTTGAAAAGCTTTCAAGGTAACATTTAAAAAGTAATCCTTTATTAGGTTGCCTAGCAAGATGCCCCATAAGCACTTAAAACCCGTAAGACAGTTAAGCTCAGATAAAGAATGTGTTACCAGATGGAGACAGTAATTACCCTGTCCCCGAACTCTAATTGTATTTACCCTGCCTTTTGCCTATGAAGTTGACAATACAATATCTGACTTTTCAACTGGAGCATACCATTTCATATTTCCTGCTGGTACACATATATTAATGAATGGGTGCTTTTATTAACGAAAGTGTAAGACAAGAATATTTCAGTCATGCTGTTACACCTACTGCCTGATATAGATCATAAAGGACAAGAATAAAATTTAATTTGCAGTAACTCTTTGGAGCTACAGTAATAGTTGCCCAGGAGTTCTTTGTCAGAGCATCTTGGCTTTTCATTAAGTACTCAGCCACTAAATTTTTTTCAATTCTGGCAGAAGCAGCCAGGGAACACTTTGGGAGCCCCATAAAAGGCACTCTCCTAATCTTCAAATCATTGGAAAGACTCTTTAGCATCTGTTAAAATATTTTTTCCTTCTAATCTGCCTGAAACTAATAGGGAGAAAATTCCGAGATGTTTCTTAATTAAGCAGTAAGAAATGGTGACGGGTGGTCTGCACTGACTTAATCACAGTTGTAAAGCATGAAAAAGGGAAAAGAGTTAAGTACCCCTAAATCCTCAGGCATCTGACTTCCCCATGAATGTGCCTTATTGCTATTAGTAAGAAGTCTTTCCTCAGTTTGAATTATGGAGATCCAAATGATGTGAAAAAAAAAAAAAAAAAAAAAAAAACTCAAACTCAAGAAAGAGTGAAGGCTGTGAGTGATGCAGGAAAAACAAACCAACAAAAAAAAAAGAGTGATGCAGGAAAAACAAACCAACAAACAAGAAACAAACAAACAAACAAAAAACACAACCACCCAGTAAAGCAAATTTCTCCCTTTAGCAAGAGGGGAGGAAAGAGTGATGAAGGTGCCAGTGCTAGGGCAAAGGGCTCTTGCTTCTGTGCAGTTATTACTTAGCCTAGTAGCTTCTGAGTGTGGCCTGCAGCACTGCCTCCTTGACCAAGCAGGTAATGAAATTGCAACAACTGCAAAGTATGAGGCAACAAGGAAGGCACTGGCTGCGACTAAGGAGCATGAGCCAGCTCCACCTAAAGGGATTGCTGTGCAATTCCAAGGCATTCATTCAGCACACAGCTGGTAAGAAAAATAGGTCTGAGAGCAAAAATCTCCTTCCCCAAAACCAGTTTGTAACCCCTTTCTTAAAATCATCATGAACACGAATACCTACACCTTCAATCTACTTGCTAATCCCAATTTTCAAACTAGGACTTATAGTCCCTCCAAACTACTTACAAGCAAATCCTAAGAGTTTAACAGATAAGCATCTCAGGTAAACATTCTATCTATTCAGACCATTGACCCAGGAGTTTTTTCCTGCTGCGTTTATTAAAACCCAAGACAAAAAGGAAGAATTAATTCTGGAATAGTCTTTTACACTGTTGTATACACTTCTCACATCTGTGAAAAATTTATCCATGTTTGCATAATTGTATTGAATGATCTGTTAAGAAGTGTTATAACAGCAAAAACAACAAAAAAATGGTCATTTGTTCTGCCATAATAATTGTCCATTTTATCTGAAGATGATCAGAATATGCTACCCCAAATATGCCACTTTCACATAAGAATTATTTTGAGCTGAAGACAATTGAGAAACATCAGACATAAGAGGAATTCTCCCTCCTCCCCATTTTTGCCTAAAAGTAGGGCATGAATTTCCCATTGTAAAGGTGACACAAATTTTTATTTGTAAAGGTGTTTACATCTTCCTTACTAGGAAAAGGAGAAAGCTGTTATTTGCATAACAATCTTACCAAACACCTCTTATGTACTATACATTTTTAGTCACCTTCCCACAATTTACCTCCCCTAGGAGCCCCAATCCCCCTTTCCTTTATCTGGGTCTCCACAATTTATCACCCTCTGTTAGGATGGTATATAAGCTCTCAACTCTAACCACGCCTCTGAGTTACTCATCATTGAGTTCTCCCTCATGTCCTACATATTCCATGTGTAAATAGACTCTGTTTTCTTTTCTTCTTTTAACCTGTCTTTTATCAGTTTAATTCATAGGCCCAGCACTAAACCTAAGATGATAGAAGAAAAGTTTGTAACTCCTTACTTATTCTTAGAAGAATTATATGAAATAAGTATGGCATACTACCAACTCACTTCATGTTATTTATCATTTCACTTTCATTTGATATTTTCCCCCATAAAGAGGCCAAAATCTGGTGGTTTGAAAGACTTCATTAAGTATAGGAATTAAATATAGTACTGCTGTTTTTGTAATTCATTACTTGCAGATTTCATACTTGCTAATTCACCTACTCATTAAAATTCATTTTCATAGTGATTTGCAGACATACGTATGCACAGAGCAGTGACAAATTTAAATCATTTGATGCTCACATTCTAGCTGAGGTTCAACAAGGTGATGCTCTGCCTTCTCATTTCAACTCTCATACTAAAACTAGTGTTCTTTTCACAGTCTATTTAGTGCCATCTTTTCCTCAATTTTGTGCTCTCTGTTGATTTTGCTGTTTACAATGTCCCCCACCAAATGTGATGCTGCAGTGCTGCGTAGTGTTCCTAAAGCTGAGGAGTCCGTGAGGTGTCTTACAGAGAAAATGCACATGTTAGACAGGCTTCGTTCAGGCATGTTACAGTGTTTGTGGTGGCAAGCTGAAAGCTAATGAATCAACAATATAAATTATATATGTTAAATAAGAGGTCTTTAAACAGAAACACAATTAAATAGTTGTATGTTGATCAGTTGATTAAAATGTTATGACCAGAGGCTTTTAGGAACCCTGTATTTCCCCCTAGGGGCAATGACTCAGTCTTCTCTATAATTATAGAGCATAACTTCCATAATGAGAATCAACTTTCATCAAAATTGTTTATTTCATGTGCTTCCCTACTCAGTTGACTCTAACCAAAACTGATAACAGTTGCAATAGTCTTGATGTTAAGTCACATCCATTTTAATGGAGATGTCTTCTCTAGTTTTCTCTTTGGCATTTTAGAGTATAGTTTTTTTTAACAAGTCTTTTGATCTCAACCACAACTAGACCTCTGTAACACAATGTTTCCCTCTATATATGTGGCTTTCTGATGTCAATGGATGATTTCACCAGCTTTAGCCCTGCTCATAACCCTGAGGACTGAGAAAATTAATATCTTGGTGTGCCTTAACTCCATTCTAAGGAGTGACAGGAAGTGACATGAGCTATATCCAAAGGAATACTTGGAAGCCTTCTTCTAGACTTTCGATGGTCTGGGAATTCCACTGATGTCACATATGCCTTTGTAGAATACGGGGAATTTAACTCTGATCTCAGCCAGCACCCCCAGCAGGCACGGCTACATAATTTACCTGGCCCACTGAAAATGAAAACATGGGATGCCTTATGTAGGAAAAAAGTACAGTTATAGGTGCTAAAATATAAACCTTTTTCCTTTCTTCTATGGTCTCTCTTCCTCAATTTGCCATGGCACCTTTTTTTTTAACTTGCTATTTAATGCTGTTCTAAGAAAATTAAAATATTAGCACACACTTTATTGTTCATTTTCTAATTGAGCACTGCCAGTTTTAAAAGAAGATATATATGCATTTAACAGAAATCCCTGAAATTACACAATCCATATTTCATAGTTTGTACATACATATGTATCTTGTTCTTACCAAATCAGTGAAAACACTGCACAAAATTAACGAGTTTTTATTTCATTTCTTGATACTCACAGATTCTACCAACATGCTCTATCTTTAGCCTACTGATCAGGAAGGAAGAAGTGAAAGGAAAAATAACTATGGGGTTTTTTTTTCTTTTCTTTTTATGTCATTTTCAGGGTAAATGGTTGACTAATACGGAAGTAATACAAGTAAGGAAACATACGATAAGTTTCCTTAGTCATTTGTCTTACTTAGAATTTTCTTCTTATTGCATTTGAAGCAAATTCTCATTCAAATAGAAACATGGTCCCTCTGTGTGTCAGCACCCCTACTTAGTCATAGCTGTGACATGTTTACTAATACTAACTTTGAGTCTCACTGAACTCCCACACATCATAGGTTCCCTGGAGTTTTGTGCTCATGGGACATTACAAATGCTACAATTGAAAGAGGTGACAAGAAACAGCAGACATGTATATTTTTGCACCTATATTCTGCTCACATAAATGTTGCATTGTCCCATCATATTTTACATACAAAGTACAAGTTCAAAGATAAAATTATCAAGAATGTCAAGATAATGACAATGGAGCATTGAAGCAAGCCCACGGCCCTTCTGAGCATGAGACCTGTGAAACTGTACAAGTAACACACCAATGAAGCTGGCCCTGGTACCCAGCCCAGGCTGGGTCATGCATCTGGAACCCATGTGTGGCTTCTACAATTACTTATGGAAAATACTCACTAACCTAGAAAGGGTAATCTTGAAATAAGGAACTACTTCCCAGAGAATAATAAGCCCTTGCAATAGTGAATGTGGTCATTCAGCCTGGATTGGTCCCAGTTATCAAAAAGGAAGCTCTGGACCTAGAACTAGCTGAGCAAATTGCAGGAAGTCACTTAAAAAGGCACTGAGATGATCTCATGTTAAAAAAAAAAAAAAAGAAATCTGAAATCTGGATCTGAGTGAGATGCCACACAGATCAGCTCAGCTCTGAAAAATACATACATCTTGAGAAAAAGATGAGCATCAGCAGGTGTTTCAAAATCAATGGTGCCTGTAAGGAACGATTTGAAGAAAAGAGAGGATTTCCAGTGTATAAAGTGAAAAACCGCTCAAAGCAGAAAGATTGAAGTTGGGTCACGGTGATAAACAGAACAAGAGAAGGAGGAAGGAAAAGAGCCTGTTTTAGAAGCAGCCACACACGTACCTTTGACAATGAGGGAGGATAGAAGACTTCATGTGAGGCGCTGTTATTTGAACTCTATAGGTGAGGAGGAGCGTTTAAACTTGAGAAAATGAGAGGAAGCAATTTCCAGAAACTGTGAGTGCAGGTAGTGAGAGAAGATCAATCAAATGGAGGATAATGCTGGTGGAAGGCTCTGAAAGGTAGACGGAAGGAAGAGTAAGAAAGCAGAGGCCAGACATGGTTATTAATTGATGGTTTGGCTTTGCAGATTTGATTGTCCTTCAAAAATCATTTGTCCTTTTTAAATTTGAAATGGATTGCTACACATAGTTGTGTCTTGTGGCAAACAGACTCTAAGGTGGTCCCTATGGTTCCTGCCTCCAGTTTCATGCCCCTGTGTGGTCCTTTCCACTTGAGTGTGCATGGCACCTGTCACTTACTTCTAACTGTATCAGTCCATTATCACACTGCTATGAAGAAGTACCTGAGACTGGGCAATTTATAAAGAAAAGAAGTTTAATTGACTCATAGTTCTGCATGGCTGGGGAGCCCTCAGGAAACTTATAATCATGGTGGATGGCACCTCTTCACAGGGTGGCAGAAGAGAGAATGAGTGCAAGCAGAGGAAATGCCAGACGCTTATAAAACCATCAGATCTCATGAGACTCACTCATTATCACGAGAACAGTATGGGGGAAACTGCTCCCATGATGCAATTGCCTTCATCTGATCCCACCCTTGACATGAGGCTATTGTGGACATTATAATTCAAGGTGAGATTTGGGTGGGGACACAGAGCCAAAACATATCAGGGAAGAATGCCTCAAGCGAAACCATATCACTAACCAATAGAAAATAGCAAAGGTAAAGGCAAGTACATGAGGTATGTGAATTACGAAATTATGTTATATAAGATTGTGATACTTATCTTGCCAAAAGTTTCTCCCCCTTGCTAGCTTTAAAGAAACAATCAAAAATGTTGGTAAGGCCCAGCAGCATCCAGATGACAACCAGCAAGTAACTGAGGCCTTCAGTCAAACAGGCCACTGGAACTGAATGCTGCCAATAACCATGTGAGCTGGGAAGCAGACCCTTCCCCAGTTCAGCCTCTGATGAGATATCAGCCCTGGCTGCTGCCTTCATTGCAGCCTTGTGAGACCCTGAGCAGAAAATCCAGCTATTCTGTGCCTGGATTCCAGGACCACAGAAACTATGAGATAATAAATGTTTTTTGTTTTGCACCTTCAAGTTTTTGTCCATTTGTTATGCAGCATCAATAACCAATAAATGTGTACAGTACTTTATAAAGTTGAAGTTGACTTTTGGGTCATTTAACTTTCCTCCCCATTTTGCCTTTTCTTCAAACCCTGCTTTCTTTCCCTGAAGGCATAAAAAGGCCTAAATCAAGAATCTAGTAAGAACCCACCACATCTTTCATTAATGCTTGAAACATAATCATAATATCTTTCAGAGTTTTTAAAAAATTATATGATAGTGTATGAAGAGGAAGGAGAGGTTCTGTTAAATATTTTCAGGGGCAAAATGGAGGAGACAACTCATTTCTGTATACAGATTGAGTAACCCTTATTCAAAATGCTTGGGGTCAGGAGCCAGGGCTCACACTTGTAATTATAGCACTCTGGGAGGTTGAGGCAGGAGGATCACTTGAACTCAGGAGTTCAAAACCAGCCTGGGCAACATAGCAAGACCTCATCTCCACTAAAAATTAAAAAAAAAAAAAAAATAGCCGGGCATGGTGGTGTGTGCCTGTAGTCCCACCTACTCAGGAGGCTAAGGTGGGAGGATCACTTGGGCACAAAAAGTTGAGGCAGAAATGGGCGATGATTGTGCCATTGCACTCTAGCCTGGGTGACAGAGTGAGACCGTGTCCCAAATAAAAGAAAAAAAAAAAAGAAGAAAAGAAAAAAAGCTTGGGACAAGAAGTGTTTCAGATTTCAGATTTTTTCTAATTTTGGAAAATTTGCATATACATAATGAGATATCTCATGGTGGGGACCTAAGTCTAAATATGATACTCATTCATATTTCATAGACACTTTAAACACTTAGTCTGTATGTCCAATAATAATTTTATACAATATGTTTAATATTTTTGTACATGAAACAAACTGTGTGTACACTGAACCATTTTACCACCATTTGTGGGTGTGCTTGCATAGGAGAATCTGGGTATGTTCAGAAAAGATACATTGCAGCTGAAGGGGGATGGGAGGGTCTTTTTCCTTGGGGTTGCTAAACAAACTATGTGTTGTGCACCTGCATTTTGGCTGCAACCTGTCACATGAGGTCAGGTGTGGAATTGTCCACTGGTAGCATCATGTAAGCACTCAAAAGGCTTCAGATTTTGGAGTATTTCAGATTTCGGATTTTTAGATTTGGGATGCTCAACCTGTTTAAAGCATTCAAGTTATGTAGTGCCTTTATACCTTAAGAATATTGTTTCTGTTTTCACACTAGGACTAATGAAATTCTTATAGTTGAGGGCTAAACAGTAGAGACTGTCCTTTATTCAAAAGTAACATAAGGGTTCCCAAAAGCTAAGGAGAACTAAGCTTACTTTTGATCTCATGCTTTTCCCTACACTCCTTGAAGCCAAGGCTAGCAAGACCTCATCTCTACTGAAAATTTAAAAATTAGCTGGGCATGCTGGTATGTGTCCAGCTAATAATATTATCACATATTAAAACCACTTTTGTTTTCCCACTCTCTGAATCCGAAAACAAGCAAAAACGCTTTACTCCATCTTTGTGGTTTTTTGGTTCACAATAAATTACCAAACCGTGAATGAAGAGACTGCCCAAGGTTATCGGTGTTCCTTCTGTAATGACATAATGACATGACCAACTGTAGGTCACGTGCAAGAAATTCCCTACCAATGAGTATGTGTGCTTCCTGGAAGGAGGCTCTATGCTGATTATAGAAGGTGATGCAATCCTAGGTTTAATTTATCTGCTAAGAAACTCAGAGCTAGATTCAGTGTCCAACTCCATAACTACACTGTGTTAGGAACAAGGTATTATTGATTCCTGTGCTCCTTCTGCTTTGTTGTTGTCCTTTTGTTGTTTTTAATTGTTCTCTGTTTTCCATTTTATTTACCTCTGTCAGCCAAAGCTTCTGAGGATAAGTAAGGCAAAAATTGCATGGAAACAAAATGGTCCTCCATTCCTTTTTATCATCAAAAATCGTGAACTTCAGATTCACAAACATTAGTTCAGATTCAGTGAATGATCGCTGAACTCTTTCTACATGCCAACAACTTTTTTAGTGTTTTCATACACGTTACTAAGTCAATCCTTGCTTAGAAAAGGAATTTAGACTCAGATCTCTACCTTTTAGTTCTGTGTTCTGTGTTCTTTCTGTTGTATTATGGAGTTTCTCCTTGTAAGCTTGATGGGGTCTTGAAGATCATTTAATCCCAACACCTCCTTCCCCAATCTTACAGATGGGGAAGCACTGAGAGGTCACCTTGCTTACCCAAGATCCAGCTGCTAGCCAATGGAAAACTTGGGATTAGATGTCCCCAGTCACCTGTCTCTGGGCCCACAATGTTGGCCCTCCCCAAGCTCTTTGTCTTTCCCTCCTCCTTGCCATTTAATCCTTTCCATTTTCCTGACATCCAGGACCATGTTGTTGATTTCATTAACTCTGTCTTAACAATTTGGTGATCACTTCTGGCAGATGAGTTCCCAAACTAGTAGTTCCAGCTCTGGACTTCCTCTGGGGTGCCAATTTGCATCTTTAATTCCCTAAAGGTCACTGAATAAAACAGTTTTTACTGAATAAACAGTTATTATGTATTTATTCAATTATCCAAATAATATATAATATAATAAGTGATTTTTACGTGCCAGGCACTGTTCTGGGCACTGTATTCATGATGCTTACTTTATATGTGGGAGACAGACAATAAACAATATGAATAAGGAAAGTGATAGGATGTTAGATAATGTTAAGTGTCAAAGGGAAAAACAAATCAGAGAGAGGGATATGAAGTGCCAAAGTGGGGAGTTGAAATTGTACACAGGGTGGTCAGGAAAGACCCCACCAAGAAAGTAGCTTTTGGGTAAAAGCATGAGACAGGTAAGAGAGCAAGCATGCCCGTGTCAGGGGGAAAAGTATTCCAGAGAGAGGGAACAGTATGTGCAAAGGCCCTGAGACACAACACGCTATTGAGGAACAGATAAGAAACCGGCATGACTGGCATGGAGTGAGCAAGACAGTGGGAGTTGCAGGAATGAATTCAGAAAGGGAAAAAGAGAGGTAGATCACATAGGTCTTTTAAGTCATTGTAAGGTTTTGACTTTCCCTTGAGCGAGGGGGGCATGAGCTGGGGGGTTTTAATGGAGAGGGACAGAATGACTTCTGCTGCTGAGGGAGGCTGTGTGAGGACAAGGGCAGAGGCAGGACCTGCTTAGGAGGCAATTACAGTTGTCCAGAAGAGAGGTGATGGGGGCTTGGAGATGATAAGAGGTGATCCCCATATGGGGCAACATAAAGGCAAAACCGACTAGACTTACTCATGGTCTAGACATGGAATGTGAGGAAAAGAGAGAAGCCTGACTTTAGCTCGACCAGTGGAAGGATGGAGTTGCCATTCAGTGAAATGGGACAATGCAGAATTGGGAGCGGACTATCTAGGGCTCAGCTTTGGACATGTTAGGTGTAAACTGTCCTTTCGACACCCCAGCAGGAAGGTAGAGCAACAAGTCGAGTATATGGAGCACTCCTTAGCACCATTCTCCAACGTTTTTCTCTAAAGAATTTTTCAGCATATTGCATATTTATAGTTTACTTGTTTGTGTGTGGTCTGTCTCACCCCTCCTCCTGAGCCCAGTGGAGTGTAAAGAAATCATTGTTTGTTTGTTTGTTTGTTTTTCTGTTTTGTTCATTACTTTGTATCCTAAGCTTCTAGAATAGTGCCTGATACATGATCAATGCTCAAAACATAAATGTTTCACACTTGAATGGTGTCAAATCTGTTGATCTTTTACTTTATGATTCCTAATGTGGTGTGGTCCTTACAAACAGTCTTTCCTATCATCACATTATAAACATATTGACTTATATTCTCTTCTAGTACTCTCATAATTTTCTTTCTTAAATTTAAATTTTAATCCATCTGTAATTTATTTTGGTGAAAGGAATAAAGTTAGGAAGCCAGCTTTATAATTTTTTAAATGGCTAGCCATTTATCCAAGCTCCATTTATTAGACAATCTGACGTCTTCTTATTGAAAATCTGGTGAGATTTAGTTCTTATTCTGATATAAATATGAGCTTGTAATAAAAACCATTTTTTATGCCTCCTTTGCCATGACACTTATGCCCCAAAGCAGAGGTATATATGTACCATATAAAGTGGTTAACTATAGATCACTAACTAAATTACCCACTAACACAGTGAATAACAGTAGTGAATAACTGTCTTTTCACTTTTCTGTAACCAACAATTATTTCTTTCTGATTAGAAAATTGTGAGAAAGAAGAGGGATAGGCAGGAACAGAAGGAGTCACAAAATTTCCTACGGTCTATATAGGGACAAGCTTAGGTGATCTAATATCACTTCTGTTTATGTTGAACCAGATTTTCTTAAAAAGCAAATAAGAAGCCAGGAACAACAACAACAACAAAAGATACCTCTTTACCTCCATCTTCCACCTCTGTAGAATATTTTCATTTGAATTGAAAATGAGAGATGGAAAAAAATGGTGTAAATAATCCATCAGAAAAGAAACCAAGAAGTAGTCAAAGAAATTTTGCTAGAAAGTCAATAACCAATATTTACAGAAGTCAGAGGGTTATAACAATCCCAGAAGAGATTCAGGATCCAAAATTTGGGTTGACTTATAAAACCAGATGCTCCATTAAAGACTGGATTTATTTTGTTGTGTGGGTTGATTTCTTTTTCTTTGCTCCAAAGAGCAAGATACTTGAACATCATCTGGTCTCCTCCCTCAGCCTCCTGAGTAGCTGGTTTTACAGGTGCTCCCCACCACAACCAGCTAACTTTTTTTCTTTCAGTAGAAAAGGGTTTCACCATGTTGGCCAGGCTGGTCTTGAACTCCTGACCTCAAGTGATCTGCCTGCCTTGGCCTCCCAAAGCGCTGGGACTAAATCAAGGGTATTCAGTTAGGGAAAGAAGAAGTCAAATTGTCCCTCTTTGCAGATGACATGATTGTATATTTAGAAAACCCCATTGTCTCAGCCCAAAATCTCCTTAAGCTGATAAGCAACTTCAGCAAAGTCTCAGGATACAAAATTAATGTGCAAAAATCACAAGCATTCTTATACACCAGTAACAGACAAACACAGAGCCAAATCATGAATGAACTTCCATTCACAATTGCTTCAAAGAGAATAAAATACCTAGGAATCCAACTTACAAGGGATGTAAAGGACCTCTTCAAGGAGAACTACAAACCACGGCTCAGTGAAATAAAAGAGGACACAAACAAATGGAAGAACATACCGTGCTCATGGATAGGAAGAATCAATATCGTGAAAATGGCCATACTGCCCAAGGTTATTTATAGATTCAATGCCATCCCCATCAAGCTACCAATGAGTTTCTTCACAGAATTGGAAAAAACTGCCTTAAAGTTCATGTGGAACCAAAAAAGAGCCCGCATCTCCAAGACAATCCTAAGTCAAAAGAACAAAGCTGGAGGCATCACGCTACCTGACTTCAAACTATACTACAAGGCTACAGTAACCAAAACAGCATGGTACTGGTACCAAAACAGAGATATAGACCAATGGAACAGAACAGAGTCCTCAGAAATAATACCACACATCTACAACCATCTGATCTTTGACAAACCTGAGAGAAACAAGAAATGGGGAAAGGATTCCCTATTTAATAAATGGTGCTGGGAAAATTGGCTAGCCATAAGTAGAAAGCTGAAACTGGATCCTTTCCTTACTCCTTATACGAAAATTAATTCAAGATGGATTAGACACTTAAATGTTAGACCTAATACCATAAAAATCCTAGAGGAAAACCTAGGTAGTACCATTCAGGACATAGGCATGGGCAAAGACTTCATGTCTAAAACACCAAAAGCAACGGCAGCAAAAGCCAAAATTGACAAATGGGATCTCATTAAACTAAAGAGCTTCTGCACAGCAAAAGAAACTACCATCAGAGTGAACAGGCAACCTACAGAATGGGAGAAAATTTTTGCAATCTACTCATCTGACAAAGGGCTAATATCCAGGACCTACAAAGGTTACAAGAAATTTACAAGAAAATTTCAAACAAATTTACAAGAAAAAAACAAACAGCCCCATCAAAAAGTGGGCAAAGGATATGAACAGACATTTCTCAAAAGAAGACATTCATACAGCCAACAGACACATGAAAAAATGCTCATCATCACTGGCCATCAGAGAAATGCAAATCAAAACCACAATGAGATACCATCTCACACCAGTTAGAATGGCGATCATTAAAAAGTCAGGAAACAACAGGTGCTGGAGAGGATGTGGAGAAATAGGAACACTTTTACACTGTTGGTGGGATTGTAAACTAGTTCAACCATTATGGAAAACAGTATGGCGATTCCTCAAGGATCTAGAACTAGATGTACCATATGACCCAGCCATCCCATTCCTGGGTATATACCCAAAGGATTATAAATCATGCTGCTATAAAGACACATGCACACGTATGTTTATTGTGGCACTATTCACATTGGCAAAGACTTGGAATCAACCCAAATGTCCATCAGTGACAGATTGGATTAAGAAAATGTGGCACGTATACACCATGGAATACTATGCAGCCATAAAAAAGGATGAGTTTGTGTCCTTTGTAGGGACATGGATGCAGCTGGAAACCATCATTCTTAGCAAACTATCACAAGAACAGAAAACCAAACACCGCATGTTCTCACTCAGGTGGGAACTGAACAATGAGATCACTTGGACTTGGGAAGGGGAACATCACACACCGGGGCCTATCATGGGGAGGGGGGAGGGGGGAGGGATTGCATTGGGAGTTATACCTGATGCAAATGACGAGTTGATGGGTGCTGATGAGTTGATGGGTGCAGCACACCAACATGGCCCAAGAATACATATGTAACAAACTTGCACGTTATGCACATGTACCCTAGAACTTAAAGTATAATAATAAATAAATTTAAAAAAAAAAAAAAAAAAAGAGGTGAACTCAACAGCTGCCACCAGAGGAGGCCACACCTTGCACGCTGGAAAAGTCCAGCACTCCTGAGAAGGCGGTGGTAGACAAATGAGTGAACAGCGCATGATCCTTGCAGTATAGAGTGGACCATTGTCACCTGCTGGACTGTTAACAGCCAGCTTTCAAAATCCACACCATGGGCTAAGGAGAAATAACAGCAAGAGGAGATTAATAAACCACCAGTGCTTCCTTCCTAGGGTGGAAATCAGACTGAGGACTACATAAGCCTCAGGCAATTTTGAGTAATCAAGAGGGGAAAGCTCAGAAAGATATTCTGGATTTCCCACTACTATAGCAAGCTGGTCACATAGTAATTAACTGGAAAAAAAGAGATGTAATCATAGCTGGACCCCAAGGTTACTATCTCAGTCATGCCTGTTACTTTCTGGGGGGGGAAAAAAAGTCTTTTAATCAGGGTTAGGAATATGATTTTCATTTGTTAAGTATTGAATTCGTAATAGTGATAAGGGGTAAAAGAGCCAAATTATATCTGCCTTTGTTTCTTTAAATTTTGTTCAGGAAGTGTATAATCTCCAGTGGGGGCAAGGGGAGATGTATAAAAGCTTATTTTCTTCGTTTAAATAAATAGACATTATTTTTATGTTTTAGGGCCTAATGAAAAAAAAAAAGTTCAGATTAGGATTGCAGGTTAAAATTAGCCTTGGCCAAACAGCACGTATCTGAGAGCAGCGGATTCTAATGTCAATTACAGTGAATATCCAAAGAAGTTGGAAATAAAAATTCAACAATAAATATGTATTTTCAGAGAGTTTAAAATACTTACAAAAATTCCTAATTACACCTCACCATTATGATGTAATTTCTGAGGATATATACTTTAGGACTTTGTTCTATTTTTGATTCTTTGAGATAGTCTCATACTCTATGTTTTCCATAGAGGTTGAACTAATTTACATTTCCACCAGCAGTGTATAAGCATTCCCTTTTCTCCACATCCAAGCCAACATTGTTGTTGTATGGCCTTTTAGTAATAGCCATTCTGCTGTAGTCCCAGCGCTTTGGGAGGCCAAGGCAGGCGGATCACTTGAGGTCAGGAGTTCAAGACCAGCCTGGCCAACATGGTGAAACCCTTTTCTACTGAAAGAAAAAAAAAAGTTAGCTGGTTGTGGTGGGGAGCACCTGTAAAACCAGCTACTCAGGAGGCTGAGGGAGGAGAATTGCTTGAACCTGGGAGGTGGAGGTTGCGGTGAGCTGAGATCGTACCACTGCACTCCACCCTGGGTGATAGAGCAAGACTCCATCTCGGAAAAAAATATATAAATATAAATATATATCCATTCTGATTAGTGTAAGGTGATATCTTAGTATGCTTTTAATTTGCATTTCTCTAATGATTAGTGATGTTGAGCATTTTTTCCTGTGTTTGTTGGATACTTGCATTTCTTTTATAAATGTTGCTATTATTTGTAAAATCCTTTTGGAATATCTGGTAGGTAAATCCAGTGCAGCAGGTTAAATTTCATGGATCAAGACAAGAAATCCTGGCTTCAGGACTCAAATATAGGCTCTTCAGAGTATGGAAAGAGATTTGAAAAGCTAGGTGGGACTTAGCTCTGTAAGCTCATTGCTCTTTCATTCATGGCAGAAGAACCCATGTGATTTTTTGATGCACAGGTGGGTCACTGAGGTACAGATGGTTCCAGTTGGCATAAAGATCTCTTACCACTGAGTGAGAAATGAAGAAAAGAAAGAGAGTGACAGAGAGGGAAGCACTTCAAGGAGATCCAACCATCCTGCTAAGCCCCAAGGGGCACCATTGCCTTTTCTACTTGGTGGAGAGAGAACTAGAATGTAAATGGTGTGTGAAATGTTAAATGTGAGTGAACTTTAAGCAATTGACATGGTGCTTCTGCTTCATTACCGATTTCATTTTTTCTGCTAGTGAAGCCAGAGAAAATGTTCCCAGTTTCCAATTCTTTCTAAGAGATCAACAACTTTAATGGCAGGCTCAGGTTGGACTTACCACAGGCATACTTTGGATAATCAGAGCCTCCCCTTTTCTTGGTTTGCCTCCTGGGCTTAGCTTCGGGGTGGGAGAGAGGCAGAAGGGTTTGAGTGATTGGCAGGAGAAGAGCTGACTGGCTCCTCACTGCTCGACCCGGAGCTTCAGCTATTTACTGCCTTACAAAACAGGCAAGAGAAATGAAGGTCTTCTCTCCGCTCAGCATGTGTCCAAATCCTGGGAGGCTTTGATTTAGAATGTTAACCTTCCAGAGGTCATTTATTTGTCTTTGTATATTTTGTTGTCTTTCACACATTGGACTGTTGTAGTATAACATATTCTTCCAGAAATTACGCACTGACACTTTTAGCCTGCCTTACAAATTGCACATTGGATTTGCTTATATCATTGAACCAAGAAAAATTGTGAGCTATGCTGTGCTATGTGTCGCCTGTCAGGTAACAGCTCACTTTCAACAGAATTGTTGGGTTTTTCTCTCCTTCAGTATTTGTGCACCTATTTGAATATTTAATTTAATGTTTACCCCTTAATATTTTAGAAAAGTGAATGCCAAATGAAGAAAAAAAAAAAGAGAGAGAGAGAGAGAGAAGGATTAATACTAGTGATAAATTTCACAAATAACACGTGTGAGACAAAGATGGAAACCAAGTGGGGGTAGATTTAACTTCATTGGAATGCAAGGTGGTTATCTATGGATTTCATTGTGAAGAAAAAGAATAGAAAATTGTGGGAAAAAAAAATAGAACTACTATTCAACCCAGCAATCTCACTACTCAGCATCTACCCAAAGGAAAAGAAAGCCTATAAAAAAAGACACCTGCACTCAGATGTTTATCACAGCACTATTCACAATAGCAAAGTCATGGAACTAACTAAGTGTCCACCAGTGGTGGGTCCGATAAAGAAAAGGTGGTACATAGCCAGGTGTGGTGGCTCACACCTGTAATCCCAGCACTTTGGGAGGCCAAGGCGGGTGGATCACAAGGTCAGGAGATCAAGACCATCCTGGCTAACACGGTGAAACCCCGTAGCTACTAAAAGTACAAAAACAACAACAACAAAAAATTAGCCAGGTGTGGTGGTGGGTACCTGTAGTCCCAGCTACTCAGGAGGCTGAGGCAGGAGAATGGCGTGATCCCAGGAGGCAGAGCTTGCAGTGAGCCTAGATCATGCCACTGCACTCCAACCTGGGTGACACAATGAGACTCTGTCTTGAAAAAAATAAAGAAAAAGAAAAGAAAAGGTGGTACATACACACCATGGGACACTATGCAGCCATAAAAAAAACAATGAAGCATGTCCTTTGCAGCAACATGGGTGGAACTGGAGACTATTATCCTAAGTGAACTCAGAGGCAGAAGATCAAATATCATATATTCTCACTTATAAGTAGGAGCTAAACAGTGGGCACACATGGACATGAAGAAGGAGATAATTGATACTGGGAATCCAAAAGCAGAGAGAGTGGAAAGGGAGGGAGGGTTGAAAAGTTACCCATTGGGTACAGTGTTCAATATCTGGGTAACGGGTACACTAGAAGCCCAGTCCTCACCATTACACATGTAATATTCATGTAACAAACAAGCATGTGTAACCCCAGATCTAAAACTTCAAAAAAAACTAAATATTATTGACCAACTTCTCTGTTTCAAGCTGAATCCCAAAATTCATATGTTAAAGTCCCAAACCCCAGGACCTCAGAAAGGAATCATATTTGGAGCCAGGGCCTTTCAAGAGGAGAGTACATTAAATGAGGCTGTTAGGATGGGTCCTAATCCAACTGGCCAGGGCCCTTTTGAGAAGAGGAAAGCTGGACACACAAAAAGACACCAGGCAGTGCAGATGTGCAGAGGAAAGCCTGAAGAGGCAGCAAAAACGTGACTACCTGAAAGCTAAGAAGAAAGTCCTCAGGAGAAACCAACCCTACCGACACTTTGATCTTGGATTTCCAGCCTCCAAACTGTGAGAAATACATTTCCGTTGTTTAAACCACCCCATCTAATGACAGGCACTGTTCTGAAGAAGTTACGTAGATCAACTCAATTCATTCTAACAACAGCCTCTGTGTGTGTGTAAATGGAACAAGAGGGGCATCAACATCCTTCTGCAGACAGGGAAACTAAAGTGCAGAGCAGTTAGAAAGTACAAGTTAAAGAAAAATTACATGCTGAATAAATGACTGAGCTAGAATTTAAACGCCCATTCTCTGTCTGCCTCCAGAGGCCATGCTCAACCACTACAAGCTCCTGTTTCTATATATTGCTGGCATCCTTCACTATGAATTGCAACATCACTCCGTTTCTTGCAATCTTTAAAGAACAAAGAAAAAATTTTTTTACTCACTTAAAAACATGGAATATGGTGTCTAGAAATAAACAAGCAAGCAAGCCAATGTTTCTGTTTCCTCATTTTCTTTTTAAATTCCCTGAAGATGAGTTCATTAGTTAAGATTCTTTATCTTGTAAGAGAAACCCCCAACTCAAACTGGTCTAAATTAATTTTTTTTTAAGTGGCCACTTCTAAATTAAATTTTTTAAAAAGTTTTAAAGAGTTTACCTGCTATAAGCTCTCTAGCAGGTAAGACGGCTGCTACATTTCCAGCCCTCACATCTTCATATCATGTGACTCAAGGATGAGACCTGGTCTTTGGGCTTCATTTCTCAGAACCCTCAACAAAAGTGCCTTTCCATTATTTGGCTTTCAGTTTCACATTCATGGCTGACACACCGCGGCCAAGGGTCTGGAATAGAGTAATTGGTTTAAGACAGTTAGGTTCCCATCCAAATCACAGAGCTGAGGGTCTCAGGATGGAGATGGAAGGAACGTCCCAAAGCCTTATTGGAGGTTGCCAGAGGCTGGTGGGAGGAGGCATGGGGAGGGAGTTACCATTTAACTGGTACTGTTAAAGCGAACTAAATGTGGCCTGAGAAGGACCCCGTACTTCTATATTTGAGTCCTTGCAGACAAACCTAACCTAGCTTAATAGGAAGACGAGATTGAAAACCTAGTTTAGGAGTATGCAGGCTGTAACAATAGCTGAGTGTTGGCCAGTTCCAGCGGCCATACTTCAACCACTCGGACTGCTGAGTGTTCAAACTGCGTTCACATAAGGCAAACGCCAACCTGTAACCAATCCAGCAGTCTCTGTACCTCACTTCCGATCTTTGTACATCGCTTTCCTTTTTTCGTCTATAATTTTTTTCTGACCATGAGGCACCCCTGGAGTCTTTTTGAATATGCTGTGAATCTGGGGGCTGCCGATTCACGAATGGTTAATTCTTCTTTTTGCTCAATTAAATTCCATCAAATGTAATTTGTCTGAAGTTTTCTTTTAACAGTGCAGAGTTCTATTTGGGACGATGAAAAAGTTCTGGAAACATGGTGGTAACAGTTGTACAATATTGTAAACGTGCTGAGTGTCACTCCATTGTACACTTTAAAAAGGTTCAGATGGGAAATTTTACGTTACATTTCTCTTACCACAAAATAATAATAATAATAAATGAAAAGGAAAGGGAAAAAGAAAAAACTCTCTCCTAACATGTTTCACTTCCACGTCGGCTGAGGCCTGTTCATATTTTATTCCCAAAGTGCCTCTTTGCCATTGAAAATATCCCTTGAGAACCCTGTCTGACCACAGACTCAGTGCTCGCGTCTACAGAGAAAATTACGCCAGAGTGTACTGAAACTAACTTGTCACTGGGCTCAGGAAAGACGATGTTATTCATGGGAGCCAAAAACGCTTATTCCAGAGATTTCATACAGGGAGGTCAAGTCACTTACTGGTGGTTCAAATAGAAAAAAATATAGTGGGCTTTTTGATATTAATATTTCCTGGTGGCATTTTTAGAGTTCATTGGAAAAGAACAAGTTCTAGTCGGGGAAGCTGACAGACATAAACAGGGAAGGAGCTGCTGCACCTAGAGGAGGATTTGTTTTCTCCTGGGACTGTGTATAGTTAAGCACACACCCAAAAGCCTGGGCAAATCCAGAGAGCAGCAGGGGTGTTACCTGCAGACAAGTATAACAAAGGTGAGCGGATTGCCCTGTGATAAAAGCCACTCAATTGCATCATCTCTCCAGCAAAGGGAAACCAGCTCAAAGGCAGCCATCTAGTTGCAAGGTGAGTTCACTGTAATTGCATGTTGTGAGTGGCTGTTGCTTAAAAACAATGAATTTACACCCATTACTCCCAGCGTCAACTTCAGAACGATTTTATCATGCCCGCTTTTGTGCAGCTAAGCTGCAAAATGTGCGCTGTGACAGAATGAAGCAGATAAAGAACAAATTTGCATGTTACTGGGTTGCAAGAGTCCTTTGATTGTTGGAGAGGCCTGATAACGCTGTCAAGAGCTCAGCAGACTGAGCGGCAGCCCAGAAGAGACGCACCAGATCTGCACTCAGTGTAGCTGACAGCAAACGATTTAGAGTCAGCACGGAATCAAAGGGTTGGAAATATCTCAAGTAAAAATGTTAAAAACACAAAGAAGCCTGCATCTTGATAAGAGGACATCAGTGAGGAGAGATATGCACAGAAAGAAAGAAGACGACCTTGAGTTTATAAAAATGCTACACGTCTCGGAATTGTTAAATGCCTAAAATGTAAAGAAAATGGGCAGCTCAAATCAGACTTCAAGCTAGGAAAGCCTGAAAGTTGTGTGCTTGCCACAGCTGAAGAAGAGGAAAAGAAGCAATAGCTAACTGCACGGATTATTATAGAGATTACCTTTCTGTTTTCAAGACCAGTCATTTGCTCGTACAAATGAGCCTAATGACTTAAAGCACCAACAACATAGTTTCTGCTGTGCACACCTCCTTGATGTGAAATGCAAGACTCAAAATACAAGAATAATTTTAGGAAGGAAAAACTGATTAGTGGCAATCATCAAGACAAATCTTGCTATCTGAAAAAACAAAAATATGAAATGAAACCTTAAGTAGTAGTATTAAATAATAATATCAGGGTGGGGCACAGTGGCTCACACCTATATTTCCAGCACTTTGTGAGGTCCAGGCAAATGGATCTCTTGAGGTCGGGAGTTGGAGACCAGCCTGGCCAACATGGCAAAACCCCATCTCTACTTAAAGTACAAAAATTAGCGTGGCATAGTGGTGTACACCTGTAGTCCCAGCTACTCAGGAGGCTGAAGCTGGAGAATCGCTCAAACCCACGAGGCGGAGGCTGCAGTGAGTCAAGATCTCGCCATTGCACTCCAGCCTGGGCAACAGAGCGAGACTCCGTCTCAAAAAAAATAAATAAATAAAATAATAATAATAATAATAACACATTTGCTGCATTGGAAAATAGGTCTTCAGCAAAGTGTGCTATATAACGTATCAATAAGGAGTAAGCTAATGGTTCTTCTCAAGGGAAGATTGCATCTTCTGTCAGCATTTGATGTGTTTCAAATCAAACTCCAGTTTCTTCACTTATGTTTTTCCTTTTCCTTTCTCTCCATAAAATCAGTGACTATCACCAGGTCTATAGTATTCTTCCAGAGAGAACCCCAGAAAAGAATAGCAGTTAGACATAGCTGGAAAATCGAAGCCCCAATTTTCCGACAAAGAAAACTAGCCAGAATAAGCCAGCAAGTTACATGTACACGTGTTTCTCTTTAATCTTTACCTGTGTATTTCCCTAGAGGGGAAAGGTGTATAAAAACTAGAAAGAGGCCATGTTTTCTTTATCATTTGAGTTTACCAATCACCTAATGTAATCCACCATGGGCTCCTAGTTTTGAAAAGCAAATTTTCTACACCAAAGGACATCTTCAGACACTGCTCACACCCACACCTGAGTTCAAATATTTATATATAGTTTTAATACATTGATCCAACATTTGTTTTAAATACTTTCCCCAAATTTTCTTGATGACAGTTTTTAATAGAAAAAATATGTTCCCCCAATTTCCAGCTGCAATGTGATCATATAAACAATATTTAACTAAATTATATTCTGTGTGTATTTGCCAAGCCTAAAAGCGTTTTTGCCCAGTGGCCTGAAATGTTCCTCCAAACTTTTCTGGCTTACTGGTAAACATTTAACATTTCAAAATAGATTGAAAGGGGAGTTGTGAGAGCTATGTAGGAAACTGTTTCTTTCTAAATATTGGGCTTTATCTGTTCTGATTTCTGAATTCATGGCAAATCTTCCAGCCTTTTTTTCCACTCTGGGTAGGCAATCAACCACAGTCGAGGAAAACAGCTTTAAGAACTTTACTACATTGTGCAATTTTCTAATAAAACACAAGAGGGCAGGTTTTGCTTTATTGTAAGCCTAATTCCACTCCCCTAGTAATCAAGATTGGTCATTGGGCTAATTGCAAATTCAGAAACCCTCAATAACATACAAAGTGAAGGAGTAATCAGGGTGCATAACTCTGGCAGTGAAATTTGTTGTTTTAATGAAGAAGGCCAAGCTCAAGCATCTCTACTTAGCATTATTTACAACCAGTACAATTATACTTGGGAGGCACTGTGATGGTTTTAGTTTGTTTATAAACTGCCAAAAGAGCAGAAAATGGCTAACAGAATGACCAAATTCAGTCATATTAGATTTAAGAAGTCTGACTAAAGTTTATGCGGCAAATAACGTAAGTGGGTTAATGGCTTCTACCAAACAGATGCAGCTGTGGTGAACATTTATACAGACTATGCAAGTATTGGATAGGAAGCTTGTTTTTAGAAAACTCTAACTTATAGTTCACAATATTCTTGCATATGGTTTTCAAGATTTCATTTAATGCCCTGCCAAAGCAGAATTAAATTCATAAGGGTTTTTTTTCAGCTTGAACTGCTGTTACGGCTTAAGTCAAAGTATTGTCATCTTTGGAGAGTTTCTAAAGCAATTGCTGCTTGAGTCCATCATGTGAGACAGGCATTGGTTTGCCTGACTAAATAAATTGCCCACTAACTCCTTACACTGAAACAAAGCTTTTAGGATATCAGACAGTGGAAGATCCTAAAATGGCATGTGTGAGGACTTAGAGGAGAGGTAGGTGGAAATCTTAGCTTTCTATCCTAGTCCCTAAAAGTGGTAGAATTAAGGCCTACCAAGAGTAGGAAGAAGATGCATCTGGAAAGAAAATACACCTGAAGAGTGTCTCCTTGTGTTAGGTTGCACAGCGTATAATTCCACCTAGCATATGTGCGATTCAAAATCCAAAGGATAGGTTGTATGGTAACTTCAAGGCAGGGATCTTATGTTTTCTCCAGTACATCTTAAAACAGATGTCAGAAGCTCTGAATGAAACCTTCTACTTTGAGATTAGTTTATTCACTCATTTATTCATTCAACGAATATTTATAAAGTACTCAGGATAAGTAAGGCACTATAGAAATAGGAAGAGCTTCAACCTCAGATTTTGCCATTGCATTACAGAAAGTAATTACCTTCCACTAGGGGTGCATTGGTTCGTTTATGCACATATATCAACCACCAACATTCTCTGAGTACTTAAGGCAAGGTGCTTTGATATAATGACTGTGTAGCTGTACAAACGGGTGTACAACCTGACCTTTAACTTCAGGTCTAGATGTGGAAGCAAACCTCACATAACCATTGCCACATTGGTTCTAACTTTCTTCTTCTGGGGGTCTCCAACAAACTGACCCATCTGGAAGGCTTACCTGGGGGATCACCAAGTTAGCTGCTGCAGGACCTCTCTTCCCTGGTCGGTCACTTGAAGTAGCCGCCTGCTTCCACCCCAGGATGAGTCACTGGACTGTGGGGATATCAAAAGTAACTTCACCTGGGGAAAGGCTGGCTCTCCTTTTCCTACCTGTTCAATACAGATTCAGAAAATAGCAATTGTTTGGAAACTCACCAAGAAAATAGCATATCGGTTTAAGAGATTACTTTTCAGACTGAGGTTATTATGTATTTTACATGTATATATACTTCAATATACATGTTGAGTGCCCAAAAGATGGGAATTGATGCACACAAATTAAAAAACAATAATCCTCAAAAGATAAACAATAATCTGTAAAACAACATTTATTTTTCGTTTCCTTTTTAGTAAGCTTTCTACTTCTTAATAATGTAAGATTAAAACTAGTCACTAAAAGTATTATAATTAACAATGTTAAATCATAAGCAAGATACAAATGTCAATTTTAGAATTAGGAATTTAATGCACAAAGGAAACATGTTATTGCATTTTACCCCATTTCTGAATGTTAGCTTTATAAAAAGCATTTCTATTAAAATCATATATGCAGTTTTTCTAATACTGAAGATATAAGCATAAAGTGATCTGGTCATTTTCTTCAAGGTTGAATTCTTTCCCCCATCATTGAGAAATATAGCCCACAGTATTTGGTGACATTTTGTGAGTTTATTTGCATGATATTCAATGTAAGTAAATACCAACATTTTATTCTGTTGGTTTATGCTACCTTAATATTTGTTAAAACGTGCTCATAATTGATTTATTATAAGGTCAGAAAATGCTAGAAAATTGTATTTCTCTTATATGAACTACAAAATCAGGGAATTCTCCCAGGAAGACATTATAAAACATAATAGTTATAAAAAGTTGCCCACACTATAGATAAAAGTAGCTAAGTATAACTGATTACTATTTTTTTCTACCTAAGATAAATCTTGCTTTAACCAAATCTTATGAGAATATGATATATGAGAATTCTGATATACCTGACAGATAAGCTAGAGGTGGTTATTTGCTTTATGAAATTATTCATAATAGTTCACCTATAAAAAGCAGTTTTTCCTGGTGCTTTTAATATATAATTGATTAATACATAACTTTTCAGAAATATATATACCATGCGCAATTATATCTTCATTTTAACAAATTTCTCTTTTTGTTTAAAACCAAGATTTAAAAATGTGTTCCCCAACTATCCTGAGCTCAGAGCATAAACATTCCAGAGTGAAGCTTGTGAAAGATACAGTGCTGTATTATCCATGAATATTGTTAATGGCAGGATTTGAAAGGTATGCATGTGGTTGAAGCTAAAAAGCCCAAGCAGGGCTTTACCCCCATGAAGGACTCTGGGCTATCTTGATCTTCACCACTGAGCCTGCTCTCAGATGCACCTGTAACTTTATGAGATTCAAACTCAAATTCAGTTCCAACTGGGCTTTGTCCACTTCTCTGGCTTTAGCAGTCCTATTGCAGGGGGAAAACTGGTTCTTGGTGAGTCTTGCACTCTCTAGGCCCCCTTTATGTAGAAGGCAGCTCCAGGGACCTCTTAACACCCATTCTTTACATTCATTCATTCCAGTAGAGAGGGACCCCGACAGACAAACCACGCCCTAGAACTTCAGTCTCACTCCTGATGCACAGAAACCAGATATGAGCAGATGAAATTTGCATGGAAATCTCAAGAGCCATTAACTTCTCTGAAGTGGGGTCCATCATGATAAGTCTGAACATCGTAGTAAAGATTGCCTCATTCTTATTTCTCATGATCTGATGATTGCATAGCAGAATATAACCACTTAATTCTGAATTGCCATGTTTTGTACAGATGGTTTGCTTTCAAATAAGGCTGAATTGGTCAGCATTCGTAAGTAACTGTGAGTATACTGCAACATTAATGAATCTAACATCAATGCTTAAAAATAAGCCAAGTGCATTATGTGGGAATAATTTTTCATCTGAGGTTACCTAGTAAAGAAATTGGTTCAGGATCAGCCAAAGAGACCTCAGACTAATAGGATTCAGGTCAAATTGTCTCATGTTCAGGTTTATAGCCTCACCAGCCTTCAGTCAGCCTTTCTTGGAAAGAGGAATTCTGTATTTGTTATAGGTTTACAGTAGTGTATCAACAAACCAGGAAGCTCTATGATTTTATTATCTTCTCTATTTATCACTATAGAATCAATGTGTATCTAGCTATTGAATCCTGTAATATAGGTCTACTGTTTAAAACTGCAGATTTTAAGTAAAATCTGTAAAATCTAATTTACACAATAGAGCGGAATTGATCCTTCATTTAGTCATTTTCTGTCCTGTAAAGAAAACAAGGCTTATTCTCATCTTCTAAGCTGGAGAGGGAAAAGATAGAGGACAGAAGAAAAATAAGCCCAAGGAAGATAATCAGGAGGGTACCTAGAAGCAGAGATGTTTATAGCTTAAAGGGATCTTGGAGATTCATCTAGCACCTACCACCTCCCACCTCCATGCCATTACCAATAAAGACACTGGGGCTAAGAAAAATTGATGCATGGTCTGGGTCAGGTCTCAAATTGCACTGACCTGCAAATTTAAATGACTCCCCCGGATCAATGTTTTGGGATTTTTTTGTTTTTTTAAATGCTTTCAGAAAAGGAGGAGGCTTAATCAATATGGGGGATTATTATCAGATATCACAAACTGTCAGGTCTACCTTTATTTGAAGATAGAGGTAGCCTCAAGCACGTTAGTTTGGGTTTGTTAAACAAGCAAGCAAAGTGGAAACTACAGCTAAGCATCTTCTGAATGAGATCATCATCACTATAGAAGAACCTATGGCAAAGATCTTCAACTTGAGAAGGAACAGTGAGGATTAGTTCCTTTACTGTCAGGGTCAGAACTATGGGTTGGCCAGCCTCTTCTCTTAGGTAAGTCATGAGCAACCTAGGCTTCTTCTGTGTATCTCTTGCTGCTTAAATGTGTCTCCATTAGGGGTGTATATCCTTTTCGAAGTCTTCTATATTGAAGAAAGGCCAGCAGCACAAAAAGACCAACCAAAGCCACCAGCGTTCCCATGACCACTGAGAGGGTTGTGGGCCAACCTGGAGTTTCTTCAACTGAAACTAAAGCAGAAGAGAAGGGTCTACCATCAGCATTTTCATCAGCTGAATACTTTCAGAAGAGAAGAAGAGCAAGCGCACTTGGCTTTCACATGCTTTTTTGTTGATAAAGCAAAACTACTCTTGCTAGACTAAAATTTATCTTCTCCTTTCTCACCCTTTATCATATCCACAATTGTTTTTCTTGGGGAAGTTGGAAATGGCATCCCATTACTTAAATACAGCTTATTGCATTTTAAAAATTTGTTACAATAAATGCTTATGTGAAAGAAACCCTCTAAGGAGGAATGTAACTACTTTTGTGAGTTAGAAACTCATTTGTAAAAGTGCATGCTAAAATGGCATCTGGGGAGCTGCAAAATATACAACCCTCGAGTAGAGAAATTCTGCTACTGTCTCCACTTTTTTTATAGAATGATAAGCCTGTGAGAGGGATCACACTGGCTGTTACACTAGGAGACATTCAATAAACAAGCAGATATTTATACCCATTTGAATAGTTGTGAATAAAATGTCAATCTCCCACATGATAAATCCAGTCCTCTATTCAAACATATTTTATAAGCACTCTTCCACAAAATTGGTGGATTTCATTTTTGGGGTTTTTTGTTTGTTTGTTTTGTTTTGTTTTAAGACGGAGTCTCGCTCTGTCACTCAGGCTGGAGTACAGTGGCGTGATCTCGGCTCACTGCAACCTCTGCCTCCCGGGTTCAAGCGATTCTCCTGCCTCAGCCTCCCGAGTCACTGGGATTACAGGCATCCGCCACCATGCTCAGCTAATTTTTGTATTTTTAGTAGAGACGGGGATTCGCCACACTGGCCAGGCTGGCCTCAAACTCCTGACTGCAGGTGATCCACCTGCCTCGGCCTCCCAAAGTGCTGAGATTACAGGTGTGAGCCACTGCGCCTGGCCAAATTTCATTTTTAATATACGTATGCCTATTTGTCATTTATTTTAAAAATTATATTCTCTTTGGCCAACTGTTCTTAATTTCAGCTCTTCTGAATTTTTCTATAGCTTACACTCACCTAAATATAAGATTCTCTTTCTAGTCCTTTTTCTGCAATCCCCCGGGAGGTCCTGACCTGTCCTGATGGGATTCCTCCAAGAGGGTTTTGATGTGTCTCCTCCCGCTTCAATCCAGCAGCACCTATTGCCAACTTCATCTTCTTAAAACACAGATATTTTGATTCTGCCATTTCTTTGTTCAAGACCCAAAAATGGTTGCCTTTTGCTTTTGTCCAAATCATCTGGCTAGTTTTTTAAAAAATTATGTTTTAGAAATTGTGGCAACATACACGTAACATAAATTTGACCACCTTCAAAATAGTAAGTGTTGCTGAGGCTGTAGAGAAATTGGAATCCTTGTGCATTGCTGGTGGGAATGTAAAACGGTGCAGCCACTATGGAAAACAGTATGGGGATTCCTCAAAAAAAAATGGAACAAAGAATCACCCTATGACCCAGCAATTACACTTCCGGGTATACCTAAAAGAACTGAAAGCAAGGTCTAGCGGAGATATGCAGTGCAGTGGCATTACGTACATTCACATTGTTGTGCGACCATTAGCACCATCCATTCTCAGAACCTTTTCATCTTGTAAAACTGATACATTATGCCCAGCAAACAGTAACTCCCTATTCTCCCCTCCCAACCCCTGGTAACCTCTGTGAATTTGACTATCTCATAGTCTCATTTAAGTGGAGTCATGCAGTATTTGTTTTTATGTCTGGCTTACTAAACTTAGCTTAATGCCCTCAAGGTTCATCCATGTTGTGGCATGTATCAGAATCTCCTTCCTTTTTGAGGCTGAATAATATTCCATTGTATGTATACGCCACCTTTTGTCTATTCATTCATCCACGATGGACACTTGGGCTGCTTCTATTTTTTGGCTATTGTAAATGATGCTGCTATGAACATGGGTGTGCAAATATCTCTGCTAGACCTTGCTTTCAGTTCTTTTAGGTATACCCGGAAGTGTAATTGCTGGGTCATAGGGTAATTCTTTGTTCCATTTTTTTGAGCAATCCCCATACTGTTTTCCACAGTGGCTGCACCATTTCACATTCCCATCAGCAATGCACAAGGATTCCAATTTCTCTACAGCCTCGGCAACACTTACTATTTTCTATTTTTTGATAGCAGTCATCCCAATGGGTATGAGGTGGTATCTTATTGGAGTTTCTGCCTGGCATCTAAGGCCCTCTATACCTAGGCTCTTTCATAAATTTGAACTTGATCTGACGTAATCCTCTGCCCAAGCATCCCACTACAACCAGGCTTGAAAGACTCAGGTCACAGAGGGAGAGATTGAGCTCTGAAATCATCTTGATTGCTTTCTAGGCTGAGACTTTGGGCAGATACACTGTACAGGGACTAGCTGGATTTAGAGATTATTCCTTGAGGCAGGCCTGTTTACTTCATTGGTTAGAAATTTGAAACAACCATAGAGAGGCTTTTTATTAATCCAACTAATTCAGAGAGAATTGTCAAGTCAGGTGTAGAAGTAGATAGTTCCTTTAATAAGATCTATTAAAAACTTTCAGTTTTCTAAAACAAGAGTCAGCTCATTAGTCCTTTTCTGATGTTTAATTGGTAGTTTAAAGGCTCGTTTTGCTAAATATGCATATGCTAGAAAAATGGTCAATAAACCTAACTAGACCTGAAAGCTTCAGTGAAAGGTCTTGGTTTACATTAAAAAGAAAGCAAGCAAGCTAGCTCCTTTAGAAGATGAATGAATCACCCATTTAGAAGTTGTGTTAGTTACCTGGCAGATCAATGGCATAGCTGTAGCCAAGTTGGTCTGCGGTTAAAAAGAGTTCTTCATTCGTCACTGGAGGGAAGAAAGGAACCATGTTGTACATCCGATTGTGACCAATAGGGGCCAGCTCCTGAGGCCAGGCATCTGCAGGAGGATTAAATCTTTTCATCCACTCATCAAAGATGGCGTCAGTAAAGGAATGAAGAACCTGCAAGACAGTTGAACACAGCGTTTAACATGAATCAGTCTGTTTCGATCACACCAACCTGACTGGAGCTTTCTCTAAAGTGGAATAACTTCTTCTTGACATGGGATCTTCTGTATACCCGTGTGTGGAATATCGCCTTCTGTATAGCACCGTGAGGAAGCCCAAATCAACTCATACAGAGTGACCATGATGGTGAGGCTCAAGATTTCAGAAAGAAAAACAGTGAAGTTTTCAATGATGTATGAACCTCTCTCTCCAAGCAGGATGATAAACCGCTTTGTCAAGGGTGAAAATGAAAGTTCATGTTGGATTTAACATTGGTTGCAGATTGAACGTTTGAGGCCTTCAACATATATGTGTTAACTGTGAAATTTAGAAAAAGGCAAGTATGATAAGATACATGTTCTAGTATTGAGATGATTTGGTTTAACAGGAGAGAAAGAAAAAGTTGCGTTTACAGGTTGAGTGTCTGAAATCTGAACATTTAAAATCTAAAATCCCCCAAACCTGAAACTTTTTGAGTGCCAACATTACACTCGAAGGAAATGCTCATTGGAGCATTTTTGGATTTTTTGGATTTGGGATGCTCAACTGGTATAATGCAAGTATTCCAAACTCTGAAAAAATTCAAAATCCCAAACACTTTTGGTCCCAAACATTTCAGAAAAGTGATACTCAATCTGTATCAATATTATAATATAAAGGAACAGTAAATTTTTCTCACCAGGAATACTCTTCTGTCTACTCATTTCATAACCTCTCACTTGAATTCTTGCTGTTATGCCAGCAAAAGAAAGTCTAGAAATGTAATGTACAAAGTGCTCATTTACATTTTCTCAAGGAAGCCATTAAAGTCCTTTTAAAATATAGCAATTACTATATGTTTTGAAATATTAAGAGCAAAATTTCCACATTGATAGCCCTGATTTTGTAACATGATACAAACTTGAGAGTTCGGTCCCATCTCGACGGTGGTGGTTAGAGTTCCTCACTCCTTCCTGGACGGTAAGTTCAAGGAGCTCAGGGGCAGTGTCTTTTTCTCATCCCCCCACCCCGCCTGGATCCCCAGAGCTTGTCACCCCAGGGTATCTCACATGGAGAAAGGGAGGTACTTATTTCAGGAAATACTTATTCAATGTATTCATTCTTCCATGCACCACTGTACCCTGTACCTCATTTATAGCACTGATCAAATGATACTATAACTTGTTATTTATGTATCTATGTCCACTAACAGGATCCTAACTCCTTAAGCTCTAAGATAAGGACTTTTCACCTTTGAAGTCTCAGGCTTAGCATACAACCTGGACGGAGTCAATGTTTACTAAGTATGTGTTGGCTGATGACAGTGTCATGCAGCTTTATTTACATAAACAGCTTGTGCAAATAACCAGAGTGTCTAGGGATGTACAAAAATATATTTTCCAAAGAAGGCCAATGTTTCTTGACTAAATGCTTTTCTAGAATCTTGCCACTCCTTCATTGAAGGTTGGCTTCAACTGGCCTTCCCTTGAAACTTGATGAGTTTCTGACTCTTTTATAACCAATAAAATGCAGCAGAAGTGACATTTTGTGACTTTCAAGGTTAAATCATAAAGTGTATTGCAGGTCCTATCTTGTGCCTGAGCCCTGAACCATCAAATAAGCAGTCCAGCTGTCCTGAGGCAGCCATGCCGTAAGGAAGCCCAAACCAACTCACATTGAGTGACCATGATGGGGAGGCTCAAGATTTCAGGAAGAAAAACAGATGGTGGGCCCGTCCACAGCTGCTCCAACACCTATCACCATCTGACTGCAACTGCACTGAAAGATGCTAAGCTAGAACTGCCTAGTCAAGCCCTTCCAAAATTCCTGACTCACAGGAATGGTAAGAAACGGAATGGTCACCTTCAAGCCATTGAGTATTTGGGTAATCTATTACGCAGAAATGGATAAGCACAACAAAGGAAAAAAGCCTGAGCAGAGCCTCACAGGCCCATGGTTACCAGCATGTGTAGGGAAGGGAGTTCCTTGGTCCCCTTCTCTCTCTCTCTCTCTCTCTCTCTCTTTTTTAAGACACAAAATTCAATAGAAATTTTGTTTGTAGTTCTTACATTCTCAGTGTGAGCTGAATTGGGACCTGCTGCCCCATGCAGAGGTGGCCCATTCCTGGAGGCAGGGGAGAAAGAGAGGGGTGAAATGGGAAGAGCCCCATTCTTCCTCAGCATTGGGAGGCTAGAGATGCCGCCCCATTCTCCTGGGTTCCACGAAGGAGAACAGATGGAATGTGAGGTCTGAGACTTCTCCTCCACACTGCTGCCTCCTGGGTAGGAGGGGAGCTAAGAGATCCAGACAGAGAATGAGAAGGCAGAGGTGGTGAAACGGGTGTAGTGATGCGGCTTGAGATGAATAAAACACAGCCTGTGGAGCTGATGATCCAGGATCACAGAGGTCTGTAAACCTCAACAGTGGACACCAATAACATGGCATTGGGAAGGTAGGGAGGTATTATCTTATATTATTAGGCACCTAGCACACAGCACCTTTCTTGTAGGAAACTGTTATTCAATGGTTGTTATCACTATGAGTATACCATCAGTACTATTATTATTTTAACTTGGAACAAGGACTTATGGAAGAAGAACGAAGGAATTTGCATTTTGCAGGTGGGTGGGGCCTGCAAGCACCTCTGAAATCACACACACTATGTACATATAGCCAGTGAGGAACTGGGCATTTAGGAATGCATGTGACACATGCCTAGTGCTTTTTGATAAGTAAATTAGTGAATATTTATTAGTGTTTTCTCAATTACCCATAATGACATATTGAAACCTCAAAACAGCCTGATTTGGTGAATATTATTTGTTTGCTCAGGCTGCTGTAACAAAGTACTACAGACTGGGTGGCTTAGACACCAGGCATTTGTCTTACAGTTGGAGACAGTGTCTCACTTCTAGGCAGCTGGAAGTCCAACACCAAGATGTCAGTGGGGCTGGTTCCTTCTAAGCACTGTGAGGGAACATCTGTTCCAGATCTCACTCCTACCTTCTCGGGCCTTGCTGACAATCTTTGGCATTCCTTGCCTTGTAGATCTCCATCTTCATCCTCATGTAGTGTTCTCCCTGGGTGCAGGTGCCTATGTCCAAATTTTCCCTTTTTATAGGGACACCACTCACTCTAGACTAGGGACCTACCCTACTCCAGTGTGACATTTTATGTTAATAAACTATATCTGCAACTATCCTATTTCCAAACAAGGTGACATTCTGAGTTATTAGCTATTAGGACTTTGACATATGAATTTTGCAGGTGACAATTCAACCCCTAACAGTATTATCCTGTTTTATAGATGGGGAATAAAAGGCACAAAAGTGTTAAGTGACTTGCCTAAGGGCACACAGCTAATATATGGTAGAGTAAGAATTTGAACCCAGGAAGTCTGGTTCTAAAGTGAGAGTTCTTAATCCACGTACTCTGCTTCCTCTACACCAGCACTCCCCAACCTTTTTGGCACTAGGGACTGGTTTTCAGGAAGACAATTTTTGTGGACCAGGGGGCGGTGGATGGGAAGGGAGATGGTTTTAGGATGAAACTGTTCCACCTTGGATCATCAGGCATTAGTTAGATTCTCATTAGGAGTGTGCAACCTAGAGCCCTCTCAGGTGCAGTTCATGATAGGGTTTGCACTCATGAGAATCGACTGCTGCTGATCTGACAGGAGGCGGAGCTCAAGCGATAATGCTCGATTGCCTACCATTCACCTGCTGTGCAGCCCAGGTCCTAAGAGGCCACAGACCAGTATGGGCCCGTGGCCTGCTTGACACCACCACACTGTAGTACAACCTTCAGGACCACCTAGAATAAGAAAAATTGATTTTGAAGGTGTATTCTCAAATCTTAACAATGCAGAAAGAGTATAGTTTGACCTATGAGTCCTAAACCAATCATGAACTTTTAGATAGCGCCTGAGTTCCAGTCAGGGATCAAATTGTGATGATCGAAAGAGACAAGAGACTATCAGGACATAAGGAAGATGCAGATGATGCAGATTCAGTGCTGTAAGAGGCAAATAACTTATAGAAAGCATCAGAATTCACCAAGGGAAAATGTAAATAATAAAGGAGAAGACAAGATTCTAAGGCAATTAATAATCTGGTGAGATAAAAAAAAAAGGGGGGGAGTAATAATAAGGAGTAATTGAAATTGTAGCTCTCAGGAGGGCTATAAAACGTACAATAAATGTTCTAGTAAGGCTGCACACAGTGGCTCATGCTTGTAATCTCAGCACTTTGGGAAGCTGAGGCAAGAGGATCATGTGAGAGGCCAGGAGTTTGAGACCAGCCCCGGCAACAGAGTGAGACCCCATTTCTACAAAAATTTAAAAATTAGCTAGGCATGGTAGTGTGTGCCTGTGGTCCCGGCTACTTGAGGCTGACATGGGAGGATCACTTGAGCCCTGGAAGTCAAGGCTGCAGTGAGCTGTGATTGTACCACCGCACTCCAGCCTGAGTGATAGAGCAAGATACTGTCTCAACAACAACAATAACAACAACAAAACAAAGATCTAGTAAGAACAATATACAGAGCACCCAAATTATAGAATGTAATTTTTTTTGAAAAGACTGGTATGCACTGAGAAAACGCAAAGAATCCAATGAACAAAATGCTGCAAGCAATAACATATCTGCAACCTAAAAAGAGAAATAGTACAATCTACGGAATAAGTAGTTGTGTTAAAATTGTGGGCATTATTCCTCAATAAGATACACTGAATTGCTCTTGACAAACTAATTGTATCTTTGTTAAATACAAGTTAAAAATGAGCTCAGTTTATATTTCTGTAAAAGGTCAAATGTCATTTGCGGGTAGGAAGCAGAAGCAGAAGTTAAGTAAAGTGTATCATTGGGCCGGGCATGGTGGTCTATGCCTGTAATCCCAGCACTTTGTGAGACCAAGGTGGGAGGATCACCTGAGGTCAGGAGTTCGAGACCAGCCTAGCCAATATGGTGAAATCCCATTTCTACTAAAATTACAAAACATTAGATGGGCGTGGTGGTGTGCACGTGTGATCCCAGCTATTCGGGAGGCTGAGGCAGGAGAATCACTTGAACTCAGGAGGCGGAGGCTGCAATGAGCCAAGATGGCGCCTCTGCACTCCAGCCTGGATGACAGAGCGAGACGCCATCTCAAAAAATAAATAAACAATAAATAAATTTGTATCATTGGTGCCTTTCATCTGCTCGAGGGCTACATGGCTATGTTTTGGTATTAGAAATTGAGTACTTCAGAAATGAGGTTCCAAATTTTGGCATATAAACCTATCCTATCTTGCTCCAACAAAATGAGGATAGGTACAGAAAATGAAAAAAAAAAAAAAAAAAGTAAATTTCAAAGTAGAGGCCATATTGAAAAAAAATTGTGATTACATGGGCTTTCAAGGTAAAGATTTTTAAAGTAACCCATGCAGAAGAAAGTAATCAACCAAAAAATATTGTACCTGCAGGATATAGAAAATAAAATACAAGAAAGTGTGCATTCTTTTTTCAAGACCATTGGAGGATAAAGTTACTATCACAGGGCCTTAGCTTAAATGACTATAAATTCGGATTCCCACCACATAGATGAAATAAGAAAAGTGTCTGCATCTGGAGAAAGGAACCATGGAAATATGAGGCCGGCTGGGGGAAAGATGTGTGTACATCATTAAAGACCAGCACACTGTAGTTTTCACCACTTGAGTTCATGTGTTACTGCCCAGAAGGCATCCTTTGTCATCAGACTGGATCCTACTGTGGTGACATGCTATTGCTCTGGTCCTCTGAGAGTCAGAACTAAGTGACAATTCAAATGTGATCACTTAAAAGCCACATGACAGATATAAGCACACATAGGTCCATATGGGAACTCTAATTAAAACTTAAAGTAGAAGGCATACATTAAAAAGTTGGTTTGGAATTTTTAAATGAGAGAATTTCTAATGGCAGCTCCTAAAAAACATATTTCATCATGCTTGTTATTTTAGGGAAATATCTATTCTTGTCTTGTTCTACCAAAAATTTGAAAACAAATATAATTGGGATGTTGGTTTCACATTGCCCTAACTAGGCCATATGTAATAGGCATGAAATAGTTAAACAACACCAAGCCTCTATTTAATTAACTAAGCTCTGCCACAAGGAGGAGGGTACTACACAGAGAGAATATTTCAGTGACAGACGAGAAACAATCTCCTATGGACTTCACTGTGTTCCCCTCCTCCCAACAAATTCATATTTGGAAATCCTAACCCCCAGGGTGATGGTAATAGGAAATGGGGCCTTTGGGAAATAATTAAGCCGTGAGGATGGGGTTCTCATGAATGGAATTAGTGCCCTTACCAAAGAGACCCAGGGAGCTCCTTCTCCCTTTCAACCATTTGAGGACAAGCAAGAAAATGGCCGTTATGAGCCAGGAAGAAGTTCCTCACCACACACTGAATCTGCTAGTGCCTTGATCTTCAACTTCTCAGCCTCCAGAACTGTGAGAAATAAATGTTGTTTAGGCCACTCAGTCTCTGGAATTTTTGTTTTGGCAGCCTGAATGGACACAATCATGGAAGGAAAAAAAAAGATATTGGAGTAATAATAGCATCTTCCAGGCTGGGCGCAGCAAGGATGGTGCTAAACTTTTCTCTCCCTATATCTCCCTATCCATTCTTTTATAGCACCCTGAGCAGGCAAAACAGAAAGTATTTCTCAGGTATTTTGGAGGAGTTGTATCGGGAACACATCCTCCCACATAGACTTGTATAATAGCCTTGTATACTATATGTGTGTAAAAATGTACACAATATACATTGTATACAAGCTCTAACAGCATGCATACAAAAAAAAAGTCAAGAGAATTAGAAATGCCAATTCTAAACCCTTTAGGAAAAAAAGCTTGTTCTTCAAGAATTGAACTCGGAACAGATGCAGAGGACTACAGGAAGATTCTGCTAGCTCAACTTTAAAAGAAGTGACCAGCTCAACAGGCATATAAGCTGACATTACAGGTTGGAGAAACAGAACCAAGGTGATGCTAGAAGAGATTCTAGATAGAGACTAAGCTACCTCTCAGTCCATTCTTGGCTACCTAATCATGAAAACTCTAGGAGAGAGGAACTCAACTCAATGCTAGAACCATATTAGAGTTGTATGTAAGTTGTGGTTTGTCATTATATGCATACTTTATCAAGAATGAATTGGATGTAATTCATAGGTTTAGTTCTTCTCAATAGAGTATGCATTTATCCTTATAAAGTCTAGAGTTGAAGGGAACCCATTCAGGTAACATTTACCACCTGTAAGATTAAAGAAAACAAGCCAGCCCCCAGCCTAGCCCATAGAAATCCTGCCACCCTGGGGAACCAGAGAGGGGTCCAGCCACCCTCTCTGATACCTCAGCTCTTACAAAACTCATCAAGATGTTATGCTACTTAGGAGGTAGTAACTGTGTACCTGCTATTTAAAAACTAGTATTAAATAAGTAAATGTGACATTTAAAAAGCATAAATACATGCTCACAATAAAAGCAATGACTCTATCATTTCAAAAGCTGTGCAAAATTATTCAGATCTGCCCTTCACCAATTCATGTTAATTCCTATTAATATGACCTAATGGGACTTAATATCCTCAGCTATAATGAATGCAATTGTGAAGAGATTGAGTTAAGAATTGTCTAAACTGACAAAAGGCAAAATGGTAGTTGAAAGATTGAACACGGGGAGATTTTTTAATAGGAAACTTTTCTTATAAATCTCTGCTTAGCCACTTACTGGTTGGTGTGACCTTGACACATTTCTTAGCCTCTCTAAACTTTATTTTCCCTGTGTTTAAAACAAGAAGAGTAGTTTACTATATACGGATTTGTTCATTTAGGAGGTGGGCTTTGCATGACATCTCACATAGGAGCTGTCACAGAATAGATTTACAATAATAAGACACTGTCCTCACAAAAATATACAGAACTAAGTGTCAGGTACTGTTCTAGAGGTTGAATATGTTTTCAGTGATCACATTCTTTTTCCATAAACTAATAAAACCTACAAAATACAACTTTACATGACCAGAATATTAGGTTTTCCAGGAAAATAAAATATTAAAAGAGAATGTTGTATTTTGTTACTCACACAGAGAACAAATTACTTTCACTAATTCTGACTTTTTTTTATCTTTAGGGTAATTTTTTTCTTTTTCCAGAAGTCATGATCACAAACAAAAGTTATGAACAGATAGATCACAGAAAAGGAGGTGCAAATTGATTTTTTTTTTTTGAATGTCTGAAAAGATGCTGGACTTCACTTTTTTTTTTTTTTTTTTTTAAACAGAGTTTTGCTCTTGTCACCCAGGCTGGAGTGCAATGGCGCGATCTTGGCTCACTGCAACCTCCACCTCCTGGGTTCAAGCGATTCTCCTGCCTCTGCCTCCCAAGTAGCTGGGACTACAGGTGCCCAACACCACACCCGGCTAATTTTTGTATTTTTAGTGGAGACAAGGTTTCACTATGTTGGCCAGGCTGGTCTTGAACTCCTGACCTGAGGTTATCTACCTGCCTCGGCCTCCCAAAGTGCTGGGATTACAGGTGTGAGCCGCTGCGTCTGGCCTGGCCTGGCCTTCACTTATAAGAAGAGAAATGCAAATTAAAACTTGCTAAAATGCCCTTTTGCCTATCAGGTTGACAAAGATGAAAAAGCGTGATGACACAGGGACAAAGAGCATAATGAGAGGGAATGATGGGGGAACTGTGGCTCTGACACATAGGTGAAACACAGGTATTAGGAGGGAATATTGTCCAACCTTCTAGAGGCAATTCTGTAACATTTATCAAATTTCAAATGCATTTTTTTACCCTTTAAGCCAGGGATTCTATTGTTTACTTAGCTTACATGTTCAAGGACATTTGTTGTAGCATTGTAAAGTAAAAGATTAGAAATCACCTAAATGTCCATCCACAGAAAATAGTTTAAAATCTTAAATTTAAAATTAAAATAATACATTTCAGGATAAATCCATGTAACAGAATACTATACAGCTATACAAAAAAAGAATAAGAATGCCCTTTGGAACTGAAATGATTTGGAATAAGTTTTTTTAAAAAAAGTGGGGGGAAGGCAAAGGTACACAAGGGTCTATAATATGCTACCATGTGGATAAATATATAAACATATTTGTGTATTTATAAAATATATCTGGAAAATTAGAAAAAAATGGTATTGTTTGCAGGAAGGTGGTAGTGATAATATGGACTTCATTTTATACATTTTATATTTTGAAACTTCTATGTGCACTAAGATTTTAGGATGAAAAAATTTAGAAAACCATGCAATGACCTAAAAACTAAATAAATTAAGTGATAATGGGATATCATATATAATAGGTGCCTTATACAGATGGTCCTCTGTATAAGTAATCCAGACATGATTTAAAGTATACAGAAGGATGTGTGTACCTTATATGCAAATGTTATGCCATTTTATATAAGGGACTTCAGTAGCCACAGATTTTGGTACCCATGGTGGGGGTTTCTAGAACTAATCCCCTCAAGATATTGAGGGATGATTATAATTGCAACTGCATAAAACATATGAGAAGATGAAAAGAAATAAGCCAAAACATTGAGATGGAATTACAGGCATTTAAAAACTTTTTTCACCAACATTTCTGTAATTATAAATAATATAAAAATCATAAAACCACTAAAAATAAAAATTTCACATTAAAGTGTTATTTTAATTTTTTAAAATATTAGTCTAATTACGATTTTTCTTATTTAAAGTAAAGCAAAATGGATATATCTTTAAATGCTTCACTCTTGGGAAGAAAAAAGCAATGCCCTATTGATATGGTTTGGCTGTGTCCCCACCCAAATCTCATCTTGAATTGTAGCTCCCACAGTTCCCACACATTGTGGGAGGGACCCACTGGGATGTAATTGAATCATGGGGGTGGGTCTTTCTCATGCTGTTCTCATGATAGTGAATGAGTCTCATGAGAACTGATGGTTTTACAAATCAGAGTTTTCCTGCACAAGTTCTTCCTCGTCTGCCACCATGTAAGATGTGCCTTTCGCCTTCCACCATGATCGTGAGGCCTCCCCAGCCACGTGGAACCGTAAGCCCATTAAACCTCTTTTTCTCTATAAATTACTCTGCCTCAGGTATGTCTTTATCAGCAGCATGAAAACAGACTGATACACCTATCCTTCTTTTTTAACATTTCAACTAAACTCACTCTAACACAGAATTATTTATACCTGTAATTGTGAGCTTTTGATTTCACTAACTTTGTTGTAGCCTAGAACAGCAGACTCAGAAAGGCTCTTACAGGGTTAACTTAGGGTAGTCCATCAGCTATGTGTGGTTTAGAAATTCATTTTCTCCTGCTGCATATTTCTAAATTAATGAACCTATTTTACACACTGATGAGTAATAAGACTATTGTATGTTGTATTCCATTCAGAATGTCAATGTACAAGGTGGAAAACAGGCATGAGCTGTTTAGTATTTATCATGGAACCTATGGACCCCCCCAGTCAATGAGGAATTGAAGGAACTTAGAACTCACCAAATATACTTTTTAAAAGGATAACATCCAAGTATACTCTTAAGAATAGTATCTTTAGGAATTGGAAGGAAATTACCACTACGTAGCATAGTTTCTTTCTTGGCATTTAAATAACTTTAAGTCTGTTGGTTTCCTTTTTTTTTTTTTTTTTTTTTTTTTTTTGCTTTTCTGGATTATATCTAAATTTAATATTGAAGACAGCACTTAGCTTTTCTCTGGCCTAATCTTATTTTCCATGATAAATGTGTGCATTTGCCTCAATTACCTTAAGAATTACTAGAGATTGCTTTGGAGTTTTTCCTGCACTTTAATGTTCTGCCTTCTATTCTCATTATTGTGATCACATACAATTTTGTAGCTCTATTGCTTGAAGAGATTTCACAAAAAATAATTTTAATAAATGTCATGTGCAATATATTTGCATGAATTGCCTCGTGAATTTGAAATTCCAGAAGCTATAACTCTGTTAACTGAAATGCTTTAACATGGATCTCAATATGTGAAAAATCATTTAAAGCTGAATTGGCTTCAGCATAAAACTCTTTGAAAATGGCCTGAAGTAACTGTGAGTTCTGGAACGAGTGCCAAAACATTATTCATTCTATGCCTTTAACGAAAGGCTGTGGCTTTTTACTTATTTGTATATTACACATACTACTAAAGAAAATAAAATTTTAACATTAAGTACATTAAAAGCAACAAAGACAAAGATGATTAAATGTCTTATATCTCTGAACCATGTTAAGTCACGGGATTTCTCATCCATTAAGTTACAATGTGAGCTTCCACCCTAAAGCAGAAGGAGAAATATGACTAAAGGGATATCCCTACTACAGGCCAGCTATGGTGGCTCACCCAGTGCTTTAGGAGGCCAAGGTGGGAGGATTGCTTGAGGCTAGGAGTTCTGAGGCCAGCCTAGGCAACATAGTAAGACCTCATCTCTACAAAAATAAAAAGTAAAAAGAAAAAAAAAAAGCTGGGCATGGTGGTACGTGGCTATAGTCCTAGCTTCTTGGGAGGCTGAGGCAGGAGGATCACTTGAGCCCAGAAGTTCGAGGCTCCAGTGAGCTATGATCACGCCACTGCGTTTCAGCCTGGCAACAGAGACAGACTGTCTCTTAAAAAGAGAGAGAGAGAGAGAGGGAGGGAGAGAGAGATTCCTACTATCCTTACTACAAACTAATACAAAGAAGAGCAGTGAATCCTTTACACCACAGGTTGATAAATTAAAGCCTGAAGGCCTAACAGAGCCTACAACCTATTTTTGTAAATAAAGTTTCATTGCAACACCACATTCATTTGTTTATGCATGATCTATGGCTGATTTCATGCTACAGGGGCAGAATTCAGTAGTTACAACAGAGAACATCTGGCTCCAAAGCCCAAAATATTTGCTACCTGGCTATTTACAGAAAAATGTTGCCAATTTCCATCCACTTAGTGGGCTTGTTCAAAAGAAGGAGATAAGGTTTAGCAATCCTGGAGACTTGGGATGCAGAAAATCAAATTACTAGCATCACTTTTAATAGGAGAGAAAGAGTTGGGGTATAATCCTTAATTTATCAGAGGATTCTGCTGTTCTACTTATAACATATTGGAGTACTGGATAAGGAGTACTGTGACATTTTTCCTTATGAATATGAATTGTGTGTATAAATTGTACAGTTGACAATGTATGCTTTAATAAATACTTAGAGATGTATAGTATAAATAGATGTACAGATGTATGGCTGAGAAAGCAGACACCAGAAATGCTTGGCATAAGCTATGGCTGAGACGATAGCCAGAAAAAATGATCGGAACCATCAAGTTAGAATCATCGAACAAGGCGGGCATTCTAGAGAAAAGCAAAGATCGCTGTGGCGGCATTACAGATAATCCCCCATCTTGTTAAATAAGCCCCCACCTTGTTAGACCATTAATTCAGACTTCTGACAACCCTTTCATTTATTGCTACTATGCAAATATGAGGAAAGAAACATTTTTTCAAAGGAAAAAACAACTCTACCAACTAATTCCGTCTCAAGATTTCTTGAAGCTCACCTGACTATGCTTTAACCTCTCTAGGAGCCCCAGAAAGCTACTTCACACCCATCAGGCAAGCTTAGAGTCACTGAAAGCTATACCTTCACTCTCCCTCTTCATAGCTCCTCTTTTTGTACCTGGGTTGAGTAACAATAATAATCACCTGTGAAATACTTCTGACGTTGTGCTTATTAGTAAAACGTCTTAGGGCATGACTGTCTGCTTTGGAGAACAAGATAAGAAATCTTAATTAAGGTTTGAAAATCTAAACCTAACATATGGTTCTCTAATTCTGACCATTATAAAGCACGTTATTATTTTTATGATAACATTTGTATTGTACTTGACAGGCTCTAGACCGGTTTCCTGTTGTCCTAATCTACTAAGAGTCACTTCACTGAGTACATTTTCACCGCCAGATCGGGTCGAGACCCACACGTTGCAGAGTGGGAAGCAGAAGCTCCATGTGGTTCAAATACATTCCCAAGATTGCCCTGGTCTGTATCAAGTAAAACTGATTGACTTGTAATCAGTCATGAAGCCTCCCAAAAGTCTAGAAAAACAAACTTCCAGCTGGGCGCGGTGGCTCACGCCTATAATCTCAGCACTTTGAGAGGCCGAGGCCAGAGGATCACTTGAGGTCAGGAGTTCAAGACCAGCCTGGCTAACATGGTGAAACCTTGTCTCTACTCAAAATACATAAATTAGCCAGGTGCAGTGGCACGTGCCTGTAATGCCAGCTACTCGGGAGGCTGAGGTAGGAGAATCACTTGAACCCGGGAGGCGGAGGTTGCGGTGGGCCAAAATTGCACCACTGCATTCCAGCCTGGGCAACAGAGTGAGACTCCATCTCAAAAAGAAAAAAGAAAAGAAAAACAAACTTCTATAAACTGATGGTTTGACGATGCATTATAAATGCTATATACAGACTGAATTGTGTTCCCCCAAAATCCATATGTTGAAGCCCTAACCTACAATGTGACTGTATTTGGAGATAGAGCCTAGAAAGAGGTCATTAAGGTTTAATGAGGTCAGAACAGTAGGGCCCTGGATTAGTGTTATCGTAAAAAGAGGCATCAGAGAGTTTATGCTCTCTCTCCCTCCACTATGTGAGGATGCAGCTAGAAGGCTCAGGAAGAGCGTCTTCACCAGGAGCCAAATCAGCTGGCACGTCGGTCTCAGACCTCCTGGCCTCTATAACTGTGGGATATAAATTTCTGTTGCTTAACTCATCCACTCTGTTGTCTTTCGTTATGGCAGCCTGAGCAGACTAAGACACATTGCTAAGATTAACATTAAGGCGAGGAAAATTCTGGAAAAAAAAACAGAGAGTCTCTGGATACCATACAATCTAACAGAATAACAATATAAACTCAAAATACTCGCAAAATAAGAAAGGAGAAGAGGTGAAATTTCTTCTTGGAATTGCTCCAAAACTATTCAAGACATGCAACTCAGAAGACACACAGACAGGGTTAAAATAGACGATGGTGAGTTTAGTATCTGTAAAGCAGAAGCACTGTTAGGGATTGGCTACTGAAACAAGAATGTTTATGTTGTCTAAATCTCTTACGACAACTTGAGTGACCTGTACTTAGAAAAGCAGTCCCTGACATTCAAGAGCTGGCCTGGCACTATCCACGAGGCCCTGATGTCCTCCTATCAGACATTAACAATTTCACAGAATATCGACAGCAGACAAGGCCACTCTGAATATATTATATTTTGAGTTTATATTGTTATTCAGACTGTATGGTATCCAAAGACTCTCTGGTTTTTTTCCAGAATTTTCCTTGCCTTAATGTTAATCTTAGCAATGTGTCTTAGTCTGCTCAAGCTGCCATAATGAAAGACCACAGATTAGATGGCTTAAGCAACAAAAATTTATATGCCACAGTTGTAGAGGCCAGGACGTCTGAGACCAAGGTGCCAGCTGATTTGGTTCCTGGTGAAGACGCTCTTCCTGAGCCTTCTAGCTGTGTCCTCACATAGTAACCATGACGGATCAGGACAAAAACAAGAAAACCCCATAATGTCTGAGCACAGACAAATTATGAACATTGTCCAAGACACAAGACGCATGACATCCCCTTTCCCGGCTAATGTGAGCATCTGCTGCTGTTTTACCAACTATGGCTTTAACCTCAGTCTAGTCTGCCCCATATACACATATAATTACTCTAACAAGACACCCAATCATCGAATCAGGAAGCTTACCCCTGCTTCCTGACAACATCCGATTCAGAGCAAGGCTTCCAAAAGTCCTCCCCAAACCACCTGGCACAAGCCCAAATCCTTTCTGTCTTTTCCAGCACCCACCAGCTGAGACTCTCCACAGTCCTCCATTCTCTCCCTGCAAGGAGTAACAGACCAATGTATTCAACTACACTGTGTTCCTAGAGGTCACAGACTGGAGAGCATTGACTAGGGCAGCTGAACAGTGTGGTCCTGACTCATTCTTCCTCATTTTGTTTGTCTTAGAACTAAGTTCACCAGGGGATGAACATATTCTAAAAACTAAAGGCTGGGCCCAGTGGCTCATACCTATAATCCCAGCACTTTGGGAGGCTGAGGCAGGCAGATCAGGAGGTCAGGAGTTCGAGACCAGCCTGGCCAATATGGTGAAACCTTGTCTCCAGTAAATATACAAAAATTAACCGGGCATGGTAGCGTGCACCTGTAGTCCCAACTACTTGGGAGGCTGAGGCAGAAGAATCACTTGAACCCGGGAGGCAGAGGTTGCAGTGAGCTGAGATAGCGCCACTGCACTCCAGCCTGGGCAATGGAGCAAGATTCCATCTCAAAAAACAAACAAAAACACTAAAAAAGTTCAGAAATGTAAAATTTACAATGTTATTGTCAAGTTTTGTTCAGTTTGTTTTTGTTTTTCAAACAGGGTCTCACCCTGTTGCCCAGGCTGGGGTGCAGTGGCACAATCATGACTCACTGCAGCCTCAACCTCCCAGGCTCAAGTGATCCTCCCACCACAGCCTCCCAAGTAGCTGGGTCCACAGGTGCATGCTACCATGCCCAGCTAATTTATAAAGTTTTTTGGTAGAGAAAAGGTCTCACAATGTTGCCCAGGCTGGTCTCGAACTCCTCAGCCTCCCAAGGTACTGAGATTACAGTCATGAACCACCATGCCCGGCAGTTTTCTTCTTTTGTTTTAAAGTGAGACAGAAATTAACTGATATACCAAAGGAGTTCATCACACTGAAATTTAAACAACGGTGAGGCTCCCGCACAGTCAACAGCAATCCTGTTTACTGTCTGTATTATTACACGTCAGAGGTATGAATCGATTAACAAATTAAATTGCCTCAAATGTGAGTTTTTGTATTAATGCCGTCGGTGAAGGCATTTGTTATTTTTTGCTTATATTAGCCAGGAAAGGGGATGTCATGCATCTTGTGACTTGGACAATGTTCATAATTTGTCTGTGCTCAGACACGGTTATGGAGTTGTCTTATTTTTGTCCTGATCCATCATGGGCACAGAGTGGCCTTGTCTGCCATCGATGTTCTACGAGATTGTTTATGTCCAATGGGGGACATCAACACCTGGTTGATAGCACCAGGCCAGCTCTTGGATATCAGGGGCTGCTTTTCTTCTTTCTCAAGTAAAGCTCACTCAAGTTGGCATAGGAGGTTTAAATGTCCAGCATGCCCTCTCCATTCTCCTCCCCTTTTCTGGCTAACAGAACCTCTCTTTCCTACAGGTAACACATTGAAGGTGGTTTGTGTGGACTAATGGACCTCAACAACACTCATTTAGCCAATGAAAATCATTTATTATTATGCTAACTTACGAATTCACCAGTGGAATTATAAACTCTTGTCTAAGATCATCCAAAAGTGAACCATCCCTGAAGCATGGGTTCTGAGTAGGGCCTTCAAATGCCACCTAACCATCTCTATGGTATAGATGGAAATTAATTTACATTTGCACACATCACGTTGTTCAACAGAGAATAAAACACCGCCAAATCTTAATTGTATGGAAAAAAGTAAATCTGACATATTATCTAGAAACTTTTCATGCATTCTGAGTCTTTGACATACCACAAAAATGGGATCATTGGCAGCTGAATGTGGCAAAGCGTTTGTCCCGTTCAAGAAGGAATGAACCAAATTATGAAGGCTCATCACTTGAGAATCCAGAGTCCCATCGGCTTTATCAAACCCTTCCAAGGCATTCCTGGGAGAAACAAGTATATCAGTGACAACAGACAAAGACTGATAAAGTTCTCTTTTTTGTCATTTTCAGCCTAGATGATAGTTTTCTAATTTGAGATTGGGTAGGTATATGGGAAGCTCTGTCATAACAAATTCACCAAGAATTAGCCCCAAACTTTAACGATAATCCTCTGTAAGGGGAGAGAACTCCTAATCAATGCTATTTCTGAATTATATCTCTTTTGTGTACTGTGTGACAACCTTCATACCTGTCTCTCATACCTTTGGAGAGCAGGTTCTGTGTTTTCTTCAGATATTTATTGCCAGGGTTCAGTACCATGCCCAGCACATGATTGCGATCAATTTTTTTTTTTTTTTTTTTTTTTTTTGAGACGGAGTCTCGCTTTGCCACCCAGGCTGGAGTGCAGTGGCCGGATCTCAGCTCACTGCAAGCTCTGCCTCCCGGGTTCACGCCATTCTCCTGCCTCAGCCTCCCAAGTAGCTGGGACTACAGGCGCCCGCCACCTCGCCCGGCTAGTTTTTTTGTATTTTTTAGTAGAGACGGGGTTTCACCGTGTCAGCCAGGATGGTCTCGATCTCCTGACCTCGTGATCCGCCCGTCTCGGCCTCCCAAAGTGCTGGGATTACAGGCTTGAGCCACCGCGCCCGGCCGCGATCAATATTTTTTTAACATTTAATATGATATTTATATTTCTCAACCAAATAGACCTTCAGCTTGACTGAAGGTCCAGCTACTCAGTAGGCTGAGGTAGGAGGATCACTTGAGCCCAGGAGTTTGAGGTTACAGTTAGCCATGATTGTGCCACTGCACTCTATCCTGGGTGACACAGCAAGACCCTGGCTCTACAAAAAAGAAAAAAAAAATTCTACCACCATAAAAAGACTTTAAGAATTATGAGAAATACGTTTATAAATAAGATTTTAAACAAAGATGGGTCCAAAAAGGGGGTGGTAGATAGATTAAAGATCTTCTGCAAAACTGGATTCTCTCTCTCTCTCTTAACTGTGTTTAAAGAAGACAACTTGTATGGGACCAGGGCAGGGTAGGCTGAACTCACATGTAGAGGTTCTGCTAAGTGTAGCGTGGCTCAGAGTCTGTTGGGGTTGGACACAGCCTTCAGAGTAATGTCAAAGGTGGGGGAAGGATAACATTTAAGGCTGTTTTGAAAAGGAGGATGAATTAATTTTTCATTGTGACAAAAGTGCTATTAAAATAGATTGCATTTCCTATATGTTTGAGTTAGGGGAGTTGTTCTCAAAATGCAGTGCTCAGAACACCTTAACTAGCATCATTTGGGATTTGCTTAGAAATGCAAATTGTTAAGACACAGCCTACACCTACTGAATCAGAAACTCTAGGAGCAGGGCATGAAATATGTTTTTCTAGTGATTTTGAGATGTGCTTAAATTCTGGGCCCGCCTCTACAGGTACATACCACCACACCTGGCTGCTTTTTAATTTTTTGTAGAGACAGGGTCTTGCTGTGTTGCCCAGGTGGTCTCAAACTCCTGGACTCAAGCAGTCCTCCCTCATTGGTCTCTCAAAGCAGTAGGATTACAGGCATGAGCACCATGCCCAACGTGTAGTGGAAGATTAATAGTGGTCTTTAAATGTTAAGTATTGTAATGTCATTGCTGTGCTATGATTTGAGTTGAATTTAGTCTGCGATACTCCTCTGAGATCTCAGACCCCACTATTAAGGTGTATGGCTGATAAATTTCTAATATCAACATTTTAAAAAATAAGAAAGAAAAGAGAAAGAGTATGGGCATTGAGAAAACACTATATTTAATGAAATACCCTGATTCCGAAGACTGGACCTATTGATGTACAGCAATTAGAAATACAAAAGATGGTTTTCAACAGCTAAGTTAGAAAGCATTAAAACCACATTGTTAGTCATAGTAGATGGGTAAAGACTTTCCTCACACCAATCTCTTGCTAACTTCTCTTACTAAGCCTCTCTCCATCACTTAGCTTCGTAGTCAACCCCCAAAACCTGGGTTTCCTTCCAGTTCATCACAACCAGATGCATGAAAACCTGTACTGTACACGCAGGTCCAGCCGCGCTCAGAGCACCCACCTGAAACTGAAGGTAGAGTTCTGGAAGAAGGGAGGATTGTCAAACTTCCGGAGAGACAGGCAATCTCGTATGTTTTTGAAGGTTGGCAATTTCACACTATTTCTTCCCATTTGATTTCTTCTCAGCAAACCTTCATAGGTTCCATTGCACAAGGTGACCCGGTGGTTGTAGTCATCCAAGCTAAGATTTGTAATAAGATTTAAAATAATATGTCTTGGCTGGGTGCGACGGCTCACGTCTGTAATCCTAGTTCTTTGGGAGGCTAAAGCAGGTGGATCCCGTGAGGCCAGGAGCTCGAGACCAATTTGGCCAATATGGCAAAGCCTCGACTCTACTAAAAATACAAAAATTAGCTGGGCGTGGTAGCATGAACCTGTTGCCCCAACTACTCAGGAGGCTGAGGCAGGAGAATCGCTTGAACCCAGGAGACGGAGGCTGCAGTGAGCAGAGATCATGTCACTGCCCTCCAGCCTTGGTGACAGAGTGAGACCCTGTCTGAAGAAGAAAAACAAAACAAAAACAAAAACAAAAAGTAATATGTCTTAACTTGTGGATGGTATTATAAATTTGTGCCAAGCAAACCAATCAGCGGCACAATCATGGTAAAATTTTATTACAATTACTTTACCAGAGTTAACAATATGTGGTAAAAAGTACTATACCTGAAAGCCATTATGGGTTGAGAAATTCCAAAAATGGAGATGCACAAAATATGGACATGGGTATAAATATGAATAATCATTACCATTCTGTTGGAAAGACAGTGAAGGGTTTACAAGGCAAAATGACTTCTATTGTGTGCATTTGAAATTTGAGTAACTGAAGGGAGAATAGGATGGTTCATATTATGTTGAGCTAAGCTAGTTTTGGCAGAAGTGACATGTAAAGTTACGAAAGTATTTTAGGCAAATTGAAGGCAAACAGGGGAGGTCAGAGTAAAAGCAGATGAAAGTACACAAAGGGGAGATACTAGAAGAAACGTTGCGTTGGAAAATGTTCCAAGGTAGTAGAGTATCAATAGTTATGTGCTCAGCACGGACTGAGAAGGTCCCATGTCCATAAGACATTATATCCTACATGCCTGCTGTGGCCTGGATTCCACCATCAGAATAGTGTTTCTTTCTTTCTATTTATTTTTTTCTTTTTTATTTAGAGATAGGGTCTCACTCTGTTGTACAGGCTAGAGTGCAGTGGCACTATCACAGCTGACTGCAGCCTTGAACTCCTGGGATCAAGCAATCCCCCCGCCTCAGCCTTCCTAGTAGCTGGGACTACAGGTGCACATCACCACAACTGGCCCATTTTTGTGTTTTATTTTTGTTTTTTTGAGACGGAGTCTCACTCTGTAGCCCAGGCTGGAGTGCAATGGCGCACTGCAACCTCCGCCTCCTGAGTTCAAGCAATTCTCCTGCCTCAGCCTCCTGAGTAGCTGGGACTACAGGCTCATACCACCATGCCCAGCTAATTTATGTATTTTAAGTAGAGACAGGGTTTCACCATGTTGGTCAGGCTGGTCTCAAACTCCTGACCTCAGATGATCCTCCCGCCTCGGCCTCCCAAAGTGCTGAGATTATAGGCGTGAGCCACTGCGCCTATAAGTCAAAAGTTAGCTGGGCTAACTTTTTAAACTTTTTGTAGAGACAGGGTTTCACTACATTGCCCAGGCTTGTCTCGAAGTCTTGGCCTCAAGCAATCCTCACACCTTGGTCTCCCAAAGGGCAGACCATTATTTCACTGGTAGAGATAAAAATTTAAAGATGTTATTGTGAGGGTTTTCATGATTAGGGGTAGGACTGAGTATGTGAGAACAGAATCAGCACATCCACAGGGATGAAAGAGGCCAGGACCTAAACCCTAAGCTAAGAAAGGTCTCCAAGGGCTCCCAGGCAGCAGTTCCCAAAGTGGATTCCCATGGGATGCCCCGTGAAGTAAGAGCTCCAGGGTCAGGGAAGGTTAGGCTCCTCTTGAAAAAGCATAACACATTTATCTATGGAAGGCTTGAAGACATTCTAAAAATTTAAAAACCTTTTAAACCTGGCCGGGCGCGGTGGCTCAAGCCTGTAATCCCAGCACTTTGGGAGGCCGAGACAGGCGGATCACGAGGTCAGGAGATCGAGACCATCCTGGCTAACACAATGAAACCCCGTCTCTACTAAAAATACAAAAAAATTAGCCGGGCGAGGTGGCGGGCGCCTGTAGTCCCAGCTACTCGGGAGGCTGAGGCAGGAGAATGGCGTAAACCCGGGAGGCGGAGCTTGCAGTGAGCCGAGATAGCGCCACTGCACTCCAGCCTGGGCGACAGAGTGAGACTCCGTCTCAAAAAAAAAAAAAAAAAAAAAAAAACCTTTTAAACTCAGCCCTCTGTAAATTTGCTTGATGACAGAAATCTCTGTTCACGTACCATCCTCTACTATTCCAAAGTACGGTGGGAAACAGCGCTTGACGGAATTAAGCTCAGTCACGGAAAGAGCACTGATGATGTCCCTACTCGTGCAGCACTGTTCTGAGCACCGGAGGAGAAGCACAGGATGTGGAAGACGAAGTCCCTGCTAGCTGGGCATGGGCCCCTCAAAACACATACCTGCCCAGGCTCAGGGTGTTGGCAGTGAAGCCTGGGGGCAGGGGAAGCCTGAGCTCTGTGCCCTGGAGCAGTCTAAGGACCTGGGAGGAAAGTAGAGCAGTGGGGTTTAAAACACAGGGATTCTGAGGCCAGACGTGGTGGCTCAGGCCTGTAATCCCAGCACTTTGGGAGGCCGAGGCGGGCGGATCATGAGGTCAGGAGATCGAGACCACCCTGGCCAACATGGTGAAACCCCATCTCTACTAAAAATACAAATATTAGCCAGGCGTGGTGGCACAAATCTGTAATCCCAGCTACTCAGGAGGCTGAGGCAGGAGAATCGAGTCAGAGGTTGCAGTGAGCCGAGATCACACCACTGCACTCCAGCCTGGTGACAGAGTGAGACCCCGTTTCAAAATAAAGAGGGGCGGGGGGAGGGGGGACATGGATTTTGGAGGGAAAAAATGAATAAAGGAAGGTGAGGAGCCTCTTGGGAAATTTTTTGCTGAAATGTGGTCCAGGACAGAGAAACAAATTCAAGGAGTCTTTGAGGACAGAACTCTTCATGGGCTGCAGGCCAGGCCACTGACCTGTGTGTGAAGTCTTTAGCATGTCAGAGACCATCCTTCCCTGGCTATCCCCAAGCCCCTGTCCTCGTCAACTCACCAGCATCCCATGGCTCAGCCATATCAGGCTGTTTCCAGAGAATTATCTAGCTTCACGCATGATGTTCCCTCTACCAATGACCCACCCACTGCCCTCCCACACTCCCCTCACCTCCTCTACACCTGACTAAGGCCTGTGCCCCTTCCCTTCTCAGAACCACCATCTCTGCCTCTTTGGGACTTGCCCAGACTCTCTTCTTGTCTTTGTGTATACATCTATTACAGTGTTTCTCACACTCAATTGTAATTTACTTACAAGAAATCTATCTTTGTTAATACAAGATAATATTCAAAAGGGAGGTTTTATTTCACTCATCTTTGTGTTCTCGGCAGTAACTACATCACGTAGGATACGGTGGTGCTTAGCAAATGTTGACTGAATGCAAGAACTACTCTTAATTTGATTAGGTTGGTGTAAAAGTAATTGCAGTTTTTGTTGTTACTTCTTGCAAAATTGCAAAAACCGCAATTACATTTGCACTAACCTGATAAAACGAACCTGATTTCAAAATGAATGACAACCAAGCATAATCAATTCACAAATGTGATTTTGATATATCTATTAATTAAAGAGCTTAGAATTTTTGAAATCCCGCGTCCCATAGGAAAACTGTTTTCAGAAACATGTAAATAGGATACCACATGCCTAAGAAACAGAACTATAAAGTGACTTCTCCATGTCTCAGACATCAGAAGAGACTATCTCTGGACACCATTGCAGGTATAGGAGCCATTACCTATCACAGACAGTTTCCCAGCTGGAGAATCTTGAGTTCTGACTAATCAGAGTCGGATCGTCTGGTCTCGCTGCTCCAAACAGCTGGTCTGTACACACATCGCACTCGTTCCTCCCAGTGGCAAAGTTCCAGTAGGGCAAAGCAAAAGACTCATTGCCAATGAGTCGCTAAAAGCAAAGGGCAGGCCTAGTCATTTAATCCATGCCATCAGATACAACAAGAAAGCATACAAGGCAAAGACTGATATGTATCTCAACCAAATGTCTACCAAGACTAAGAGTACCAGATGGATAAATGAAGAAACTGTGACATAAATCAGTGTGTGTATATTATATATACACAAAATACATATATTTTATATATATAATCAGTATGTGTATATTATATATGTAATATACATATATATACTGTATACAATGGAATATTATTCAGCCTTTTAAAAGGAGATCCTGCCATTTGCAACAACACAGATGAATCTAGAAGACATTATGCCAAGTGAAATAAGCCAGACACAGAAAGGAAAACACTGTATGATCTCACTTACATGTGGGATCTAAAGAAAAGAAGAAAAAAGGAAAAGAAACAATGAATACATAGAAAGAGAGCTACATAGTAGTTACAAGGGACTGGGAGAAATGGGAAGAAGTAGACTGAAAGGTACAAAGTTGCAGTTATGTAGGATAAATAAGTCTAGAGGTCTGAGACTATAGTTAAGGTGGTATTGTGTACTGGTAATTTGCCAAGAGAGTAGACCTTAGGTACTCTTACCACACACACAAAAAGAGGTATCTCTATGTGATGCTGGGTATGTTAACTTGCTTTAGTGCACTAATCACTTACCTTATATGAACATCAAGATAAGTATATCAAAACCCACATTGTATGGCTTAAATATATACAATAAATTTTTTTTAAAAAAGATAAAAGTACTAAATGCATAGTTTTGACCTACCTGGAGATCTCTTTCCAGACACAACAAATGGTACCTGTGCCAGGTAACAAAAGCAGGTCCTTGATGTGAGAAATCTATGGCCTTGTAGGGGCGTCCTGGTCCTGAAACAATTGGGAAACATATTAGAGATGACAGAATAGAATTTTTTAAATGTTAAATCTTACCTAGGCTGTATCTATAGAGCCAGTAAGTCCATGATGTTTTATAGTAGTAAGAAAAAAGCCTGTTGTTATTTCTCTCTCCAAAAGCAACAGCAATGACATGAATTTCAGAAGTAACTAGTACTTTTAGGATAAACCATCCTTTATCTATCAAAAGGTTGATTTCTAGCAGAGATCCAGGAAATTCAGGTGACTTTCAGCCCCCGATACATATTTAATTTGTAAGCAACAATCCATTCAGGTGAAATAAACTATCCAAAAGAATAGATCATTAAGACCTAAATGAAATATATTTGTAAAAGGCATTTGCTAGCCTATGCTTCACAAAGGTATAAATTTAAAAGGGAGGGATTAATAATATCGTCACTTCTACTGCACTTAGTCCTAATGCAGTATTTATGCAACCAAAAAGAACTTTCACGTATTTTGCCTCACCCATCAATCTGTTATAACTACTAGCTGACAAGCATTCTCGCTGAGACCAGAAGAGAGAAAAATACATTCAAGCCATTTAGGCTGGACACTGGAACTGCCAATTTTAGTGAAAAGCTCTGGACGATTTAATGACCTCCTTACTGCCTGGTCCATCCTTCTTCCCTTTTTCATAACAGCTTTGATAGTTATGTAGAAACTTTAGCTAACTTTAGTTCTTGTTCAAAATACCTATAATAACTTCAGAGAGTTGAACAGACATGAATATAAATTTAATTCCTAGCTATGACCAGAAACTATCATTTTCTTTTCCTCTTGAGAGACTACCCTCTCATAAAGCAAAAATTCCTCAGAGTGATTACAGGAAAACTATAAAGGTTTATAGCCAAAAGAGCCTCCTTATCTATCGATAAAGAAAGACAGATGCTTACCTGTAAGGCAAGTTTTAAAAGACTCACACTGAGAAAAGCACTGCTTTCCCTGATGTTGGCTACACAGCCCTGTTTCATGTTTAATCCAGAGCAAGGTTTCAAATTCTCAGAACCCAACCACAAGAGGGTATCAAGTGAACGGGAACAAGTGATGAGCAGAGGGATGAACGTGTCCAAATCAGAATCTCGCTCTTCAAAGTGAGCTTGATGTCTTCATTCATCCTGACCCCAATGAAGGACCCCAAAAATGGAGACAGGGGCACGTACAGCCATGCATTCAAGGACTGCTATGAGAAGAATCTAGGACAGAGTCAAGCCCTCCTAGAATACATTGGTGTCTGTGGCTTTCCTTTGACTGAAAAATAAGGACAAAGCTGAACCTACTTGATCCACGAAGTTTGTAACAGACAACTACCTCATTCCAAGTCCTATCCAGGCCCCCATTTTTTTCTCTCTTTTTTTTTTTTTTTTTTTTTTTTTTTTTGAGGCAGAGTCTCGCTGTGTCGCCCAGGCTGGAGTGCAGTGGCCGGATCTCAGCTCACTGCAAGCTCCGCCTCCCAGGTTTACGCCATTCTCCTGCCTCAGCCTCCGGCGTAGCTGGGACTACAGGCGCCCGCCACCTCGCCCAGCTAGTTTTTTGTATTTTTTTTAGTAGAGACGGGGTTTCACCGTGTTAGCCAGGATGGTCTCGATCTCCTGACCTTGTGATCCGCCCATCTTGGCCTCCCAAAGTGCTGGGATTACAGGCTTGAGCCACTGCGCCTGGCCACAGGCCCCAATTTTTAAGACCTAGAAGGGCAGGTCACCAATTTCTCAAGCATCCAACATGACTGTGTTGCAAATAGCTAAGCAGCAGAAACTCTACATTGCTCTGGCTAAGCTTGTACTTTTCCTTGACAATACAGCTCCAAGAAACTGGGGGGTTCTGGACCATGTAGGAGGACCATAAATGATTATCTGAATGTCAATCATGTGATAGACTGCCTAAAATCCACCCGAAGTTGATCTATCATGTGAGTTTAACAAGATACCCACTTCCAACATGAGCACTCTAATTCCGCACAAAGCAGCTTCATGTGCCTTGGCACATGTTCAGTTAATTCCTCTAATTTGGAGAAAAGGTCAGAGAGGGCTTCCATGGCCAGATTTGCAAATATTTTCTTCTGAAATCAAAAGGAATTCACCTTCACCTCACCAACTCACGCTTTTGATGATTAACAGCTTCACAGAGAAGAGTTTACCCTTTGAACCAAGAAGATACAGTAGAGGAGAGAACATTTAAAGCGTCTGCAGCCAATGTGCAGGAAGAAACTGCGTCTTTCTAACTCCAGGCAGTATTTGATAATTCTACGACTTTCATAAACCTAAGGCTGCCTTGAGGTTGCTCTCTTGTTAATTAACTTGCATGAAATTACTTCCCACTGCCATACCCTCAACCCAAACAAAATCTATAATAATATACCTTCAGCCAAAGAAAAAACCCACCTAATAATGTATCTCTAACAGAATAATAATGCAGCCACACAAAAAAATCATAAACACTGCAGTTGGCAAACTGCGGCTGGGTCCCATCGGGCCCAAGCAGGCCCAGCCAGTGTTGCGTGGTGATCACGTAGTCGGGGTGTACGCTCTTCTTCGCGAGATCTAAGGCGCCCAAGAACTGCTCTCTCTCCTGAGGACTCAAGGAATGGATGTTCTGCCGAATCACTGGCCGTTTCTTCCGATCGCAGTTGGGGCCGGTCCAGCCGAACTTGCAGTCTCCACAATTATAGCCGGCAAAGTTTCCTAGTTCACAAAACAGACAGATGGAAAGGGAAGTGGGTTTATGTCGTTTGGAAGAAATTTCCGAATTTGTACTCTGAAATTTGAATGGAAGAGAAGATGAAGGTGCTTACACAAAGGCAAAGAAAGCCCATTTTCCTCCCGTGGTCTTCTCTTAAATGTTTCTATCTCCCAGTGGTCTAAGTACTAGAGAGTTTCCTAGACACATTCCCAGCAACGAAACAGGACATGAAATACGTTGCATACTGCAACGAGCTAAACTGTGTTACCCCAAGTCCTAGCCCCCAGTATACCTAGTATGTGACTATATTTGGAGATAGTGCCTTTAAAGAGGTAATTAAGGGTAAATGAGGTCCTTAGAGTAGGCCCTAATCCAATATGACTGGTGTCCTCAAAAGAGGAGGAAATTTGGACACAGTTTTGGAAGGAAAACCACATGAAGACACAGGGAGAAGACAGTGATCTGCAAGCCAAGGAGAGAGGCCTCAGAGGAAACCAACTCCCTGATCTCAGCCATCCAGCCTCCAGAACTGTGGGAGGGTGAATTTCAGTGTTTAAGCTGCCTAGTCTGTGGGACTTGGTTATGGCAGCACTAGCAGACTCATGCACACACTCTTTCCTCCCAGGATCGCAGAGGTGTCTCCTCCTGTGCCCGCTTCACGCCCACAAAAAGGGATGACACAGAACAGTTCTTTGATTTAGAGAGGAAGAAAATACACAGCAAGCTAAAGATGAAACCAAAATAAATACATGGCCGGGCCCAGTGGCTCACCACCTGTAATCCCGGCACTTTGGGAGGCCAAGGCAGGCAGATCACTTGAGGTCTGGAGTTCGAGACCAGACTGGCCGACATGGTGAAACCTCATCTCTACTAAAAGTACAAAAAGTAGCCAGGCATGGTGATACATGCACGTAGTCCCAGCTACTGCAGAGGCTGAGGCAGGAGAATGGCTTGAACTGGGAGGTGGAGGTTGCAGTGAGCCGAGATCATGCCATTGCACTCCAGCCTGGGCGACAGAGCAAGACTCTGTTAAAAAAAAAAAGAAAAGAAAAAAGAAAGAAAAGATAGAAAGAGAGACAGAGAGAGAGAGAGAGGGAGAGAGAGAGAGAGAGAGAGAGAGAGAGAGAGAGAAAGAAAGAAAGAAAGAAAGAAAGAAAGAAAGAAAGAAAGAAAGAAAGAAAGAAAGAGAAAGAAAGAAAAGGAAGGAAGGAAGGAAGGAAGGAAGGAAGGAAGGAAGGAAGGAAGGAAGGAAGGAAGGAAGGAAAGAAAGAAAATACATGAATTAGCTGATTTCCAGGAATTTAGAAGAAATCTCACATTTAAAAAGCTGGCTTATTTCACAAATTTAACAGCATTAAGACAAAATCAACCGAAGCTGGCAAGTCCTAAAGGTGAATCAGCAGCCATGATGTCAGGAAGTGCATACCACCGCGGGATTTCTGTCAGTTGCACAAAGCTCCCTGCTTTCTCAAAGTCCGGGGAAGGAGGACAGCACTAATAAGATGAAGCTCTGGGCATCTCTGATCAGCATCTAAAGTTTACATCCTTGTAGTTCGCCCCAGACTTTTCCCTTCTTAGCCTTCCAACTTATTGCATGGGGTATGACCAACACTTCATTCCTTAGGTTAGAGGGTAAAATTTGAATATCATTAGAGCAAAAGGCTGAAACAAAAGGGGATAATAATGCTTATCTCCCAGAAGATTAAAGGGATTATGTAAAGCATTTAAAGAGGGTGAACAGCTCACTTACTCCTCCTCCTCTATCTCATGCCCTAGGCCTATTGCTTGCTTTTCCTTCGTCCTGGAACACTTTTCCCTCACTGTCTGCCTAAATTCCTCTTTACCCGCCTGACCCATTTCTCCTTTAAGCTTCACATTGGTGCTCTCTAAGGTCATTCCTGATTCCACAGGTCAGGGTTCAGGTCGGTTACTTCCTTGCACCTCATACATCCCCTTTCTTCACACTTATTTACACTGATTGTAAACCTCTCTACACTTGTTTCAGCTCCCAGGCAGCTGGAAAGCTATGAATTCACTGCCTAGGCCTGTGCTTAGCCTTGTCCTAAACAAACATGTGTTGAGTGAATAAGTTGAGTGACTATCGAGCATGTAGCAGACGATGCCACATACATTTTCTCTCCCTGTTCTGTGGGTTTGCAGAAAAAGCAGCCCTATAAACAATTTTGGTAAACCACAAGTAGCAAAATAGAGGTAAGTAAAAAGTACTATGACCATAGGGGAAAGAGGGTTATTTGGATCTCTCAAGGAAAGGAAAATTTTCCAATAGCATGAAAACGAAATGATTAACAGCACTCTGTAAAGAAAATGCACAGGCTTCCTTTTCTATAGTGGATTTTTTCATGGTTAAAGAAAATTTCCTTAAAATGTAAGTAGGGAGAATTTTTTCTAATTGTATCGGTTATTTGAGTTTTTTGTTTTTTATAATATATTTTATATCCCACCTTTTACATAGCTCAATTATCTGTATTTTTCTGTTACAGCACTCTATGAGAACATAAGTAAAAATATTGAAAAAAATGAAAAATTCTACTCTTCCCAAGACTAAAAATCATGTTTTTGAATAGTTTAACGTTAAAATGTATGTTGATTCCTGGAGATAATTAAATACAAATTATTTAACAAATATTTATGAAGCGGCTTCTATCTCATCAGATGCTACGCAAGATGCTTCAAGTTTTATGGACCTTGAAGTCTGTTTTCCCTGGGGCAACCTTACTAAAACTCTATGTTTTAAAACCAGATTTGATTAAAACATATCACCTACTCTGGCAGTATAGGAATGGAACATTGTTTTGAGAACTGAGTGAACAAAATGCTATGTCTAAAGAAGAGTAGCTACCCAGATTAAAACTCAGTCAAACTTCCAGCTTGCGATCTATAGCTGATTGGAGGTAAATGTCTAGTCACCTCTCTACCGTAGAAGAGTAATTCCGTGCTTCATAATGCTGAGAAATTTGGATGATGATAATGTCGCTAGAGGTTCACTGATTGTAATCCTGGTTTGTGGAAGTTGCTAGTGGAAAATTGCAGAGTGTGGGGGAGAAGGTAGATGGGAATTTTTTGTACTTTCTCCCCAATTTCTATGTGAACCCAAAACTGATCTAAAATAATAAAGTCTCAATATTTTAAAATATTAATAACACACCTAAATTTAATAATAATAATTTAATACATTCTTACATTTAAAGGCATAACACTTGTTTTTGAGTTGGGGGTCTGATTGTTGAAATTGAGTAATTCATAATTTATGCCATGAGTTGGAGGACTACTCTATTTTCTTTGTCATGATTCTTTGTAGTTGGCAGAAACAAAATAATTGACTCTCTCATGTATTTATTTAATAATTTATTGAACACCTATTATCTAAAAGGTATCCAGCACTACACATGCACTGACAGTGAAGGAGGTGTGAGGGTATGGGGGCAGGGGGTAGATAAATCTCTGTAGTTTTGACTCAGTTTTGCTGTGAACCTAAAACTGCTCTAAAGTCTATTAAAAAATACAACAATTTAACATGTCTTCCTTTATGTTACCATAGATTTTATGTTATAAAAAACAAGCACATTAATGTGGAGCACTTAGAACTACATCTGGTATATAGTGAGTTAAATATATATTTTTTTATTTATATATTATAAATATATTTATTATTTTATATATATGTATATAGTGGGGTTTTGTGTGTATGTGTGTTTTTTTTCTTTTTTTTTTTTTTTTTTTTTTTGGTCAAGATAGAGTCTCACTCTGTTGCCCAGGCTGGAGGGCAGTGACGCGATCTCAGTTCACTGCAACCCCTACCTCCTGGGTTCAAGCGATTCTCCTGCCTCAGCCTCCCTAGTAGCTGGGATTACAGGTGCCCGCCACCACACCTGGCTAATTTTTGTATTTTTAGTAGAGACGGGGTTTCACCATGTTGGCCAGGCTGATCTTGAACTCCTGTCCTTGGGTGATCTGCCTGCCTTGGCCTCCCAAAGTGCTGAGATTATAGGCGTGAGCCACCGCACCTTGCTGTGAGTTCTATATTAAGTGTTATTATTACTAGTATTATTAGAGACCACTTATCAAATAGTACAGCAATTGTTTGTCTTCATATCTGTCTTACATATCACTATACTATGCACATCTTAAGAATCATGTCAGTTTTTCCCCCCTCTCTGTATCTGAAGGACCTAATTGATGCTAAATAAATGTTGGTTGGGTAGGTGGTGAAAGAATCAATGAATAATTGAATAAAAGGGATCAGACACTAGTGGATACAAACACAGATGGCCTCTGACTTATGATGGTTCAACTTAAAATTTTTCAACTTTAGGATGGTGCAAAATCAATATGCATTTAGTAGAAACTCACTTCGAATATCCAGGTAACCATTTTGGTTTTCACCTTCAGTACCGTATTTGATAAATTACATGAGATATTCAATACCTTATTATAAAATAGGCCTTGTGTGAGATGCTTTTTCCTAACTGTAGGCTAATGTTAGTGTTCTGAGCATATTTAAGGTAGGTTATGCTAAGCTACAATGTTCATAGGTTAGGTGTATTAAATGTATTTTTGACTTAACAGTATTTTCAACTTATGATGGATTATTGGGATGTAACCCCATCATAAGTCAGGAAGCATCTGTATAAATGAGGCATAATACCCTAGTCTAGTGGAAATGAAGGACATGTACACAATGACATTTCAACACAAGTCAAACTGTGGGAAAAGTGAATACAGAGGAATAAGTCAAGCTCCATTGGATGACAAATGATGAAATGATTAATCTTGATTCAGAAAATCAGAGATGCTTCACAACTATAGTGAACAAGAAACTTTAACATAACCAGAGTTGCCTCCAAAAGGCAATGTATAAGTTCTAATAAGAAAGTTTTCAACACCTGTGAAAGGAATGGGGCGGGGGTGGAGGGAAAGAAAGCTTGTGTCTGTTTTGGAGCTCATTTATGACCCAGAAATGTATTTGATTAAAACATTCCTTTTCCAAGATGTCTCAGAGAAATTCTTCCAAAGCTCTGCAGTTGGGTCCCTTTCATTTCTGAGTTTACAGACCTGACCTGAAGAATTCATTGAAATGCTGGAGGTGACTGAAAAGTGTAACAACATGAAAGTCCAGCAGACAAAATGTTTATTTCTTTAATTTAGATTTCCTAGTAGCATCTTCCATCAATTTAACATAAGTTAGTTTTTCTCTTCTTAATCTACCAATGCAAAAAAATATAAGAAGAGAAGCACTTTAGAAAGAACTGGGTTCTCTTACTGGGAAACAGAGAGAAAAGAAAAAAAAAAGATTCCTAGATAATATCAGTCTTTCGACCATTGAGTATGTTCTTGAGTGAAAATTAAATTTAAAGAGTCAAACTCTTATGCTTACAAAGGACTAGGATAAAAATGGAAAAAGAGTGAGATCATCTAAACCCCACACATTCCTACGTGAACTGCATCAGCTCAACCTCAGAAAGCCATTAGACTAAATAAGCTTGAAGGCCACCGATTAGTGAATTTACAAGGAACTCTAAATAGCCTATTCCTTTTAATTAGAGATTCTATTATTTTAATAACAATACTTTATACTTACATAGGTCCTTTCATCTACAGAACTCAAAAGGATTTTACAAGTGTGGTTTCATCATTATCCCCATTGCAGAGATTGGAAAATGGAGGCAATTAGTCACTTGTACAAACAAGAAGTTCACTGTCAACTGTTCAAAAACTATTTGGTGTACAAGTTTCTCAGAAGCCAAAAGACATAGCTGCAAATGGCATATTCTCATAAAGCCAACTGGCAGGTAAGCCTTATAAGGTGAACAGCAAATTCAAAGTCTCCTGCCATTCAGCTCTTCCTGACAATTAAGCTTAGTGGCTTTTTTGTTTCAATTTCTCCCTACAGAGACTATAGAGAAACTCTCTACAGAGAATTTCACCATAGAATTTAGAGTTTTAAAAAACAAATCCCAGAACCTGTATGTGTTTCTACTTATTAGGCTGAAATTACTTTACCAGCTTCATGATTATGGAAACTATGAGGTGTTTATTTTCCAAAGAATTAACAATATTCGGGGTCATCAATAGTCTGTTACAAGACACTAATCTACATCTCTTCCTTGAGAAATTTTGGATCATCCCAGGAGTGACCCAGTGACTCCATTCGCAAAAGAGTCATCAGGCTACTGTAGACGAGGTTCTTTGGGAGACTCAGGATCAGGTTTCAGTTCCAAAGATTGCCCCATAAAAAAGCTACCCTAGGAAGGCTAGCAACTTACTCTTTGGGGGAGAATTAATTGAAGGACATGTGTCCTGCTTTGGGACACACGGCACATCACAGAATAGTATTTACGACATACACAAAATAACTTCCCAGCTCAGTCACGATGGACTTAGTCTCGTGCCCTGAGATTCAAAGAAAAAGACCATCTAGCAAGATAAGTAGAGCCATCCAAAGTTGGTGTCACAATACAGTAGAATATTATTCAGCCTTTAAAAAGAAAAAAATTCTACCATTTGCGACAACATGGATGGACCTGGAAGACATTTGTGCTAAGTGAAATAAGTCAGTCTCAGAAGGACAAACTCTGCATGATTCCTCTTACATGAGGCATCTAAAGTAGCCAAACATAGAGAAGTACACGACAGAATGGTGGTTACCAGGGGATGGGGGAGGGGTGATGGGGAGTTGTAAAGTTATAACGATACAAGATGAGCAAGTTCCAGAGATGTGCTGTACAATATAGTGCCTATAGTTAACAATAAGGCATTCAGCACTTACAAATGTGTTGAGAGGGCAGATCTCATGTTAACTGTTCTTACCACAAAAGCAAAACAAACAAAAACAAAGAACCACGAGGAACCTTTGGAGATGATAGATATGTTTATTATCTTGATTGTGGAGATGGCAACACAACCGTATAGGTATGTCCAGATACCAAATTGTGCACATTAATTATGTGCAGTGTCCTGTGTAACAATTATGCCTCAATAAAACTGAGAAACATTAAAAGTCTAGTAAATTGAATTTATAGATACAGCAAATCTTAAGTTACCTTTCAAAAAATGTAGGTGTGGAAAGAGTTCTGTTGCTGATGAGTCTGGACTGAGCAGATCATGGGGGGAGGTGAGCCACAGCCTGGAGGTGGGATCTCAGGGCCAGGCCTGGCCTTGACAATGGCTGGAGAGGCAGACCATTTCCCCTGCTTCTTTGGACTGGCTTAGGCACACAGGATTTCTTTACAGCCTGGACTTAAAGGACAGGCCCTATTTCTGGCCCAATGCCTTTTTAGAGCAGGGGATCCTTTTTTTTTTTTTTTTTTTTTTTTCATTTTGAAAGTAGGTCTCCGTGATCCTAAGTTCCTGTTACTTCTAGAGCAATATTTATAAACATTTCCTCAGCAAAGGGAAATAGCAATGATTCCTTCTATTCTACTATCCTCTATTCTTTCTATCCCTACCTAAAACAAACAAGCAAAAAACTTGCTAGCCAGGGGAAAAATATAAAGAAGCTGGTAACAAAAAGAGTTAACTGTTATATGTGACTTCCTAAAGTCCTCTGCCTCAGAATTCTATGCAATGCAGATTTACAACTTTTGAAAGTGTTGGCACTTTCTTTTTTTTTTTTTTTTTTGAGACACAGTCTTGCTCTGTTGTTTCCCAGGGTGGAGTGCAATGGCGCGATTTCAGCTCAGTGCAACCTCCACCTCCCGGGTTCAAGTGATTCTCCTGTCTCAGCCTCCTGAGTAGCTGGGATTACAGGTGCCCATCACCACGCCTGGCTAATTTTTGTATGTTTAGTAGAGACAGGGTTTCACCATGTTGGCCAGGCTGGTCTTGAACTCCTGACCTTCAATGATTCACCCGTCTTGGCCTCCCAAAGTGCTGAGATTACAGGTGTGAGCCGCTGTGCCTGGCCAGCACTTTTTCATTGATCGACATAGAAATAATTGTTCTAGAAGTATTTTGGGGTTTTGAACAAAAAAGTTACGGTGTTAGTGTGGTTTTCAGTCACACTAACCACACCAGCAACCTGCTCCTCATTCGTCTAAAAAAACCATGATAATTTTGAGAGAAGGGCTATAGAAGCAAATGCTTAAATAACTTAGAAAAACTGAGTAATATACATCCAATACATTATTGAAATTTTTGTCATGATTAATATCCAGGGCAAAACTAGGACCTACGTATTCTTCTGAATGACAGAATAAAAAATATTACTACAAAAGGATTATAAAGCCAGAACTTTTTTTTTTTTTTTTTTTTTTTTTTTGACAGATCTCACTTTGTTGCCCAGGCTGGAGTGCAGTGGCACGATTTCGGCTCACTGCAACCTCTGCCTCCTGGGTTCAAGTGATTCTCCTGTCTCGGCCTCCAGAGTAGCTGGGATTATAGGCGCCCACCACCACGCCTGGCTAATTTTTGTATTTTTAGTAGAGACGAGGTTTCACCATGTTGGCCAGGCTGGTCTCAAACTCCTGACCTCAAAGTGACCCATTTACTTCAGCCTCCCAAAGTGCTGGGATTACAGGCGTGAACCACTATACCTGGCCTAAAGCCAGAACTTTTAATGTGAAAAAAGAAATCTAATGTCTGGGCACTCGTGGACATAAAGATGGCAACAATAGGCACCGGAGACTGCTAGAGAGGGGAGGCGGGGGCAAAGGTTGAAAAACTACCTACTGGGTGCTCCACACCCTACCTGGGTGACGGGATCAATCATACCTCAAACCCCACTACCGTGCAATATACCTATGTCAGAAACCTGCACATGTACCCCCTGGATCTAAAATAAAGTTGAAAGTTAAAGTGAAAAAAACAATCGAATGTCATTCCTACACCAACATCACAGGCCTTTGTATGTTCCGTTAGTAATACCTATTCAACCCCTTATGAAGCTCAATGACCTATATCCGCCTATGTTCCAGAATCCTGCGAGAACAGAAGTAAAAAGTGTTTTTAAAAGGAAAAAGTCTTCTGCAACCACCCAGCCTACAACAGTGTCCAAGGGCTTTGCTGAGGTTGCCACTTGTGTTTTTTGTATTTCAGTGGCCCCCTGCCAGGCTTTGAGTGTTGATCCCGGAAGGGCATGGCTGCTGGAAACTGGAGATGGGAAAGACTGAGGAGGATTTGAAAAAGCCCCAAAGAGCTAGAGGAATGAGAAATGCACAGAGATGTCAAAGCAACAGGTAATGAGAGAGACCAGAGTCTAAAGGAAGGACACTGAGCAAATTTTGTGATGTCCAGTTCAAGTCCAGATAAAAGTGACAAAAAGCCATTGTTATCTAATAACGACCCTCCCTGCCATAGCTCCTTGAGAAAGCGCCATCTTGCCATCGCTCGACAATTTTGTCAAAGTTCCAACCCAGTCATAAGCTTTAACAAGAAACATGCACTCTGCTGAGGTCAGCAGTTCGGGACCAGCCCGGCCAACATGGTGAAACCCCGTCTCAAAATACAAAAAGTAGCCAGGCATGATGGTGGGTGCCTGTAATCCCAGCTATTTGGGAGGCTGAAGCAGGAGAATTACTTGAACCCGGGAGGTGGAGGTTGCAGTGAGCCGAGATAGCACCATTGCACTCCAGCCTGGGTGACAAACCGAGACTCCGTCTCAAAAAAAAAAAAAAAAAAAAAAAATCTGTTCAAATCATGAGAAATGTTGAGACCAGAACACCTGCCTTTGACCCCTGTCTTCTACATGCTTGCCTCACCCATCCCTTTTCAACAAGTGCAAACCCATTTCAGGAGAGGGCACCGAATCCATCTTGAAAGGACTTGCTCAGTCTTTTAAGCTCTTAAATTCCCCTTCCAACAAACAAGCCAATAGTATGTTGGCATGCATTCATATAAGCAGGCTTGGCCCACGCCATATTTATTTAGTCTTCATAATTAGATGTACTAGAGGGTATGAAGAATAAACCAGCACATCAGGCTTATTGAATATGCTTCCAACCAAAACCATCATTGGTTTGCCTTTCAAAGTCTAATCTAAGAGTCTCTGTCAAGAGTCTCATCTTTTCCTTAGAAGGAGCTCTTTTCCCAGCTCTGGCCCTCCCCACCAAGCTTGGAGCATGGGCCTCACCTGTGCACTTGCAGGTCCGGTGGAAGAATTTTCTTGGCCACTGCTCACGGTCATCCTGGTTTCGTAGGATGTAGGGACCACTCCAGGGCCTTGTGTCGGCTTGCACCTCTGTGCACTGTCCCCGGCCTTGCTGAGAGCCACAGACATCGGCCAACTCTGCACCCAGGCGTGGGCAGCACTCCTTGTTCACCAGGCTGTCCACTGTCATGCAGACTCGGGGGAACTGAGCCTGGGCTCCTGGCAAGATTTTACAGTCCAAGCAACTGAGCAGAAGCCCCCACCAAAGGGGGCTCATGGCTTTATAATTGGGAGAGCTCTCTCTCTCTCTCTTACTTTCCTTGTCTCTATCCCACTTTTCTCCTTACCTTCCACTCTTTCAGTCTTTTTTCTTTTCAGTATATTTTATTTTTCTTTGCATTCTATTCCTCTCTTCTTAAAAATATAACCACAAGAATCAGAGGTTACATGTGTGCACGTGTGTACATGAATATGCACACACTATTTTATGTGATTCAAACAACTAACAGATTTAATTTCCTTAGAAGCGCCTCTAACAACCAAATTTAATGAGGGTAGCGCTTCTCTCCATCTTCCTCCATTAAATCAGGCTTTGTCTAATTGAGTTAATTTACAGAGGACCCAGTCATACTACTTATTATGCTGGTATTTCTAAACCCTCTCCCTCCCTCCTTAGCTCTTGACTTTAATTGCCTTGAACTCAGTTCAAAAGCCAAACACCGGGCTGCTTTTATTCTCTCTGGCTTGCCAAGCCACGGGGCCTTGTGGGCTTGTGTAAGGGCTGGGAGAAGGCTTCATTAGGGGGATTAGTATTAGAGAAACCCTCATCATTAGCACATGACCCAAAGTGCACAATAAAGGAGATCATTTCTGGCTTTGTTTCAGGAGGGCAAAACCATCTTCTTTATCTGGGCTCATGTGCTCCAGCCAAACTTGTGACCTCAGACATCCTGGGGAGTCAATGGATGCAGTGAGCTCTTCGTCAAAGACCCTTTACAGACAAGCTCACTTTGCTAACTACAATGCACTCATGGCTGCTTTCTGACATGTGTGCAAAAAAGACCATAATAGGGGGTCACGCAACTTCAAAAATAAAGAAACATTTATTTAGAACCAGGGTACAAGGAATTGCTTTGTTCCACAATTGGGAATCCTCTTCCCTCCAAATAATAACTTACTCTTCTCCTATTCAGCACATCTATGCAGCAATATTTTTTTTAATTACGTGAAGTAGCATGCCACCAGAAACTCACAATTGTCATTATCTGATTGTATGGAAGGCACTGGAACCATCTGGAATGAAGACTTGCAAGCAAATCTTTTTGATTAGACTAAAGTGAAGCACAACCGAACTTCAGTCTAGAAAGCAATGCCTCCTGGTGCTTCTGGGGAATGGTCAGGTCAGCAACAGTGGCCACCTGTCAGATGATCCTTTTATTTTTTCACAGTGGAAACAGGACTGTCTTTGCACCTATTTCATGGTGGAAAGAGGACTTGGTGCCACAAGGATGCGAAACAGCTTCAGCTAGTTTCTAAGAATATACTTGAATGTAAAGACACATATTCTTATGTTTCAAAGCAAATTCCTAATGTGAAAACAATTATACAGGTATTCCCACCCCCTGTACCTCTGTGCCACCCCTTGATGTTAAGTTGCTATGACTAATTAAATGGTAGTTCTTATGTCTGGCTCTACACCAATATCAGCCTGTACCACAGCCCTACTGAATCAGAATCTCTGAGGATGTTCCAGATACCAACCAGCCTTTGTTAGAAAATATCTAGGCAATTCTAATGCGCAGCCAGAGTTGAGAATCACTGAATCAGAATACAGCAGAGCACCAAAGGAAATATTGCAACAGCATCAGCTAAAAGAGACCATGTGTAATAGTTTCCTGAGGTTTCTGTAACAAATGACCACAAACTGGATGACTGAAAACAACAGAAATCTATTTTCTCACTGTTCTGAAGGCCAGAAGTCTGAAATGAAGGTGTTGGCTGGACTGGCGTGTGTCAGCCAGGCGGCTGTACTCTCCCTGGACACTCTAGGCTAGAATCCTCCTTGCCTCTTCAAGCTTCTAGCAGCTGCTGTCAATCCTTGGCTTGAAACTGCAGCTCCAATGTCTGCCACAGCCCCATGGCCTTCTCCCCATCTGTCTGTGTTTTTCCTCCATGTCTGTTTCTCATAAGGACTTTTATTGGATGTAGAGCCCACTCAGATAATCCAGGATGATCTCATCTCAAGATTCTTCACTCAATTACATCTGCAAAGAAGACTCTTTTTTCCAAATAAGTTCACATTCACAGGTTCTGGGACATGGACATATCTTTTGGGGAAGTCAACATTCAACCTAACACGTCATGGGTGGGAAGAAACTTGGGGTCCTAAAATCGCAAAATCTCAAGGGTTTTTGAAACCTTTATTTTGGAGCTCATTCATTCCTTCCATGTGTATTTACTGACTGCCACTTCAGGCCAGCATTGTGACACTTGGGAATTTTATTCTATGTTTTTGTGAAGCCTTGGGTCTCCATAAATGTTAAGATAAAATTTCTTGGATGTTAAAACTGATGGAGTCAATAATTCTCATGTCAGAATGCCCCAGGTCTAAGTCCTAGGATCTCTTTTCTTTCATTTCCACACTTGCTAGATAACTCAGCTAGTCTGAGGCCTTAAATGCAGGCTATCATGACTTTCCAAAATTACATCTCTGACTTTGACCTCAGTTGTGAGCACCAGAGTCATATTATTTAACTTCCTACTGGACCTCTCTACTTGAAGGTTTACATATTTCTCACCCAAGTCGAGAACTTTTGCTCTCTCCTCCCAAATGTGTTCTCCATTGGTCTTCTCTATCTCCACAAAGAGCATCACCACAACCCTACAAGTCATCTTTGAGTCTTCTCTTTCCCACCTCTGCATGTGTGCTTTCCAATGCACTTCAAGTAAAATCCAAGGTACTTTGCATGTGCTACTCAAAGTGTGGCCAACAGATCCATGAATAGTGTGTTCCTGGTTTACATCAACATAAGAACAATGAGAACAGAAATTGAAAGTCAACACTGGGAAATTTTCACAGCAATTTGACATATGCCTGAATGTTATGCCAATGTCAAATTGCACTTGTCACCATCTAAAGTTATCTGACTTATTGGTTAGGTGGCTGAAAGTTTGTCTCATCTACTGGGCTATAAGTTCGTTAACTCTGCTGTGTTTTTCCAACATGTGCAACAGTATTTGGCAAATAGAGGCTACTTGATAAATAGTTGATGAATAAATATTCCCAATTCAAAATTTTATGTTCATCAAAAGGGCCTCATTATTATAGTGACTGGTTTTATACAAATTAAATGCTTTTATTTTGAATATATAAAACACATTTAGACTACTAATGACCACTATTATGCTGGGGGTTTCATGTTAGGTTTTGTTAAACTGCTGCAAATGTTGGAAAACCACCAACCCGACATCACTATGACCCATGAACTCCCTCCTCAGTATTTCCAACAAAACATCACTAGTGAGGAGGTTCTCACAACATTTCAGGAACAATTCTAAGGGTGAGGAAATTCTTCCTTTTAAATAAGTTTTTGGCCTGGCACAGTGGCTCATGCCTTGTAATCCCAACATTTTGGGAGGCCAAGGCAGGCAGATCACATGAGCCCAGGAGGTTGAGATCAGCCTGCGCAACATGGTGAAACCCCATCTCCACTAAAAACACAAAAATTAGCTGGGCATGGTGGCATGCACCTGTAGTCCCATCTAGTAGGGAGGCTGAGGTGGGAGGATTTCTTGAGTCCAGGAGGTTGAGGCTACAGTGAGCCGTGATGGCACCACTGCACTCCAGCCTGCGCAAAAGAGTGAGACCCTGTCTCAAATAAATAAATAAACAACAAAAAAAATAAGTTTTTAACATTAAGTATAATTTCCACTAAATTCAAATATAAATTTAAATGTAAATGTATAAATATAAATGTTAAATAAAATTTCCTTCCCCAATGCTTTCATCAAAAGCCTTTGGTAACCCAGTTGGGCTCCCTAGAACGGGTACAGTACATTTTCCACAGGCGTTTCTCCCTCTTTTTTTTTTTTTTTCAGACTAAATATTCTCCATTCCTTTCCATTTTCTTTCATATGACTTAGTTGGTTTTTGTTTTTGTTTTTGAGACAGAGTCTCGCTGTGTCACCCAGGCTGGAGTGCAGTGGCATGATCTCAGCTCACTGCAACCTCCGCCTCCTAGTTCAAGCGATTCTCCCACCTCTGCCTCTTGAGTACCTGGACTACAGGCGCCGCCACCACATCTGCCTAATTTTTGTATTTTCAGTAGTGATGAGGTTTCACCATGTTGGCCAGGCTGGTCTCAAATCCCTGACCTCAGGTGATCCTCCCACCTCAGCCTCCCAAAGTGTTGGGAGTTTACAGGTGTAAACCACAGTGCCTGGCCCATATGATTTAGTTTTAAATGTCCCCATCAGCCTGGTCTTTTTTATAGACAACACAGGTCATGATTTGACCTCTGAATGCAGGTTTCCCATAACTTAATTCAACGTTCCTGCTACAATCTAAGCAAAGATAACTGAAAAAGAATTACTTTGTAAGCTTTGCTAGACAGTCACATCACCTCATCAATTTTGTCTACATCCACTCAGGGTAACTCATGCTGCAGTTAAGACCTCAAAATGTCATTTGGCTTATGAAAGAAATGTTTACTTCTTACGCAGCCTGCACATCCACCACATGTCTGTCAGCTGTGACTGTGCTGTACACTGTGTTCACTCCAGGACTCAAAGTGAAGCAGCATCTTTTCATTCCTTTCATTCTGCTAATTTTGCATCAAAGTAGAGGTCAGTGATGGGCCACTACTTGGAAGAGGTCCACCTCACTCACGTCTGCTCCCACCCCATTGGCAAAAAGCAAGTCCATAGACAAGACAGCTGCCCTCAAAGACAGGGGTTCTGTGAGGATGGCCCCTTTAGGGAGAGTCAAGAAGTATTTTATTTTTACTGCATTTGAAACCAACTTAAAGCCCTGTGTCATTTTCATATAGCTTTCACATGGCTGCCTTAAAGTCAGATGCCTCTCCTATCCCCATCTCCTCTTCTATTCATATGGAATTGCCTTTTGAGGTCTGTATTAGTTTGCTTTAGCTTCTATAACAAAATGCCACAGAGTAGATGGCTTAAACAACAGAAACTTACTTTCCCACAGTTCCGGAGACTGAAAGTTCACGATCAAGGTGTAGGCAGGGTTGGATTCTTCTGTCAAGGCCTCGACTTGCAGAGAGCTTCCCTATTGCTGCCCCGTGCCATGGTCTTTCCTCTCTGCACATGCACTTCTGGTGCCTTTTGTGTGTCTAAATTTCCTTTTTCTCACATGAACACTGGTCAGATGAGATTGAGGCCCATCCTGACAACTTCATTTTTAACTCAATCTCCTCTGTAAAGGTCCTATTGCCAAATACAGTTATATTCTTGGGTGCTGCAAGTTGAGACTTGAACGTAGGAATTTTTGGGAGGACCCAGCTCAGCTCCTAACAGGTTGTAAATGAAAGGGTTTATTTCACCTCTGTTCAAAGTTGTCATATTAAATGGGTATAAGCAACGGGATTTCTTTCCTTCCTGCCTTTGTCCTAACTACACATTTGGTTGGCCCATCTTTATTGTCTTCATAACCCAATTCATTGATGAAAATGACCAATGTCAAGGTCCATGGCAGGACTTGAGACATGTCACCAAACAAAAGGGTCTCACTCTGGCATTCTGCTGGGGGGTGGGGAGGGGCAGGGGGACAGAAGAGGAACTTCAGGGGGATCTTCGAACATCCTGAAATTGTGTGGAAAATTTAGCATGGGTCTTTTTGTGTCAAGAAGATTCATAGATTTTGTTAGCTTCTCCAATGGATTCACGACCCTGCCCTTGAGACTTTAGCACAGGTAGAACCTTGGAGGGCTCTGTGAGAGAACTTAGAGACTCTGGGCATCATCGGTGTTTCCAAAGGATGCCATGGCCATTAACCACCAGTCTGCTTGTTCACAATGCAGACACCTGTACAGCTCACTGCCTTTCTCCTAGAATGGCAGAGCCCCTGAGCTTTCCTGTACTCACCTGGGCTTAGAAGAAAAGCCTTAAATACTTAAAGGAAAAGGCTTAAATGAAGCTGCAACCCCATCAGCCTTGCACAAATACAGTGTCTGGCACATAGGAAGCACTTATCAAAATATTTGTTGAGTAAATGAACCATCATCTATAGTATCCTCCCCAAATTCACAATCATTCCTAATAAAGGCAGGTCACTCTTTATTTCATGGAAACACCCACTTCGAGGTCCCATACCTTGAAGGAGAGCAGAGAAAACAAAATGGGACAGGAAGTAATAATACTAATGCTTGATAGGTGAGAAAGGGCTAAAAGTATTGATTATTTAGCCAGGAGAATTGCTAAGGAGTGACAATGATTTTCAAAAAGATAAAGAGTTTTACTTTGGATTTGGAAGGATAGGGCTACAGGTGATCTATATGTTGTTAAGTGCTCAATGTCATTGGGTTTGTGGTCTTTTTTAGTTCCTACGTGTTGCTTGATTGCATGATGTTAAAAGTAAGAAAGCAGCCTAATGTATTAAGTCCCTACTATGCTTCTAGCACTAAGCTAAGGGTGAGTATGTAATGTTTCTAGTTATTTATTCACTGTTTATTATCCTCATTTTACAGAAGAGGAAACAGAGCCTGCCAGACCTCGGGTAACAAGCCCTGTGACAGAGCTGTGTTTTCCTGACTCCAAAGTTGTGGCCTTTTCACCATGTCGAGTTGTCAAACTCATCATCTTCTCTGGGGAAGTCAGCACAGTGCCTCATACTAAGGGACTGATGGAAACTTACAATCTCTAATCTCCTACTCCATGCCAGGTACTATGCTAAGCTTGCTTTCCTTACCCTTTGTTATCTCATTTAAATTCCAAGAAACTGCTGCTTAACATTTTACTATTTCTAATTTAAGTGAATTGATTTAATATTGCTACCCTAGATGGAAGCCCTAAGCACATCAGAATAGAATTAAGAAATCCTCATTCTGATGGAGGAGATTGATTGAAGTTGAGAATAAGGGTTGGGCTCTTCCTAGCTTTGCAATAACTAAATTACCTTTTAGTATTAAGCCATCAGCCTGCATTAGGGCATGATTTGGAAAAACATCCTGTGAAACTTGTAAGGTATTTTTAATATCATCAAACACATTTCCTAGTGTCATTTTATGGGGATCCAGGGAGAGATTTCTTGCAGGCTTCAGGATCCAGGAAAGCTGTACTTCCCCATAGAAACCAGTTTATCCAGGACTGTCGGACCATGTGAATCTTAGGATGGTGTTTCTTTCTTTACCTTGGCCAGTTATGAAGCTTAGAGCCAAATTTGCAGCCCCCACATCAAGCAACTGATTCATGCAGTATCTACTTTAATATTTTCCTGCCCTTATGTTCCTGATTTCTGGGATTCTTATTTTATCCTTTTGCAAATTTATGTATTTCTCTAGCTTGTCTCGAATCCTTTGAAAAATGAGACAGACAGACAGACACACACATTTCTGTATAAGTGCAAAGGTAATAAACACCCAGCCAAGTTGTTGTTTACAAAACAGGGCTTAGAGAAGAGTTTGAGAAGAATCCCTAAAAAGTTGGTATAAGTGAATACAGATCTAAGGACATGAGTTAAGAAGATCTCAGATCATAAGTATGACTGTAACTAAACATTGCATTATTTGCAAAAGAGAAAGTCTTTGTTAGAAATCGAATAGCAGAATCCAAGAGGGGATATCTCATGGGTGTATTGAGACCATTGGTTATCAATGGAAGCCATCGAATCAAGGACTGTTACAAGGAATGTTCTGAAACCCAGTAAAGAGAGGCAGCTGTGCATCATAGAGCTTAATAGTCTGAGAGTAGAAAAGTGCCTTATTAGAAAGCAACTCATTTTACTATCTCTTTTTACAGCTGAGGCAAGACTCAGTGAAAAGGGATGTTCTGCATACTTTCATTTTGCATGCCGGCACCTAGCACCAACTTGCACATAAGGAGGACTCAACGTATGTTCATGACATACTGATTTAGATACCTTAGAGAATTTGTGAGTGAATGATACAGGGTAGACATGCATAACTTTGGAAGTAGGATGCCAGCCTATGCCTTCCTATGCCAGTCTGTATGTTCAAAGGAGGAAGAAATGGCTCAAAGCCTGGGAAGCAATTGAAGAGAACAGTAGATTTGTTAGAGCCATGGCTAAGATTAATACAGAGAAAACATATGCATCTTTCTGCTTGCCAACGAGTCGCCTGCTCTTTTCTCCTGTGCCTCTGAATGTGAAAATCCTCCCCGTTTTTTAGCCCCCTGTTCACCTTCCCTGTCTGATGCTTTTTGATCTATTCTTTGCTGCCTCATCATAGGGAAAAGAGATTATTTTTTTTCCCTGTGACCAAGTTGTTTCCTAAATGCTGGACATCTGTCCTGGTAAGAGTTTTGCTTTCTACAGCTAAGAGCCTTTTTTCTTCTTGGTGGTATGAATTGTTCTTCAGAGGAACTAAGGGTTGGAAATAGGATGTGTGGTCTGTTATTTCAGTTGAGTGCATTTTTTTCATCTTGAATGCATTTTTGTTGTTCATCCTTAAGTCTGTGTTTATACAACAAACACTTTTTAGTTTCAGATTTTGCATCATTTATCTTTATATTCATCTTAGTTCTTTGTTATGCACACTGTGCCCTCTAATTCTTATTTTATCATTTTGTTTTTTATGCTTCATTCTGGTACATGAGTATTCAGTTTGGATTTTTATGTGTACCCTTATAAATTAATGACTGATTTGGGTAAGCAAGAGCTACTCCTTCTTCAAAATACAGTTCTCTGGGAGGGAATCACTCTCTTCCTGCTCAATTCTGATCAAATCCAGAAAATACCACCTATACATTTATAAGAGGTTGTATGGGCTGAAAAAACATATATATTTTTAGACAACTTTAGTATTAACAGATCTATGAGGGCTTATAGATGTACAATTTAGACTGTTCAGGGTCTAGAAGGATTTCCAAAATCTATTGTCTGCCAGGAGTGGTGGCTCACACCTGTAATCTCAGCACTCTGGGAGGCTGAAGCAGGAGGATCACTTGAGCTCAGGAATTTGAGACCAGCCTGGGCAATATGGCGTAACCTATTTCTACAAAAAATACAAAAATTAGCCAGGCGTGGTGGTGCACGCCTGTAGTCTCAGCTACTCAGGAAAGCTGAGATGGGAGAATAGCTTGAGCCCAAGAGGCAGAGGTTGCAATGAGCTGAGATTGCACCACTGGACTCCAGCCTGGGTGATACAGCCAGACCTTCTTGTCTAATACACACACACACACACACACACACACACACATACACATATACACACATATATATATGCAAACACACACATATATATAGTCAAGAGAAAAAACATAAGGTATATAGCTATGAACTCACTATGTTTATGCTAACATGTACATGTGAGGGAGTGGGGGCAGGGAGTATATCTGTGTCTGTGACTTGTCTGTGTCTATCTGCCCGTCTCTGTGTGGCAATGTATAGAATAAACACAAGAAACTGGTTGAGTGCTGTCCCTGGGAATGGGCCTAATGGGGTGAGGAACAGGAGAGGAAAGAACAATTATTTTCATTCTATACTTTTCTACATTTTGAATTTTGAACCATGCACGTATAGTATTTAGTTTAAAAAATTCGTTAATAAAAAATTCAAGCTAAAACAATTTAGAATGATGAGTACTTGTGAGGATGACATTACATAAAGGAGGAATTTCCTGGAAGTATTAAAAAGAGTATAACCCAGTCAAAATCCCAGCAAGTTACTTTGTGAATAAGGACAAACAGTAGAAGTTTATATGGAGAGGCAAGAAACTTACCAGTTCTATGACCCTGGACAAGTGGTTATTCTCTCTCAGCCTCAGATTCCTCATCTGTAAACCTAAGATGAAGATATCTACTTAATAAGGTATAATTTTAAAGATTAAATATGGCATTGGATATAAATTGCCTAGCAGAATCTGGCATACAGAAGGTACTCAGCATATTTTTATTATTTCCATTAAACAATGTCTCAAATTTCTACACAGGCAAACCATTGGTCTGACTCATTATATTATTGTTTATGTGTTTGAAAAATTACTACCCTCTTAATCAATAGCCCATATGACCTCTATTTCAATGGACAGCCAGGAAAGGCTGAAAGATCTAACACACACACACACACACACACACACAAACACACACACACACACACACACACACACACTCATATACATGTCTAAGCATCTAAGTATAAGTACTTTTAATATTTTTTTATGGAAACTAAGTATTTATAACTCTAACACATAGAAGATATTCTTGTCCATAATGCAATATTACTACCCAGAAATGAAGTTAACTGTTTTCTTCTTAGATTCCACTTAATTAGTCAAATGATGATATGCTATGTTTACAGCTATATTATTCTGTTAGCCTTGGAACTTAGGAATCTCCATCACTAATTATGACAAATACATGTGGAGACAAGGTTTAAAGAAGCCATGAATAAACCAGATGGGAGCCCTCTTATTAATATCAAGAGCTGACAAAAATAAATGCTATCATTAAAAATAAGCAAAAATATATTTTTCAAAAATATCTTGACCTGAATCTGGTGCTTTTACACCAAGTTCATTACTTCATCATTGCTGTCAGAAACCAGCTAACCAAGACTGGGTGCAGTGGCTCATGCCTGTAATCCCAGCACTTTAGGAGGCCGAGGTGAGTGGATCACCTGAGGTCAGGAGTTCCAGACCAGCCTAACCAACATGGTGAAACCTCGTCTCTACTAAAAATACAAAAATTAGCTGGGCACGGTGGTGCACGCCTCTAGTCCCAGTTACTCAGGAGGCTGAGGCAGGAGAACTGCTTAAACCCGGCAGGTGGAGGTTGCAGTGAGCCAAGATCGCGCCACTGCACTCCAGTCTGGGCGACACAGTGACACTCGGTCTCAAAAAAAAAAAAAAAAAAACTAACCATGGTGTCTGTGTCTGTCCGACATTCGCTTTGAAAATGGCTCCTCTCATTGAATCTCATCTGCACTCATTCAGTTACTTTTTATGGACCACATGTGCATACACACACACATACACACAGCTAAAAAAAGAAAAAAAAAAACCTCCACACTTTCATTTCATAAGCAATAGAAAAGATATATGTACTTACAAATCATAGCAGACAGCTGCGTAGTAAATGTAAATTTTGTTGTAATGAATTTTTCATTTCTAAGAAGTATTCTAGTATAAGAAGGAAGACACACTGAAAAGTAGTAGAAAACAAGATAATTTCTTAGAGGTTTTGGTTTACCTTCAATTAGAAGTTTATAATATGTAATATTTTTGTAGTCACAAGATCTATTGAATTTAGGAAAGTTAACTATTTATGCCATGAAATGGATTTTACCTTGAGCACCAATGATTAAAAGGCCAGGTTGGAGCTCAGCAGAAGAGTATGTAGTAATGGAGGGGTGAGCAACATTCTTGTGGAAACATTTAGTCCTCGCCGAAGACCTGAAGGAATACAAAGATGTCAGTGAACAAGAAAAGTCAGGGTGCTTTTAGGGACTGGGAACCATGGAGGGTAAAGAGTTCAAGAGTAAAGCTTCCACAAACTGAGTGGCTCAAACAATAAAAATTTATCATCTCACAATCCTGACACCTCCAAGATCGAGGTGTCAGCAGAGCCATGCTCCCTTTGAAGGTGATAGGGACAGATCTTTCCCAGGCCTCTCTCCCAGCTTCTGGTAGTTCCTCGGCTTGTAATATAGAACTCCAGTCTTCACATGATGTTCTTCTTGTGTTCAAGGCTCTGGGTCTGAATTTCCCCTTTTATAAGGACACCAATAGACTAGATTAGGGGCCCATCCTACTCCAGTATGACCTCATCTTAACTAATTATACCTGCAATGACCCTACTCCTAAATAAGGTCACATTCTGGGTTACTCAGGGTTTGGACTTCAGCATATAAATTTGAGAGGGACACAATTCAACCCATAACAGATAACAAATGGTGAAACTGGCATCAAAACTCAAATCCTCATTCTCTTTTTACAACCAAGCCATGCTGAACACATCCTCAAACTTTTGGGTTTAGAAGGAGAGCTGGTATGGGTAATGTTGGTGTGGAAGAGAAACTGAAGAGAAGTAAGGGGGTCATCATCACAAGACTTAACTGCTTTCTGGTGACATGAAGAATTCTGCCAATTCTGCTGAATCTCATTGAAGTGCCAAACTGGGTATAGGGGAGTCTACTTCTGCAAGCGTTAGCATTTGTCAATCAGTACCAGAGCTCCTCTTAGAATTCTACAGTTAGTCCTATGCATGGTCTCTGTGAACCATATTATCTCATAAATTTTAGATCTGGATGAGAAGTTAAAGATCATTTAGACCAATACTCTCAAGTGAGAAAACCAAAGCCCACCCAGAGTTTAGAATAACTCATTCAAGACCATAGAGCCTCGGCATCCTGATTCATAGTGCAGTGCTCTTTTCTCTCACTGGACAACCAGGGGTGAGTAAAATATGAGATCTCTCTTATCTGTTATGGACACGTTTTTCTCCCCCCACCTTTGTCTCAAGCATCTCATGTGTAAAACTCACTGTTAGCTCATCATTCTCCCTACTCAACAGTAAAGGCAGATACATAGAAAGTGCTCGGTATTTATTAAATGAACTTATAAATGACAGCAGACAAGCAGCGAGCCTTAAGGATAAACCCTTCAACTGAAATATCCAGGTGGCCTCTCGACTCACGTGCCCCTCCCTCTCTACAGAGGAGTCCACAGAGCTCTTTTGCTTCTTTTAAGTTGAAGGTGGTTGGGTCTTCTCCTCATAGATGTTTCCTCTGAACTGAGCTTGAGGTTCCCAGAATGGCAGCAGCTCCTCTTCTTGCACGAGATGTGGACACCTCTTTGTGCTCCAGGGCAACATGACTGGCTATGCCTGGGGGCTGCACTCCCTGCCTTCTGTTAATATTTATATCCAATATCTAACACAGTGCTTAGCACAAGTAACTGAATGACAGACAATGACTATTACTTGGACTACAGGATCCAAGTCAGTTGGGGATGGGAACTTAACTTGCTAATGTCTTCCAAATGAAACCCCCAAATGTGAGGTTTAATATAAATTTTTTTCACATTTAAAAGAAACACATTCATTTTAGAAAAACTGAAGAACACAAAGATGTACAGAAAAGAAAATGTAAATCACTCATAATCTCACCATCAAGAAATTATTCTTATTAATCCTTGGGTGTTTATCATTCCAGATGAAAATATTCATTCCTTCAATAGCTTTTTAAAACCTAATTGGAATTATAGTATATGTATTTTCATAGACTACATTGACCCCCCGATTGAAGTACATATTGAAAATGCTTTTTCCAAATTTGCAGCTGTCAAAGTACAGAGGAAGGAAGTCTGAAACCTTTTCTCAATCAAAACATGGCAGTCATAGAGAATGGCAGCACCCAAGGCATCCATTGTGCTTGGAAGGTTCATTGTATCCGATGGTGAAAAATGCTTCACATCTGTGCTCAAGACAAGAGAGATTCTTTTGCAACGTGACCCTGAAGAAAAGAACACTGTGGGATATTTTCAGATCTAATATACTTTATGTTTTTTGATAATAGGGCACATCTCTGAGTCCACATTATTAGCCACCATCCTGAGGAGACTTGCCAGCTTCTCAAAGTTTAGACTTCTACAGGATCCAAGGGAAATGTCTGCCCCCACGACTTATGCTGAGTGAAAAAAACCCTGACAAAAATAGTACATATGATATGATTTGATTTATTAAAATTCTATAAAACGCAAGCTTATCTCAAGTGATAGAAAGCAGATGAGTGTTGGCCAGACAGGGCGGCAGGTAGGGCTGTGAGAAAAGAATTTCCAAGGCATATGAGGACTATGACAGATAAACATTCATTACTTTGAGGGTGATGATGGTTTCACTGGTGAATTCTTAGGTGAAAAGTCATCCAATGATAGGCTTAACATATACGCAGTATATTATACATCAGTTATACCTCAGTCAAGTTATGGTGACATGCACAAAATGACATGGACAGAATAAAAAGTATGTTGCTAAGTAAAAGAAGTCAGTCTGAAGGGGCTACATACAATAGGATTCCAACTACACAATATCCTGGGAACATCAAAACTATGGAGACTGTAAAAAGATCAGTGGTTGCCAGAGGCTTATAGGGAGGGAGGAAAAGATAAACAAGTGGAATGCAGCAGGTTTTTAGGGCAGTGAAACTATTCTGTGTGATACTGTAGCCGTGAATGCATGTCATTATACATTTGTCAAATCCCGCAGAATGCACAACACAAGAAAATGAACCCTCATGTAAACTATGGGCCTAAGCTAATGATTATATAAACAGTGGAAACAGTGGGGCCAAAAGAGGCTATATGGGAACTCTTTCTACTTTCGGCTCAATTTTTGTAAAGCTAAAACTGCTCTAAAGAATAAAGGCTATTAATTTTTTTAATGTTTAGAGATGCCAACAGCTATAAAATTAGGAGATTCCACCTAAAAGTCTAGATCTCAAGCTCATCCCAAAAGACAAGAAGCTCCAGGAACCCTGCGTTAAGCCCACTCACGGCTACTCAGGATCTCACAGCTAGTGCTCCTCGTCCCCATACCTTGCCACCTGGCCCTGCAGGCCTCACAACTTTTACCATCTGCCTTCTGTGCTTGGCCTCCCCGATCCTGGCTCCTGGCCAGAGCCCAGGAAATAGTTTCCTTAGAGGGGTGCTTTGATTCCTTTGTCACTATTCCCCAGTCTGCATCCTTTCATCAGTTTGGGCTCCTTAAGTCTATTTTAGGTGTAATCGGCCTCACTGATTTCACTAGGGGTTCTCTGAGACCAGTTTCTCCTCTATCTTCAGGGATTTCCCAGGCAGGGAACGCCTCATTGATATTATTTGCTCCTCTTCCTTCACTCAATTTTGTCTCGTTCCTGCTGTATACCCATTCTCCTTGCAGCAGCAAAATTAGGAAGTCAATGTGTGGAATTTTGTTTAACCCTTTACTCTCTAGCCTCCTACAGGTCTTCCCTAGCACTAAGCTCTCATTTACTCTGAAAACTTTCTATAATACAATGAAGGAATGATTCACTGCATCATAGAAAGCTTTTAAAGTGTTAAAGAAACCGAAGAAGAAAGTAACTAATCATTACTCCTTCACTCAGACATAACTACAGCTTACGTGTTGATATTTATACATTCAATCTTTATTCTGTGCATATACATAATTGAAACAAAATGATATTACATTCTTCATTATGATTTTTTCCATTTAACAATACATTATGCATATTTTTCTAATATGATTTTGAAGGGTTATAGAATTCTCATTGGATAATTATGATGTCATAACTGATTTAATTTCCCTGTTATTGAATATTTAGTGTTATTTACAGCTTGTCACTTGTATTAATAATTCTGCAACAAATATCCTTGTCGATTAATCTTTGCCCTCCTCTATGATATTTTCCATGAGTTAAATTCCAAGCAGCAGACTATTCAACTACATGCTTATTTAATTTTTCCTTTTTTTTTAAACAGGGCCTGGCTCTGTCACTCAGGCTTGAGTGCAGTGGTGCAATCTTGGCTCACTACAACCTCTGCCTGCCAGGCTGAAGCCATCCTCCCAACTCAGCCTCCTGAGTAGTTGGGAATACAGGCATGTGCCACCACACCTGGCTAATTTTTGTATATTTTGTGGAGACAGGGTTTCACCATGATGCCTGGGCTGGTTTCAAACCCCTGAGCTTAAGTAATCCACTCAGCTTGGCCTCTCAAAGTGCTGGGATTACAGGTGTGAGCCACCACAACCAGCCTTACATGCTTATTTTTAATGCTTTTGTTATATGTTCCCAAATTGCCCTCCAGAAAGAATGCACCCACTTCTACTCCCAAAAGCAGAGTGCCCAAGACATAATTTCATATTTAAGCCAAAACTTCAAATAAAAAATATATTCCATGTATCATCAAAGTTTAAATTTTAGTGAGTGTAGGAGTACTTGTCAAAATGTAAGATGCAAAAATTCAAAGAGAAAATAGGAATAAAACATGATACCTTTTTGGAAGATGTCATGATACTAATATTACAATATTTCTGTTAAAATATTACTTTTTCCCCTCTCTCCAATTGTATTAATCATTCCACAATTGTGGAGGATGTACTATCTCAAAAGGAGAGGGAGACATGGTTTAACTGTATAAGCTTTTTGGAATAATAATAAGTTGAACACAATAACTTCATATTTCAACTATGAGGGTTTTCTTTTAAATCTGGTTATAAATAATTTGATATGGCACCCCCTTAGAATTCATGAAGGGATGAGTCTGCAGGTCTAGTGAAGCTGCATGGTAAGTCTGTTGCCTAAAAGTCTACAGAGCAGGCTCTTCCCAGAAAGGAACGACGTGCCTGCATGCCTCTGTTCATTGCCAGTTGACTCTTCTCTGCCTTTCCCTCCCCTATTCATTGTGCCATCAGTATTCACTTATTGTCAACAACATGCTGATGTTACCCAGCCCTTTCTTCTGACTGTATTCTCAACAGTGTGATCCGGCTTAATCAACTCAGAGATTAAGAGCTGTAGTCTATACTTGTTTTATGGAATGGATTCTGGCATTATTTGTTTTTATTTTTATTTTTGTTTTTGAGATGGAGTCTCACTCTGTCACCAGGGCTGGAGTACAGTGCCATGATCTTGGCTCACTGCAACCTCCGCCTCCTGGGTTCAAGCGATTCTCCTGCCTCAGCCTGCTAAATAGCTGGGATTACAGCCACGCACCACCACACTCAGCTAATTTTTGTATTTTTAGTAGAGACAGGATTTCACCATGTTGGCCAGGCTGGTCTCCAACTCCTGGCCTCAAGTGATCCACCCACCTCAGCCTCCCAAAATGCTGGGATTACAGGCGTGAGCCACCACACTCAGCCGGTTTCTGGCATTATTAACATTTTCACTCATCTCAAAGAACTCACAGTGGCATGTACAGACTTGGTTGATTTTCAAGCATGGGCTGGTGGTAAGGGACGTAATTTGGATATGCTAAGGCATAGAAAAATGAGACGTGAAGGAAAATATTTATGTGTGGTATAGTTTGCATTTAATAGTTTGAGCATCCCTTTTTAACTGCTAAAGCACTAGAACTGTAACATGCCCAACCTGCATGTTCACCATGGGAAACGCACAACAGCAGGCTGCAACATGCTCCTAGATACCAGGACTTCAGAGCACAATGAATAATCAGCTTCTGCAGGCTCTGGAAAGAGTGTCTAGTGGGCTGTGAATACACCTGGAGCAGAGGAGAGAGAGGAAAGCTACAGGCCTCAGTGCTCCTTGCTGTGCCCACACAAGTGCTGGACCTCCTTCAAGACTCACAGGGAACACATTAAGAGTTGAGCTAAATTGTGTCTTATAAATGTTCTTCAGTCTAGCCTCTGGGAAATCTGCGTTGGTTAATTTTATGTGTCAACTTGACTGGGCACCCAGACATTTGGTTAAACATTTTTCTAGATGTTTCTGTGAGGGTATTTTTCTGGATGAAATTAACATTTAAATGGGTAGACCTTAAGTAAAGCAGACTGTTCTTCATAATGTAGGTGGGCCTCATCCAATCAGATGAAGGCCTGAATAGATCAAAGAATGACCTCCCCTGAGCAAGAGGGAGTTCTGCCAGCAGACTGCTTTCAGACTTGAATGGTAACCCTTCCCTGGGTCTCCAGCCTGCCAGGCTACTCTGCAGATCTTGGACTTGCCAGCCTCCATAATCAAGGGATCTCATTCTTTAAAATAAGTCTGTCTCTCTAGGTATAAATAACAGTTGACCCTTGAACAACATGGGGTTAGAAGCGCCAACTCCCCATGAAGTCAAAAATCCAAGTATAGCTTTTAACTCCCCCAAAACTTAACTACTAATAACCTACGACTGACTGGAAGATGTACCAATAATATAGTCAATGAACACATCTTTTATATGTATTATGCACTTTATTCTTATAATAAAGCAAACTACAGAAAATTTTACTTAAAAATCATAAGGAAGAGAAATATATCTACTATTCATCAAGTGGAAGTGGGTCATCATAAAGGTCTCCATCCTCATCTTCACATTGAGTAGGCTGAGGAGGAGGAGGAAGAGGAGGGGTTGGTCTTGTTGTCCCAGGGGTGGCAGAGGTGGAGGAGGTAGAGGGGATGGAAGGGGAGGCAGGAGAGGCAGGCATGCTCCATGTAACTTTGAAAAAAACTCCGTGTACAAATGGACCCATGCAGTTCAAACCCATGTTGTTCAGGGGTCACCTATATATGTGTGTGTGTGTGCACATATGCATGCACATATACATCTTACTGGTTCAGTTTCCCTGGAGTACCTTAATATGTCTACTCTGCACTTTTCAGTGGAGGATATTCTCAAATGCAAAGAACAAGCTACCTTTTGGAGGCCCAAGTAAGAGCTGCTGTCCTCAGGAAGCAAACTTAGAATCAAGGACAACAGCCAGACAGAATCCTAAACCTCTGCTCCCTCAGGAAGGGAACAATCTTGGATGAGCCAGATCCCCAAAGTTGGTGTGTCAAGAGTTGCATGTGGATAAAATATGTGAGAACCCACAACATGAAGCACCCTACCTACTCCACTAGTGAGGGAAAACAGGTAAACCAAGCATAATGAGAGGGACTTTACAGATTTTCTCCTCAATCCCACAGTTAAAATTGTCAAAGAAGTGAATAAATAAATTAGAGCTGAGCAGAAAATCTTTAGGAGCTGCTATGGACTGAATATTTGCATCCCCTCTCCCTGCTCCAGATTCATTCTGATGCCCTAATCCCATTGGGATGGCATTAGGAGGTGGAGCCTTTGGGAAATGATAAGGTCACAAGGGTAGAGCCCTCATGAATGGGGTTAGTGCCCTAAAAAGAAGAGGCCAGAGAGAGAACTTCCCTCTATAAACCAGGAAAAAGGCCTTCACCAGGAACCTGACCCAGCTAGCACCCTGATCTCAACTTCCAGCCTCCAGACAGAAATGAGAAATCAACGCCTGTTGTTGAAGCGACCCAGTTTACAGTAATTTGCTACAGCAGCCTGAACTATGACAGGAGGTGTGTACATTTGAGAGGTGAAGCCAGCTGGACTTCCTGGGTAGAGTGGGGGAATTGGAGAACTTTTCTGTCTAGCTAGAGGATTGTAAATATATCAATCATCACTCTGTAAAAACACACCAATCACCGCTGTGTCTAGCTAAAGGATTGTAAATGTGCCAGGCAGCACTCTGTAAAATGGACCAATCAGCAGGATGTGGGTGGGGCCAAATAAGGGAATACAAGCTGGCCACCCCACCCAGCAGCAGCACCCCATTCGGCTCCCCTTCCACACTGTGAAAGGGGAAAGAGTGAAAGAACTCTTCACAATAAATCTTGCTGTTGCTCTTTCTTTGGGTCCACACCACCTTTAAGAGCCGTAACACTCACTGCAGAGGTCTGCGGCTGCATTCTTGAAGTCAGCAAGACCACGAACCCACCGGAAGGAAGAAACTCCGGACACACCATCTTTAAGAGCTGTAACACTCACGGCGAAGGTCGCCGGCTTCATTTTTGAAGTCAGTGAGACCAAGAACCCACCGGAAGGAACCAACTCCAGACACACATTTAGCTCCCTGATTAAAACTTAGCATAAACATTTAGCATAAAGAAGACTAAAAGCATAAAGATATGTGCTCCCATTCCCAAAGCAATAAAAGGACCAAAGGAGTGTGCATGAAAGTGTGAGTGTGTGTGTGCGCGCACACGTTCCCTCCAAAGCACCAAGCAGTGGCTGTTGATGGCAGTATAAAATAATTTTCTCTTCAGGATGTTCAAAAGCAAACGTGGCAGCATGAATTAGATGGCCTAATTTTAAACGTACAAAACACCTCTAGTTCTTAATGAACAAACAAGCAAAGTGCACCATCAGTGACCTAGACACCATTTCAGTTTTACACTGGAAGCAATAAGTGAAGTTAGGAATGAGTTGAGTCCCAGAGCTAGCCTCAAGTCCAAGCCATGGATAATATTAAACTGACCTCTCCTCATGACTCTGGCCAACCCTGTGTTCCAGTCCTTCACCCTCTCCACAGGAGAGGGCTGCGCCCCCACCATGCTCTAACCCAAAGCACAGCTGACCTTCCCTCTTCTCCTCAGCTTGAGGTTATAACTGACAAACAAATATTATATATATATTTAAAGCATACAATATGAAGTTTTAATATACATATACGTTGTGAAATGATAATCAAGCTAATTAACATACCCATAACATATAGTTACCTTTTGTGTGTGTGAGAGAACAATTAAGATCTATTCTTTGGGCAAATTTCAAGTATACAATAGAGTATAGTTAAGTATGGTCACCGGGCTATCCACTAGATCTCCAGAGCTTATTCATCCTACATATCTGAAGCTTTGTACCCTTTCATCAACATCTCCCCGTTTCCCTCACTTCCCATCCCTGACAACAACCTGTATTAGTCTGTTCTCATACTGCTGACAAAGACATAGCCAAGACTGGGTAATTTATAAAGAAAAAGAGGCTTAATGCACTCACAGTTCCAGGTGGTTGTGAAGGCTTCACGATCATGGCAGAAGGCAAGAGTGAAAATGAGAGTCAACCAACAGGGGGAGCCCCTTAGAAAATCACCAGATCTCGTGAGACTTATTCACTACCACGAGAAGAGTATGGTAGAAACCCCTCCCATGACTCAATTATCTCCCACCTGGTCCCTCCCACAACATGTGGGAATTATGAAGCTACAAGTCAAAATGAGATTTGGGTGGGGATACAACCAAACCATATCACTACCATTCTGCTCTCTACTTCTAAGAGTTTAATGTTTTCAGATCCCATATATAAGTGAGATCATGCAGATTTTGTCTGTCTATGCCCGGCTTATCTCACTTAGCATAGTGTCATCCAGAGTCATCCATCCTGTTGCAAATGACAGAATCTTCTTGCTAAGGTTGAATAATATTCCATTGTGTACCACATTTTCTTTGTCCATTCAACTGTTTATGGACACTTAGCTTGGTTTCCTTTTCTTGGCTATTAGAATAATGCTGCAGTAAACACTACTCTTCACTTTCTAAATATATTTTCATTTAAAAAAATCATTCAGATAGGCAAACGGAACAAAAGCAGAATAGCACAATACACCACTCTGTGACAACCCCATTAACATTTGGTGACAATCTTTCCAGACTTGTCTACCACTGCCATCCTCACACAGTGATTTTTAGTTTCTTTTTTTTCTAAATAATTGTTCTTTTATAGGTTCTAAAAGAATTTGGCACTTTGGGAGCCCGAGGAGTGTGGATCACAAGGTCAGGAGATCGAGACCATCCTGGCTAACATGGTGAAACCCCATCTCTACTAAAAATACAAAAAAGAATTAGCCGGGCATGGTGGCGGGCGCCTGTAGTCCCAGCTACTCAGGAGGCTGAGGCAGGAGAATGGCGTGAACCCGCGAGGCGGAGCTTGCAGTGAGCAGAGATCATGCCACTGCACTCCAGCCTGGGTGACAGAGCAAGACTCCATCTCAAAATTCATTAATTAAAAATAAATAAAAGAATTTGGACATGTTCATCTCTCCGAGCCTTTATTTTCATTGTTTATAAAAAGTGGATGGTGTTCATAGTACCTCTCTCTGATCAGGCTGTTGGAAAAATTAAATAAGTTAGTGCCTCTAGTACATAAAAAGTTAAGTTGTCCTTTCTACTCGCCATCTGTTCCTCCTTTCTACTTCCCTTCCTTTTTTATTTATGCCTTGAACAAATGTTTACTAAGCACCTGCTGTATGCCTGACCCTGCACTAGGCACCAGGCTCACAAGGATGGGGAAGAAGACAGCCATGGATCCTGCAGTCACGGTACTTATGCAGAGGGAAGGGAAGGGAAGGGAAAGGGGAAGGGAAAAGGGAAAGGAAAAGGGAAGGGAAAAGGGAAGGAAAGGGTTGCAGGAACTCATAGCAAGACCACCAAACCTGAGAGAGTGAGGGAGGGTGTCCCAAGCAGAGGGCACAGCATTACAAAAGCCAGACCATCAGAATGTGACACACTGGGTACAAGAAAGGAAGAGTTCATGAGGGACAAAGCTGCAGACTGAGTAGAGACCATGTCAGGAAAGTCCTCATGTTTCAGCTTAAGGAAGCTGAAGGCAGCCCAAAGTTCACTATCTTGTGAGTATTATTGTCTCCCTCACTCTGCCCTTGCTGGGTCTCCCACTGTTTCCATAGCCTCAGCCCCCACTTCTGAGGCTCTGCTGAGGGCGTCTTCACTGTTCCACAGCCCTCCCTGCTGTCCCCCTCCTCCCAAGAAGTTTGCCCCTTTCCCTCACCATCATGTTCTTCTGTTGCCTCTGCCATTTCCAGTTGACTCTGTGGTGGGGCAGGACACGTACCTTCCTCCAGCAGGTACTGCCATAGTTCTCAGCTCACTTTCCCAGCCAGACTCTTTGGGAGAGTGGCCTGAGCTCCCAGCCTCCACCTGCTCTTTTTCCATTTACTCCTTAACCAACTGCACCTGCGTTCAGTCATCAGCCCTCAACACTCAGTTGTGAGGAGCTGGTGAACTCATTGTGATTACACCCAGCAGGCACCTGGCCAGTCCTTAGCTTGCTTGGCCTCTTCATAGCTTTCTGACCCCCTTCTCTCCTTTCTTGGTTCGCCCCTTTCCCTTGGCTTCCAGGTACCTCATTCTCCTTGTGTCCTCCTTTTTTTCTTCATATTCCTCAGCCATCTTTATAAATCTTTCTCGTCTGCTAGCCCTTCAACGTGTGACTGTTCTTTCCTCACTGCACTCTCTCCAAAATCGGTATCTTCAGCCCACATCTGCTCATGCAGACAAATCCTCTGACTTCCAGCCACTGTGAGCCTGCCACCCCAGGTCCCCACCTTACTGTGACTCAGTGAGGCTTCCCAAAGCCAAGCTCATTGCAGGGAAAACCTGGTTTAACTAGCAAAGAGGCGAATTATAAAATATCGTTAGAAACACCGTGGTGGTTTAAATGATGTCTGCCAAAATGATGTCCTCGAGTCCTAAGCCCTGGGACCTGTGAATGTCACTTTATTTGGAAATAAAGTCTTTGAAAATATAGTTAGGCTGGGTGCAGTGGCTCATGCCTATAATCCCAGCACTTCGGGAGGCCAAGGGGGCACGGATTGCTTGAGTCCAGTAGTTCAAGGCCAGCCTGGGAAACATAGCAAAAACCCCATCTCTACTAAAAATACAAAAAAAAAAAAAAAATTAGCTGGGCATGGTGGTGCATGCCTGTAGTCCCAGCTACTCAGGAAGCTGAGGTAGGAGGGTCACCTAAGCCTGGGAGGTCGAAGCTGTAGTGAGCCAAGATCATGCCACTATACTGCAGCTAGGGTGACAGAGACCCCATCTCAAAAAAAGAAGGGAAGGGGAGGCAAGGGAAAAGCTAAGGATCTTAAAATGATACAGTACTGGATTTAGGGTGGGCACAAAATCTGACTTGTGTCCTCATAAAACAATAGGCCTCAGAAAACTGGAGCGACACAAGGAAGAAGGCCATGTGAAGACAAAGGCAGACACTGGACTGATACTGTCACAAGCCAAAGACTGCCTGGAGCTGCCAGAAGCTGGAAGAGAGGACAGGTTCTCCCCTAGAACCTCTGGGGACAGCATGGCCCCACCTATAGCTTGATTTCAGACTTCTGGCCTCCACAACGGTGACAGAAAAAGTTCCTGTTGTTTTAAGTCACCCAATTTATGGTAATTTGTGACAGCAGCCCTAGAAAACTAATACAGGTATGCACCCATTATTCTTTTTTAAAAAATTGCTCATACAGTTTTCAAGTGGGGGTCCTGGCTTTCATAACTATTAGAGTTATTGATGAACTACTGTTTGTTTTTTACCTGTAAAATGAATGGTGTTGGTTGTGCATAAGTGAAGTAAACATTTTCTTTCTCTCTTGTTTATGTTATTGCTTGGTGAACTCATTTATCAAAGTGAAGGCAAAAATAAACATTAGTCCATCTTAATCCAAAGTCAAATTTGCAAGATGTGGAATTAATAAGATGCTGCTGAAAAGGGGTGTAACCCTTGCTATTTTAAAAGACTGGTTCTTGTGTTTGCCTAATGTAATTAATCTTCAGCTAAAATCATCCGTTCCAAATTTACACCCATTTTCAATACTTCAATATGTTTGCAAAGCAGCATTCTGCTTCTGTGTGCTGCAGGTAGATTCTTGCTACCTGTTAGCCTTGGTAGAGCTTCTCAACTGAGGCTGTGCACAACTTTGGTGGTGCTGGGGCTTTCGTGGTTTTTTGTTTTTTGAGGTTTTTTTTGTTTTTTTGTTTGTTTGTTTGTTTGTTGTTTGTTTTTTTGGTTTTTTTTCTTGAGATGGAGTTTCACTCTTGTTGCCCAGGCTGGAGTGCAGTGGTGCAGTCTCAGCTCACTGCAAGCTCCACCTCCCGGGTTCAAGCGATTCTCCTGCCTCAGCCTCCTGAGTAGCTGGAATTACAGGTGTAATTCCAGCTGAGTAGCCTGCCACCATGCCCGGGTAATTTTTTGTATTTTTAGTAGAGATAGGGTTTCATTTTGTTGGCCAGGCTAGTCTCAAACTCCTGACCTCAGGTGATCCACCCACTTCAGCCTTTCAAAGTGCTGGGATTACAGGCATGAGCCACCGCGTCTGGCCAGCATTTGTTTTTGATCTGGGAGGATACTTGCTACTGGCATTCAATGGGCACGTGGCAGAGTTGTCCCACCCAAAATGCCCATAAGCAACCCTCTGAAAAATATCGCTAAGGATTTCCAATACAACATTTGTGACTTGCCAAGGTGATGCCATTTATTATTAGGTGTGCGAAAAATAATGAGAACTGACTTGTATTGGCTTCTTCTCTTTGTATTCAAGGCACCTTCTGCATAACTCCCTTCTACCTTTTCTCATCGGACTGTGTATGTTCACATGTTCATCTTCCTCTAGTCTGTGTGTGACATCAGAACAGAGATGGCACTTCATTCATCTTTGTATCCCCAGCAGCATTTCAGTAACAGAGTGGATGCTCAGTTAGGCTTGATGACTGAAAACAAACAAAAGCCTGGTACACCAAAAAAGGTTAGAAAATGTTCACAAGAATGAATTGTCTCTTTTGTCACAGAAATACTCTTTGTTATCCTGAAGGCCCTGGTTTGGTCTTGGGGAAAGGACACCAGATCTGCTATCCTGGTCTAGGGTTCTTGACACGTGCATTTTATCATTATCTTACTAGGTCTTAGATTTTTCATCTGGAAAATAAGGGGAAATTAGGGCTTGGTCTGCATTATTCTAAGGTCTTATCCAGCTTCAAAAATTCTACTTCTTTGTTAGATAAAGATAATATTACCTCAAGATTAGACACCATATTTCTATTGCCAAGTGCAGGCTATTTCTAGATTTTCTACTAATCCTCTAACATAAGTCATTATCTTATTGAATGTCAGAGTCTAGATTTGGCCAAACGTCCATTTGTAGAAGCTACATTTTAGAAACAAATGTACCTAGCTTGAGAATGTAAGCCATGTGGTCATGTGTTATCCTGGTTTCCATGGGAGCATATTTTCCTTTTCAGCCATGGAGGAAGGCAGGGAGGATATCAAGAGCTATTCTACGTAATCAGAGTTGAAAGAGAGTGAGTATGGCACAAAAGTGGGGAGAAGAGAAAATGGCAAACATGATGGGACATCACTTTGTGAGCTGGTACAAAAAACTTTGGTTTCCATCTTGCTAGCCAACCCTATTGTCTTCTCAGCTTGAACAATTTGATAAAGCAAGCTGCCTTGTTGAAGAGACCCACGTGGCAAGAAATTGAGAGCAGTCTTCAACCAACAGCCAGCAAGTAACTAAGGTCCTCGGTCCAGCAATCCACAAGGAACCAAATCTTGGAAACATCTGTGTGAGCTTGGAAGTGAATTATCTCCAGCTGAGCCTTAAGATTAGGATACCCCCTAGCTGACTTGACTGCAGCTTGTTAGAAATGCGGGAGTAGAGAACCAGCTGAGCCCTGCCTGGATTCCTGATCCACACAAACTGTGAGATAACACATGTATTATAAGCTGCTAAATTTGGGGGTAATTTGTTGCACAGCAATATATAACTAATATATTTGATATTGAGAAATCACATATAGTTTGTTATCTGCTACCACAGATATCTAAACACCAGTGACTATCTTATGTTTCTCCCTCTGGCGTTTACTTAATTGCTTAAAACTCCATCTGGTCACCTAGCCCCTAGCTCTTTGTTTCTAAATACCATTCTCCATTAAAACAAACTAGGGCTCTTGGGGAAATAGTTGATTCCAGGGTTGGGGCAGAAGAAGGCAAAAGCAGAGCCTGAAACATTTTTTGATGCAACAAAGTAAGGAGTGCTCCCTAAAATGATGAGGCAAGTCAAAAGGATACAGAAACCAACTTGAAGAGCCCCCCAGTGGTAAAATCTGAAACAATGTGAATAAGAATTTAAATAATAATTGTAATAGATTATAACCCATAGAACAAAATAAATAATTATGAGTTCATACTTATATAAATAAACACATGCAAAAAATAAATATGTGAGAAGGGACAGCAGAATTTAATTAGTAAATATAGAAAGAATGATGCAAATAGAAAGTAACTATTAGACAAATTCCACAGGAATCATTATGGATTACATTGTTGCATGACAAAAGAGTGTATTTACATAGTCTCAAAATATCTTCTTATATTTATTGCTTATAAAGAAAAAATAATTTTTTAAAGTGGGGAAATCTGTAAGATACCACCTTAACCTAGCGATCAAATTTAGCATCACCAGTGATCAGATGCAACATATCAGCATCATGTACATCCTGTTATTCACTAAGAAGGGCACAGCATCACTTTGGCAGTGTTCTTGCCAAAAATGTTTAGCTTCAATCTATTAACATTTATTTTAAAAATCAGGCTGATGCACACTGAGAGGTTTTTTTTTTTTTGAGACGGAGTCTCGCTCTGTCGCCCAGCCCAGGCTGGAGTGCAGTGGCGCGATCTCGGCTCACTGCAAGCTCCGCCTCCCGGGTTCACGCCATTCTCCTGCCTCAGCCTCCCGAGTAGCTGGGACTACAGGCGCCCACAACCGCGCCCGGCTAATTTTTTTTGTATTTTTAGTAGAGACGGGGTTTCACCGTGGTCTCGATCTCCTGACCTTGTGATCCGCCCGCCTCGGCCTCCCAAAGTGCTGGGATTACAGGCGTGAGCCACCGCGCCCGGCCGAGAGTTTTTACTATTATCTTACTCCAATGAGCTCTTTGAGTCTTGGTTTCTTTATATGGAAAATAAGGGTGTTGGACTGGCCAGTATTCTTCAAAAGTGTTCAAGTCAAAAAGACAAAGACTAAGAACTGCACAGATCAAGGAGACTATGGAGACACAACTACATGACATGTTTAATCAGAAAAGGGACATTAGAAGGAAAACTGGCAAAGCTCAAGTAAGATCTCTGGATGAGGAAACATCATTGTATCAATGTTAATTTCCTACCTTTGATAATTATGCTAGGGTTATGTAAAGTATTGACATAAGGAAAAGCTGGGGGTAAAAAGTAAAGAGAAAGTCTCGCTACTCTTTTTTGGAACTTTTCTACAAGTCTAAAGTTATTTCAAAATAAAAAGTTTAATAATACAAAACATCTGGTATTCCAAGGGGACATTCTGGTGGCCTTTCAGTCTCACACCACAAGCGAACAGGTGCAACACCTTTGATGTGGGCTACAAAAGAGTCCCTCCTTGACAGACATTAATCAACCCATATCAAAGAACAGCCTGCTTTTGAACAACAGGTGGAGTTTGCATTTCTGGTATATTGACTATTTTTTATCTAAACTCTTAGAAGACATTAGCTCAGTCTTAATTAATCACTTCCAACTTTATAGAGTCAAGAGTCTACAGGTTTTAGTCTCTATCCTTCACTTCATTCATGATAGAAAAAAACTGCTCATCCAAATCTTTAGCCAAGATAAAAATGTGCACATGAAAGGCCCCTATATGCTGCTCTTTAGTCACATTTTTATAAGTTTATAAGTTTTATAAGTTTACATTGTTTACTATGACATACATAATCATACATACATAATCAGTTATTTGCAAAGATCATAGCATGCTTCATTTTATGATGCTGTTAGTAAAAAGTGATAACTAGTAATTATTATGTATTATGTTGGTGGTAGAAACTGTCTGTCATTGCCCTAATTATTTGTCATAATAACTAACATTTTATTCCTATTACATAGGAAGCACTGAGCAGACCACTTTATAGATTATTTCTTTTATTCCTTCAATAACACTATGAGTTAGGCACAGATGAGTCTGCAAACATATATTTGCTAGTAGCATCTGGTATCAGAGAAAGAGCTAGGTGGGTTACACTGGACCCCAGGAAAGGTCTGTGCTGGAGAAGTGACTGAGTTGTCACGGCAACAGCCACTATTTGATCAATTCCCTTCTATTTATGTCTTTTAAATCAGTTTACTCTGTTAGCACTGGGGGAAGGGGAGTAGGCGTGAAGGGAAGGAGGAAGAGAGGAAAGAAAGAAAGAAGGAAAAAAATTCTCAAATTGTCTGAAGAGTCTCAACCTTGTCATAAAAATATAACTTTCAGTTTGATGTGTTTAAAATTAGAGAAGTTTCCAATTGGAGGAGAAAGACTCAGGAGGAACATGAAAGACAGCTTTTAAAATGTGAAGGGCTGTTCTGGGAAAGGGGGATTCAAATTGTTGTGTGTGACCTGAGAAAGAAGAATGGGGCCAATGGGTGGAAGTTTACACAGACACATTTTAGCTCATTATAAAGAAACACTTTCTAACCAGATAGTCCAATTACAGGAGATGCTGCCTCAGGACTTGCTGAGCTCTTGGTCCCATGAGTGCTACTGAGGAGGCTGGATGACCAACTCTCAGAGAAGAAGAATAAAAACAGGGGATTGGTACTTAAATTAAATGACTTTGAAAGTCTCTTCTAGTCAGGATGCTCTGTGAGAAATTCTGAGCCTTTGCTTTGCCACTGAATCAGACCCTACTGAGAGAGGTCAGTTTCCAACTCCTTCCTCCATGGTGTCTTAGCTCTGGGCTACCTATTATGTTGAGTTGAGAGAAGCAAACTGAATGGGTATTTGGAGATAAGAGGCTGACTCAGACAACCAATGCATTGCTGTCGGTCTTTCAGAGCTGACAGAGACCTGTATGAGATCTAAAATTTGGAAGACTCTTAACTTTGTGAACTTTTCTTCTTTTTCTGTAAGTGGGAGGCCATGCAGTATGGTGGATAGGATGTCAGCTGTGGAGAGCCTGCCTGGGTACAAATCCTGGGTCCCCATCTCCTGGCTGTGGCAGTCACTGGTGCTGTTCTCTCAAATATTTCCATATATTTTCTCCTGGGAAGAACTGACATCTCCCCCACACCACCACCCCCTCCCCCGACACACACAGAGGAGTGTGACCATGTGACCCATTCTGGCCAGTAAAATAAAAGAGGTAAAGCCAGTGTGTGATTTTCAGCCTGGCCCCAAAGTGGACAATGTGGAGCAAAGCCCCCTGACAACCATAATGGGCATGCAGCATGAGTGAGAAATAAATGCTTGTCTTAAGCCACTTCGATTTCAGGAGTGTTATCTTAGCATAACTTAGCCTACCCTGACTGATACATGGGCTCTGGGCCAGTTACTTGACATTGCTAAATCTCAGACTTCTTATACATAAAATAGAATCATAATAGCACCCATCTTCTAGGACTGCTGTGAGAATCAAGTGGGAGAGTTAATGCCTACAAAGTCTTAACACAGTGCCTGGTTTATTAAGTGAGTGCTCAAAAATGTTATCTACTATGATCACTATACCATAAGCTCCACTGTGTCAGGAATCACGTGCCTGACACTCAATAGCAATTTGTGGCTATTGACCAGGCACTCAATAGCAATTTGTTGAAGAATCAAATTAAGTCATTCTTGACAAGGAGCATCAGTGACACCTACCACACTATTGCTAATCTGATGAATGATATTCGGTTGTAATCTTACTCATGGCAGCGTCCTCCTTGAAACTCCCCCTTTGTTTTCTAAGATATTCCTCCGGGCTGATTTCCTCCTAGATCTCTGGCCTCTCCTCAATCCCTTTTCCAGTTCCTCTTTCTACTCTCTTACTATCAACGGCATTCTCCAGAGTTATGTCTTTGGCCCTCTTCACATCAGAGTCACTGGATGGCTCTACAAAGTCTTAATGCCCAGCTCCCTCCTGCAGGTATCCTGATATAATTGGACTAGGGTGCATCACAGGCATCAGGATATTTAATGTGATAACCACATCAGAAAGTAAAAAAAAAAAAAAAAAAAAACAGGTAAAATTAATTTGAGTAATATATTTAACCCACTATATCCAAAGTATCATTGTGATACTTTGTGATCGTCCTGTGTAGCCAAAGTGGAGAGTTAATGCCCTGCACCTGAACTGTCCACCACAATGACCAAATAAGACAATTAAGCATTTGCATTGTGGTGAGTCCAAACTGAGGTGTGCTGTTAGTGTAAAATACATACAAGGTTTCAAAGACTCCTATGAGGAAAAGCATGTGAAGTTGACTCATTCTTAATTTTCATACTGAGCACATGTTGAAACAATGATACTTTGGACGTAGTGGGTTAAATATATTACTCAAATTAATTTTACCTGTTTTTTTTTTTTTACTTTCTGATGTGGTTATCAGGAAATTTTAAATTACATATGTGGCTTATGTTATATTTCTAGTAGACAGAGCTGCTTTAGACACTCCTGCTGTGTGGTGCCATCTTTCTCATGGCTTTTGCCACTGTACATTATGATCCACAAATATGCTTCTCCAGCACCTACTTCTTTTTGAGCTCCAAGCTCACGCATCCAACCCAAACACACATCTTCCACAAAATTGGCTCTTCCTCCTCCTGGTGCTGCCTGTGGAGCATCAACATCTACTTGTTCACCAGACAAAAGCCTGCAATTCCTTCCACTTCTCCACATTTTCCCCCGACCACATGGACCACCTCCTGCACACTCTACTTCCTAAATATTTCTCAAAACTCTGCATTGCTCTTCATTCCCACTGTTTCTGTCCTCATTGGCTTTCAGTGGTCTATCTTCCCTCTAATTTATTGTAGACACCTAGCAAGAGATGGATCATTTCAAAATGCAAATCTCTTCTGTTTAAAAATGCTTTCATGGCACCAATGGACTTGAGGATAAAATCTAAAGTCCTAACAATGTCTATGAGGCCTTTCCTGATAAGGTGCTTACCTTTCTCTCCCCTATTCCCACCTGAGAAATGGGGGCTGCCCTACCCCTCCAGCTACATTGAATTGCTGATTCCTCCAATACACCCTGCTCTCTCAGGACCCTGGATCTCTGGACAAACTGCTCTCTTCCTGGAAGGCTCTCCCTGTTCCCCTGCACCTACACAACTTTCTTTCTCAATCTCTCTCTCTCTTTTTTTTTTTTTTTCTTTTGAGATGGAGTCTCACCATCACCCAGGCTGCAGTGCAGTGGCATGATCTTGGCTTACTGCAACCTCCACCTCCTGGGTTCAAGCGATTCTTGCACCTCAGCCTCCCAAGTAGCTGGGACTACAGGCGCGTGCCACTACACCTGGCTAATTTGTGTATTATTTGTAGAGACAGGGTTTTACCATGTTGGCCAGGCTGGTCTCAAACTCCTGACCTCAAGTGATCCACCTGCCTCGGCCTCCCAAAGTGCTAGGATTACAGGCGTGAGCCACCGCGCCCAGCCTCATAACTTTCATCATTCAGGACTCTCAGCTTGCTCTCCATGAAAACTTCCCCAGCCACCCCCTCCCTCAGACTAAAGAAGAAACTCTTTCTCACCCCACTCCATGTTCTCATACCATAGGTGTATTGTCTCCTCCCACTGTACACCTCAATGCCCAGCACTGTCTCTGTGTGTGTGTGTGTGTGTGTGTGTGTGTGTGTGTGTGTGTGTCTTTTAAGAGATGGGGCTCTTGCCGTGTCACTCAGGCTGGAGAGCAATGGTGCAATCATAGCTCACTGCAGCCTCCAATTCTGGGGCTCAAACAATACTTCCCCCTCCACCTCCTGAGTAGCTGGGACCACAAGTGCGTGACGCCACGCCTGGCCTTTTATTGCCCTTTTACTTTGTCTACTCCCACTAGACCATAAGATTTTTAAAGGCAGTAGCCCTTCCTGACTTGCCTTTGTATCCCCAGTGCCTCACCGAGTACCGGATACAGCATAATAATAACAACAGCGGCCGGGCGCAGTGGCTCAAGCCTGTAATCCCAGCACTTTGGGAGGCCGAGACGGGCGGATCACGAGGTCAGGAGATCGAGACCATCCTGGCTAACACGGTGAAACCCCGTCTCTACTAAAAATGCAAAAAGTTAGCTGGGCGAGGTGGCGGGCGCCTGTAGTCCCAGCTACTCGGGAGGCTGAGGCAGGAGAATGGCATAAACCTGGGAGGCGAAGCTTGCAGTGAGCTGAGATTCGGCCACTGCACTCCAGCCTGGGCGACAGAGCGAGACTCTGTCTCAAAAAAAAAAAAAAAAATAATAATAATAATAATAATAACAACAACAACAATAATAACGTTAATAATAGCAGCAGGGATTGAGCAGTTACTACATGTCAGAAACTGCTCTCTGCTTCACATGGATTGCATCTTTTAATAATAACTTTCTAGAAGTATATTGAGATAATAAAATTTGAGCATGGCCTAGGACTGTGCTAAACACCACAAGACACACTAAGGAGCAGGTTCTCTAATCTGAAGAAATCGGAAATATCATCAAGTAACAAAAATAGTGCACGATTCTTTCAGGCAAAACTACCACCCAGCGAAAGACATTCAGATAACTTCTAATTTGTTAAAGGAAGAGTTGTTCTTGCCATTTAAAAATAAAAGTATGTCAACAGGAATTATAATTATTATGAACAGTTGAAAAGCCAGAAGTGAGAAAAAACTACACTACAAACTATTTCGTGAAACACATAGTGTGGCATGACTGTGTTCACCAAAACATTGACTAAGTACGGAATGTTTCTATTCAGTCTTGAATAATCCCTGTTAGTTCATCAATTCAACAAATCTATTTAATATTTATAATACAACATGCCAATTAATAGGTTTCTCGCCGGGCGCGGTGGCTCAAGCCTGTAATCCCAGCACTTTGGGAGGCCGAGACGGGTGGATCACGAGGTCAGGAGATCGAGACCATCCTGGCTAACACGGTGAAACCCCATCTCTACTAAAAATACAAAAAAACTAGCCGGGCGAGGTGGTGGGCGCCTGTAGTCCCAGCTACTCAGGAGGCTGAGGCAGGAGAATGGCGTAAACCCGGGAGGTGGAGCTTGCAGTGAGCTGAGATCCGGCCACTGCACCCCAGCCTGGGCGACAGAGCAAGACTCCGTCTCAAAAAAAAAAAAAAAAAAAAAGGTTTCTCATATATATACATATATATGTGTGTGTATATATATATATATACACACACACATGCATACACCCCTATGTGTATTTATGTGAAAATACACAGGAGCTAGAAAAGAAACACATGAAAGATTTAAAACAACAAAGCCAAACTAAGTATTCAGACCCATTAGAACTTCAGAGTAGGAAGAGATTAGTGAGGATCATTGTAGCCAGGGGAGCCTTCATACAAGTAACAAGATTTGAAGAGGAAGCTGTGGAAGGCTGAATATACAGAAGGTAGAAAGAAGGGCTTTCCAGGCAGCAGAAATAGCATGAGCAAAAGCATGAGTGAGGCCATGAACATTTTCAGAGAACATGCCATTGTATTAAGTCAAAGTCTCACCCATGTCTTTAAAGACACAAAGGGCTGGTTTCTTCATTTCTCCTGATTCGTGTCTGTGCTTTTGTGTCACTCGTGATGCTGGGTGAAAGAAGGTGCCTCTCTGATGTGTGCTAGTCATTCCCAAGGCGACAGTTCTGTCAGAGATAAAAATAAGGAAGCATCCTTTTTTGTCTCCTTTGAGATGCTAACAGGCTACTTTCCAGATCGCATTCCAGTCTACAGTTGGTTAGCAGATGTGTGTACTGGTTCCACCTGGGCATATAAATGACTCTCTCCACTCAAAGTGCTTTGTAGAGCACAAGAATTTATCGTGTGGAGAGGTAACTATGGTCTGTTACAGTTTTATTGGTGTCTGTGGAATAATCCTGAGCTTAGAGTAAATTTTAGCACACCAAGCAATTTATATAACAACCAACCTCCAATTATCTAATTTTCAGAAACAGTATATGAAACAATGGGCAGCATTTGTTAGGCACTTACTATACCTCTGAGATTTGGCAGGGAATGTTCTGTTACAGGGAAACAAAACAAGCAGGGAGCAGCCAGAGGTCCACACACTAGGGCTAGGCAGGCTCTAAAGACTCTACTCGGTTCCCAGAGAGTCAGGCTGGGAGATGGCCTTTAGATAAAGATAGATACTGCCAGGCATGGTGGGTCATGCCTGTAATCACAGCACTTTGGGAGGCCAAGGTGGGTGGATCACTTAAGGTCAGGAGTTCGAGACTAGTCTGACCAACATGGTGAAATACCATCTCTACTAAAATACAAAAATTAGCCAGGCATGGTGGTGGGCGCCTGTATTCTCAGCTATTGAGGGAGGCTGAGGCAACAGAATGACTTAAACCCAGGAGGCAGAAGTTGCAGTGAGCCAAGATTGTGCCATTGCACTCCAGTCTGGGCAACAGGAGTGAAACTCTGTCTCAAAAAAAAAAAAAAGATAGATACCTATCTCTTTTCTTGATTTAGATGTAAAAGGTCAGGGATTGGAGATGGTGCAGCCAGAACACTGAGACTAGGATCATGGGCTGTGCATTTGGGCTTTCCAGAGATGGAAAGCAAAAGCCAACGACACTTAGCTCTGAGTAGAAGACCTAGCTGCCTACTGTGCCGAGAACATCACCACTTCCATCCTAATGAAATATGGAAAGAGTGCAGATGTGACGTCATAACAACAGTACAAGGAAGGGGAGGCGGCAAAATACGAATTTCCTCACAGAGGAACAGGGGGTGGGTATCGATGAGGTTCACTACATCTGACTTTCTGAACCCCGTCCTCTTGTTTCCCTTCCTGCCCTGAGAGGCTGTACTGACCATTGCAGAGTCTGAGAGGAGTAAGCAAAGTTAGCAGCTAGTAAGTAAAGCGAGCAGCCTTGGCTGGGCTGAGCGACAGGAAGGTTGTGTGTGTTCAGAGGCTGCTGCAGCACAGGGTAAGACGTGTGGCCCAGACTCCAGGGCAGTGTCAGAAGAGGCTGCACTTACATGCAAAAGCTGAACAGGAGTTAACCAGGCAGAGTGAGGAGCACATGGGCAAAGGGACCAGCAGGAAGAAAGGCAGGGATGTGAGAAAGGCTGGGCCTTTCGATTCCCTCAACATGGCTACAGGGCAGGGTGGGAAGGGGGAAGACAAAAGATGGACGTGGAGACCTAGCCTTGCATGGCAGGCAAAGGAGCCTGCAAATTAGACTGGAGACAGTGAGGCGCTCGGTAGCATAATTAGAGCTGTATTTTAGAAAGACTACTCTGATGACAGGATGGAAAAAGTTAACTAGGTTTGTTAGGGACTGACAAATGTTTGTACCCCCTACTTCTTGCCCAAATGCATATGCTGAAAACTCTAAACCCCAATGTGATGGTATTAGCAGGTGAGGCCTTTGTGAGATAATTAGGTCACGAGGGTAGAGCCCTCATGAATAGGATTCGTGCCCTTAGAAAAGAGATTGCAGAGGAATCTCTAACCCTCTCTCTACCTTGTGAGGACACAACCAGAAGATGGCAGTCTATGAACCAGGAAGAGGACTCTGGGCAGAACCCAACCATGTTGGTGTCTTGATCTTGGACTTCCAGCCTCCAGAACTGTAATAAATAAATGTCTGTTGTTTATAAGCCTCCTGGTCTATGGTACTCGGCTGTAGCAGCCCCAACTGACTAAGACAGAGTTCAAGGGGGATACAGAAGGCAGTAAAATTAGTAAGGAAACTGCTGCAATAATCCAAGTACTAAATAAACAAGGTTCTAAACCAAATTGGCAACAGTGGGGAATGAAGAGGACGGGATAGATTCAAACTGCAACAAGGAGGTACAAAAGAATACACAGAATTTGCAAACCATTGGATGTGGAAGGTGAGGAACAGGAGAAGTAAAGTAAACCCCATGGTTAAGGCTTAGCTAACTGAGTAGCTGGTAATGCCACTTACCAAATACTGAATCAGTACTTGTCAGTGCTAAGCTGCTATATGTATTCCAAGCATGATGGGTTCTAATACAAGGAAGTAGAGGCTTACAAAACCTCAAGGAGGGCTTGGAGTGGTTTTCAGAAGTGCTACAGCTGCTGTTCAGAAAAAGAGAAGCTTCTTTGAATCTTAAGAACTTCTAGAAAGCTTGAACCTCAGCTTAGAGCAGCAATGCAGGTCATCTCCAAGAAGCCACTGCAGCTGTCTACACTGCCTACAGCACTGTAGTAGATACTCACCTGGGAATTCAGCTAGAGAATGGAAAGTTGAGTTGGGGTAGGCGACGTGATCTCCAAGGAAGATGTTTGATACACACATCCAGATAACAAGGGAGAGTTCTGAACTAGGACAGATTTGAGAGTCATGGGGCTTATAAATGGAATCACCCAGAGAGAACATAGGCAGAAAAGTGAGAAAGAACAGGACAGTATCCACAGGAGTCCAAATAAGACAATGATAAGCAGCAACTCAAGCTTCTTGATGCTGCCCCACCTCCACCCCCACCCACCCTCTAACTTTAGGAGCTCCTTTGTCTCGTGGTGAGAAGCCAGATTCAGGTGGTCCCAGTGCAAGCCCTCAGCCTCATGTTCTCTAGCGCATGACCAGGGCTATATATGGAAGAGGTGGCATATGGATTGAGTGTGCCTGGCAGATATTGTAAGCCTGAATTTGCTCCAAGTAGGAAAAATGATGGTCAAGTGCAGGTGGGTAGGAAGGAAAACTTCTGGCAGAATTAAGGCTTTAGGAAGAAAGATACAAATCAGGTAGGCTATTTTCTATATTAAATTTCAACCCTTGCTATAACTGCTGCCCAGAAGAGAAGTACGTCTGGTGAAAATCACATGGTTCAAGCTAAGTGAAATAAACAATTTTTCTTTGTGCTAAAGATTTCATGGGTTTTCTCATTTGCAATGGGGGAAAAAAACTTTTTAAGAGAATAAATCATTAAGAGACAGCCTGCTATGGTTTTGGACATTTGTCCCATCTAAAATTCATGTTGAAATTTAATCCCCAGTGTGACATTACCGAAAGGGAGGGTCCTTAAGAAGTGATCAGGTCATGAGAGCTCTGCCTTCATGAATGGATTAATTCATGTATGAATGAATGGATTCGTGGGTTATCATGGGAATGAGACTGGTGGCTTTATAAGAAGAGGAACAGATACTTGAGTCCACCCACCCTCACCATGTGATGCCCTGTGCCAGCTTGGGCCTCTGCCGTGAGTTCCCACCACCAAGAAGGTCCTCACCAAATGTAGCCTCTCAACCTTGGACTTCTCAGCCCCTACAACTGTAAAAACTAAATTCCTTTTCTTTACAAATTACTGAGTTTCAGGTATTCTGTTATAAGCAACAGAAAATAGACTAAGACACAACCACATTTCCTAACCAAGTAATTTACAAGATTGTTCAAGGAAAGTCAAAACCAATTTCAAAAGTGTGTTCTACAAAACAAGTTTGTACAAAGATACATTATTGCAAATAATGCACCTCAAGGCATACTAATTATGTAGTTTCTAACATTTCCCCCCAAATATGGTCATTTCCTAAATATAAGAGGGTAAGCAAAGTAAGGGATTGAGGAGAATTATATAGGTTAGAAATGATTTTCTGGCAATTTCTCTTCCATCCTTTTTATTTATTCCACCCAACAACATCTTTTCATTTCTGTCTCCTAACATCTGATCACTTTTACTCACTATCCAAAGACTGACAATTAACCTCAACAATTTTTGCCATTTTCCAATGAGGATTCAAGGTCCATGTTGACACTCACCCAATATCCTGGACCTTCATCTTCTTGACTTCATTTCTAGTGAATTACTCCTTTTCTCTACCTCAGATACCACCCTCATGGTCTCATTCTTGACTCTCATCACCCGAAACTGTGTCATTTTCAAAAATGAGACTTCTAAAATTTATAACATGTAAATATCCACCTCTGTGACCACACCCTCACATCCTTTCAGTTCCCTTGCTCAAGCATTCTGTAACAGGCTGAATAATGCTACCCAAAGACAGCAAGTCCTAAGTCCTGTAAACGTTGCCTTATATGGCAAAGACTTTGCATATTCAATTAAATTCTGGATCTTGAGATGGGGAGAGTATCCTTGGATTATCCCAGTGGGCCCTAGATGAAATCACAAGTGTCCTTAAATGAGATATGCAGAGAGAGATTTAACACAGACAGAAGACAGAAGTCAATGTGAACACAGAGGCAAAGATTGGAATGACACAACCACAAGCCAAAGAATGCTAGTAGCAAAATAAATTGACTAATTAATTAGATTTAAAAATTTTTAAAAGAATGCTGATAGCCGGCCGGGCGCGGTGGCTCAAGCCTGTAATCCCAGCACTTTGGGAGGCCGAGACGGGCGGATCATGAGGTCAGGAGATCGAGACCATCCTGGCTAACACGGTGAAACCCCATCTCTACTAAAAATACAAAAAACTAGCCGGGCGAGGTGGCGGGCGCCTGTAGTCCCAGCTACTCGGGAGGCTGAGGCAGGAGAATGGCGTAAACCCGGGAGGCGGAGCTTGCAGTGAGCTGAGATCCGGCCACTGCACTCCAGCCTGGGCGCAAAGCGAGACTCCGTCTCAAAAAAAAAAAGAATGCTGATAGCCACCAGAAGTTAGAAGAGGCAAGGAATGAATTCTCCCTACTAGAGCCTCAAAGGAAAACATGGTCCCCACTGATTTCACCCCATTGAAGATGATTAAAGGGCCAGACACAGTGGCTCACACCTCAAATCCCAGTACTTTGAGCAGCCGAGGTGGGAGGATCACTTGAGTCCAGAAGTTCAAGACCGGTCTGGGCAATAAAAGAAAAAAGAAAAGAGAAAAGAAAGAAAGAAGGAAGGAGGGAAGGAAGGAAGGAAGGAAGGAAGGAAGGAAGGAAGGAAGGAAGGAAGGAAGGAAGGAAAAAGAAAAGAAAAAAGAAAAGAGGGAGATAGGGAAGGAGGGAGGGAGGGGAGGGGAGAGGAAGGGAGTGGAGGAGAGGGAAGGATTAAAGAATGACTTCTGTTGTAGTTTGTTATAGCAGCCACAGAAAACTAACGCATACTTGTGCTGCAAGCATTATTCAGTTCCACAACTTATCTGCTTTCTTGCTGCCCTCTTCTCCTCCTACTTGACTTCACTTCCTTTCTTATCCATCCTAAGTTCCATTGTCCATCATTACTATGTTGCAAATATTCATAATTCCCTTGTTCCTCCCTCCTCACTGTCATCAGTGAGCCCCACCATTGGTCGTCTTTGTGTCAGCAACTGGCAACTAAGTGTTGTTTAAAAAAACAATTATACAACCAGGAAGATTGATACCACCCAAAACTGACATCTGGGAACCTCAGCTGAACCCTCCACACTGCTTACCCTCAGCCATGTTCTAGACTATATGTATATCGCTGTCAACTCAACATGGGAGTCACAGAGGCACTTTAAATATAATGTATCCAAAACTTTTCTCATGATCTCACTCTCCAAACCTACTTCTCCATGTTCCACAGCTCAGAAAATGGCCCTAATACTGTCCAGTTATTCATGTCAGAATCCTTGACATTTTTCTTCCCTCATCCCTTGGCCAATCCATCATCAAATTCTGTTGATTTTAGTGCCTCAAAGTTTCTTAAACCTGTTCACATTTCTCCACTTTTTACCAATGTAATGTTCAATTCACTGTCATCAATTGTCTGAGCTGGGACAATAGCCTCTGTACACATCTCTGCATCCATTCTTGCTTTCCTCCTGTTCATTTGTCATGAGCAGAGTTATTGTTTAAAATACAAGTTTAATCATTTTGACTCTCTGCTTAAAATTGAGTATCTGAATAGATTCCAGTTCTTCATAGATGTCCCAAATCCTTATCATGGACTCCAGCCCTGCTTCATGATTTGGCCTCTTCTCTCTTTGGCCTCATTTTGATTTGTGCTTTTTCTTCATCCCTTTAAGCTGCAGCCTTGCTGGCCTTATCTCAATTCTTAGAATGCATCAAGTTCTTTCCAGCTCCAGGACCTTTGCCTACACTCTTCTATTTGGATGGAATGTTCTTTCTTCCTTGCCCCACCCACCATTGCCCCCTCCACCTAACCTGGTTATTTCTTATTCCTCCTTTAAATTCCAGCACAAATGTCACCTTCTCATGGAAATCTCTACCACCTCCCTGTCTAGGTCACATCTGCTAATGATATCCTCCTAAGGCCCTCCTATGCTTCACCTTTATGGCACATACCCAAGTGAAATTGTGAACTACTTGGGTAGTTATTTGATTCATTTAATGTATCTCATTTTCCTAGGTTATAATTTCTATAAGGTCTGGAGCCTTGTCTATCTCATTCCTGGTGACTCTCCAGCACCTAGAACAGTGTTTGGGCCCTACTAGGTAGGTGAGTGCTTATTCAATTTTGGATGGAATGGAAAACTTAGGAGCTTGGGAGTTATAAAAGATGAGCAAGACCTGGTTTTGTACCCAAGGAGTTTGCATTTGGATACTTGTTCAAATCTCATTTCATCTAACCCCATATCAGAAAAAAGAAATGACTGTTTATCAAGAAGCATATTGAGATGAGTACCTAAGCAATTTAAAAAGGGTTATTTCAGCATGGCCACTATAAAATTATGTAGGGTTTACACTGCACAAGGAAACGGTGCCAGGAGGTGGGTTAGGAGCTTCAATCCAACAATGCTCAGCTTTCCCAGCTACACATCAGTAGGGACTGCATCTGCTGAAGATGTCCTTTTTCTTTTTCTTTTTAATTTTTTTTTATTATACTTTAAGTTCTAGGGTACATGTGCACAACATGCAGGTTTGTTACATATGTATACATGTGCCCTGTTGGTGTGCTGCACCCATTAACTTGTCATTTACATTAGATATATTTCCTAATGCTATCCCTCCCCACCTCCCCCCACCCCACGACAGGCCCCAGTGTGTGATGTTCCCCTTCCTGTGTCCAAGTGTTCTCATTGTTCAGTTCCCACCTGTGAGTGAGAACATGCGGTGTTTGGTTTTCTGTTCTTGTGATAGTTTGCTGAGAATGATGGTTTCCAGCTGCATCCATGTCCCTACAAAGGACATGAACTCATCCTTTTTTGTAGCTGCATAGTACTCCATGGTGTATGTGTGCCACATTTTCTTAATCCAATCTGTCATTGATGGACATTTGGGTTGGTTCCAAGTCTTTGCTATTGTGGATAGTGCCACAATAAACATATGTGTGCATGTGTCTTTATAGCAGCATGATTTATAATCCTTTGGGTATATACCCAGTAATGGGATGGCTGGGTCAAATAGTATTTCTAGTTCTAGATCCTTGAGAAATCACCACACTGTCTTCCACAATGGTTGAACTAGTTTACAGTCCCAACAACAGTGTAAAAACGTTCCTATTTCTCCACATCCTCTCCAACACTTGTTGTTTCCTGACTTTTTAATGATCACCATTCTAACTGGTATGAGATGGTATTTCATTGTGGTTTTGATTTGCATTTCTCTGATGGTGAGTGATGATGAGCATTTTTTCATGTGTCTGTTGGCTGCATAAATGTCTTCTTTTGAGAAGTGTCTGTTCATATGCTTTGCCCACTTTTTGATGGGGTTGTTTGTTTTTTTCTTGCAAATTTGTTTGAGTTCTTTGTAGGTTCTGGATATTAGCCCTTTGTCAGATGAGTAGATTGCAAAAATTTTCTCCCATTCTGTAGGTTGCCTGTTTACTCTGCTGTTAGTTTCTTTTGCTGTGCAGAAGCTCTTTAGTTTAATGAGATCCCATTTGTCAATTTTGGCTTTTGTTGCCATTGCTTTTGGTGTTTTAGACATGAAGTCCTTGCCCATGCCTATGTCCTGAGTGGTACTGCCTAGGTTTTCTTCTAGGGTTTTTATGGTTTTAGGTCCTTTTTCTAACTTGTGCAAAGGTATGGTAGAGGCCAGTGGTTGCCTTGATTCACATTCCAAACATGTGGGTCCTGGGTGATTTTGGTGGTGCTTAAAGAAATGCAATAGCCTAAAATTCAGACAGGTAGTAGTAGAACCCAGAAAAAGCCCCAGGTTTGAGAGATGTCCATTATTCTACTATTATGCTACTCAAACAGTTAACTATGAGGGAGAACTGACGAGAAGGTCTAAATACATATTGAGTTCTAAGGTAGCAATTAAGGACATCTAATAGAATCTTTAAGTGGTCCCTATCTGACTTTAAGATGTCTCTCTGAGGTCAAGAAGGGTCAAACAGAGCCTCAAAACACAAATCTTGCTATTTAACATTCTCAATAATCTCAGTGTTAGCCCCTCAATAGCTTTCAGATATTATACCATTTGCTGCAAAATTAAAATTAGAGTCAATACGAGTACTCAGTATGCAAAACAATTCAAGGCTCTATTTCAGCATGAAGTTCCATTTAAGCTGTAGGAATAAAAAGAAAAGACAACCCTTTGTTCTCTTTATTTCACAATCCTGCAAATGGCCTCTTAGTCAAAATAGCTCCTCTAATCTTTAAGTTTTAATTAGCTGCCCACAATTCATAAAATATCAGGAATTAAAATGCTGATACCTCATTCTCCTGAGAAATGGCACACAATTAACCTCTTTTTTCTGGTCAAAGGCAGAAATTGAGAAAGGGTAATGACAAAATTAATCTATTCTGATGGCAAGGCCTGCCATCGGGCTGGAAAACAGCATCCGACCCTGCGTCGAAGGGGAAAGCAATCTCCAGCATGTCGAGGAGCCTCAGATCAGTTGTGTCTTTTGTATTCATGGTGAGTTCTGTCACAAAATATGTGAGCCACAAATATCTTACAAAAATATTAAATGATTCCCCAGGAAGAATCAACCAAGCCTGCCTTCCTTTCTCTCTAAAAAAAGGTATACACAGAGGCTTTAAATGGTCAGAAGCTCCGGCTTTCTAGCAAGGTGGGTAGAGAAAAAAAGGGACCAAGAAACTCCCACCTTCCTGGCACGATCCCCAGACCAAAACATATGCTGGGCAGTAGTAAAGTCAGATGGAGTTTCTGGGACCAAGTTTATACCTTTCTATAATAATTAGTCCCCAGAAAACATAGATTCTGCTTTTATTCCCTAATGGTAAATCACATGGTAAATATTTAAGCAGAATTAGCCATATCCATTTAAACTCAGTTGAAAGCTCATAGGACAGAATAAAGCCCAGTACTGAGTAGGTAAAGATATTTCAATGGAGGCTGTCAGTGAAGACAAAGGCAGACCTAAGTAGCCCAGTATTTAGAAGGTAAAGATGTTTCAACAATGGTTCTCAATGAAGACAAAGGCAGACCTGGGTAATAGGATGGCGGCTATGGAGTCCATCTGCCTGGTTTCAAATGCCAGCTTGGGAACTTACTAGTTGTGTGATCTAGGGCAACTTGCTTAACCCCTCTGAGTTTCTGCTACATATCTCTAAAACAGGGACAAAAATCTGTGTTGTAAGGATAACAGAGAGAATGTGTATAACATGCTTAGCTCAGTACCTGGCACTTTATGAGTGCTTGTTAAAGTTAGCTACTATTATTTTCAATAGAGGAACCTAAATATTTTTAATGAGTTTAAAGAAAGAAGGATATATTTTCATATTAAGAACCCTACAGTGGCCGGGCAAGGTGGCTCACGCCTGTATTCCCAGCACTTTGGGAGGCCGAGGTGGGCGGATCACCTGAGGTCAGGAGTTCAAGACCAGCCTGCCAATGGGGTGAACCCCCATTTCTGCTAAAAATACAAAAACTAGCCAGTTGTGGTGGTGCGTGCCTGTAGTCCCAGCTACTTGAGAGGCTGAGGCAGGAGAATCGCTTGAACCTGGAAGGTGGAGGTTGCAGTGAGCCGAGATCACGCCATTGCACTCCACCCTGAGCAACAGAGCAAGACTCTGTTTAAAAAAAAAAAAAAAAACTTTAGTAATTTCAATTGCTGCTTTTGTTGTTGTTGTTAACAGCTTTATTAAGATATAATTCACAAACCATAAGATTCACTCATTTTAAGTATACAATTTGATGGCTTTTAGTATGTTCAAAGAGTTGTGCAACCATCACCACAATTTTAGAACATTTGTATTATTATAGAAAGAAGCCCTGTACCTAATACCTAACATGTCCCAATCCCTCCATTCCTCCTAGCCATAAACTTTCTGTGTCTATCGATTTACCTGTTCTGGACATTTCATATCAATGGACCCATATAATACATAGTCTCTTAGGACGAGCTTTTTTCACTTAGCCCAGTGTCTTCAAGGCTCACCCATGTTGTAGCATGTATCAAGACTTACTGCTTTTATTGATGAATTATATCCTATTGTATGGTGTGATCATTAATACTGTCAACTTGATTGAATTGAAGGATGCAAAGTATTGATCCCCTAGGTGTGTCTGTGAGGGTGCTGCCAAAGGAGATTAACATTTGAGTCACTGGGCTGGGAAAGGCAGACTCACCCTTATCTGACTGAGAACAATCTAATCAGCTGCCAGCATGGCTAGAATATAAGCAGGCAGAAAAATGTGAAAGGAGAGACTGGCCTAGCCTCCCAGCCTACATCGTTCTCCCATGCTGGATGCTTCCTGCCCTCGAACATCAGACTCCAAGTTCTTCAGTTTTGGAAACTCAGACTGGCTCTCTTTGCTCCTCAGCCTGCAGACGGCCTATTGTAGGACCTTGTGATCATGTGAGTTAATACCAAATTCCCCTTAATATTATATACATATAAATTAAATTCTGTCCCTCTAGAGAACCCTAATAAATATGGGTATAGTACATTTTGCTTAACCATTGCTATTATTTTTAGATTCATTGTGAATTCGATGCTAAGTTATAAAAATACAGTAAGATGTAGTCCCAACTTTCATCCCTGTGGAGCTGCTTTGAAGCCTACAGGGTATGTTGACATACACAATTTCATTTGAACACGAGCAATTTCATTTGCAGCTCATCATGATCCTGGGTGACAGGTGTCATTTTACACGTTAGAGATGAGTCCAGACAACTAAGAGTCTTACTTAGCAAAGGTTATATAGCCATACAGTTACTGGCACAGCCAGAACTCAAACTCAGGCCTTCTGAATTGAGTCTGTGTTTTTCCTGGTATAGCCAAGCTGCAGAAGCATTAACCATGCAGTGGTGAGTGTGTGAAGATTGATGGTGTTAGCATACGTGTTTTACATCTGGGAGGAAGTTGAGAGTAGATAAAAGTCATTTACCATTACCTCCATTTGCTCCCAACATGCAATCACCAGAGAATATATAGCCAGTAGAAGGAGGCCTGGGCTCTCCAACCTCAAAGCAAGAGTATCACAGTTTCTACTGGGGATGACCCACTCCTTGGGGAAGCAAATCAACCATTCCTTTGTTAAATGTTTTTGGTAGTGAAAGCAGCTCCATCTTGGGATGCTAATCAGCCATACTGACATCTGATTAACCTGAGTTCCAGGAATGCCTCTAAGATTTTTATTTTATCTTTTGTTTCTTGTATAAGAGCATGTACTTAAAGTAAATCTTGTCCTTAAGTCAAAACAACTTTGACCATAAATCCTCCCCTTAGGAAGATTCACAGTGCCTTCTTACCTTTCCCTGGGGGGTAGACTTCAATTGTCCTACATGCCCCTCTCCTGTAGTATATAAGCCCTGAGTCTAGGGGGTAGTAGTACCGCTATCCACCATCTAGTCTTGCGGTTACCTGAGTCACAGACGTGGCCTCTGTACATAAGTCCCTATTCAATGTTTCTGTCTAAGAAACAATCTCTTTCTTTGGCCTCTCAGCTTCCTCAGACTTTGGGATAGGTTTGCACAGACCTGCTCACCGTGGAACAGTGTTCTGACTTCATATCTCCCTGGCTAAATCTCTACTCAAGGTTTCACAACTACGCCATTCCTAAGCAGCACCATTCTGATCAGAGACACTCTTGCCCTGCCCTAATGGGGGAGAAATGAGACTCTTGTCCTGTATTTACACCCCCAGGTAAGCCCCCAACACCTTTCTTAAAATGTATACAATAGCGTGCTTAAATTTCCCTGCTCCCTGGACTGGAAAGAAATGACCCAAAATTCTGAGGACTCCATTTTTATTTTTATTTTTATTTTTTACCATTTTGCATTTCCCCCAAGCCCAAATCTAAGTAATTTGCTAACAATAACCATGCATGCACCCAGTTAAGTGCAAACGTATATATGACATCTGGAAACTACTTTGGGAGAGAAAGAAGAGAAACGGGATTTGCAGTTCATCTGTGAACTTGAATTCAGTAAAATGAGCTAATACCTCCCTTTTTATATCAGGACAAAATGATCTCCATCCAGACTGTTTCATCCCGAAAAAAGCTGTGGTTGCAACTCAAGCCCATCTATGACTGGGGCGTAGAATATAACAATACATTCTAGGTAGCTCCACTTCTCTCAGAAGCTGTGGTAAACCCAAAACAAGCTCCTGACAGGTGCAGGAAACTCAGTGGGCTGTGGCCTCTTCAGAATGGCTGAAGAATGAAAAGCAGCACTGACAAGGATGCCGGGGAGCAGGCTGTGGTTACCGCCTTATGTCTGCTCAAGATGCCCTGCATGTGACTACAGGGCATCCTGGACCCAGGACAGCCTATGACCATCGCCACAGGCCGCCTGCCTATAGCCCATGCTGGACCAGCCCAGACCCTCCCTGGTGGTAATCCCCTCTGCCACTGGCCTGGAGACCCTTTAGATAGGCGGGCTCAGAGTCCTGTGCGAGGAGGTGGGAAAGTGTGAGCAGAGCCAGTGATCGGGTGCTGGCTGCTTTGTGATTCTCCTTCCATGAAAAGAGAGATTTTGTTGCATTTTGTGCTCATGTGCAGAGGGGCTTGCTGTCTTCCCCCAGAATTAATAGGGTCTTTTCTTGGTTCAACCTTAGGGGTTGTTTCTGAAGAACCCCAGCAGGGTTTTGTTGTGGGTTGAAGTGTGCCCTCATGCCCCCAAATTTCAGATGTTGAAGTCCTGAGTCCCAGTACCTAAGAATGTGACCCTCCTTAGAAATAGGGTTTCAAATGTAACCAGTTAAGATGAGGTCACGAGGGTAGGCCCTAATCCAATATGACCAGTACCGATTCTATTAATCAAAGGGGAAATTTGGATACAGATATGAACACAGAGAGAATACCATGTGAAGATGAAGACCAATCAGGTAATGCATCTACACGCCAAGAAACACCAAAGCTTGCCGGGAAACTAGCAAAAGATAGGGAACAGATTCTTCCTGACATCCCTGAGAAGAAACCAGCCCCTGAGATCTTGGTCTTAGACTTTGAGCCTCCAGCACTGTGAGGTGATACATTTCTTTTCTGGTTTTTGTTTGTTTGTTTGTTTGTTTGTTTTGAGATGGAGTTTCCCTCTTGTTGCCCAAGCTAGAGTACAATGGCGCAGTCTCGGCTCACTGCAACTTCTATCTCCTGGGTTCAAGTGATTCTTCTGCTTTAGCCTCCCGAGTAGCTGGGATTACAGGCACGCAACACCATGCCTGGCTAAGTTTTTGTGTTTTTAGTAGAGATGGGTTTCACCACATTGGTCAGGCTGGTTTCAAACTCCTGACCTCAGGTGATCTGCCTGCCTCAGCCTCCCAAAGTGCTGGAATTACAGGCCTGAGGCACCGCGCCTGGCCAAGGTGATACATTTCTGATGTTTAGGCCACTCGGTTTGTGGCACTTTGTTATGGCAGCCCTGGCAAACAAATACAGGCTCCAACCCTTGGTGTAGGAATTACTTCCCATCTTTCTTCTGTCTTTCCCTCACATCACAGAGACACCCTGTCTCCTTCATTGCAGTCTTATCACAGGGGGAGGGGGTGCTCCCTTTGCCTTTGCAGGAGTTTGTGCCTCAGTGGATTGTGTCATATTAAACGTAACTCTTGAGGCCTCTGCACAGCTAAGATTACTGAAAAGATTTTTCTTTTAATAAATTTTCTCAGCTGTGCATGGTGGCTGATGCCTATAATCCCAGCCCTTTGGGAGGCCAAGGTAGGAAGGGGAAGATTGCTTTAGTCCAGTAGTTTAATACCAGCCTGGGCAACATAGTGAGACTCTGTCTCTACAAAAACTAAAAATTAGCCAGGCACGGTGGTGCCATGAATCTTTCCACTAGGAGTTTGCTTCTGCTAGTTGACCACATAAATGTTTGGTTTGGCTGCGTCAACGTGTTGCTTCTGTAAACTGCTCTTCATCTGAGCCCAAAGGCCATGATGATTATAGCTACAAATTGGTCAGCACTACTTCATTCAAAGTCCAATTTGATGAAGACACTGAATTCTGGCCACATGTGCTGTCTTTAGGGCTTTTGACTCATGGGGCATGATTATCTACAGCAAGCTGACAGAACTATGGGGTATATGGCTCCTGGGTCCCAACTATGAGTGCTATCATGGCAACAGCCAAATCAGCACTTACTGTATGCCCACTCATTTGGTTAACACACATCTACTGAGTCAGTACTGGAGTCAGGCCCTGTGGGATGCCCTGGAGCTGCAGTGATGAATAATGCACAACTCCTGTCTTTGAGCAATTGAGAACCAGATTAAAGACATTAAAAAGCCAGCACAAAGAATTTCCCGGCTGCGCGCGGTGGCTCAAGCCTGTAATCCCAGCACTTTGGGAGGCCAAGGCAGGTGGATCACGAGGTCAGGAGATCGAGACCATCCTGGTTAACACGGTGAAACCCCATCTCTACTAAAAATACAAAAAGAAATTAGCCGGGCGTGGTGGCGGGCGCCTGTAGTCCCAGCTACTCCAGAGGCTGAGGCAGGAGAATGGCGTGAACCCTGGAGGCTGAGCTTGCAGTGAGCCGAGATCACGCCACTGCACTCCAGCCTGGGTGACAGAGCGAGACTCCATCTCAAAAAAAAAAAAAAAAAAAAAAAAAAGAATTTCCCAAACTGTATTTGAGTAACACGGATATTCTGAGATATTAAAAGGCAATTCCGTGGCCAAGGTGAGAGGATCGCTTGAGTATGGAGTTCAAGACCAGCCTGGGCAACACAGCAAGACCCTTTTCTCTACAAAACATTAAAAAATTAGCTGGGCACGGTGGCATGCACGTGTAGTTACTCAGGAGGCTGAGGTGGGAGGATTGCTTGAGGCTAGGAGTTCAAGGCTGCAGTAAGCTATGATTGCACCACTGCACACTGGCCCAGGTAACAGAGCAAGACCTAGTCTTAAAAATAAATAATTAGGGGCGCTTCCAAGATGGCCAAATAGGAACAGCTCCAGTCTGCAGTTCCCAGTAAGACTGATGCAAAAAAATGGGTGATTTCTGCATTTCCAACTGAGGTACCTGGTCCATCTCATTGGGACTGGTTGGACAGTGGCTGCAGCCCACGGAGGGCAAGCTGAAGCAGGGCAGGGCATCGCCTCACCCAGGAAGCACAAGGGGCAGGTGATTTCCCTTTCCTAGCCAAGGGAAGCCATGAGAGACTGTACTTGGAGAAACGGTACACTTCTGACCAAATACTGCGCTTTTCCCACAGTCTTAGCAACCCGCAGACCAGAAGATACCCTCCTGTGCCTGGCTCAGTGGGTGCCATGCCCATGGAGCCTTGCCCACTGCTAGCACAGCAGTCTGAGATGCACCTGCAACAGTGCAGCTTGACTGGGGGAGGGGCATCTGCCATTGCTGAGGCTTGAGTAGCTCACAGTGTAAACAAAGAGGCCAGGAAGCACGAACTGGGTGGAGCCCACTGCAGCTCAGCAAGGCCTACTGCCTCTATGGATTCCACCTCTGCGGGGAGGGCATAGTAGAACAAAAGGCAGCAAACAGCTTCTGCAGATTTAAATGTCTCTGTCTCACAGCTCTGAAGACAGCAGTGGTTCTCTCAGCATGGCGTTCGAGCTCCAGGAACAGAAAGACTGGCTCCTCAAGCAGGTCCCTGACCCCTCTGTAACCTGATTGGGAAACACCTCCCAGTAGGGGCCGAAATACACCTCAAGCAGGCGGGTGTCCCTCTGGGACAAAGCTTCCAGAGGAAGGATCAGGCAGCAATATTTGCTGTTCTGCAGCCTCCGCTGGTGATACCCAGGCAAACAGAGTCTGGAGTGGAACTCCAGCAAACTCCAACAGACCTGCAGCTTAGGGGTCTGACTGTTAGAAGGAAAACAAACAGAAAGGAATAGCATCAACATCAACAAAAAGGACATCCACAACAAAACCCCATCTGTAGGTCACCAACATCAAAGACCAAAGGTAGATAAAACCACAAAGATGGGGAGAAACCAGAGCAGAAAAGCTGAAAATTCCAAAAAACAGAGCACTCTTCTCCTCCAAAGGATCACAGCTCCTCGCCAGCAAGGAAACAAAACTGGACAAAGCATGAATTTGACAAGGTGACAGAAGTAGGCTTCAGAAGGTCGGTAATAACAAACTTCTCCGAGCTAAGGGAGCATGTTCTAACCCACCACAAAGAAGCTAAAAACCTTGTAAAAGGGTTAGATGAATGGCTAACTAGAATAAACAGTGTAGAGAAAACCAAAAATGACATGATGAAGCGGAAAACCATGGCACAAGAAGTTCAGGATGCATGCACAAGCTTGAGTAGCCAATTCAATCAAGTGGAAGAAAGGATATCAGTGATTGAAGATCAAATTAATGAAATCAAGTGAGAAGACAAGATTAGAGAAAAAAGAGCGAAAAGAAACAAACAAAGCCTCCAAGAAATATGGGACTATGTGAAAAGACCAAATCTACATTTGACTGGTGACTGGTGTACCTGAAAGTGACAGGGAGAATGGAACCAAGCTGGAAAACACTCTTCAGGATATCATCCAGGAGAACTTCCCTAACCTAGCAAAGCAGGCCAACATTCAAATTCAGGAAATGAAGAGAACACCACAAAGATACTCCTTGAGAAGAGCAACCCCAAGACACATAATTGTCAGATTCACCAAGGTTGAAATGAAGGAAAAAATGTTAAGGGCAGCCAGAGAGAAAGGTCAGGTTACCCACAAAGAGAAGCCCATCAGACTAACAGTGGATCTCTCGGCAGAAACCCTACAAGCCAGAAGAGAGTGGGGGCCAATATTCAACATTCTTAAAGAAAACAAATTTCAACCCAGAATCACATATCCAGCCAAACTAAGCTTCACAAGTGAAGGAGAAATAAAATCCTTTACAAATAAGCAAATGCTGAGAGATTTTGTCACCACCAGACCTGCCTTACAAGAGCTCCTGAAGGAAGCATTAAACATGGAAAGGAACAACGAGTACCAGCCACTGCAAAAACAGGGCAAATTGTAAAGACTATCGACACTATGAAGAAACCACATCAATTAATGGGCAAAATAACAGCTATCATCATAATGACAGGATCAAATTTACACATAACAATGTTAATCTTAAATGTAAAGGGGCTAAATGCTCCAATTAAAAGACACAGACTGGCAAATTGGATAAAGAGTCAAGACTCATCAGTGTGCTGTATTCAGGACACCCATCTCACATGCAGAGATACCCATAGGCTCAAAATAAAGGGATGGAGGAAGATCTACCAAGCAAATGGAAAGCCAGATAAAGCAGGGTTTGCAATCCTAGTCTCTGATAAAACAGACTTTAAACCAACAAACATCAAAAGAGACAAAGAAGGCCACTACATAATGGCAAAGGGATCAATTCACCAAGAAGAGCTAACTATCCTAAATATATATGCACCCAATACAGGAGCAAGTCCTTAGAGACTTACAAAGAGACTTAGACTCCCATACAATAATAATAGGAGATTTTAACACCCCACTGTCAATATTAGACGGATCAATGAGACAGAATGTTAACAAGGATATCCAGGACTTGAACTCAGCTCTGGACCAAGTGGACCTAATAGACATCTGCAGAACTCTACACCCCAAATCAACAGATTATACATTCTTCGCAGCACCACATTGCACTTATTCTAAAATTGACCACATAATTGGTAGTAAAACACTCCTCAGCAAATGTAAAAGAACAGAAATCACAACAAACTGTCTCTCAGACCACAGGGTAATCAAATTAGAACTCAGGATTAATAAACTCACTCAAAACTGCACAACTGCATGAAAACTGAACAACCTACTTCTGAATGACTACTGGGTAAATAAAAAAAAATGAAGGCAGAAATAAAGATGTTCTTTGAAACCAATGAGAACAAAGACACAACATACTAGAATCTCTGAGACACATTTAAAGCAGTGTGTAGGGGAAAATTTATAGCACTAAATGCCCACAAGAGAAAGCAGGAAAGATCTAAAATCAACACCCTAACATCACAATTAAAAGAACTAGAGAAGCAAGAGCAAACAAAGTCAAAAGCTAGCAGAAGGCAAGAAATAACTAAGATCAGAGCAGAACTGAAGGAGATAGAGACACAAAAAACCCTTCAAAAAATCAATGAATCCAGGAGCTGGTTTTTTGAAGAGATCAACAAAAGTGATAGACTGCTAGCAAGATTAATAAAGAAGAAAAGAGAGAAGAATCAAGTAGATGCAATAAAAATGATAAAGGGGATATCACCACAGAAATACAAACTACCATCAGAGAATACTATAAACATCTCTACACAAATAAACTGGAAAATCTAGAAGAAATGGATAAATTCCTAGACACACACAGCCTCCCAAGACTAAACTAGGAAGAAGCTGAATCTCTGAATAGACCAATAACAGGTTCTGAAATGGAGGCAATAATTAATAGCCTACCAACCAAAAAAAGTCCAGGACCAGATGGATTCACAGCCGAATTCTACCAGAGGTACAAAGAGGAGCTGGTACCATTCCTTCTGAAACTATTCTAATCAATAAAAAAAGAGGGAATCCCTAACTCATTTTGGTTCCATTTGATACCAAAGACTGGTAAGACACCACAAAAAAAAGAGAATTTTAGGACAATATCCGTGAGGAACATTGATGCAAAAATCCTCAATAAAATACTGGCAAACCGAATCCAGCAGCACATCAAAAAGCTTATCCACCACGATCAAGTTGGCTTCATCCCTGGGATGCAATTCTGGTTCAACATATGCAAATCAATAAACGTAATCCATCACATAAACAGAACCAACGACAAAAACACATGATTATCTCAATAGATGCAGAAAAGGCCTTCAACAAAATTCAGCAGCCCTTCATGCTAAAAACTCTCAATAAACTAGGTATTGATGGAGCTATTTATGACAAACCCACAGCCAATATCACACAGAATGGGTAAAAACTGGAAGCATTCCCTTTGAAAACTGGCACAACACAAGGATGCCCTCTCTCACCACTCCTATTCAACATAGGGTTGGAAGTTCTAGCTAGGGCGATCAGGCAAGAGAAATAAATAAAGGGTATTCAATTAGGAAAACAGGAAGTTAAACTGTCTCTGTTTGCAGATGACACGATTGTATATTTAGAAAACCCCATTGTCTCAGCCCAAAATCTCCTTAAGCTGATAAGCAACTTCAGCAAAGTCTCAAGATACAAAATCAATGTGCAAAAATCACAAGCATTCCTGTACACCAATAATAGTCAAACAGAGAGCCAAGTCATGAGTGATCTCCCATTCATAATTACTACAAAGAGAATAAAATACCTAGGAATCCAACTTACAAGGGATGTTAAGGACCTCTTCAAGGAGAACTACAAACCACTGCTCAACGAAATAAAAGAGGACACAAACAAATGGAAGAACATTCCATGCTCATGGATAGGAAGAATCAATATTGTGAAAATGGCCATACTGCCCAGGGTAATTTATAGATTCAATGCTATCCCCATCAAGCTACCATGGACTTTCTTCACAGAATTGAAAAAAAAAACTTTAAAGTTCATATGGAACCAAAAAAGAGCCCACATCTTTTCATGTATGTACACTTTGAGTGTAGGTTGACTGATCAAAGGTGTCACATTTACTACACCTGTGATGCGTCCTCCATGATTTCCAATGGAACAAGATCAAAACAATTGTTACAAAATAAGTTGGCTGTAGCCTCTGTCTACATTCGCAATTTTTCCCATATATATATTATTCATAGATATATAATTGTATATAAAATATAAATTTATATAATAAATTAAATAACCTATTAATTTATCTCTATTAGTCACCCCATTGTGTCCAGATCTCTTTCTTATTTTAAAAAGAGAAAGTAATCAAGTAAGTTTCCCTTGAAATCAAACCCTGATGTCTCCTCAAAGGGAGAACTGCTACATTTTCAGGTCAGGTTGAATGGAACATACAATGAGTCAGGGGGTTGAGCCCTCATTACAGCTAAATGATGTGTTTGAGCTGATGATTTCATTTTATTAAGTTTTTCCAAGGCATTCAACTTAATTTTCTTAGACCACCAATTATTTATTTGTCTTTTGCTTTTCACATTTATATAGTAATAAGTACAACTGGCACAAATAGATGTGGGAACAAGAGCAGTTTTTGGCCAAGTATACAAGTCAACTGGGAGCAGAAGCCTGCTGGGATACTAGAGAGTGGCCATGGGCTTTCAGTGGACCCTGATCGTAAGTCGGTTTGTTTGAAAGAAAAAATGGAAAGCACAGGCTAATCCAGTTTCTGCTCTACTGCCATCAGCTGCTCTGGGCAGGGAGCGAGCTCTTCAAAGAACAATCTGAAGCAACATCTGAAAGTTGCTAAAGCACCTGCTAGGGAGGGTGAGTCTAGCTAACTTAAACACTGTTGTTTGAATGCAGGAGGAAAATTTGAAGGCAAAAGATAATTTCACCAACATCACACGTGAGAGATGCTATTAGCTGTAACATTCATCTTTCTCCAATGCCATCCAAATAAATGTGGTTGGTTTGTTTTAGAGACAAGGTCTTGCTATGTGGCCCAGGCTGGTCTCAAGCCCCTAGGTTCAAGTGGTCCTCCCACTTCAGTCTCCCAAATAGCTGGGATTACAGGCAAGTGCCACTGCACCTGGCCCAAATAAATGTTGAGTAAATATTCTGCAAACATCACTTTGAAGGTACTGCAGCCCACTTGATTAGGCTGCCCAGAATGTTCAAACATCTGGCCTTACTTAAGAAATGTGTTTTCAGTTTGTTAATATATATAATTTAGAACATATACTATATACCTGTTTTCATGCAGACTATTTCATATGTCCACATGTCCTCAGTTGTATGTATCACAGTTTCAGGGTATATGGCATGTTGGACTAAATGATGGAAGAGGTTCAAGACTAGTCACCTGCATGAGTTGAATTGCAAAGGCCTTTGGCTAAATAAGGAGGAAGCATTATTGCTATAAGTATCAGGGCAATAATATGGAGAAATGACATGGAAATAGTGTCTGTCACTCCATCCAGCCCAATGGAATGAGGCTCTGCCAGAAACTGAAGGATAGTTTTCATACAAATCTGTCAGATAAGGATGCTTCAAGAGCTACCAGCAGCTCTCCTATGCAGATATGCAGAGCACAACACTCAGCACCCCTGTAGGCATTAATGTAGATAGTGCCTGGAACTACCTCATGGGCAGAACCCATAAGGCCAAGCAAGAAATGAGGGAAGCTGGTAGACCAGAAGTCCAATTGTGATGCTAGCAATCTGAGATTTATTTGTGAAAATACATGCAACATTCCTGGGCAGGTGCAAATGGGAAGCTTTCTAGTTGCAGAGGTCCTCAATAAATAGTTGGAGCAAAAGCCAGAAAATTCTGAGCTATGGCCAGTACTGTGATTTCATCTCAGGTTGGTAGGGCACAGTGAATTGCAAACAAACACTATTAACATATTGGTGTTTGTAAATGGTGTAGCCCCTCCTAGGTTGCCCTCTTCCAGGAAGAATGCCTCCTGCCACTCATAGAGGCTCTATGGTTAACTAAAGTCAATCTAGCTCCTCATCAGGCATCTTAAAGAGATGTTTGCAGGAAATAGCCTAACTCCTAACACCACAGAAAAGATTGCTTGTGCTTCCAAATGATCTCAAGAACTAGCTCAGAAGCCAGTAAATGACACAAAATCTTTCCAGATTTAGAAATATTTAGCCCTTTATTTAAGGCCCAGGAGACAAAAGGATGTGTTCAGAAATGTGGCTGCAACCAGGAGCCAATGGTCGATACAGTCTAGGACCCAGGGTTGAAAGGTCCGACCCTCAAGGATGCCATGTACCAATCATGGGCCCTGATCACAAGGATGCCATGTGATGATTTAACATTGACATTGGACAGAGTAATGTTCTGGGAGCAGCCAGGGCCAGTGATGCCTCCAAGAAGCTGCTCTTCAAAGGGGACTTCCCAAACATCCCTGCTAAAGACCAACCCAGTGTAATCCAGTGATGTAGTTTGGATGTTTGTTCCCTCCAAATCTCATGTTTAAATGTGATTCCCAGTGTTGGAGGTGGGGCCTGCTGGGAGGTGTTTGTGTAATGGGGTGGATCCCTCCTGAATGGGTTGGTGCCCTCCCCATGGTCGTAAGTTAATCCTCATTCTATGAGTTCATGCGGGAGCTGGTTGTTAAAAAGGGTCTGGTACCTCCTCCTCTCTCTTGCTCCCTCTCCCACTATGTGATACATCTGCCTCTGTGTCACCCTCTGCCATGAATAAAAGCTTCGTGGCTGGGTGTGGTGACTCACGCTTGTAATCCCAGAACTTTGGGAGGCCAAGATGGGTGGATCACCTGAGGTCAGGCGTTCGAGACCAGCCTGGCCAAGATTGTGAAACCCCTTCTCTACTAAAAATACAAAAATTAGCAGAGGTGTAGTGGTGGGAGCTTATAATCCCAGCTACTTGGGAGCCTGAGGCAGGAGAATTGCTTGAACCCAGGAGTCAGAGGTTGCAGTGAGCCAAGATTGCACCACTGCACTCCAACCTGGGCAACAGAGCGAGACTCCATCTTAAAAAAAAAAAAAAAAAAAAAAAAAAGCTTCCTGACACTTCACCAGAAGCTGAACAGGTGTGGGTGCCATGTTTATACAGCCTGCAGAACCATGAGCCAAATAAATCTCTTTTCTTTATAAATTTCCCAGTGTCAGGTGTTCCTTTATAGCAACACAAAAACAAGCTAACATACCTGGTAACCCTGTAAGAATAACTGAATTGGTAATTGGCGGATCAAGTAAAATGTTTCCATTATTAGGACATATCTCTATTTCTGCTACACTGTTAGTTTCTTTATATTTCTCTGAACACAAAATCTTTAGTTCAATCTCTCAGTTACTTCTGGAAGGTTTTCCAAATCCCATTTCTCTAGAAAGTTCTTTAAACCTTCCGTTTAAAAACAGCAGTGAGAACATCTAGTAACTTGAAAGATGGGGAGAATGCTGTTGTTGCTAAGATATTTTTTTAATGTAAGCCACGTAATGTGTGACTATGATCCTGGTTCATGGGATTACAACCCAAATTAACCCGAGTTAGTGTCCTGGCAGATGGCTGTTCCTAAACTGCCTCAACTAGTCTGTCTCTGTTAGACTAAGACAATCCCATGATCTTTTTGAAGCACTAACAAAGAGTTATACCTTCCTGCTCTCCTGTGCTGCCATGTTGAAGAAGATGTAGAGCCTTTTTATTGTTTTCTACAAATTATGCAATTGAGGAAAAAAATGCAGATAAATAAAAAAGAAAACACTGAAAATCATCCATAATCTTAAATTAACCATACAACCCTTTTAGTCCTGAAATAGTTGCTTACTGTTAAGTCAACAGATGTTAACAAGCAATTCTTGAGAACCTAAAATGTTTCTGGCACAGGGCTAGGTGATATAAGATGTGGAAAAGGAATAAGAACCTCAGTGTAGGCTCTCAGAAGAGTTGATTCTCATGTTAGGAAATATAATAAAAACAAGTACAGCCATTATGATGCAGTGGTGGGCCACCACTGGCAGGATGAAAAAAGAGGAGATGTACTATTATTCATTCAACAAAAATGCATTGAGCACCTACTGAGTTTTCTGCTAGTCAGGTGAATCCTGACCTTAAGGAGATAATAGCAGCCAGTCAGAAAATCAGACCAATAAAATATACAACCATAAAATGATATCCAGATTATTGTGTGGATAGGGTATAGGGAGTACAGGATGGAAGCAACAGCTAAGTTTTCTTGGGCAGCCAAGATGAGATGATGCTGAAAGTGACTCCTGAAAGAAGGGAGGAGCTGGTAGAGAGTGCTTACTGAGCCCGCAGGACCCGCCTGGCTACATGCCAAGCACTCTTCATGGATTATCTCATTTAATTCTCACACTAGCCCGATAAAATAAGGATTTTTATTTTTCTCCATTTTACAGACAGGGAGACTGAAACCAAGAAGAGTTATGGAACTTCTGGATATTACACAGGCAGGGGGTGAGCCTGGAGCTCTGGCCCAGGCAGCCTGCCTCCAGGGGCTGTGCTTCCCACCACCACTATCCGCCAAGCCGTATGTATACACGTAGCCCCAACACCTTGGTATCAGCCTTCTCCCCTGCCTCCTGCTATACCACATTTCCTCCTCTTCATCTGTTGTAGTGAAAAAAGCAAATGGATTTGGTGCATTATCCGTCTTTGCTACAATATAAGAGTTCAAGGGTATAGACCCTTGAAGGTCTATTCAAGGTATGAGTTCAAGGGTATAGACCCTTGAAGGTCTATTCAAGGGTATAGACCCTTGAGTTCATAGACCATTGTAATGAGCCCTGAACTTGGATTTTTAGGTTCGCTCAGGTTATGGGCTGTCCACTGCCCATCACGAGTGCAACTGAGAACTCAGACTGAAAAAGAATGAAGTGGCATTCAGGCTCTCTTGTTGCAGTTTCTCTCTTTGCCTGGGATGAAGATCATTTTCAGAAGCTTCCCCATCCTAACATGTTAGATCAACTGTCTGAGCTACTCAGCTGCTTCTCTCTCTCTCAGGATTTGTCTGCTTCTACCCATGAAGTTTGGCTCTCCCTGTTGTCCTTGCCCTTTTCCTTTCGTTCTGAGAGCCCAGCACTACTTTAGCCTCTAGGGGTTATCAGCCCACATCCCTCCAGCTACTCCAGGTCACAAAACCTCTTTCAGTCCCGACCACCACCAGGTGACACATTAACACCTGCATTTCCAAAGAACTCCAATAGACTTTTATGACCTTTTACAAAATTCTTAGCCCCCCGCTTTTTTACTAGAACATGAAAATTCTTCTTCCTGAAATCAAACCCAACTTTTGAGGGGCAGTAGAATTTTGCCATGAGGAAGAACACACACATTCAACACAGAGAATGAAAGCTGGGACAGGATCACATGCCCAGAGCATAGCAGACTGCAAGCTCTCAGGATGGTCAGAGTGGAAAGAGCTGGATATTAGTTTAAACCATGGAAAACTTTTCAAGAAGACTCAAAACCCGAGAGAACTTGAAAGATGAGTATGAATTAAGGTGATGCTAGAGGAATAAGATATGAAATAAACAGGCATCTGAGTGCATTTTTCTATGAGCAATTTACCAACCTATTATTAGAAAATGCTCAAAAGAGGAATGTTTCTTCTGTGTACACTTGGATTTCATTCCTGCATACTCAAAGCTAAACTTGCACAACAAATCAGCTCTTCCTTTTGTAAAAGAAATAAAACCAAATTTTTCTGGTTTTGTTTATTTTACAAATAACAAAATTATTGTTCGTAAAATAATTATTATAAAATAATTGTTCCTGGGATAAGAGATCAGACTATTCACATAGAGATATAATTTATGGATTTAATATTAAATTACTTTCCAATATTATCTTTAGAATTTGAATCAATTAGGGAACATAAACATGATTGCTATTGGGTGAGACTGCCTCTGAATACAAAATATGGTTTAAAAGCTCAGTTCAGGTTTAGAATCGATGAGGAAAAAAAAAAGGAGAAAGGAAAAGTATGGTGTTGGCAGCATTAAAAGGAGAAGTAATGTGCATCTTTAGATAAAAGCTTTACAATGGTGTGCATAATAATGACACTGTTTTAAATGTGATATATATGTATATATATCACATATATATGGGATATGTATCACATATATATATATATAAATGTGTGCATAGACATACAACAATAACTTATGAACAAATATACTAAAAGCCAGTAACAACGTTTGCCTCTGCAGAGGGGAACTTAGACTCAGAGCTAAAGGAAAGACTGTTTTTCATTGTATACTTCCTTTTCTGATTGAATTTTCCACTATGTACCTCAATTATCAATTCTAAAAAAAATTATTTAATATAAAACATTGTTTCAAATTTCCAGCTTTAAAATGTAAGAACAGATTCTCTGAGGTGGAAGAAAGAGATTGAAAAAGAAGATAGGATGAGAAGGAAGAAAGAAGGGACAAATTGTGGAATAGATGCTCTGCTCTGGTCACTAAGGGTTGCAGAAAGAGAATAAACCTTTGTTCACATTGTCCAAATGTTAGAAAGACGTATTCCTTGGGCCATTTAAGACACCACCTGAAAAGTAGAATCAATAATTACAGATGCTTTGTAAAGATGAGAAAGACTGTGGGAGGATCAAATTTCAAAGAGAGCTAAAACATGTAAGCAACTCAAAGAACTCAATAGCAAAAAAGCACATAATCTGATTTTAATATGGGCAAAAGATGTGAATAGACATTTCTCAAAAAAAGACAAATGCATGGCCAACAGGTACATGAAAAAAAGCTCAACATCACTAATCATCCAAGAAATGCAAATCAAAACCCAATGAGATATGATCTTACCCCAGTTAAAATGTCTTTTATCAAAAAGACAGATGCTGGTGAGGATGTGGAGAAAGGAGAACCCTCGTACACTGTTGGTGGGAATGTAAATTAGTACAACGATTGTGGAGGACACTATGAAGGGTCCTCAAAAAACAAAACAAAAAAAATGGAAGATCATATGGTCCTGCAATCCCACTGCTAGATAAATATCCAAAAGAATGGAAATCAGTATATCTAATAGATGTCTGCACTCCCATGCTTATTGCAGCATTATTCACAATAGCTAAAATATAGACTCAATGTAAGAGTCCATCAACAGATGAATAGATAAAGCAAATGTGGTACTTACACACTATTCAGCCATAAAAAGGATGAGATCCTGTCATTTGCAACAACGTGGGTGGAACTGCAGGACATTATGTTAAGTGAAATATCACAGGCACAGAAAGACAAAGAACCTATGTTTGTACTCGTATGTGGGAGCTAAAAAATTGATTCCATGGAGATAGAGAGTAGATTGATGGTTTCCCAAGGCTCAGAAGAGTAGCAGGGAGGTGGAGATAAAGAGGTGTTGTCTAATGGGCACAAAAATACAGTTAGATAGTAGGAATAAGATCTAGTGTTCAGGCTGGATGCAGTGGCTCACGCCTATAATTCCAGCACTTTGGGAGGCCACGGCAGGTGGATCACCTGAGGTCAGGAGTTCAAGACCAGCTGACCAACATGCTGAAACCACACCTCTACTAAAAATACAAAAATTAGCTGGACGTGGCAGTGGGCACCTGTAATCCCAGCTACTCGGGAGACTGAGGCAGGAGAATCACTTGAACCCGAGAGGCAGAGGTTGCAGTGAGCCAAGATCATGCCATTGCACTCTAGCCTGGGTGACAGGAGCGAAACTCTGTCTCAAAAAAAAAGAAAAAAAAAAAGATCGAGTGTTTGGTAGCATTATAAGGTGACTATAGTTAATAATTTATTGTATAGGTTGGTGCAAAAGTAATTGTGGTTTTTGCAATTTTAAAACCGCGATTACTTCTGCACCAACCTAATATATTTTAAAGCAATTAGAGGAGTGGATTTGGAATGTTCCCAACACAAAGAAATGATACATGTTTGAGGTGATGGATATCCCAACTACCCTGATTTGATCATTACACTTTGTACGTTTGTATCAAAACATCACATGTATCCGATAAATATGTATGACTATTATGTATCCATAAAAAAATGTTTTTAATTCAAAGAGAACCACACAAACGTGGAGGGAAGGGGCTCTGCACTGGCTACGCACAGGGGTCATGGAAGGGACTCCAGAAGCAGGACCATGGATTTTAGGAAAACATCAGTCCCATCATTTGCCTTCATACAGGGAAATGTATATAGTACCTCAATACCCGTTTCCTAGGTAATTTTATGGAGTCTACTTGCCTATCAAATTTCCCTCCAGGTAATCATGAAACTGACATGAAACAGACTGGCAGCATGTATGCTTCCCCTTTACCAGGACACATCATTTAAATGTCTGTGTTACTATACAAGCACTTCAAACATTAGCATGTCTCCACACCGACCAAGAATTCTTGGGCATTCCATCTCTTTTTTTGAGACAGAGTCTCACTGTGTTGCCCAGGCTGGAGTGCAGTGGTGCAATATCGGCTCATTGTAGCCTCCACCTCCCGGATTCAAGCAATTCTCCTGCTTCAGCCTCCCAAGTAGCTGGGACTACATGTGTGCGCCACCACACCCAGCTAACTTTTGTATTTTTTTTAGTTGAGTCAGGGTTTCACCATGTTGGCCAAGCTGGTCTCAAAGTCCTGACCTCAAGTGATCCGCCTGCCTTGGCCTCGCAAAGTGCTGGGATTACAGGTGTAAGGGATTACAGGGCCACCGCACCTGGCCTGTTCCATCTTTAAATGCCTATTCCCTTCACACAAGGCCACTGAGGATGGAATGGCAATTTTCTTTTCTTAATTATCATCACATACTGCCTCCTGCTTCATGGGTTCAATTCCCCACCTTTCCATTTGCCTGAGGCTCAATCGAAGGTCTCTGATTTTCACTTTTCTAACACTGAGTCTATCTTTAAGCAAATGTTTTGTTCTGGAACCAGCTCTGTGAAAAGCATTTAGGAAAACAAAAAGTTATTTACTTGCATGAAAGTTAAACATGGGTGTCCAGGCTTTCAAAAGTCTAGCTTAAACACCAAACAAAAATAAACAGGAAACCCTGAAATAAACCCAAAAAACCAAAACACACCCACGTTCACACACAAGAGTACCAATGTTGCCAAGTTCACAATTTCTCTGTTCATGGTGGGAAAACAGCAATTTTGTCACAGTAGCTTATTTACAGAGGACGTTTTCATCCATTAGCTTTGAACTGGTCACGGAAAAAATTCTTTGACATAGAATAAATAACTTTCAGGAAAGTCTCATGGCTTCATTTATTATGGGGCCTCTAACCAGACAGGGTGATCCTGTTGGGGGGTTTCTTTCGGTTTATCTCAGGATGCCAAGTGCTTTCTGTTTTTGTTTGACTGGGGCACATGATTATGATGTGCACACTAACTCATCACAGCCACAGGGACAGATGCTGGTTTTGCTTCTAGTCATACTTAGTGTTAAGAGATAAGGAGGTAACAGAATTCATCCAGTGAGGCCACCACCCTTGTTGTCTCTACCCCTGTACACACCTCATGCCAATCCACCCCATTCCTTCTCGAACCATCAGCAGCAGCAAGCACAAAGAAACAACAACTCAGAAGATTTTTCAAACATGCCAAAAGTTGGCTAGCAGTTCTGTTTGAACACAGATATGGCTATTGGACAGCAGTTGTCTAGCTCACCCAATCTTGGATGGATACTTTCCTGTAACACAACTAGGTCAAACGATCTAATCACCCTGACCGAATGGTTCCTGTCTTTCTCTAACAGAACTCTCTCCTGCCTTTATCTAAGGGCATTCCTTCTTGTGGTATCTTCCTAGAAATTATATACTACTGAAAAAATAGTAATTTGAAAATAGTAACCATCATTCTCAGCAAACTACCACAAGAACAGAAAACCAAATACCGCATGTTCTCATAGGTGGGAATTGAACAATGAGATCACTTGGACACAGGGAGGGGAACATTACACACTGGGTCCTATTGTGGGGAGTGGAGTGGGGGGGGTCAGGGATAGCATTGGGAGATATACCTAATGTAAATGACGAGTTAATGGGTGCAGCACACCAACATGGCACATGCATACATATGTAACAAACCTGCACATTGTGCACATGTACCCTAGAACTTAAAGTATAATAAAAAAATTTCAAAAAATAATAATATAATCAAATTACCCTTAGCTTCTTTTTTCTTGGCAAATCTAGTTCATATCCATTTATTGTTGTTTTTTAAAATGAATCTCTCTCCTAATCATGTTGTTATTCTTTCTTAACCCTTTCCTTTTAAGTTGAGTTAATCAAAACTGAACAAAATGGCCAGGTGCGGTGGCTCACGCCTGTAATCCCAGCACTTTGGGAGGCCAAGGCAGGTGGATCACCTGAGGTCAGGAGTTTGAGACCAGCCTGACCAACATGGTGAAACCCCATCACTACTAAAAATACAAAAATTAGCCAGGCGTGGTGGTGGGTACCTGTGATCTCGGCTACTCAGGAGACTGAGGCAGGAGAATCGGTTTAACCCGGGAGGCGGAGGTTGCAGTGAGCCGAGATCACACCACTGCACTGTGGCCTGGGCGACAGAGCAAGACTCTATCTCAAAAAAAAAAAAAAAAAAAAAGGGCGCTATATGGATCTCATTAATGCAATGTATGAAAGAAGTACTTTATACTTAGAGCTCATGTTTCATTTTAGTACATCTCAAAATTATGCTGATTTTTCACAACAGCATTCCTAGTAGCATGCATTTTTTTCTATTTATTTGTATTCAATTATGCCTCCTATCTCAAAGGATTATTGACAAGTTTAATGGGATTGTGTATGAAAAGTGCTGATCAGAATGCCCAGCACATAGAGAACACTCCATAAATGGTGACTGTCATTATTCATTATTTTTTGATTATTTGGACTAGGGAGTCAGTGAACTATGTGGGGAAAGCGAGTTTGCTCAAGATGCACTATAGGAAATATTTAGGTAGTGAATAGCAAAATATTTGTGCTCCCTGCTTTAAGACAACTCATTATAGGAACACTAGAATTTACAGAGCTAAAGTGTACATTTGGTGTCTGAGATGAAGAGTTTTTCCCTTGCTCAGACTGTCCAGCTTCATTTGCAGGGCTGTCTGCGGGCCCTCGCCTAAGCAGGGACTGCAGACGATCCTCCAAGATAATCCATTAGAAAAGGAAGCTAAACAATGTAATCCATTGTGACACTACATATGAAGGATGATTGTACAGGAACTGTATATTCCTGGAATCTGTAACAAATCCACACAGAAGTTTTATTTCTGGCCAATAACTCAACATCAAATAAATCTGAGATATGACAAATAGTATAACAAAAGTAAACTATAAACCACCATCCATTTAAAAGAGGATAAGTATGATCCAAGACTAATGAAATGAGCATTAATGTATGTACACATTGATTACACAAAAGGCCTTAATGAATTATTAAATACTCATCTGGTTTAATTATGTATAAAAATTATAGCAGCTTCACTATATCACAGTTCCGACCTAAAATGAATATAGTATCTAAAACAATTAAGAAATAAACATTTGCTCAGCAATACGTTTGTGTGACATCTTAGAAACTCCCCAGACAAGGCATATGTCCCAGGTTTCTTTCTAAAAAGCTTTCCAAGGAAATTTGAGAAAAGACGCCTTTCTGCTCCCACCCCGATAAATTGCCTGAAGCAAGAGGAGACATTCACAACCTTTCTGCTGACAAAATAGCTGGGCTGAGCATTAATGCTTGTAAATGTTTCATGATGATGGTGTTCTTTCCCACTGAAAGCATTTCTTTTCTAAAGTAAGAGGTGACCCTATTCTCCCACCTTTCACCCTTTATAGCCTCCTAAGTTATAAAGTGTGATCGTGGCATCAGTTGGGTTCCCAGGAGACACCTGATGTTCAATCTTTCTCAGCCTTCACTCCTGGGAAGTGACAGTGTTTGCCATCTATTAGAGCACATCACACTTCAGAAGATGATAAAAATGATCAGATTACATTTTTAGACTTTTGCTCTTCAGGTAAAATATATATTATAAAACTGAATATGCAAATGGGCCATGGTCAGACCATACATAAAAACAGAACTGTGACCATAACCTGCCCAGGAAACCAACCCCTTATCTACAATAAATAGTCCAGCAAGCCCCTCTGCTAAAGCCAGACTTTCAAGAAGTCTGGGAAACAACAATCTGGGAAGCTAAACAATAACTTTTGTAATAATTAATCCCAAACGGCCAGCAATTGATCAATAACTGACAGCTTTCCTCATTTTTGTCCTCACTTCCAACTTAGGACCAACCACAAAAGGCTCCTTAAATAATCACATGGCTGCCGATTCTCAGCCAACTCCAGCTTCCCAGACCAACACCCTCCAATTGGGGTACACCTGAAGCCATCCCTTGTGTCTGCTGTAAAGCTCTTCCACTCCCCTGACTGCCTTTGAGTCTCTCCCAAATGCCAGTGATGGTGGCTGACTTCCTTGCTATAGCAAGCTCTGAATAAACAGCCTTTGCTTTCTCATGTGGTGGTCTTCCTTTATTTCATATATATAACTGGTGTGTGTATTTTTTTAATGCTGCCCACCTGCTTCCCGATCACTCCTCCCTGCCACAAGTCCTGAAAAGCCGCCTCAACCAAAAAATAGAGGCCTGCCTAACTCCCCCACTTCACCCTCCCCTCCTCATGCTTCTAATGACAGGGATTCTCTCCTTGACAAATGCTAGCCAGGGTTCTCTGAGCCCCCTTCGAGACCAGGCCTCAACCCCCTCAGAGTGCCTGCTTGAGAAAGCCCAAGACTGCCAAAAAAATTCTATGCACCATCTGATGAAAGGCTCCTGGCACTTTCTTAGAGCACTTACTAAAAACGACTTACAATTGTGACTCCTTCCTCTGTCCCTTTGAGATGGCTGTGTATCTCCTACAAAGGCAATCAAGGACCTAAAAACCATTCCTTTACAATGTAATCATCAGGAAGGATAGAGGCAGTGTCTCCCAGTCTCTGGAAGGACAGAATCCAAACTTTGATCATTGCCAGCTAGCAGACACAGCTGCCTAATCAGCATTTACATGCGTCAATCCTTTGTCAGTTTTCACCTTCCTGACTCTGCTGAAGTCCCACTGGTTTCTCTCCCTTATCCCTCATTGTCCCTTCAAAATGCCCAGTCACCTCTGTACAAATCAAAGTTGAGTTCAGTTCACGCTGGACCCTCTTCCCTATTGCAATAGTACATTATGATTACCATCTGTCCTTACCACGTTACCTAGTGTCTGGTTTATCTTTGGCACTAACCAGGTGTGCGCCTCCATCCTTCCCCCACCCAAACCAATAGCCAGTAGCTGGTCTTACTGTTTCAGCAGGGAGCTAGTCAGGCACCAGCAGGGCAGGAGAGCCCCTCTCCCCACCAAGGAATGTCAGGAGACCAACAAGTGGTGGGCAGGTGGTTGTTACACTGTTTCTCTAAAATGGTAATTGGTCGCAGCCAGCACTAGGGAAAGGCAGGCTCCAAACAGAAAAAACCTGAAACTGGTCATCAGCAGTTTCCTGGTAAGATCTCAGGAGCTGGGCGAGTAGGCTGAAGCATGCGCACTAAGAGGCAAAATGGCGGCTTTTAACTGGTACATGACCTTCTAGGAACATTCAGCTGGTAAAGGAAGAATGCCTCAAGTGAGCATGGGTACAATGCCAGTAAACACACTCTGCATGCCCCCCTCCCATGCACTAGCAGGCCACTGTGCATGCGACAGCCCACCCCAAGGGAAGAATTAGGGAAGAAGAGATGCAAGACCCCGGAAATGCCAATATATAAAACCCTACGTCAAAGGTCAAACAGGGCTGTTGATCTCTCAAGTGGCCCACTTAGCCCTCTTCCCAGTGTACTTTACTTCCTTTCATTCCTGCTCCTAAACTTTTTTTTTTTTTTTTTTTTAAAGAGACGGAGTCTGACTCTGTCGCCCAGGCTGGAGTGCAGTGGCATAATCTCAGCTCACTGCAACTTCCGCCTCCCGGGTTCAATGGATTCTCCTGCCTCAGCCTCCCAAGTAGCTGGTATTATAGGCTTGCACCACCACGCCCAGCTCGTTTTTGTGTTTTTAGTAGAGATGGGGTTTTCACCATGTTGGCCAGGCTGGTCTCAAACTCCTGACCTCAAGTGATCCGCCTGCCTCGGCCTCCCAAAGTGCTGGGATTACAGGCATGAGCCACCATGCGTGACCCTGCTCTAAACTTTTTAAAAACTTTCACTCCCGCTGTAAAACTTGCGTTCATCTCTCACTCGGCCTTATGCCCCTCAGTCGAATTCTTTCTTCTGAGGAGGCAAGAATTGAGGTTGCTGCAGACCCGCACAGATTCACCATCACTAACACTATCTTGGGCAGAGTGCTCAGACCTCAGGTTGTCTGAAATGAAAGTCACTGTCACCCCAGAACCTGTATCCTTTCCCTACTCTTTAGAAATGTGATAGCTGGTGGCACTCCTGTTAAATCTTTCCCTACTCTTGACCGGGCACTCTGGCTCATGCCTGTAATTCCAGCACTTTGGGAGGCCAAGGCAGGTGGATTACTTGAGGTCAGAAGTTCAAGACCAGCCTGACCAACATAGCGAAAACCCATCTCTACTAAAAATACAGAAATTAGCTGGGTGTGGTGGTGGGTGCCTGTAATTCCAGCAACTCGGGAGGATGAGGCAGGAGACTCCCTTGAACCCGGAACACCACTGCACTCCAGCCTCGGCGTCAGAGTGAGACTCCGTCTCAAAATAAATAAATAAATAAATAAATAAATAAATAAAACAAAACAACTACTACTCTCTATATATAAAATATATATAGTATATATAATATACACTATATATACTATATATACAATATGTACATATATACTATATATTTTATGTATATATACATATATATATCTCTTCTCTGGGTGAGGACCCACTGCTCCATAGAGCCTTTTCTGGTGAGCCAGATAAAAACTTTTATTTCCCTCATACAAGTGCCTGTATGTTTATTCACACCTTTCTTAATTATATATCTCAACAACTTTTCACTTACGATAACATTTAGGAGGTAGCAATGTTAGCTGCCTAACAGACATAGCTTATGTTTAATTCTTGCAACCCTGGAAAGGCTGTTATGTGTCAAATGGGGATAATAATATGTACTTCATAAGGTTGTTATGAAGAGCAAATAATGCTGGCTCCTAGTGGGAGGTTAGGAATTAACGTCCAATTAGAGAATGACTGAATAAGGGAGAACACACAGTACTTCATAAATATGAGTTTCCCTTCCCCCTCAAAACAGCAGAACCAGAAAATAAGCAAGACCCTAATGCATACATCTCACAATTGTCCTTCATCTGCTGTCCAGCAACCCGCCACCTCACTAAACTGACTATTCTATTTTCCAACGACACAAATATATATTTCTTATTTTTAAAATTTAGATCTACATCCCTGCAACTTCTCCCCTTGGGTCTTGGCTCAGTTCCCACCAGTCATACAAGATAACATCAGGCTTCTGGGCCTCCATTTTCTTGACTGTACGACACCAGTTTGGCCTTGAGGTGGGCTCCCACAGGTAGCCGGGAAGTTGATGCCCCTGCATACCCACGCCCACCCACACGTGAGAACAAAAAATCTCAGAAATAGTAATTTCGAGCACGTGTCAAAGTTCTATTTCAAGTGTGAAAAAGACAGCAAAAGGAAAAAGCTGGTTCACAGCAACAGTCTTGGGAAAGCAAGGGCTCTTTTAGAAATAGAAAGGAACGTCTAGAGTCGTGGCTTGTTTAAACACCCGCTGCCGGGCCCCACCGCCAGAGCTGTCTATCCAGGGCCGAGAATGTGCATTTCTAAGTAGTTCTCAGGCGGTGCTGATGCTGCCTACCTGGGGACAGCACTTTGAGAACCACCGGTGCAGACCCTGGCTAACGTTCTTTAGTCTGATGCGTCGGGGAGCTGTAAAGCTGCCATCCTTCACCGCTGGGCAAGTAACCTGGTGGCACCATCCCAGGGCGGGCCTCCATGCGCCTCTAACCAGAAATAACCAGCACTGGGTTCCGTTCACCGGCAACGCCAGGTGGGGGCCATCTGGGCACGCAGCAGTTTTGCTTTTTCTTCAAATTCGGATACTTAGAAGGAATGCGATGAACTTGGGATGAAGGTGTTCTGCTGGCCCCGTGGACAGACCAGACCTCCTCCCATTGGAGCCTCGGTTGTCACACCAGCCACCGAGGGGGCGCCTGGCCAGTCTCGCCACGGAAGCCTGGGTCGTTCGCGTCTCTGGGCGCCCAGGGTGGCTCCGGCTCCCGGCCCCAGGCCCCGCGGCGCGCAGGCGCGGAAGCTTCTCCGCGCGCCGCCAGGAAACGGCCCGGAAGCGGTTGTGCGCAGGATTCCTGCTCCTGGGGGTGGCCGGGAACGACTGTTTCATTCCTCGTTCACTCTTCAAGTCTCAGTTTTTGCTTGGACTTGAAGGAATGGGCCAGGGTATCGTGGACGGAGAGTCTTACAAAATTTGAGTTCTTGAGGTCAGGATTTAAAAGTAGCTGCCGAAACCCGGGATCGAACCAGGGACCTTTAGATCTTCAGTCTAACGCTCTCCCAACTGAGCTATTTCGGCACGCTTCTGGTTGTCTCCGGAGTAAACTATCACTGAGCGCTTTGCGTCCAATTGTCATGCTTGTCTTTTCCTGGTAATCATTTACAGCATTTCTTCCTTGTCCTGTTAAATGGTGTCGTCGGAATTCTTCCTCCTCACTCCTTCCCCGCTGCCACTAGGCGCACTGCACACACGCCTTACTTCTTAGATCGCTCTCGGCGCGCGCAGCCGGCCGGCACAGCCCAGGAGCTGGAGCCGGGTCCCCATGGCTGCTCCTCGGGATGCTGGTTCAGTTCTCCTGGGGCTGGTCCCCGCGAGATCTGGAGCAGTGGAGTCGCCTCGGCGAGCTCTTGCCCAGGCCTGGTAGCCCCTTCCCGTCGATCCGCCCCCGCCTATGACTGTGCACATTTGTCTCCTTGCTCCCGGAAAAGTTCCAGGCCCCAGGTGAGGAGCCGTGTAGGCCCAATACAATTGGATGTACGGGGCAGGAAGCGTTAGTCTGGCCTCTGGAGAGGAGTTTGCAGCCCGGGAAATGTCCACCTTCATCATCACCTGTTTGCATGGAGCCTGACTGGCAAATAAATGCTTAGTGAGCTCACTAACGATGATTATTCAGTCAATGCTAGTTCCCACGCGAGTCAACAAACGCTTCTGAAGAACCCACTACGTGCCAGGGGCAGACATTCTTTACTTCCCAAACACCTTACTTTTTCCATTTTTAATTTTTGTCTCCAATTAAATTATTATCTCTCAAGGCAGGGATCTTACCCTGCTCTTTAGAGCTTTGCATTTAAGTGGAAGCTTCACAGCCAATTTGGATGGATGGATAGATAGGATAGATGGATGGATGGATGGATGGATGGATGGATGGATGGATGGATGGATGGATGGATGGCTTCAAATGCGAAAGAGAAAAAATACAAAATTAGAAATGTTTGCAATCTCTATTTTCTCCGCCAAGCCTCCTCCGTTATAAGAAAGAGAGTTTCTTTCTGGGTTCCTTTATTGTGCCAAATCCAAAAAAGAGCCGAGGCGTTGATGGTATAGTGGTTAGCATAGCTGCCTTTTAAATTCAAAAAAACCGAAGAGCTTCCGATTTAACAGAAGTCAGCAGCTAAGGATGAGAGAGAGACCAAAGAGAACTTGGGGCTGGATCGAGTTCAGAGAAGGGTTTGGGGAGCTTGGAGTGGAAGAGGGAGAAATTTTGGGCAGCCGCCGTGTGAGGATCGTACATCTAAAAAGAGATGGGAAAAGAGGCCTTTAGCAGGCTTTCTTGTGTGTTCTGAATGTAGCTACCTTTCCCATTCTCCTCAAAACACTGCAGGCAAGACAAATTATTTTCAACGACTCTTGGGCTACCGGCTGGCTACTCCTTACTGGATTGAATCATGAGATAGCTCAGCTTCTTAAATTTTATAAAAGTTGTGTCTTTGGGTTAAAATCAAATCTAGGAAGTCTCAAAATATATGTTAGAGAGTGATGGGATAACACATGTACGGACTGGGACATGGTGTTAATGTCTAGCTTTCTTGTCTTCTAGTCACAACTGCAAACCAGCCACTTCATGCATTGTCACCCAGGAAATCAAATCCTGGGTGACTAGGAAAGTGGCAGATAAGTTTCAATGGGATTTAGTCTGGGCTGGGGATGGGTAGCAAAGGTCCAAGCAGGATCTAATGGAAAATGGAGGAAAAGGGTAAGAGAAAGAGGAGAAGGAAGAGTGCAACCAAGAAACATTGTTTTGTGATTTAATGTGATGAGATCCCTTGGCAAATTGTGAGATAATAGACACTACATTGTCATAGTGATCATTTGTTTAGTAAAAGTTGATTTTAGAAAGTAAGTGTTGTGAGAGATGTCGTGGATAAGCTGGGTGTCCAGGACAGTGCTTGTTTATATATGTTGTCCCGGAACTCTCCGTGGTAGTAGCCTTTTCACTGTTAAACAGTTAAAAGTAAGGTCGGGCGCAGTGGCTCATGCTTGTAATCCCAGCACTTTGGGAGGCCGAGGCGGGTGGATCACTTGAGGTTAGGAGTTCAAGACCAGCCTGGCTAACATGGTAAAACCCCGTCTCTACTAAAAATACAAAAATTAGCCAGGCATGGTGGTGCGCACCTGTAATCCCAGCTACTTGGGAGGCTGAGGCAGGAGAATCAATCGAACCTGGGAGGTGGAGGTTGCAGTGAGCTGAGATTGCACCACTGCACTCCAGCCTGGGTGACGGAGCGAGACTTTCTGTCTCAAAACTATTTTTAACAACAAAAATAGTTAAAAGTGTTTTGGAATGACTGGAAGATAAATAAACAATGTGATCACCTACTTTATAAACTTTGTGAAAGCCTCAGCTTGATGCTTTCCAGGTTTCTCCCCAGGTTTTTCCCCAGGTTTTCCTGTTAGTGAAAAGATCTTCAACATCAACCAGTATTTATTGTTGCTGTTTTACAAAGGAGACTGAAAGTTTCTGGGACTTAGTGCCATGGTTCCAAAACTGCAGTGAAGAGCCCTGGGTGGCTGCAGTGAATCCACAGGGCACTGAAGAATATTTTACATTTTGAGAGTAACATAGGAATGCTTGGCACCTGTGGAACACTATGCAAACTACCCAGTAGTTCATTATTTCAGCAAGAGATTACATTTCTATCAATGATGTCATCTCTTTCAGCATGATAAAAAGTACCCATGAATCAACAGGGAATATGAAATTAGGGTTGAGATGTCCAATCTGTTTCCAAGCTTAAGAAATTGTACACTGTCCAGGATACACACATCCCACCAGTAAGTTAACTAGTTAACTGTGGCAAGAATGAAATTAGGGAGTCTCTCTGAGCCTACTCTGGCTTGGGAGGCTGCCCTTAAAAAAAAAAAAAAAAAAAAAAAGGAATGACATGAAAATGTAACTTTTCTTTCAATTACATGTACAATATTTTTTGAAGTGGCTACGAAGTTGTTGGACATAAATCCTTATTAAGTTGTTTGAACCTGAGTACTTAATAAAAGAAATTGCTCGGCATTTCTTTTGGCCTGGGGGCATTGGAAAAAATTACTGAGACAGTAAGAGCTGTCTGTGAACAGAGAAAGTGAATAAAAATTATTATGAGTTTGGGGAAAACCTTGCTTTACTCAGCAAGATTGCAGTGGCAAGAACTGTCAGAACATCCAAGGAGACCAAGCGCCACAGGCTAAATAAAGTGAAGTGAAAATCTGTGCACGCACATCATAGTAAGAAGACACAGGTGATAAAGAAGTTGGCATTCAAAATGAAGATAAAGATGTTGAAGAAGACTCTGTGTTGAAAAGAAACTGTGTAAGCTGCAGTCCTGTTTTCCAAATGAGCTCACGGATTTTGGCCAACTCCAGTCTAATTACCTATGATTAAAAAAAAACCAACTAATTATGAGAACTAACTAGCAGATCTGAGAATAATAAAACTAAAGAGAGTATGTTGCGTATAGTTAAAACAGCTAATAAATTTTTGTGGGTTTTCTTTTTGTTATTTGTTTGTTTGTTTTGAGGCGGGAGTCTTGCTCCATTTATTGCCCAGGCTGGTCTTGAACTCCTGGGCTCAAGGGATCTTCCCAGGTAGCTGGGATTACAGACATGCACAACTGTGCCCCTCTTCTGAAAAAATTTTAAATGGCTGTTAATTAATCTCTCCTTCAGTTTGCTCCTTGGGATTCCACAGTGCACATGCATACACACACACATACACACACACACACACACATTTTTGGGGGCCTCTGATTTTAATCAATATTTCTCAAAAGTATTTTTAAAATGATGGGGGTATGTCAAAAGGACCTAGGAACCAGTTTGAAGGGGCTCCTACTGGCCAACACTGGGACAATCTGAGCATCAAAATAAATAAGAATATTAATGAATTATTTACCCTTTGAATAAAATAAAAGTCCTTTAGTACAATAATTGTGTGTGGTGGATGCAGGGGAGGAATTGAGGACTCACAGCTGAATGAATTGTGCAGGCTGACAAATTTGGAGGTAGTGGTAGCACTGGACATCACCATTTTCCAAACATCATAGTAAAGGTTGATTCAGTCAAGAATCATCAATGGATGTTAAGTCTAAGGAGGGACAGTTAAACAAGGAGCAGGATCATTGCATGGCCTCAAAGTATTTCTCCACAGATTGCTGAAACTGCACGGTGGAGAAAACGGACAATGCCATGATCCGGTCATCAAAATTAGCATCACCAATGTAGAACATTCGGTTAGCATGTGCCTTCTGTTGTGATGCCCTGTAAAAGACACAAAACACACAGTGTTCCAGGCAGGGAAGCAGGACCTAAGTTTAATCATGGAGCAGCATTATACAAACCCCAAGTAAAGGTCGTCCTAGTGAATAAATGGCCAGTATTATTCAAAACTGTTAAGTCACGAAAGCAAAGAAAAGCTGAGGAACTGTTCCATAGGCAAGGAGGTGAAAGAAACACCACAACTCAATGCAATGTGTAATCCCAGACTGGTTCCTATTCTGGAGGAGGAAATGCTTTAAAGGGTGTTATTGGGACAACTAATGAAATTGGAACATGAGCTGCAGATTAGACGAGAGTGTTTTATCAATGCAAAATTTCCTGAAGTTGGCAACCATAGTTAGGTAAGAAATATCCTTGTTTCAGGAAGTACATACTGAAGTATTAAGGGATGAGAGACAATCCACTCTCAAATAGATTCTGAAAATAAATAATACTATGCATACATATGATTATATATGTAAACATACACACACACGCATGTGTATATATGAAGAGAATATAAAAAATAGAAACAAATATTAAAATTTGGTGTATCTGAGTAAAAGGTATATGGAACTCTTCTGTATCATTTTATAACTTTTCTAAAAATTTGAAACTCAGACCAAGCACGGTGACTCACACCTATAATCCTAACATTTTGGGAGGCCGAGACTGGAGGATCATTTGAGCCAAGGAGTTTGAGGCCAGCCTGGGCAATAACTCTGTCTCTACAAAAAAAAAAAAAAATTGGGCCGGGCGAGGTGACTCAGGCCTGTAATCCCAGCACTTTGGGAGGCCAAGGCAGGTGGATCACTTGAGGTCAGGAGTTCAAGACCAGCGTGGCCAACATAGTGAAACCCCATCTCTACTAAAAATACAAAAATTAGGCAGGCATGGTGGCGCCGGGCCTGTAATCCCAGCTACTTAGGAGGCTGAGGCAAAAGAATTGCCTGATTCCAGGAAGCAGAGGTTACAGTGAGCTGAGATCATGCCACTGCATTCCAGCCTGGGCAACAGAGAGAGACTCTGTCGTAAAAACAAAACAAAAACAAAAAAAATTTTAAAAATTAGTCGGGTGTGGTGGTACACACCTGTGGTCCTAGCTACTTGACTTTAATGGGTGAGGCAGGAGAATCACTTGAGCCTGGGAGGGTGAGGCTACAATGAGCTGTGATCATGTGATCACACCATGCACTCCAACCTGGGTGACACAGTGAGACCCTGTTTTAAAAAAAAAAGAAAAAAGAAAAAAAAAAACCCTCAGATTTGTTTTTAAAATAAAATAAATAAGTAAAAAATGTTTGGTGGTCTTCTTGAGCCAAGACAATTTCAATTAGAATCATACTATAGCTAAGAGCTGGAAGAGAATTTAGCGTTTATTTTGCCTGACCACAAATTTTACACTAATGTTTTGGAGACACTAATCAGTAACTTGCTTGAGATTACTGTATCGGTCTTCTTGGGCTGCCATGACAAAATACCATAGATTGGGTGGCTTAAGCAGCAGAAATTTATTTTTTCACATTTTGGAAGCTGGGAAGTCCAAGATCAAGGCTTTGGAGGACTGGGTTCCTGGTGAGGGCTCTCTTCCTGGCTTGCCGAGGCCACCGTCTCTATGTGCCCACATAACCTTTCCTCCGTGTGTGTATGTGTGTGGAGAGAGAAGGCTTCCACATCTCACAAGGCCATCAGTCTCTAATCTATCAGATTAGAAACCCACGCTTACAACCTCTTTAGCCTTCATTTCCTCCCGAAAACGCTATATCCAAATACAGTCACATTGGGGTTAGGTTGTCAACATATTAACTTTGGGGGGACATATTTTTTAGTCCACAGCAGTTACACAAACTGATACAGCGCTGACTGCTGACCCATAGAGCATATTCTTTACCTTGCACCAAATGCTCTTAATATTTTTCATAAAGACTCTGTTTCAATGAAAAATTGGCGTGAGAATCAAAAACCCAAACTTGAATCTAGGGTTAGGGACCAGTTTTTTCCTGCAGATGCTTTTTTAAGGGCATGGTATGCTTTTTGAAGGAAGTTGTTTGATGGATACAAAGCGATTCCTCCGAAGTTATATATTAAAGTTGTAACTTAGAGAAGAAGTATTTTTAAAAATTAACAGATTGCAAAGATCATCATCAGTGTGCTGAATTGATCCAAAAGAAGTTAATTTATTTAAAGCCATTAAACCGCAAGTCCATAAAGACCTTATTGTTTTTTGTTTTTGTTGAATCACATACATCAATATCAAGCCTCTGGGTATACTTACCAGGCCAGAAACAATTAAGTAAATTATACTCAAAACAACCTACCAAGCTTTTCATATGTTCTAATCCAATCCTCCCACATCCATCAAGCAAACGCCTAGCTAATCATGTGGATTTTGCACAATACCCTACAGGCCAGAAAACTTGGATTCTAGAACTTGAGTTTCAGAGGCTTGGATGCTCTTTAAATACTTCTTAGCTTAATTGCTTGTCTCTGCCTTTTGATGAAGTGGGCCAGACTCCCAACAACGTTTCTATCCCCATCTCCTCATCTTCCCACCCTACCCTTATTCAACCATGAAGGATAAGGCCTGATTATTCACCTAGAGAAATCAAATGAAATAAATTTAACACAAGAGTTTCCTAAATCCCTTAATAATTCCAAAAAAAAAAAAAAAAAGTCAGAAAGCCTAAATTGGCCAGTCTCCTCCTTTAACCCACTGAGGTACACAGCTGATGTTCAATGACCAGGGGCTCAGAAAATGAGGCCATGACTCAGAGAAGCCTGTGCACTTTGGTCCTGTTTTCCTTTCAACCTCCTGGGGGCTTCACATTCTTGACTTTTGTAGGGACTTGCAACTCACTAAAATGGTATAAAGATTAAACTGAAGACATTTGAGATACAACAGATGCAGCAAGAAGCCTTTTGTGAGCTTCTCTTATCTGAGGAAAGGCACAGCCTTCCAAGAAGGAAGCTGCCATAGTCCTCTCTGTCTCTGGGGGAATTTCCAGCAAGGAAGGAGACTATTAGCACTGGGATACAAAGCTGCATAAGCAAACATTATCACAGACTGTCCTACCTTCCATTTGTTTCCCTAAAGCCATTTGTCTCTCCTAAAAGCTCATATATCTCCCACGGAAGTCCTCTCTCTCCCTCTTTCCCCCTCTTAAGCAAGTATATAAACCCTTATCTGTAGCTGTTCAGCCAGCCTTTTCATTTGAATGTTCCCACATGTGTGTGAGTTAAAATTTTTCTCCCATTAATCTGTCTATTTTCAGTTAATTCACAACCCCTACCACTGCCCACTGAACCCTAAAGGCAAAGGGGAAATCTTTCCAACACTTTCCATCGCTTTCATCCACTTCTCTAGTCCTGTTTATTTATTATTTATTTATTTGTATCCCTTAACTCCATCTCCTCCCACTGGCCTATTCCTCACACCCCTCACTTTTTTTTTTTTTCTTTTTTGAGATGGAGTTTCCCTCTCGTGGCCCAGGATGGAGTGCAATGGCACGATCTCAGCTCACTGCAACCTCCACCTCCTGGGTTCAAGCGATTCTCCTGTCTCAGCCTCCCGAGTAGCTGGAATTACAGGCACCCACCACCACGCCCAGCTAATTTTTGTATTTTGAGTAGAGATGGGGTTTCACCATGTTGGCCAGGCTGGTCTCGAACTCCTGACCTCAGGTGATCCACTCACCTCGGCCTCCCAAAGTGCTGGGATTACAGGCATGAGCCACTGTGCCCAACCCACACCCCTCACTTTTACTCAGAAATGTAGTGTTTAGTATAAAAGTCTTGGAGTCAAGGCAGCTCTTCTCCACCCTTCCTCCCTATCTTCATTGCACACACAGGCCAGGATTCTTCTAGAGGACTTTAGTGTATGGGCAGGAGAGGGTGGCAGGAGGGGATAGTGGAGTTTTGCGGCTCTCTGTGGTCAGGGCGCAGGCAGGACTCTAAGGGAAGCCTCACTGAACCCACTGTCCTCAGTCCTTCTGTGGTTGGAGTGGTCAGGGCACATGTCCAGGACTCTTCCAATTAGTGGGATAGAAAGCAGGGCCCTAGTCCAAGATTCTACCACTCAGCTCTCTAGCCTATTCTCCTCATTTGCAGTTGGAAAAGTTGACTCCGATTTTCCCAACCACACAAGCTTACATACAATTCAGAAAGGAATAAAACTGCAACCCAGCCCTTTCGTTCAACATGTGTTTCCCATTGATGCCTGATTCTTTCCCGACAGGCAGGAAGGAATCTATCAAACCACAGACCAAAGAACCCTATTCAGACACCACATTTTACCCTCATGACAATAATTACCCAGATAGTTGGATAAGGAGAAATGCTTCAGTTTGGGAATGACTGATGCTTCCCTGCTTGCCCGCCACACCCCCAAAAAAATGCAAGAAATAAAATTAGAGTGCTGTTCTTTGTCCTAATAAGAAATACACAAGGATATCCTATCATATTGGTGCTAGTGTAATATTTACAAAATGTAAGGGACAATGCCTCTATCCCATGTGTGAATCAATGAAATACCAGAGAGGTTAATGACTCCCAGTGTGACCCAGTTATCTGGTGACAGAGGTAGGACTAGAACTTAGGTCTCAGACCCCAGGTCAGAGTTGTTATACTTGTTTATGCTTGTTTGTCCCTATTTAAGACCAACCTTATCAGAATAGAAGTTTGCTTAAATTTATGGTAACATATACTTCGGGGATATTAAGTTTCAAGGCAAATGGTCTTCCCGGCTTTACTCAGTGCTGAATCTTGCTGCTTACACTAAACTGGCGCATTCCCTGAGCCCATGAAGAATTTCTATGCCAATCTTGTGAGATAGGAGAATAGGCTCTGAAGGCAGGGAACATAGGCCAATTCATGCTGACTTCTTAGAAATAAATCAAAAGGAAAATCCCAATTTTCCACTTCCAAGTAACAAAAGGACCACAGACTACTTCCTTTGCAACTCCCACTTTTCTGCGTGGCAGATGAAAAACTGAAAGTACTTTTGATTGGTCCTCTCTCGCAACCAATCAGGTTGGTGGCAGGCCAAGTCTTTATTTGCATAGGAGTATAACGTTATAACTTCACTTTAGTCTCTGATTGGTCACTTTCCACAACCAATCAGAAGTTTGCATAGGGTGTAACTTTGCTTCAGCCTCTGATTGGTCCCTTCTTGCAACTAATCAGACTGATCACAGACCACTACTTTATTTACATAGGGCATACACTAACCAATGGGAAACCTCTAAACGGTATTTAAATCCCAGATAATTCTGTAATCGTCGGCTCCCACCCTGTGGAGTGAACTTTTGTTTTCAATAAATCTCTACGTTTGTTTCTTCATTCTTTCCTTACTTTGTGCGTTTTGTCCAATCCTTTGTTCAAGACGTCAAGAACCTGGACATCCTCTGCTGTTAACACTTGTTTTGAGACTCTTGAGGCCTAATTACTTTCAATTAAAAATCTAGGGCCCAGAAAGGGACATGCTGGGAATCATCTATACTTCAGTGTAAACAGTCTTTCCACCCGTCTTTGGGTGGGTCTTTTGATACACTGTAATGTAATACACATAGCATTACCTATGAAGGTTTCTTGCTAAAAATGTTTGATCTGAAACTACTTAAGCCTCCAGGTAGACTTAACTTCCAGTTTATATGAAATTGAAAAAATGGAGAAATGAGTTAGATGACACCATGAAGAAATAACCAGATATATCTAGAATATGAGGCACTCTCTAAGACATCTCGCCTGCTGGTGTATTCAAAAATGTCAGTGCCATGAAGAAAAAAAAGACCACATCAAAAAGATATAGAGACAGCTCTATGTTTAACAGACTGAAAATACATTACCAAAATATGTGAACCTTTATTGAATCCTGCTATGAAAAAAAAAAAAAAAAAAGCTGTAGATAAGATAATTTTGGGGGAACATGGATAAATTAGAATATGTATATTAGGTATTAGAGAATAAAATATATGACTTCATTCTCTTAAGTATAAAAATAATATGGTCATTAGGTAGGAGTATGCTATTGGTTTCAGAATATTTGTGCTAAAGTATTTAGAAGTGAAGTATCATGACATCTACAACTTATTTTCAAACACACACACATTTCCACATACATACACACAAAAAAATCAATATGATAAATGTTAACAATTGTTAAATTCAGGTAGAGAAAGATATCTTTCAATTTTTCTGTACGTTTTAAATTTTTCATAATAAAAATTTTTAAAAATTAGTCTTGTCTTACAGATCCTAGAAATTTTTGGATTTCAATCCTATTTTCCATTAAAGACTGAAGAACTTTCCTTCTTAGTAATAGGAGTTTAGGCATGGAAAGGTGATTAGAGATACATTTTGTGAAAATGAACAGACCCTTCCCCAAATCCACAAACGGCCTAAGTAACCTCTTTATATCTTTATTGCTAAGGCTTGTCTTGCACATACCAAGATCATATTTTTAATTCTCAAGTCAGGATATGTGGTCTGGCAAATGATTTTTTTTTCTTGCTTCTGCTTTTACACATATGAAAGCCTTTTAAAAAAGCATACAGATCAAAACATTTGTAGATATAATTTTTTATTTGTTTAATAATGAATCATCTTTATTTAAAAATCACATAAATGAAATTATGCTGTTTCGAGGATTTCAAATATACAGTTTCCATGTCTTGTAGTCAACTCCAATGTGATTTACAGCAAAATCTTTAACTTTACAAGGTCAGCTTAATAATCTACCATAATGTATGTGAGGACAAAAATGTCTTCCTTGTCTTTTATTTTTAACTGTTAATTTCCTTTTTGAATCAGGCTTTGAGTTGTGACCTTCACAATTACTAAGGAAAATCAGATTGCAGTAATTAGAATACTGTAGTAACATCATCTAAAACTATGGTTTGATTAGTCCATTAACTTAAGCAACCACAATTTCAACTCCTGAGAAATTTAAACCGATTTAATGTAAGCTATGTGGTACACTATTCCCTTTTTATGATTGCTGAAATATCTGCAGAATAAGTCAGAGGTAGCATACTTATTTAGAATATTACAAGAGCAAAAGAAAACCCTGCAGAGCAGCAAATCAATTTAAGAGAAATGTGCATTTTCTAAATGTTAACACACGGAGCTTTCATTTGACATCTACTATCCAAATAGCTAAAATGACCACTTTCCTTTAGAAATTTTTCTTCTGGGCAAAGAAACATTGTTTTATATTTTCACTTAAGTTTATTCAATTAAAAAAATGTGAAGGGCGGAGCTCCGGAGCCATTACATTTTTAAAATTTTCTGGAAATAGAAATTTTTTTTCAAGAGCCTATTTGGCTTATTTTAGGTACAATTTCTCATCTCTGTAATTTCCATTCAGCCTTATAACCTAAAAACATGCTTTTCCTCCTCTCCTATCCCTACAGTTAATTCTCACAACAACCTTCATTAAGAAAGCAATGTTTTCATTCCAAGTCAACAGATGAGGGACTAGGCAAAGTATAGAGCTGTTACTAGACATGCAATTGGAGAGCCTTCCAGAACAGGCATACCTTGGAGATATTGTGGATTCAGTTTCAGACCACTGCCATAAGGTGAATATTGCAATAAAGGGAGTCACAGAAATATTTTAGTTTTCCGGTACATATAAGCTATGTTTACATGATACTGTAGTCTATTAAGTGTGCAATAGCATTATGCCTAAAAACTGAATGTATGTATCATAATGAAAATATTTTATTGCTAAAAAATGCTAACAATCATCTGAGCCTTTAGTGAGTCATACTGGAAGGTCTGGCCTTGATGTCGATGGCTGCTGATTTATCAGTGGTTGCTGAAGACTGAGGTGGCTTAAAATAAAACAACAATGAAGTTTGCTGCATTGACTCTCTTCTGTGAAAAATTTCTCCACAGCAGGCCATGCTGTTTGATTGCATTTACCCACAGTAGAACTTCTTTCAAAATTAGAGTCAATACTCTCAAACACTGCTGCAGTGTTATCAACTAAGTTCATGTAATAGTCTAAACCCTTTGTTGTCATTTCAGCAATGCTCACAGTATTTTCACCAGGAGTAGTTTCCATCTCAAGAAATCACTTTTTTTTTTTTTTTTTGCTCATCCATAAAAAGCAACTACTGATCCACTGAAGTTTGATCATGAAATTGAAGCAATTCAGTCACATCCTCAGGCTCCACTTCTAAATCTAGTTCTCTTGCTATTTCCACCACATCTGCAGTTACTAACTTCCTCCACTGAAGTCCTGAATCCCTCAAAGTCATTCATGAGGGTTGGGATCCACTTCTTTCAAACTCCTGTTAATACATTTTGACCTTCTCCCATGAATCATGAATGCTCTTAATGACATTTAGAATGGTGAACTCTTTTCAGGTTTTCAATTCACTTTGCCCATATCCCTCAGAGGAATCACTCTCTATGGCAGCTATAGCCTTATAAAATTTATTTCTTAAATAATAAGACTTGAAAGTCAAAATTGCTCCTTGACCCATGAGGTACAGAATGGAAGTTGTGTTGGCAGGCATGAAAACATTAATAGCCTTGTGCATCTATATCAGACTTCTTGGGTAACTAGGTGCCTTGTCAACAAGCAATGATATTTTGAAAGAAATCTTTCAGTCATCTAGGCTTTGTTGTATAATTTCTACAGCACAGTCAGAGTAGATTTAGCATAATTCTTAAGGGCCTTAGAATTTTCAGAATGGTCAATGAGTATTGGCTTCAACTTACAGTCACCAGCTGCATTAGACCCCATTAAGAGAGTCCTCTGAAGCTCTGAAGTCAGGCATTGACTTCTCTTCTCTAACACTGAAAGTCCTAGATAGCTCTCTTTTTCTTTTTTTTTTAGACAGAGTTTCGCTCTTATTGCCCAGGTTGGAGTGCAATGGTGTGATCTCGGCTCACTGCAACCTCTGCCTCCCAGGTTCAGGCAATTCTCCTGCCTCAGCCTCCCAAGTAGCTGGGATTATAGGTGCCTGCCACCAAACCCAGCTAATTTTTTGTATTTTTAGTAGAGACAGGGTTTCACTCTGTTGGCCAGGCTGGTCTTGAACTCCTGACAGCCGAATCACCCACCTTGGCCTCCCAAAGTGTTGGGATTACAGGCGTGAACCACTGCACCCGGCCCAGATGGCATCTTCTAATAGAAGGCTGTATTGTCTACATTGAAAATCTGTTGTTTAGTGTAGCCACTCTCATCAGTGACCTTAGCCAGATCTTCTGGATAATGTGCCGCAACTTCTCCACCAGCCCTTGCTACTCACCAAGCACTTATATTACAGGAACAGTTTCTTTCCTTGAGTCTCATGAACCAATCTCTACTAGCTTCCAACTTTTCTTCTGCAGTTTTCTCACCTCTCTCAGCTTTCACAGGATTGAAGAGTCGGGCCTGGCTCTGGATTAGGCTTTGACTTAAAAGAAATGTTGTGGGGCGGGCGCGGTGGCTCACGTCTGTAATTCCAGCACATTGGGAGGCAGAGGCAGATAGATCACTTGAAGTCAGGAGTTAGAGACCAGCCTAACTCCTGGTCTCTCTTGGTGAAACCCTGTCTCTACCAAAAATACAAAAATTAGCTGGGCGTGGTGGCAGATGCCTGCAATCCCAGCTACTTGGGAGGCTGAGGCAGGAGAATTGCTTGAACCTGGGAGGCAGAGGTTGCAGTGAGCCAAAATCATGCCACTGCACTCCAGCCTGGGTGACAGAATGAAACTCCATCTACAAAAGAAAAAAAGAAATGTGGATGGTTTGATCTTCTATCCAGAAAACTCAAATTTTCTTCACATTAGCAATAAGGCTGTTTTGCTTTCCTATCATTCATGTGTTCACTAGAGCATCTCTGTTAATTTCCTTCAAGAACTTTCCCTTTGTATTCACGACTTGGCTAACTGGTACAAGAGGCTTAGCTTTTGGTCTTTCTCAACTTTTAAAATGACTTCCACACTAAGCTCAATCATTTCTAGCTTTTGATTTAAAGTGAGAGATGTGTAACTCTTTACTTGAACACTTAGAGGTCATTGTACAGTTTTTTGTTTGTCTTTTAGAGAAAGAGTCTTGCTCTGTCACCCAGGCTGGAGTGCACTGGCACGGTCTCAGCTCACTGCAACCTCTGCCTCTTGGGTTCAAGCATCTCTCGTGCCTCAGCCTCCTAAGTAGCCGGAATTACATGAGCGCCATCACACCGAGCCAATTTTTTTTTTTCTTGAGATGGAGTTTTTACTCCTGTCACCCAGGCTGGAGTGCAGTGGCATGATCTCGGCTCACTGCAACCTCTGTCTCCCAGGTTCAAGCGATTCTCCTGCCTCAGCCTCCCAAATAGCTAGGATTACAGGCGCCCAGCTAATTTTTGTATTTTGAGTAGAGACGGGATTTCACCATGTTGGCCAGGCTGGTCTCAAACTTCTGACCTCAGGTAATCCATCTGCCTTGGCCTCCCAAAGTGCTGGGATTACAGGTGTGAGCCACTGTGCCCAGCTCATTGTAGGGTTATCAACTGGACTAATTTCAGTATTGTCTCAGGGGATAGGAAGGCCCAAAAAGAGGGAGAGAGATGGGAGAAAGGCCCATCAGTGGAACAGACATAACACATAACATTTATTAATTAAGTTGGTCATCTTAAATGGGCATGATATGTGGTGTCCCCAAACAATTATACTAGTAACATAAAAGATCACTGATCACAGACCACCGTAATATATATAAAAATAATGGCAAAGTTTGAAATGTTGTAAGACTTGCCAAAATGTGACAGAGATAAGAAGTAAGCACATGCAGTTGGAAAAATGGCACCGATAGACTTGCTCGACTCAGAGTTGCCGCAAATCTTGAATTTATACAAAACATAATTATCTGCAAAGCACAATAACGTGAAGCACAATGAAATGAGATATGCCTGTCGTTTGGTGCCAAGGGAAAAAGATGAAGAACTAGAATTGCTTCTTTTGCTCTTCAAAATTGACTTAAGTAGAGATAATACAAAGGGGCTTCTACTTCCTAAATTTGGGATAGAAAGGTTACATTGGTAAAATATAACATTTTTCATCACTGAGTAACACTATTTTTAAGAGTATGCCAATTAAAACATAGTAAGTTTAGCTATAAAACACAACAGTATTAAAAATACTATTAAAGCGAAGGAAGGATCCTAGAACAATTATTCAAGGATAGAAGTTTCTATAAAGAAGCACCAAAGTGAGAATTAAAGACCAACCTTCCTAAACAATAACAAAATATAAGTGAAATCAGATATAAGACTTGCAAAACTGGTTCACTTCTTTTTTTTTTTTTTTTTTTTTTGAGACGGAGTCTCGCTCTGTCACCCAGGCTGGAGTGCAGTGGCCGGATCTCAACTCACTGCAAGCTCCGCCTCCCGGGTTTACACCATTCTCCTGCCTCAGCCTCCCGAGTAGCTGGGACTACAGGCGCCCGCCAAGTTTTTTTTTTTTGTATTTTTTAGTAGAGACGGGGTTTCACCGTGTTAGCCAGGATGGTCTCGATCTCCTGACCTCGTGATCCGCCCGTCTTGGCCTCCCAAAGTGCTGGGATTACAGGCTTGAGCCACTGCACCCGGCCCTCACCTCTTTCTTAAAGTGTGAGATTTGAGCAAGAAAGTAAGCTTTATGTAGTCAAATGGTGTTTGACTACAAATGGTGAAAATGCAGGAGATTCTGCCTGGGATGAGGAGGGAGGGGGAAATGTGCATGTGAGGAGGAAGAAGGAAAGAGAGGCAGAGAGAAATTGAGAGACAGACAGACAGTGGCAAAGACTCTGCTCTTTAAAAAACCTGCAAATGAATAGAGATGCTGAGTGTCCAGGGAGGTGATTACACCCCCAGGAGCTCCACGTTTAGTGGAACACACACACCTATAAACAACACACACACCTATAAACAAATTGTATGAGTACAGTGTGATGATAATATAGAGGGCAGAACTTCAACATCTGCAGGTGAGGTCAAAGAGAGGCTCAAGCTAGCTAAAGATTCTAGAAGTGCAATAAAACAATTTTTGCATCTTTCGTACTGGCAAAAATTAAAGATCTATTAATACCCATGGCTTGCTAGAGGGCAGGAATTTCATCTCTATCTTTCAAATTTTAAGTGCATGTGCTTTTTGGACCCAGATATACCAAATCTAGGCATTAATCCTTCAGAAATACACTCTCTTGTGTACACACAGGTGTATATTGAGATGGTCAATGCAGCATTTTTTCAGCAGTTGTAAGAGTATAAATTAATGGCCTTCAAACGTGGCTGCACCTTCACTGGGCCGTGGTAGAGCTACTGCTCTCATTTTCCTCTGATATACTACAAAACTCACTTCTCTCCTGTCGCCTCCCCTAATTTCAGGAAGAAAATTGAGGCCATGGTGAATTCCCTCACCTCCCTCCCCAAAAGTCACTGTATCCAATCTCATCTCAACTCCTGCCATTACTGATCCAGAAAGATGAGATCAATCCTATCCCAAAGCGAGTCTTTCCCTAGGGAGTCCATCTCCATGGACACTGTACTCCATTAATTATGCATTCCTGAATATCATTTCTCTTTCTTCGTCTATTGCTCATCTCTTCAGCTTATAATCATACAGAAATCCATTCTGTGCCAAAAACAAAATAAAGCAGCTTCTGAAGACCTTTCCTTAAGCCTGTGCCTTCCTTAGGGCTGGCCCTATCTTGACTCTTCTCAGCTCCCTGAAAGGCTAAATTCCATTTTTCCATCCCTTGATTCCTAATTGCTACTCAGTCTTCATAATCCAGAGGCTATCTGCCTCTTCCCACACTAGAAAATTTGCCTGCATATTGCCAAAAACCAGCAGACACTTCTTGGTCTTTGCCTCAATGAACTTCAGCTGGCCATCTGTTGGTTATTGAATGTCTCTCCCTTTTGCTTTGGTGGCATTATTTCTTCCTTTCTTCCATTCTCTGACTATTCCTTTTTTTTTTTTTTTTTTTTCTTTTTAAGACAGAGTCTTGCCTTGTCGCCCAGGCTGGAATGCAATGGCGCAATCTTGGCTCATTGCAACCTCTGCCTCCCGGGTTCACACAATTCTCCTGCCTCAGCCTCCTGAGTAGCTGGGATTACAGGTGCCCACCACTATGCCCAGCTACTTTTTGTATTTTTAGCAGAGACAGGGTTTCGCCATGTTGGCCAGGCTGGTCTCAAACTGCTGACCTCATGATCCGCCCACCTTGGCCTCCCAAAGTGCTGGGATTACCGGCGTGAGCCATCATGCCCCACCCATTCCTTCTTTTTTATTTCAAATTTGATTGATTGATGGATTGATTTTTAAGGCTAGTCAAGTGAAGCAGTGAGAGTAATTTTTTTCTTTTTTTTGAGTCAGAGTTTCACTCTTGTTGCCCAGGCTGGAGTCCAATGGCGCGATCTCAGCTCACTGCAACCTTCGCCTCCTGGGTTCAAGCAATTCTCCTGCCTCAGTCTCCCAAGTAGCTGGGATTACAGGCATGCACCGCTACACCCAGCTAATTTTTGTATACATTTTTTTTTAGTAGAGACAGGGTTTCTCCATGTTGGTCATGCTGGTCTCGAACTCCCTACCTCAGGTGATCCGCCCACCTCAGCCTTCCAAAGTGCCAGAATTACAGGCGTGAGCCACCGCACCCGGCCTGTAATTTTGTTTTTTAACCATTCCTTCCTAATTTTCTTGGGCTGCTTGCCTGCAACTTACATATTAGTGTTTCTTATGGCTTGTGTGTAAATCATTCCACCCACCATCAACCCTGTCATTCTGTATACTTTCCTTGGGGGGATTTAATCCGCTTTCAGATGTTAATAGTCACTTAACTCCCAAACATGTGTCTCTAGATCTTGAGCCCTGACCACCAATCTGAGCTTCAGATTCTCATACTTGACTGTTCAGCAGGTATCTCCACTTAACATGTTCCACAGGCCCTTAAAGCTCAACATCTCCCCAAGCTCAATGTCTCCTAACTGTAATCCACCATTCTCCACTCTTTCCAGTTCAACACTGAAAACCTTAAAATACCACTCACGTCAAAAAACAGCACCTCCAATGTATCATCAATCAGTACGTTTTTAAATCTAAAACGTTCTCATGTCTGTCCCAGACTTGCCTGTTTATGGTGCTGTGCTTTAGGCCTTATCATCGCCAGCCTGATTTACAGCAACAGCTTCATAACTTCAATCCCTGCAGGAACTCATTCCTGTCTTCCTTAAATTCATCTTCCATGCTATTGCCAGAAAAAGCTATCCAAAACGTAATTCTGCAGTCAATAAAAATGGCAAAAGATCTCATAATATGTAAAAACGTTCATGATATACTGCTGCATGAAAAAAAAAAAAACAGGCTCCACAACAGTATGTCCATTATGATCCTCTACTTGGTTTTTAAAATGTATGTATATATGCACAAAAAATTAAATGACATACATCAAAATATTAACAGGAATTATCTTCCAGTGTTAGATTATGGGTGATTTTCTTTTACTGATTAGTTTTCCAAGTTTTCTGTAATAAGCACATTATTTTTGAAACTAGGAAAAAGATAAATCCTACAAATCTAACCATGTCAATTTCTTCCTTAAAATCCAGAATTAGCTCTTGGCTGGTAGGATAAAGTCCAAGCATCTTACCATGGCAGACAAGGCCCTCCGTGAACTGGCTACCACATTCCTCTCCAGCCTCACCTCCCCATCTCACGTTATGGAATAGTGGCTTTCAAACACTAGGGGGCTTCTAAGTTACTGGGCCCCACTCTCAGGGTTTCTGATTCTGTAAGTCTGGGAATTTGTATTTCTAACAAGTTCCCAGGTGATGTGAATCCTGGCTGTCCCGGGCCACAGTTTAAAAAATTATTATTATGGCAAAATATACATAATGTAAAAGTCATGTTCAACCACTTTTAAGTGTCGAGTTCAGGGGCATTAGGTAGACTCAATGTTGTACAGCTATCACCATTATCTGGTTTCAGGACTTTTTTCATCCAAACAGAAACTCTGTACACATTAAAAAATACCTGCTCCTTCCCTCCTCCCTCAAGCCACTGGTAAACCTCTGATACTGTATCAATTTGCCTACTCCAGGAACCTCATTTAAGTGGAACCATACCACTTTTGTCCTTTTGTGCCTTCAAGGGTTATCCATGTTGCAGCATGTGTCGGAATTCCACTCCTTTTTCAGGCCGAATAATATTCCATTATATAAGCCATTTTGTTTTATCCATTTATCTGCTGATGGATATTTGTGTTGTTTCCACCTTCTGGCTATTGTGAATACTACTGCCATGAGCATTGGTGTGCAGGCATCTTAGTCTCTGCCTTCAATTCTTTTGGATATATCTCTAGAAATGGAATTGCTGGATCACATTACAATTCTATGTTTAACTTTTTGAGGAACCACCATATTGTTTTCCAGAGGCTGCATCATTTCACTTTCCCACCAGCAATGCACCAGGGTCCCAATTCCTCTACATCTTCACTGACACTGTGTTTTTAAAAAATAACAGCCATCCAGATAGGTGTCAGGTGATATCTCATTATAGTTTTGATTTCCTTAATGAAATGGAGACACATTTTGAGAATGACTATGCTAGAGTAAAACTGACGGCCTGTTGTTCCCTGAACACACAGCACTATTTAAAACTTCGTGCTTTCACTCTGATGATCCCTCTGCCTGGAATCATCCTCGGTTTCCTCACTAACTCCCATTCAATAAGTCACAGGTCAAATGTCATCTCCAGTGAGCCTTCTAGGAACCTCCAGATTGGGTGAGCTGACCTCACAGAACCCAGCAGCAACCGGGGCAATGGAAGGCGGAGGTATGGGAGGTAGGGGAGGGTAAAGCATTGGATAAAAAGCAAGTGGTGTGGCCAGGCGCGATGGCTCATGCCTGTAATCTCAGCACTTTGGGAGGTGGGCGGATCACGAGGTCAAGAGATCGAGAGCATCCTGGCTAACACAGTGAAACCCCCATCTCTACTAAAAATACAAAAAATTAGCTGGGCGTGGTGGCACATGCCTGTAGTGCCAGCTACTTGGGAGGCTGAGGCAAGAGAACCCGGGAGGCGGAGGTTGCGGTGAGCCAAGATTGCACCACTGCCCTCCAGCCTGGGTGATAAGTGAGACTCTCTGTCTCACAAACAAACAAAACCAAGTGGTTTGGCTGAAAGTCTGTATAGAGAGCAATTAAACTCCAAGACCCCGTCCTTCCCTACAAATGGCAATTATCAAGGTCTACCGTCTGGATTTCCCTTTAAGAAAAAGCTTGCCATTCAGCTGGCAAGAGTGCAGTTAGCCAGCAGCTTCCACTTGCAATGCCTTCAGGATCCACCTGGCCGTTTCTAAGTAGCCCCTGGCCAATGGCTGAGCACAACAGGTAACCCAGCCATTTCTGCCCAGGTGGGACTTTTTTTCAGATTTTGCTCTGCAGATCCCTGTTGAGCTGGTAGAGATTCTGAGGCTCACTCTGCCAACCCTCTTCCTCACCCCTTCCTTTTCACAGCTGTCTGATATCCTTTAAAACATAGCTGTCTGATCTACGCTGCAGCCTGAAGATTTCTTCTTCTTTTGTATCTTTCACAAGCATTAACTCCCCATCCTATTAATAAACTGCTAGCACCTCTAATTTGGCCTCAGCCCTACTTCCCAGAGGACCCAAACGACACAGTCACTTCTAAGAGCGGTCTAACAAAACAGTTGATAAGATGGGTTTAGACTGGATCACTTTCTGCCTGGCTGGTCATAAGAATACCATCCTGGGTGAGGCAGGGACATAAATAATCCCTAGCATAAGGTAGTGATGTAGTTGCTAAAACTTTCATAGTGGTGACTCGGGGGAATGTTCCTGGGAAGGGGACCACCCTGCCCTGCTTACTGCAATAATCCAGGCACTTGAAAAGCTCAGGAGAACAAGTCTTACAAGGGCAGTGGAATTGCTGGTCTTTAATAAGTTGTATTGATGCCCTCCAGACAGGTAATGAAAAGCTGAGAACAAGAAATAAGTGACAACTAAGTGTGAGGGCCTTATCATGAGGTGGGAGAACAGAAGAAGCCCAAGACCAGACTCAGGATTTAATAGTTTAAAAGCTGCAGAGGTCTTTAAAGGAATCCACTTGGACAATCTCATCCTTGTGTCAGAGTCCTAGATTTTCCCAACCAGCGCCCTAATCTTGGCTGAAGCAAACGTAACAAACCTGCCTCAGCTGGGCCACTGCCCTGGCTGAGATAGTCAATCAAAACCAAAATCACAGCTGGGCGCAGTGATCACATGAGCACTATCACGAAGACAGTGTCAAGAAGCCATGAGGGATTCACCCCCATGACCCAACACTTTAGAATCAAGGCTGAGGCACGAGGACCACTTGGGTCCCGGAGTTCGATACCAGCCTGGGCAACACAGTGAGACTCCCCACCAACCCCCGCCATCTCAATTTAAAACACAAAATCACACCTTGGAGGAGGTGAAGATGATGCCACCCTTGAAGATCTCAAGGATACAGAGAGGCCCCCACCAAAGCTCCATTTAATTCACCAATCTGGCCACTGCTGGAACTGAGTAGATCCTGGTGAATTACTGCAATCAAGGCCAGCTCAATTAAGGAGCGGCTCTGCTGTAAAGAGATACCTGTGACCGGGTAATTTACAAGAAAAGAGGTTTAATTGGCTCACAGTTCTGCAGGCTGTACAATCATGGTGTTGACATCCCTTGGCTTCTGGGGAGGCCTCAGGGAGCTTTTACCCATGGCAGAAGGCAAATTGGGAGCAGGCACATTACACAGTAAAAGCAGGAGCAAGAGAGAGAGGCAGTGGTGGGGGGTAGGGGGTGGGGGGTGGGAGTAGGTGTCACACACTTTTAAACAACCAGATCTCACAAGGACTTACTATCTCGAAGACAATGTCAAGCATGAGGGGTTCTCCTCCACGACCCAAACACCTCCCACCAGGCCCCATCTGCAGCACTAGGGATTACAATTCAACATGAGATTTGGGCGGGGACAAATATCCAAACTTATATACCAGGTTCCGATGGCAAACTTACATACCAGCCGCTGTGCTCAAGTGGCATCTTCTTGGCTGAAGTGGATTAGAAGGCCTCTGGAACATAGTATCCAGACACTGATTTGCTGAATGTGTTCTTTTCCATCTCAATCATGAACGATCAGAAACCGGGAGCATTTGCAGTATCACCTTAGGGCTATGTAAGTTCTGCTCTCCTAAGAGACTCAGGTCTCCTGAATATCCTGTAGAATGTCACACTGATCTATCACATTGATGGCGTCATGCTGATCAGGCAGAATGAGCAAAGGTGGCTGGCACCCTGATGGCCAGAAGATGGGAGATAAAACCTGATGAAGATCAAGGACTTGTGATTTCAGTCACGTTTTTAGGAGTCAAACAATCAAGGTATGCCAGGACATTCCCTCCAAGTTGAAGTCAAACTGCTTTATCTTATATCCCCTTTCTCAAAGAAGGAAACACAGAGCCTGGCTTTGGGGTCTGGAGGGAAGACATTCCACACTTACGGGTACTGCTCCAACTTATGTACTGAACGACAGAAAAGGCTGCCAGCTTTGAGGGGTCTGGGGCGGGAAAGTGGTCTGCAGCAGGTCCAAGCTGGGGTGCAAGCATTCCTGCCACTTGGGCTATATGATGTGGTAAAGCCTATGGTGCTGGTGGTGTCAGTGGTAGAGACAGATGTAGTGTGGGTTTTATGGTGAGCCCCAGTGGAGAATAACTGTGCAGGTCCCATGGTTACACCTGGGAAAGACCATTTCAGGCTCAGTGGAGAATCATTCCTTTGTAAAATAAATTACTGTGCCATGGTAGACCCAGAATGCTTGACCACAGGACCCCAAATGACCATGCATCTAGAACTGCCCATATGTGCTAAGTGCACTTGGACCCACTGTTAAGGGCTGAAATGTGTCTCCCCCAAATTCTTATGTTGAAGTACTAACCCCTGGTACCTCAGAAAGTGACTATACGTGGAAACAAAGTATTTAAAGAGGTATGTTAAAATGAGATCTTTAAAACACACCCTAATCCATTATGACTGGTGTCCTTATAAGAAGAAAAAATTTAGTCACAGAGTAAAGATCGTGTGAGGACAGATGATGGCCATCTGTAAGCCAAGAGAGGCCTCAGAAGAAACCAACCCTGCCAACACCTTGATCCTGACCTTGGACTTCTAGCTTCCAGATCTGTGAGAAAATTAATTTCCGTTGTAGAAGCTACCCAGTCTCTGATATTCTGTTACGGCAGTTCCAGCAGAGTAATGTGCCCACCCACTCAGAGTCAGGTGGAGCCAGCAGCAGTCCACTGGAAGATAGAAACGGCATTATCTGGGATCAAGCATGAGCAGAACGGGAGAGCACAAGTAAGTTGTAAGAGCAGGTAGGCCAGACTCCCATGTCACCACCTTAGTTCTTTATACCTGTGGCCATACAGAGGGTCCCATACAACCAACTGAAAGGAGAAGAAAAGCTGATCTTGGTTTACAGATGGATTGGCCTGTTATGTGCACGCGAGCCAAAACTGGAGGGTGGTTGCCTGAAAGCCATGCAGGGGTGGCTATCAAAAGAATATGGAAAAAGAAAACCTTTCCAAGAAAAAAGCTTTGAGTAGTATACCTGCTCATGCACTATGTACGGTAGTGACCTGTGGTGAGAATATCCGTTTAGTCATGAGCAGCAGCCTGGCTAGCTACTTTGGGACTTAGAAGGAAAAAGTCTAGAGGAGCAGGAAACAAGGAAGTAAAGGCTGGAGAAACATGGATAGGCCTATCTATGGGAGAGGGTGGCGAGTGTGAAGATCTGTGTATTCCATGTTAACACTTACTAGAAAGCAACCACCATAGCAAGAGGCACTGAACCACCCAGTAGATAAAATGACTTGGTCAGTTAACTTTAGCCAGCTTTCATCATCAGCCACCCCAGAACTACCATGATGGGCACCTGAATGGAACAGGCTTCACTGTACAGATGGTCCCTACTCTTGGGACCCACAGCATGAATTCTCACTTACCACGGCCAATGCAGCTATTGCCACCTGTGAATATCCAACTTGCTGGCAATAGAGACAAATACTGAGCCCCCAATGTGGCACTATTCTTCAAGGAAACCCACCAGCTACCTGGTGGGACATGAGCTCCATTGGGCCCTTTCCACTGTGAAAGGGCCAATAGCTGATTCTCACAATAGACATTTTCTCTGCATGGGTTTGCCTTTCTGCCTGCACAGCCTGCCCAATTTTTGCTTCCTTCCTCTTTTATCATTATAGTCATTACTTTCTCTTAGCATTTGCTTCCTGCAAAACTCAACTGACACACTTGTCTTCCCTCTCTTTCTCTCCTGAAAGGTGAAATTGGAGAAACTGAAGAGGGATGGACTTGGGGATCCCTAAGCACAGTGGGAAGCTGGTATTTAAGGGTATTTTTAAAGTGTAAGACTTTCTAATGAGGAATTATGACACCTCCATACCAAAATCTGCACCCTTAATAGAGGGTCACCCAGCTTATTTTCCCTTTCTCAACCCAATAGCCAATCAGTTACTTTTTCAAGTCATCTTAAAGTCTTTAGGGCAAAGAAGGATTAAAAATACATAATCAAAATTTTTTTTAATTTTTCTACAGCAAAATAAAAACATATTATTTTAAAAAGCAATATTCTACATTAAATACATTAAGATATTGACAATTTTATAAATAAAATCATTTTAAACAGTAAATACATGATAAATTTCTGATACAAGGTTTTACATAGGTTAATTGTGAAAATATAAAAACTTTACATCTTAAAAAGCATTCAACGTAATCAATTTTACAAAATTATCAAAAGTTAAAAAGTGCTAGATATGCTTTTATTTTGTTCCATTACTAAGGCAATGATAGTATATCAGATCTTAAAAAAAGAAAAGGTGAATTAGGACATAAGACTCATCCTATATTGCCTAAAAACGAACATTTCAGAGACTTTCTTAGACACTGGGAAAGGCTGGGAAGCTGACTGAGCTCAAAACCAGTGAAGGTTGCCATCCGCCTAGCACCATTACCCCTCATAGTTGTCAGAACCAGGAGACTTCTTCCTGGCTACCCGTGGGGAGTCTTCTACCCCTATTATTTCCTAGTTTCCAGGAGAAAGGGTTTCAGAAAGAATTCTGACATTTAAATTCTATGCCAGTACTGAAACTCTCCCAAAGATTGAGGCATTCTGCATTTGAATATTATACAAAAAGTCATGAATCTAATTTCAAATGAAAAGAGAGCACTTCATTTGGTCACTTAATTTCATACCACTTGTAGAGGTAGGATAATTTTTTTCTTTGACAACTGTCTTGACTATATAAATGGTGATTATACCGGAAAGGGTTCTAATGCCTTTTCTGCATTCTTCCAGTTGTGAAAATTCTCTCTGTACCATTCAACTAATAGGAAAAAACAAAAGACAAAAAAAGAAAAAAACTCAACATCAGTTAACCAACATTTACTGAGTTCCTGCTAGCTAAGTCTTGCCCATCAGCTAAGCAGCAGACAAGGGCTGCCTAATGATGTAAACAATTTGATTTTGAACTTAACAATTAAGTCAATCAGAAGACATTTAAATCACCTAAAAAATTTATAATTAAAAATCAATGATTTTTTTTCTTTTTAACTTCAAAAGTCATTCAATACTGAACTTGTTGGTATAAATATTTAAGACATTCTGATTTTAAGGAATTTGGGGTGTTGGAAATAAGTCATCTGCTCTGATTTTAAGATTATTTTATATAAAAAAGTATAATACAGTGTTTGGTCATATAAATATGATAACACTGCATCAGAGTCACAATGAGTTGATGTGAACTTCCTTGCTTTTTTTTTTTTTTTTTTTTTTTAAGAGAATGGGGTCTCGTTGTCACCCAGGCTAGAGTATAGTGGTGTGATCGTAGCTCACTATAGGCCCAAACTCCTGGGCTCAAGAGATCCACCTACCTCACCTTTCTAAATTGCTAAGACTATAGACATGTGCCACCATGTCCTGCTGATTTTTTTTTACTTTTTGTAGAGATAGGGTCGTGCTATATTTCCCAGGCTGGTCTTGAACTCCTGGCCTCAAGTGATCCTCCCACTTTGGTCTCCAAAGTGCTGGGATTACAGATGTGAGCCACTATGCCCAGCACCTTTCTTCTAGTAATATGTTAAATTATTTTATATTGCTATACTATCAGTAAAAGCTTTTTTAGTTTAAAGAAACCTGATAGTGTTAAATTATTTTTTGTTTTTTAATATTTGACTTAAGTATTTTGTATTTCAAGCTCTGAATCAAAACTTTTTTTTTTTTTTACATCTGGGTAGAGCTTTTCTTATGAATACATTTCTAAGCAGAGCTTTAATATATATACACAGACTTTATAAGCACTTATTTTAATAGATTTTTCTGCACATACTAAATGTATTACCTTTGTTGGTTTCAATATAAAAAGCCTCAAGATACAAAAAAGCATGCAGCTCTATTTCACCAACTCTAAGATGCCACTGATGGATCATTATTTTACATACATGTAAAAAAGAAAAAAGCTACAATAATAAATATAAGACACTAGTGATTATAAAAAGACATACCTTTTAGGAGTGTGAAGAAAGTGAAAAAATATGTACCTCAGAATAAATAATATAGGTGTTTGATTAATGCTAATGAGATATGGGAAGATTGATCAGAAGTTGGTTTATAAAATTCAAGATGCTTAGGAAACACAGGACTATTACCAGAAATACATGAAATGTGGCAATCTGAAAAGTACAAATGATTCAACACAATATTCCACTGGTTTGTATAATGTTCTAGAAATAAGTTATTTTTCCTTTAAATTTTCCTGACTTGACCCCAAAATGATTAATTGATAACTTACTTGTTTTCTTTATTCCTTCTTTCCAAGGCACTTTAGGTCTCCATCCCAAGCCATGTATTTTTTCTGACTTCATTGGATATCTCATGTCATTGGTAGGTCTTGGAAAACAAAACAGATTTAAAATGATATTGTAGATATATATTTACAAATGTAGATACTAGGAAATATATGTTTATGCACCACAACCCAACTTTTCTCTTGACAAAAAATTCCCAATAGGTTTTCTGCAGAAAGTTTGTAAAATCAAGTATATATTAAAAAAAAAAAAAAAAAGTCATCCATAATGCCAGGTGCCTAACCTTCTCTGTGTCTTATCTTCCTGTTTCAGCCACGATCTAGCTATAAGTGAAATACCTGACACATAAAAAAACTCAACAAATGTTCAATGAATGAATAAACAAATACACAAAACCTTATTAGGACTCATATGCCAGGCTGTGGGTCAGGTATTTAATATACATTATAAATAAATGTTAAAATACTTTCATAAGAAAGATGTTATTATCAGCTGGGTGTAGTGGCTCACGCCTGTAATCCCAGCACTTTGGGAGGCCGAGGTGGGCGGATCATGAGGTTGAGATGGAGACAATCTTGGCCAACATGGTGCAACCCCATCTCTACTAAAAATACAAAAATTAGCTGGGCATGGTGTCATAAGTCTGTAGTCCCAGCTACTTGGGAGGCTGAGGAGAACGGTGTGAACCTGGGAAGGTGGAGGTTGCAGTGAGCCAAGATTGCACCACTGCAGTACAGCCTGGCGACAGAGTGAGACTCCGTCTCAAAAAAAAAAAAAAAAGAGAGAGATGTTATTATCCCTAGGTCACACTAGAGGTTTGAAACCTCAGACTTGGAAAGGGTCAATAATTTTTTAAGTCACATAGCTAGTAAGTAATAATGCTATACTTAATCTGTATAGTACTTACGATTATGAAAAAAAATGTTTTACCAGAAAATTCAAAAGAGATAAACTAGTTATTGGTCAAGTCCACATATTTTATAATTTTAAAGGTACCTAAGATTTCACAACCTTTCCCCAATGTTTTAACTTGTTACTCACCTATCATTAACATAATCAACCCAATTTTCCATTTCGGACTCTGAATTGGTCTCTTTGATCTGTTAAAATGGAGAAGGTTTTTGAGTCAAATTATAAAATGAGATCAGAGAATAACAATGGTATTTAATGGCTGATTAAAAAGAAAACAACTGCTTCATAGTGGGGAAGACAGCTAAAATGAACATCATTTTAGTAACACTGTCTATACTTTATACTAAATTCCATCTGAAGCTCAGATATACACATTGGATTTTGGTTATTATTCAGTCCCTCTTTCTATTAAATGAATTTATAATTGATGTCCCCTAATATATATGGATATTCATAACTACTGATATGATTATTTTATATGTCACTGTTACTTATTTCAAGACACAATTTTATATTTCTGAAAATGAGTTATGTCTTACAATTAGGGACAGTACATTTAATGAATTATTTTTTCCTGAAAAGCTGTTACTAAATAGGTGATAAAACTTAAATTAAGACACATATGGTACACATAATCCATTTCATTTTCTACTTGCTTACTTTTAAATTAAGTAAACTGTATGCTTCTGATTTTGACTAAATTAATGGTTACTGTCACTAACAATTTTGAAAATACCACCCTTTTAAAATAGATACATACCAGTTGTATTAGTTCTTTGGCAAGCTGGACAACTGACATTTCAAAATTGGTTCCGATGTTATAAATTTCACCTGGTTTCCCTTTTTTGAGGACAGTGAGAAATGCTTCTACAACATCAGTAGCATAAAGGAAGTTTCTTGTTTGAAGCCCTGACCCATGAATGCAACTAAAGAGATTAAATGAAGTGAAATCATGAAGTGTAAAAAGGTAAAGTTTCCTAAAGCATTGACTGGGTACTACAACTCCAGAGAAGCCACTTCCCATGGGGATCCCAGAATCTTTTACTGAAAATACAAATTCTCATAGCTTTTCTAAATTTTGTTCATATTTCTTAAATAATTTCCAAACCTTCTGAGGGTACTCAGTAGGAAACTGACAAACATATTAGTGACCCCTGTGAAATGTGTATTCAATTTTATACCAGAAGTTCATTTTAAAGAAATATCTACAGTTCTATGAATTAAATAAGTTCTTTGAGAAAGTAAAATTATATAAAAATAGATTTCAAATGTTAATGCTATAATTCAAAATTCTATGATAGGTTATTAAGATTTGAAATTATCTCAAGTAAATTACAAAAATAAGATACAGATTATTTTAAAAACTATTACACTGGAGAAATGATTCTTAAATTTCGTGGGACATTAAATTTTGTGGCCTTTAAGACTTTATGATATTCAAGAAAGTGTCACCAAATACTCTAACATACCAGAAAAGCATATGGGTAAAAAGGTAATAATAACATACCATTTCCTGTTGTGCTGTAGCAAAGATATAAATTTTGGAATAACCTAAAAGAATATTTAAATATCATTTCAGACTGGAAATTTACTCATTAGTAAGAATCTGAACTCATACCAAGATTAAAAGATTATTAAGAAATATGCATAGGGATTGCTTCTAATTCTTTTTATCAGTTCATTTTAAAACCTACTATAATATTTGATAAGTAAAAGAACTCTTAGTTTGCTATTTCATGAAGACAGGTTACTTGAAGATAAAATGATCTAAATAGTGGAAAAATGCAGAAAGAGTCTTCATCAGACAGTTGGTCTCATCATAAGGCTCACCTTTGTGCTGACTTCATAAAGGCAGACATTTGTATCTTACTTATTGGATTACATATAGCACCTATGCACTAAGTGTTTGAGGAATTTATAGAAAGTAAATTCCAGTGCTCTTGGATTCAAAGAAAACTTAAATTAAGCAAAGTAAATATTAATACCTGAAGGTCATGACATGGCCCTTTCCTTTGGGCAAACAGATCAATGCAACCAGATGGGAAGCAAGAAAACCCAGCCGGGCGCGGTGGCTCACGCCTGTAATCCCAGCACTTTGGGAGGCGGAGGCATGCGGATCACGAGGTCAGGAGATTGAGACCATCCTGGCTAACACAGTGAAACCCCATCTCTACTAAAAATACAAAAACTTAGCTGGGCATGGCGGCGGGCGCCTGTAGTCCCAGCTACTTGAGAGGCTGAGGCAGGAGAATGGCATGAACCTGGGAGGCGGAGCTTGCAGTGAACCGAGATCACGCCACTGCACTCCAGCCTGGGCAACAGAGCGAGACTCCCTCTCAAAAAAAAAAAAAGAAACCAAAAGAAAAGAAAAAAGAAAAACCCAGTCTCCAAATTTAGGCCGAGTGGCCAAAGTTATGTAAAATCAGACTTGATGATACAGAACCAACCACACAGGCATTTTCAGCCTCTAAACTAAATTTTTTTATTCATTACTTGTAGTACTTTCTGGAAGATATTCATGCCTACACTATAAAGATAAGTTGAGGCACAGTTAGCCAGCTGACACTAAGACAGTTAATGTATACAAGCTTCTTGCATCACTAGCTAGCTAGCTTTTGACTTTCTGTATACCCTGACATACGGGTCTGACTGCAAACAAGGAGTCAACTACAGCATGTCAGTAGTGGTAGAAGTATACTACAATGCTTTAAAGTCTTTAAAGGTACAAGGTATTTTCACATATATCATTCTCATTGGATCCTTCAAAATCTCTGCCAAGTGGTGAAGCCAGCTGGTGAGTGTCAGCCAGCTTGAGACTTAAAACTCATCTTCAATCTCTAAGTCTGAAGGAATCTGCAAGAGGTGTTATACAGCATATAAAATTATGTAAAATTTACAACATATTATTTTGACAAATAACTGAAAAGAGGTTATTTCAAATAATGAGAAGTTACAATCACTGAAAAACACCATGAATTAAGAAGTAAAGTTTACCTTTTCTGGATATTGATGTGGTCCATAAACATTACTGCTTCTTGTGATAACAACTGGAAACTTAAAAGAATATTCAACATTAAGGCTTTTGAAAAGGTCTAATAATGATGATTATTTTAAAGACGAGCAGAATTTCAAAATATGGGCACTGTTGCCTAAATAATTCTACACACCTTAAGGTCAAAGGGAAGAGATTTTTTTCTAACGTAAGGTTTCTAGAAAGGAGAGAACAGGATTCAGATAAAGGCAGAGGTTCCAAAAAAAAGAAGAGGAACATTCTTTTATTAGTACAAGAAGACGAACACAGATGGCACAGGTTTATAAGTCTGATTGATAGCAAAACACTGAAGAACTTTCCAGCTGATTATTTTAAAGACCACCTCAAGGACTCTAAATTGGCTCTCTTCATTGTACCAATCCCTACAAATAAAAAGAGCTACGATGAAAGTGAAAAGGACCGATGCCACCAGAACCCAAATGGTGAGAGAATCTTTAGGAATTCCAAGGCTTGCCTCTCTGACCCACACCCTAAAAACTCACCAAGAGCAGTGGGAAGCCAAATGTAGGAGATTGAAGGTGAGGATTCATATGGGGTAAGGCTCCCATACCGACACTGTCAGAGCCACCAGGGGCAAGTCTACTTCCCATTCATGAGGAGCCACAAAAGCCAAATCATGCAGAGAGAAGCACACGGCAGAAAGGGGATCTGTCCTCCCTCTGTCTTCCTCCACTCATAGGACTCCAACCTCATTCTGACTCTAGCTGTAACACTCTACCTATTACCGAAATAGAAAAACAATGTATATTCAAGTTATTCCTTTAATGATGAACTGAGTAAGAAGAGGTAGGTCCTATTTTGTCCACACAATAGAGGAAATTAGTTTTTAAAATTCCATAATATGTAAATTTTCTCAATCTATGCCTTCTACTCTAAGCATGCTGCTAAAAGCTGACTTGGGCTGGGCATGGCTCACGCCTGTAATCCTAGCACTCTGGGAGGCCGAGGTGGGTGGATCACTTGAGGTCAGGAGTTTGAGACCAGCCTGAGTGTCAGATCGAGACTGTCTCCGAAGAATAAATAGAAAACTTAAAAATCTTTAGGAAAAAAAAAAAAAAGCCCACTTGGAGTTTTAACACTTAGGTCCAAAGGAAAATGTTTCAAGAGTTTCTGCAATCAGGTCTTACCTTATATCGTTCCCAGTAAGACTGTACAAAACATTCAGCAGCTGCTTTAGATGATGCGTAAGGATTTGTAGGTTGTTTGGGTGAAGATTCATCGAATTCCTAATTTTAAACATATTTTAAAAATTATGCATATTTTTAGTATAAAAATCAGAGCATATGTTAAAACCTGAAATGTCAATCACCAAATTTTAAAAGCCGCTTCTTAAATCCTACGTGCCTGGTGTTTTCCCAAGGACATGTAGTAGCTTCTTTAATGTGCACAACAATCCTATATAGCAGAGAGAGAGAACGGCAAGTTAAGGGCCCTGAGACAGAAGCGTGTCCAAAGGAATTGCAGGAAGGCTGATATGAGGGGAGAGACCGTGGGAGAGGATGTCAGAGAGCTAGAGGAAGGCCAAAACCTTGAAGGCCACCGTAAAACAATGACTGATTTTTGAGCAGAGTAATGCCAGGTCTGACTTACATTTTAAAAATCACTCTGGTTACTGTGTCGGATCTGATGTAGGGTGGCAGGGTGCATGAACAAAGAAGTTTACCTGATAACAACTGCAGAGAATTGAAAAACAGTTACTTCTTGGAAGCAGAATTGAGAACTGAGAAGTGGTCAAGGTCTACTTTTTCTCACTGTCAGTCTTTTTGGACTATTTGATTTTCACTGTGTATGTGTCTTGGTAAAATAAGTAAATTCATAAATAATAAACAAAATGAGGTCACTGCAGACCCCAACTATAAAAATTATAGATTGGACAATGGAGTTTCCTTTGCATAAAAAGTACAATATTTATGCATGATTTAAAAAATAGATTCTAAGTCTGGACACAGTGGCTCACATCTATAATCCCAACACTTTGGGAGGCCAAGGCAGGCGAATCACCTGAAGTTGGGAGTTCGAGACCAGCCTGACCAACATGGAGAAACCCCATCTCTACTAAAAATACAAAATTAGCCGAGCATGGTGGCGCATGCCTGTAATCCCAGCTACTTGGGAGGCTGAGGCAGGAGAATCACTTGAACCCAGGAGATGGAGGTTGCAGCAAGCCAAGATTGCATCATTGCACTCCAGCCTGGGCAACAAGAGCGCAACTCCCATCTCAAAAAAAAAAAAAAAAAAAAAGATTTTGGTTTTTACAAGAATTTTACACTGTCTCCTTGACATTCCAATATGACTGAAAGGGAAAGATATGACTGAAAGGAAAAGATGAACAGGTAGTATGCTGCAGTGTAACTTATGCTTTGGTCCACGGAATGACATTCATCATATGTGTAAGAGTGGGACAAAAAGGTGAGATCTGCAATTCTCTTGCAAAATTACAAATAAATCTACCTAAAGAGATTTCTGGGGCATGAAAAAATAAATAAGTAAGTCTCTACCAAGACTAGGCTGTTGTTCCCCATTTGGGGCGGTATCACTTGATCTGAACAGAGGAGACAATGCAATAACATTCTGTGATGGTTAACACTGTCAACTTGATCGGATTGAAGGATACAAAGTATTAATCCTAGGTGTGTCTGTGAGGGTGTTGTCAAGGGAGATTAACATTTGAGTTACTGGGCTGGGAAAGGCAGAGCCACCCTCAATCTGAGTGGGCACCATCTAAGCAGCTGCCAGTGTGGCTAGAATATAAAGCAGATAGAAAAACATGAATAGACTACCCTGGCCTAGCCTCCCAGCCTACATCTTTCTCCCATGCTGGATGCTTCCTGCCCTCGAACATCTGACTCCAGGTTCTTCAACTGTGGGACTCAGACTGGCTCTCCTTGCTCCTCAGCTTGCAGATGGCCTGTTGTGGGACCTTGTGATCGTGTGAGTTAATACTTAATAAATACCCCTTTATATATCTGTCTATTCTATCAGTTCTGTCCCTCTACAGAATCCTAAAACACTTTGAAGAGTGTTACAAGTGTATATAATTTGAGGATGAAAAAAGCCCACTGTAGGTTTAATAAAACTGTATCATGGTACATGGTGAAGCAGATAAAATATATATTTTCTAAGCTCACCTTATCAAGACTGCCACCATATACTTCATCTGTGCTGACGTAAATAAACTTCTCCACTCTGGCTTCATGAGCAGCACTTACCAAAACGTGAGTGCCATAAACATTAACATAGGTAAACTCAAAGGCACGTACGAATGAAAGATCTAAAAAAAAAAGAGTGAAAAGCTAAAACAAGTCTATCCAATGGATAAAACAAATGCCAAATGATGGCTTCAGGTTTAAGGAGGGTACTATTCACGTCTCTTCATTTACCACAGCTGCAACAGTTATAGTAATAACATACACAGGCAGTGATATTTATGACTTCTTTAAACCTAAATTACATAGTACATGCAAATTCTTAGAACCCAGAAAACTATCAGTGTTAAATTTGCAGGAAAGTTTTTTATTCTATAAGGAAGAAAATTTAAAAATAATTCACCGAAATTTAAAACGTTCTTAAATTTAAAAATTATGAATTACAGGGCTAGGCTTTTTAAGATCAATCTGTTACTGCTGAAAGCAATAAATGTTGAATGAGTTATTTAAAAATAAATTCACCTTAAAAGAACTGAACCTCTATAACCAGGAAATGGAAGGAACTTCCTTAACGATGAATCACAATCCAGAAGCAATAATGGAAGAGACGGATAAATTTGACCGCATAAAAATTTTGCATGGTTAAAAAACAAAAAACAAATTAAAAAGACAAAAATGACAAACTGGGAAAAAACACGTGAAATTACAGAGATAAAGGGTTAAGTATCGTCAACTTATAAAGAACTTTAAATAAATAAGAACAATCCTACAGTAAAACAGGTAGGAGATATAAACAGTTTAGATGAAGAAATACAAATGAATCCTTAAGATTATGATGATCAACCTCACATACAATTAAAAAAACCCAAATTAAAAACTCAGAGATATCACTTCTTATCAGACTGGCAAAAATTCAAAAATTTGACAAATCACTTATTTGTTGAGGCTGTTAGACAAAAGATACTTTGTACACTGACAATAACAATGTAAAATGTTTACAATCCCTAAGGAAGGAAACTTGGAAATATCCAGTCAAATTACATAGGCATTTCCCTCTAATCCAGAGTTACGGGTTAAACTGTGTTCTCCCCATAATTCATCTTAAGGTCCAACCCTTTCCCCCAGAACCTCAGAATGTGACTATATTTGGAGATAGGGCTCTTAAGGAGGTGATTAAGTGAAAATCAGGTCTTTAGGATGGGTCCTAATCCAATCTACCTGGTGTCCTTAAAAGAAGAAATGTGGACTCATTGTGTGTTCTGGAATAAAGTAAATAAGTAATTAGGGTGGTGCTGTTGAGAACCAAGGTGTTCAAGGTAAGGAAAAGATGATATAAATGAAAGACTGATGAACTTAAACAAAAACTCTGAATCTGAATTGGACATTTCAGTATAAACCCATGTCACATTTAATCTTAATAGGCAAATAATATTCCCTAGTTTTGTTAACTGAAAAAGCCTTGAAACAATGTCCCGTTAATAAGCACTCCCAGGGCCCAGATTGTGGCCTCTAAACACCATTTCCCACCAAAAGGAACAATGGCTCCTGAGACAAAGAGCTGATTCCAGATCGTGGGGGGAAAAATATTGAAGATAAAACTGAAACATCCTATCAAACCAGAAAGTTAGATGGCTGTCAAAGACTGCTAAGGTCATGTCAAAAAGGACTCAGGAAGCAACTAGAAGAGCCTCTCAATGGCTAATGGTGAGTCATTTTGAACATAAATAAGAAAAATAACTGCAAGTGATTAAAACAAAAAAAAAATCAAATGTGTTAAAATCTACAAATTCATAACGATACTAAAAAAAAGAAAAAAGAAAAAAGAAAAAGGAGGATGCTTGGAAACCAACTCATTATAGTAAAATCTACTAAATAAATAAAAATAATCAGGTATTTAACCTGGCTTTTCTATAACAATTAAATATCAAGGTAAGCAAATAATTTATAAGAAAAACTTTCTCTCTCTCTCTCTCTCTCTTTGTTGCCCAGCCTGGAGTGTAGTGGCACAATCTCAGTTCACTGCAAACTCTGGCTCCCAGGTTCAAGCGATTCTTGTGCCTCAGCCTCCCGAGTAGCTGGGGTAACAGGTGCCCACTACCACGCCCAGCTAATGTTTTTGTATTTTTGAGACGGGGTTTCACCATGTTGGCTAGGCTGGTCTTGAACTCCTGACCTCAGGTAATCCACCCATCTCAGCCTCCCAAAGTGTTGGGATTACAGGCGTGAGCCACTGCGCCTGGCTGGAAAACTTGTTTTTATGTAGATATTACACGTATAAATGAAGAATGACATAATTAGAATATCATTTTGTAAACCCCTAATATAATGACTACTGACTATATAAAGTAGTAATAATGACATCTAGTGGGAATAAAAAAATAAGATCAATTTAAAATTCCAGGCTGGACATGGTGGCTAATGCCTATAATCCCAGCACTTTGGGAGGCCCAGGTGGGTGGATCACCTGAGGTCAGGAGTTTGAGACCAGTCTGGCCAATATGGCAAAACCCTATCTCTACTAAAAATACAAAAAATAAGCCAGGCGTGGTGGCACATGCCTGTAATCTCAGCTACCTGGGAGGCTGAGGCATGAGAACTGCTTGAACCTGGGAGGCAGAGGTTGCAGTGAGCTGAGATCACAATACTGCGCTCCAGCCTGGGTGACAGAACAAGACTCTGCCTTAAAAAACAAAACAAAACAAAAAAACAGATAAAAACAGAGTTAAAAATAGCTAAAAATGGAGTTGGAAATTAAATGGGAAGAGGACAAAGGTTTTGATGAACTTTACACTTTGATAAGCTAATTACACATCTGTAATTTGTAGGGTAACCACTCCAAGAGTACCAGCAGAACATATAATTTCCAAACTAGTAGAGGGAGAAAAAGAGAATAAGAAAAATTCCTCAGTCAGCCGGGCGCGGTGGCTCAAGCCTGTAATCCCAGCACTTTGGGAGGCCGAGACGGGCGGATCACGAGGTCAGGAGATCGAGACCATCCTGGCTAATATGGTGAAACCCCGTCTCTACTAAAAATACAAAAAACTAGCCGGGCGAGGTGGTGGGCGCCTGTAGTCCCAGCTACTCGGGAGGCTGAGGCAGGAGAATGGCGTAAACCCGGGAGGCGGAGCTTGCAGTGAGCTGAGATCCCGCCACTGCACTCCAGCCTGGGCGACAAAGCGAGACTCCGTCTCAAAAAAAAAAAAAAAAAAAAAAAAAAAAAAAAAAGAAAAATTCCTCAGTCAAGTCCTTAAAAAAAGTAAGCAAGAATTTTTAAAAAATAAACAATTTTTACAAAGGAAGAATTCTTTTTTTAAAAAAAAAGTAAGCAGCAACCAAGGAAACAGAACAGGTGAGAAAAGAAAGCACACAGTAAGATGGTAGGAATAAATCCAAATATAGCAACAAACTAAACACTGAGGGTAAATATCAAGGATGGTCAGAATGGGTTTAAAAAAAATCAAAATCCAAATACATGTTGTTTACAAGACATGCAGCTAACCCGTAAAGCTAGAGAAATAAAAAGATGGAAAAAGGATCATGAAAATACTAACCAAAAAGGAAGTAACACAGCTATATTAATGTCAAACAAAACAGATTTTAAAGCAGTACACATCACCAGGGGAAAGAGATCACTTCATAAGGATAAAAGGTTCTATTCACCAGAAATACACAAGAGATTTAAAGAACATCATTAACCAACTTAACCTAATGGATGTGTAAAGAACAATGAACCCAATGCTTGCAAATTAACATTTTTTTCAATACATATACAAGTTACAGAAAGTGACCATATACTGAGCCAAAAAGCAAGTTGTAGCATAAAGGACTACAATCATAGAGTATGTTATCTAATCATATACATTTAAGCTAGAATTCAATAAGAAAAAGAAAATCCATACATGTTTGGAAATTAAGACATACATGTCTAAGTAACCCATGGATTAAAGAATAAATCAACTTCTTTTTTTCTTTTTTTTCTTTTTTGAGACAAGGTCTCATTCTGTTGCCCAGGCTGGAATGCAGGGGTGCAATCTCAGCTCACTGCAACCTCGCCTCTTGGGCTCAAGAGATCTTCTCACCTCAGCCTCCCAAGTAGCTGGGACTACAGGCACACACCATCATGCCGGGTTTTATTTATTATTATTATTTTTTGTAGAGACAGGATCTCACCATGTTGCCCAGGCTGGTCTGGAACTCCTGGGCTCAAGTGATTCGCCTGCCTTGGCCTCTCAAAGTGCTAGGATTACAGGTGTTAGCCACCGCAGCCAGCAAGAAATGAAACTCTTAAGAATAAAAGATAAGGAAAAAATACATATGAAAATCTGTGGGATTCAGATAAAGCAGTATTTAGAAGTAAATTCATAGTCTAAAATGTATATATTAGAGAAAAGGTGAAAATTAATAAGCTAAATATATCACAAAGATTAGAAAAAAGAATAGAAAGCCTAAACAAAGCACAAATAATGAAATAATAAAGGTAAGACCAGAAATTCATTATATAGAAAACAAACCAAGCATAAGAAAAGATCAACAATATCAAAGATTGTTTTTTTGGAATAACAATGTCAAATGTCAAATGTTGTTTTTTGGAACAACAGGGTGGGAGGTTTGCTTTGTTGGTATAAAGCATTATTATAAAGCTACAGTAATTAAGATGGTGTGATAATAGTATAAGCACAGACAAAGACCAACGGAATTGAACAGAGCCGAGAAATAGAAGCATACATATAAAAACACTTGACCCATGACAAAAGAGACAATCAGGAAGAGTCAAGTCTTTTCAATAAATGATTTTGAGTCAAATTGATATGGATATGGGGAAGAAATCTAAATGTAAAAGGAAAAACAGTAACTTTTAAGAAAAGAATTATAAGACAACATGTCCATGACCTTGGAGGTAGGAAACGAGTTCTTAATCAAGACAGAAAGAGCACTAACCCTAACGAAAAAGGTACAGATAATTTAACCCACATTGAAATTAAGAACTTTCACTAATAATAAGATACCATTAAAAATGGGAAAAGGCCGGGCGTGGTGGCTCACGCCTGTAACCCCAGCACTTTGGGAGGCTGAGGTGGGTGCATCACTTGAGTAGGGTGGATCATCTGAGGTTGGGAGTTCGAGACCAGCCTGGCCAATGTGGTGAAACCCCATTTCTACCAAAAATACAAAATTAGCCAGGTGTGGTGGCGCATGCCTGTAATCCCAGTTACTCGGGAGGCTGAGGCAAGAGAATCGCTTGAATCCAGGAGGCAGAGGTTGCAGTAAGCCGAGATCGTGCCATTGCACTCCAGCCTGGGCAATGAGTGAGACTCGGTCTCAAAAAAAAAAAAAAAAAAAAAAATGTAGCTGCAAAAGGCTTGAATCCAAAATACATAAAATCTGTAAGGAAAAAACTGACAACCTAATACGAAATGGTCACGAAACTTAAATAGAAATTTTTCCAAAGAGGATATCCTAATAAGAAAGAGAGGGAGAATAGTCCAATGAACAAATGAAAAGGTTTTTAACTTCATCAGGAAAACTAAAACCACAAAACTGACACAGCAACTGTTGGCAAATATCTCATAAATTGCTGGTAGAAGTGCACAACTGCTTTTATCATTAACCAAGTAGAAAGATTTGCTTTAACAGACATGAAATCATTGTACTCGTCAATATAGTGCGTATCAGACAGGCAGAGACAAATGAAGAGAGACAGAGATACAAAAATAAACTTGATATGACAGAGGGTAGGAACTGGTAAACTTTTCAGTAAATGGTACAGGAACAATTGGTATTCGCATGAAATTGGTGTTATATAAGAATTTCAGATGGATTACAAATCTAATTGTAAAAGACAAAATTATAAAGCTTTGAAAAGATAATATAGAAAAATATATCTTCATGACCTCGGGGTAGGAGAGAATTTAAGAACTGAAAAAGCAGTAAGCATAAAGGAAAAAACACACATTCACTACACCGACATTGAAAACGTCTGTTCATCAAAACACACTATCAAGAAAGTGAGAAGATAGGCCATACAGAGTAGAAGGCATCTGTAACATACAGAATGACAAAGAACTAGTGTCCTGAATATATAAAAACTCTACTTGCCATTTTTTCTTATTGAAACTTCTCTTTCAATAAGAAAAAGGTAAACAATCCCATTTTAAAATGGACAAAAGATTGCAACAGCATTTCACAAAGGAGAAATCCAAATTACAAAAAACCATATGAAAAGTACTTAATCTTATTAGTAATCAGGGAAAATACAAATTAGAAACATGAGACACCACTACACAGCACTGAAATTGGCAAAAATGGAAAGACTGACAAAACTAAGCTTTGGTGAGATCTGGAGCAACAGGAAGTCACATACTTCTGGAGGAGTGGAAGTTGGTATAATTACTTTGGAACATGGTTTGACATTATCTCAACATGAAATATGCAGATCTTATTATCTCAGTTATATAGCCAAATGTAATGTATATTTATGTATCATGATACATGTTCAAGGTAGTAGTGTTCAAAGTTGCTCCAAAGTGTAAAGAACCCAAATGGCCATTAAGAATAAAGTATATTAAGTAAACTACGGTGTATATATATATATTTTTTAGACTGGAATGACACTGAAAACAAACTATATCTATATCCGCCTCCATGGATGAATCTACACGGATTCTGAAAAAACAAAAAAAGTCATTATATATATATATACACGTATATATATATAAATATATATATACGTATATATATGTATATATACACACAACAGCAAAAGTGTAGAGAAAAGCAAAGGAAATTACAACTTTAAATCTCGTAATAGGTAGCAGTAGTACTTACTACTGAAGAGGATTCAGCAACATTCTGTCTTTTGTTCAGGTGACAGATACATGAGTGCTCACATTATCATTATTTGACTGTATTTCTAAACGCTTTCAAATATATTTCATAATAAAACTGTCAAGTTATTAGAAAATATCTAAAATTCACAAAATGATAGAAATAATGTTCATCTGCATACCACAACAAAATTTAAGAAAAACAACGTAAAAAATACAGTTGATGGCCCATCTCCCCATTGCTCCCCTTTACTATCCTGAATTGGTTCAACTCAAGTTTTCAGATAGCATTCAAGGTTATATTTCACTAATACAGCCTTGCAATGCTAATAAAAGTATCTAAAAAGTGCTGAGTTTATTGATGACACAGTGGCTGTTTTTCTAGTACAGTATGATATATCCTCTTTCAAATATAAGTATTATTAAGTATGTGGGTGGGGGCAGTGGGGCAGGGGCTGGGAGAGAACTGCCAATCATAACTGTAACATAAAACAATGCTTACCTACATGTGTTTGCGCAGCAAAATGTAGTACTATATCTATTTTTTCTGTTTCAAAAAGCAGTTTCACAAAGTGAGAATCACATATGTCACCCTATATGAAAAAGCAAACATGAAAGGGTTAGGTTTCATTGAGCACTCACATTCATAATCATTTTTACTATAACATCCCCCTACCTCCCACCTCCCTGTTTAATAGGGAATGTTTTGAAAATTCAACTAAGTGCTCAAACAAGTATACCAATGATGTATTTCTCCAGCATCTTAGGATATTAGATATTCAATTCAAATTATTTTTCCAAATAATATTTTAATGAGCACCAACAACTACTAAGTACCATGCTACTGCTGTCCACAACATTTTTGCCAACCCAAGGCCACTATATTAAGAGAAAAGTTTTTTTAGCATTTTTTAAAAAACCTTTGAGATAACCATTATTAAAATATATCTTAGGCAGGGTGCAGTGGCTCACACCTGTAATCCCAGCACTTTGGGAAGTTGAGATGGGTGGATCACTTGAGGTCCAGAGTTTGAGACCAGCCTGGCCAACATGGTGAAACTCTGTCTCTACTAAAAACATGAAAATTAGCTAGGCATGGTAGCGGGTGCCTGTAATCCCAGCTAGTAGGGAGGCTGAAGCAAGAGAATTGCTTGAACCCAGGAGGCAGGGGTCGCAGGGAGCCGAGATCATGCCACTGCACTCCAGCCTGGGCAAGAGAGCGAGACTCTGTCTCAAAAAAATATAGTGTAACAACTGGAATCATATTTTGAAAACACATTTTATCACAATTAAGTAAAATTATGGTACTTCTAACGTTTACATGTACATTTAATTCTTCTAAAAATATGTATTCTTGACAATTCGTCAACAGCTGAAGAAAATACTTTCACACAGAATTATGAAATGGTTGTTAGTATATTTTTTGTAGTTAAAAAGTTTATAGCATAACTTTAAAAAACAATATATCATAAGTTAAATAGTTTCATTTGACAGTAACATTTCCCTTTGCAAATTATTGAACTGGTCTTGTGGTTTATACTTTGGATTTGTCTAAAAATGAGACTTCCAGAGTCAATCACCCTTCATAGGGAAAGACTAGGGAGGAACTAAAATACAAGCCATGTAAATTCAGTCAGCTACTGGTAGATCTGCTAAGGTACCAAAAATCACACGTAGCTTTGTATGTGTTGTCAATCAAAACTAGTATCCTCTAGAGCACATGGTACTTTTGGAAATTAACTATCTGATCTTTTAAAAGGCCTTTAATTAGTGTTCCTTTCACGCTCATATTACACAGGTTTGTAAAGTACAAAGATACTATAATCCCTGCATGACTAAAGAGTCACAGTACAATTACATGAAAATGTTCGTACCTGTATAAATTTGTAGTTCTGTTTGTTAGAAATGGTTTCAAGATTCTTCAAGCTTGCACAGTAATCCAACTTGAAAGAAGAGAGCACAGAAGGGGCAATACAAAAAGTGACATTAGCTTTTCCAATCAAATACCAATTTATTTTAGACTATAGACGTTAATGGTTATAATACAAGAATATGTCCTCTTAAAGTGTGTTTGCTCCCTGGTTTTACAGCCTCCGGAGTACCTGGGACTACCGGCACCAGCCACCACGGCCCAGCTAATTTTTTGTATTTTGTAGTAAAAGCAGGGTTTCACCGTGTTAGCCAGGATGGTCTCGATCTCCTGACCTCATGATCCGCCTGCCCCAGCCTCCCAAAGTGCTGGGATTACAGGCGTGAGCCACCGCGCTGGCCTGTTTTTACACATTTTAAGTTTCTGATATCTTAAAAGTAAAAAACAAGTAATTTTGTTACCTTTTCAAAGTACCAAAAAACAAAACAAAAACCTTTTCATAAATCTCTACTTAGAAAAATGTTCCTGGCTGGGGGTGGTGGCTCATGCCTGTAATCCCAGCACTTTGGGAGACTGAGGCAGGCAGATCACAAGGTCAAGAGATTGAGACCATCCTGGCCAACATGGTGAAACCCCATCTCTACTAAAAATACAAAATTTAGCTGGGCTTGGTGGCGTGCCTATAATCCCAGCTACTCAGGAGGCTGAGGCAGGAGAATCGCTTGAACCCGGGAGGTGGAGGTTGCAGTGAGCTGAGATTGTGTCACTGCAACCCAGCCTGGTGACAGAGCAAGGCTCCATCTCAAACAAACACACAAAAAAATGTTTCTGCCAAAATTTGCCTGTAGCCACTGGTGGCTAGAAAAGTTTACCATTTCTTACAGAAAAGGAATTAGTGTGAAAATAATTACACCTACACATATTAGAATTTATTATACCTATTCCTCAAACTGTTGGTATATTGGTGATATAGAAAAAAATTCCTGTCCCTAATAGCAAGTCAGGCAAAGCTTCATAAGAGTTAAGGGTTATTCTTATGATGGATGTCCCAATTACCCTGATGTGATCATTACACATTGTATACATGTATCAAAACATCACCATATGCCCCATAGCAAGTACAGCTAAGATATGTCAATTAAAAAATAGACAAAAAAATCCAATTAAGGCTTATAATCACCAAACTGCCTTACACATTTTTCTTAGAGTTTTTTTTTAATGAAAATCCAAAAAGTCCATTTGCAAGGTAGCAACTGAAAAAACAAAACAAAAACTTTACTTTGTGGACCACCATAAGAAATGCAAGTTTCAAAAACTGACATATAAGATTAAATACAGCATAAGCACATTATAATATAGAGCCTCTAAATTGCTAAAATGACTAAATAAAAAATTAAAATATCAGCATGACAGGATTCTAATACTTTTAAAAAATATAAATTGAAATGTAATTTCAGTGCATGAAGCTCATTTTTATAAAACTCACCTTGTCTAGATTTATGATCATATAGTTTGGATAATCTTCCACTAAAGAGACAATCATATGTGATGCACTATTAAAAAAAAAAAAGTATATCTTGTTAGTGAAAAATTTTAAGTTCCCTAAACTCTTGAATATTTTCCTAAGATGTTGAGTACTAGGAAAATACTCAAAGATAACTTTAACTTTTTTCTAAGATAACAGAAAACAATATAACTATACTAAATATACACACAAGCAAACTTTTTACCAAACTTCTCAACAGTATCTATAAACAAAAGTTTTACATTCCATTTAGACTATGTAGAAGAGAGAACGTACTGGTTCTGGGTATAGGGAAAAAAGTCAGTTTAACCAAATGATGCCATCCATACATGCACAAGTGTGGAGTAAAGTGGAACGATAAATGGGAGCCAGTCAGCACAACTGTACATGCCTATAGCATGCCTTTTCAGGAACTGCAGATATAAGTATGTAAAAATTAAATTACTATGAGCATAGTCAGTTGTCTATATTTAATAGTAACTTCTGCAATTGCTATTTCTTGGTATAAGATTTTGGTAATGTTAAACTAGAATCCTCAGGAGGGTTCTAGACTGAACCCAGGATTCCCAGGCTAGTAACAGCTGAAACCATCCTGAGTTGGATATCCACTGTGGGTCCTGAGCTTCAGAGGACCCTAAAGGGCAATCAGAGGCATATCTCAGTGAAATGATCTACCAGATTTACCATATATACTTAAAATGTTGGGCTCCCAGGAAAGGGCAGCCCTTGACCAAATTATGAACTTGGAGTTGTAGTTGGCATTCCTTTCACAGCACTTTCTAAGTCGCCCCCTTCCCGGACCTGCACACTCACACAAGTATTACCCTTTCATGCCCACAGTCCTCTTTCTCATTAAGTGAAACTTGCCAGCCTGATGCTGTCCCCCAAGTGATTTGTCAGATTAGAAGGGTGATTTAATGTGCAAATGGCCATAAACAGGAATCCTCACATTCCCTTTTCTTCCACTAGACACAGAGTTCCTTGAGGGGAGGATGGGAGAGTTTCCTGTTTATTACTCTTGCATTCATCCATTCCACAATGACTAAAGACTTATATAGAATGGGCCAGGCATTCTTCCAGGTGCTGAGTGAACAGTAGTCTCTGTCCTTACCATGTTTGCATTTTAGAGTGGGGATACAAACAATAAACAAGCAGACACAAATCCGCAATATAATTGCAGGTAGAGGTAAGTGTGCTAGTTGGGAAAGAGGCTATTTTAGATATGGTGGTCAGGTAAGAACTCTCTGAGGAGGTGATATCTGGATAAAAACCGGAATTGAGTGATGCAAACAGCCTTACGAAAGGGGAAGCAAGTGCAAAGCCCTCAAGATAGAAGTGTGTGTCTTGGTGTGTTCCAAGAACTGTAAGAGGGGAAGCATGGCAGGTACAGAAAAGCAGATCACGTTGCAAAAGTAGGGCTTGGGCACTTGAGTTTTCTACATATGGTAGAGTTCGGGCTTTATTCTAAGTGTGGCAGGAACCACTGAAGTAAAATCCTGCTCCTAACATGACCTGATTAAGAAACACTGACTTGTATGTGAGCAACAGGCTTTAAAGGAACATGCGTGGACGCAGTTATGGCCAACCAGGAGGCTACAGCAGCAGTCTAGGCAAAAGATGACGGTAAACATGGGCTAGGGTGGAAAGGGGAAAGTGGTGGGAAGTGGTCGCCGTAAGGATATACTTTGGAAGCAGAGAGGGCTTGCTGATCGAATGTGGGTCTGAGGAAGAAAAGGGTGTCAACAGTGGATGTGTAAATGTTTGGATGTCCTATTATAATCCTCAAATCGTTTTTGGGGTGCCTATGTGTACAGGGCCCACCGTGGGGTGGGGGTGCTCTAGGATGGGGGTGGGAAGCAGTCGGTGAGCAACTTAGGTTAACTTGCACGCACTCAAGGAGTGACGTGGTGACCACCTCGGGCCACAGAAGGGCAAGAGTAACACAGATTTGGAAGAGGCGTTTTAAAGAAGTCACAGTTTCAAAGGAACCACTTCTTTGCACGCCAGGGAGAGAAAAGCTGGTCTAGGTCGTGCATTAGGACCCTCCCATCAGAATAAAGACCCCTCAAAGCTGGACCCAAATTGCCTAGGGCAAGCAGAGCTGCGGGAAAAGGTTGGGGTTTCTGGGGAGCCACTGCTTGGCCATTACCTACATGAAACCAGCACCGCCGGTCACCAGGACCCGCTTCGCAAAGCCGCCGGGAGGACCCCACGGTTCCTCCCAACCCGCTGCCGACATCTCCCAGCTCAGCAATGCCTAATACCGTAAAGCATATGGTCTGAAAAGCGCAGGGAAGTTCCGCCGCGACCTTTTGCGACGCGCCTCACTCGCGGGACACGTTAACAGGGTAGCCAGCGGCAGCTTCCGGAGACTACTCTGTGGCCAATTTCTCCCCGCCCACTAGCGGGCTGGGCGGGGCTGCGCTCACCACCGCGCAGGCGCTGCTCCTTTCTCCCATTGCCTGGTCAGCCACGTGCAAATAGGGTCGCCGGTATGGTGGGGGTATGGAACGTTTTTCCCGGAAATGCCACCACTATGGATCAGATTTATGAATGAGTACCTCCTTTCATTCTTGTACTACAGCCATATCTAGAGGTTACTTATCAGTTGAGCTGAGAACGGGGAGTTGTTACAGATGGAGATGGGAGGTTGCAATTTCAAAATGATTTTTTTTTAGCCGGGCGGGGACAGGGTCTCGCTATGTTACCCAAGCTGGAGTGCGGTGGCGCGATCACGGCTCATTGCAGCGTCGACCAATGGGGCTCAAGCAATCCTCCCACCTCAGCCTCCTGAGTAGCTAGGAATACAGTCGTGCGCCACCACGCCCGCCTAATTTTTGGTAGAGATGGGTTTCGCCCAGTTGCCCAGGCTGGTCTCGAGCTCCTGGGATCCAGCCAATCTCCCTCCTCAGCCTCCCAAGGTCCTGGGATTACAGGTGTGAGCCACCGTGCCTGGCCTGCAAAATGATCTTTTGCTGTTGTTAATATTATTACAGGCCGGGCGCGGTGGCTTACGCCTGTAATCCCAGCACTTTGGGAGGCCGAGGTGGGCGGATCACCTGAGGTCAGGAGTTCGAGACCAGCTTGGGCAACATGGTGAAACTCTGTCTCTACTGAAAATACAAAAATTAGCCGGGCGTGATGGCTGGCGCCTGTAATCCCAGCTACTCGGGAGGCTGAGGCAGGAGAATCGCTTGAACCTGGAAGGCAGGGGTTGTAGTGAGCTGAGACTTCACCATTACACTCCAGCCTAGGCAACAAGAGCGAAACTCCGTCTCAAAAAATAATAATATTATTACAGACAGTGCAGAAGGCTTGCAATCATGATAACGATATTCCCTAGGTCCTACCCTGATATATTATCCTATTCTCCCCTTTGCTCACTCTGCCCCAGCCTCCCCACCCTCCTTGCTCTTCATTGAATGTGCCAGGCATGCTACTTCCCTGGGACCTGGATGGCCTTTCCCCAGATGTCTGCCCAGCTTTTACCCTTACTTCCGTTTTCAGCTTGAATGGCATCCTATTGACCACCACAATTAAAATAGCGAGCTCTGCCCAAACCTGCCGAATCATCTTACACTTCTTTATTTTCCTTCCTAGCACTCAACATTTACATTGATGTAACTGCCCTCTGTTTAGTGTTCCATGGGGTCAGGGGGTTTGTTTTGTTTTCTGCTGTAATTGCATGTCCTCAGAGACTTGGTACAAAATAAATGACCATTAAATATTGTCAAATAGATAAATAAATATCTTTTCTTTCCTCAACATGTTTGGGAAAAATGTTTGGCAAAGCTGAAAACGAATGGAAACGTCTAGTACAGGTATATATGTGGAAGTATCACATCACATATATACCTTGCCCTTTTTATAGGGCAAAGTGGTAATATATATGAAATATATATGAAAATTTCAAATGTTCATATTCTATGACCCCCCGAATTCCATGATGTATAATGTAAACAATTGTTCATTGCTATATTGCTTGCAATAATGAAACACTGGAAATAATCTAAATGTGTATAATGTCTTCTAACTTTTAAATGCAGTAGACTGTTTTATAGCCTTTAAAAAGAATGCACCAACATGGAATGAAGACCAAAATATACTGCAGTCGATACATACAGTTTTTTTCTGACCAGACTCCTCCCCCCACCATCCTTTATGATCTCCCCAAGTTGACCCAGGCAGGCCACAGAATGGAATCTGGCTGACTCTAAGCCAACTGAAGCCTCTTCTTGGGATTTAGAATTCAACTAAGGTGCTAGTATAGTCTGGTTACTCTACTTGAACTCTGAGGTCCTACAAAGCTGCAATTTTTTGGTGGCCATGTTCTTTTAAAGTAACTGAGGAGCCAAAAAGCCTGTCTTCACAGTGAGAAAAACCAAGTTGATTGAGAAGAAAGAAAAGATAGGAGAGGCCTAACAGCATTCAAGGCCTATGTTATGATTTTTCTTCAGGACCAATTTTATTCCTTTCCTTGGTTTACAAATACCACATATTTTTGTGGTATTTGTGACTTACTTGAAAGGATTCACCCTAAACTCTTAAAATAAGTTACCTTTGGGGATGAGATATGGGAAAGGAAAGGAGGAAATGGGGAGTTTAATTTTTACTTTATATGCTTTTGTTTTCTTGAGACAGAGTCTCGCTCTGTTGCCCAGCCTGGAGTGCAGTGCCACAATCTTGGCTTACTGCAACCTCTGCCTCCCAGGTTCAAGCGATTCTCCCATCTCAGCCTCCAAGTAGCTGGGATTACAGGTGCATACCACACCTGGCTAGTTTTTGTATTTTTAGTAGAGATGAGTTTTCACCATGTTAGCCAGGCTGGTCTTGAACTCCTGACCTCAGGTGATCCACCCACCTCACTTCCCAAAGTGTTGGGATTACAGGCGTAAGCCACCGCACCCAGCCCACTTTATATAATTTTGACTGTGAATTTTTTTCTGAGACACATGGATTACTTTTATAACAAAGAACCCTTGTAGTTTTTTAAATCCCAAAATATTAATACTTCCAGCATATTCAGCCAGAAATACTGAAAATGCTGGGTATATGGTAGGAGGTGGTCCCTCAATATTTTTTTTTTTTCTAAATGGTGAGGTCTGTTATGAGAACTTGCTTATATGTTATAGAAGCTTGTTGTTAAATGAAAATCATTTATATACATTTATTCATGAAATAATTTTGAGTTCCTACTTTTGTTACCTGTGGAGGGTCTTGACTGCAAGTTGTCCAGGTTCTTGGCATTTTGAACAAAGAATTGGACAAAAGGCACAGTAAAGCAAGGAAAGAATGATGCAACAAAAGAACGAAAGCAGAAATTTATTGAAAATGAAAGTACATGGCTGGGCGCGGTGGCTCACACCTGTAATCCCAGCACTTTGGGAGGCTGAGATGGGAGGATCTCTTGAGGTCAGGAGTTGGAGACCAGCCTGGTCGACATAGTGAAACCCGGTCTCTACTAAAAATCCAAAATTAGCCGGGTGTGGTGGTGCGCACCTGTAATCCCAGCTGGAGGCTGAGGCAGGAGAATCACTTGAACCTGGGAGGCGGAGGTTGCAGTGAGCCGAGATTGTGCCACTGCACTCCAGCCTGGGTGACAGAAGGAGACTCTGTCTCAAAAAAAGAAAATGAAAATACACTCCACAGTATGGGAGCCTCCCGAGCAGCGCAGAAGGACCTGGATACATAATCATCTTGGGTCCAAATACCCTCTAGAGGTTTCCCACTGGTCACTTGGAGCTCACCTCATGTAAATGAAGTGGTGGCCCCCAATAGGTCTGAATCCTTGCAGAAAGCAACGAGTCAGAGTCTGAAGTGGAGTTACAAAGGTCACACTCCTGTGCAAACATCTGATTGGTTGCAAAAAGCAATGTTACAGTGTTACAAAGTTGCGCTTCTATGCAAACGAAGACTCAGCTGGCAATCAGTCTGCTTGGGTAGGGACAGCCAATTTCTTATCTGCCTCCAGAGAAGGTGGGGATTTGCAAAGGGCATAGCCTGTGGTCCTTTTGTTACTTAGGGTGGAAAGTTAGGGTTTTTCTTTAAATTTAGTTCTAGGTGTGAAAAGGCCTTAGGTTCCCTGCCCCCAGGCCCTATTCTCCTGCCTCACTTTCATTAAGACAGGTAGGGCACGGTGGCTCACGCCTGTAATCCCAGCACTTTGGGAGGCCAAGGCGGGCAGATCACCTGAGGGCGGGAGTTCGAGACCAGTCTGATCAACAGGGAGAAATCTCATCTCTACTAAAAATACAAAATTAGCCGGGTGTGGTGGCGCATGACTGCAATCCCAGCTACTCGGGAGGCTGAGGCGGGAGAATCGCTTGAACCCGGGAGTCAGAGGTTCCGGTGAGCCGAGATCGAGCCATTGCACTCCAGTCTGAGCAACAAGAGCGAAACTCCGTCTCAAAAAAAAAAAAAAAAAAAAAAAAAAAGTATAGTCGCTGATCAGCTGGAGCTGACAGTAGAGGCGGAGATTTCAGACACATGAATGGATACTTACAGTACAGTGACTGAGTGCTCTGATAGGGAAGTAAGGGATTCTGGTGCCAGGGGCAGCTACTACAGACTTAGGGGTTTGAGAAAGGCTTCTTAAAGTGCCTTGGGAAGGAGGAGTAAAGGAGGAAAAGGAAGGTGAAGAGGTCCAGTATTGGAATAAGCAGAAGTATTCCAGCCAGAGGGATCAGGGAGTGATAAGGCCTAGAAGGGAGAACTTGGGAGTGTTCAGGAAACCGACGGCGGTGAGGATGGAGATGAGAAAAAAAAAATGGACATTTGAGAGGCTGGAGAGCCATGAGAACCTTTTGCAGCAAATTGTTTCCTACAGCTTTTCTGTGCCTGTAGGATAGAGATGGACTAGCCAATTAGAATGAAGACTGTAAAGACGGTCTTTGCCATAGGCCAAGAAAGTGATGAACCGAGTAGGACTGTGGTGGCTGCTTCCCACCCTCACCAGAAGAGGGGCTACTCCACACTTGTAATTGAATTGATTGAATGGGGGCTGGGGGCGGCTACAATTCCCAGCGGTCTGGTCTGCGGGGCGCGGGGCGCGGGGCGCGGGGCGCGGGGCGCGGGGCGCGGGGGGCGGAGAATAATAAAAGTCGAGAAGCCAGAGAACCTAGGAGGGAAAAATCGACTGGAGATGCCAAGAGAAGTCATGCGTTAAACTGTGGTCTTGCGGACCTAAGTGTCTTTGAGGCATTAAATCAGACACGTCCTGTCGGTTATACAGGCGCCGAGGAAGAAAAGCTGCATAGGAACACGATTTTTTCTTTGCGGGAGAGTTTTTCTCTCTCGACCAGAGACAGTCCTGTCCTGTGTTATCTTAAGTTTTTCCGAATCTCACATGCCCCTCGAAGGCCAAGCGGACTCGTGCGAGCGCGCCCGCGCATGCTCAGTAGCAAGACGTGCTAGGCGATGAGGGAGATGAGTTTTCCGTAACCTGAAGCAACATCCTACTGATTCCTCATTAAAGAAAAAGGCGGGAACTAGTCAAAAGCCGGAGAGTGATGGGACGCTCGGATCTGCGCGTCCCGCCCATTTCGGCCTCTGATTGGTGAATGTCTTTGGCTCGTGGCAGAGCAGCCCGCCTCATTGGTTCTCAGGCTCCAGAGCCGCAGGTCTCCGGCGCCGACCCCGCCTCCCCCAGCTGCCGACGTGGGGCGGGCAGCCGCGGGTAGTTGGGTGCCGAGGCGTCGGTGAGGAGCGGGAGACGGGCATGGGGGGGCTGCGGCTGCTGGCGGTGGCCCTCACGTGCTGCTGGTGGCCGCAGGGCAGCCAGGGTAAGACCCTGCGGGGCAGCTTCAGCAGCACCGCGGCCCAGGACGCCCAGGGCCAGCGCATCGGCCACTTCGAGTTCCATGGTAGGTTTGGGGGTGGGGAGAGGGATGAAGGCGCGTGGCCCATCCCGCCGGCGGGGTCCGCGGGCCGCTCCTTCCCGGCCCCTCCCCGCCACGTTGGGCGAGGCCGGCGACTTCCCCAGCCTCACCTGGACCTCCTGCGTCGCTGCAGCTGCCGGGAATAGTGGGATGCATTCCTTGCCAACCCCGCTGGTGCGGCTTCCCAGCCCAAGGCAGCGGCCTCCCGCCACTAGTGATCGTGTTCCGCACCTGAAAGCCGGTTTCCATTTCCCCAACCCTCTCCTTGCAAGCGAATGTGCAAATGACTGGTCGGCCGCATCTTTCCAGATCCTTCCCCCAGAGAAGCACGTTTGCTCCTTCCTGTCTCGGCCGCACTGTGTACACTGACGTACGGGAGAATTTAAGACTAGGAACTTAAATTTCTTTTTTTTTTTTTTAAGATCAATTTGCTGAGACCTGCTTGCAGCACAGTGGTTTTTGGAAACCAAGTAAAACACTTGATAATGTAGTTGTCATATTGAACAGTTTGGTTAATTGGCTACTAGTGCAGTAGATTTACTGTGGGCGGTAAGGCCTAGAATTAGGCTGATGAAAAAGCATGTAAGTAGCGCTCTGGAAGCTCCCTACTTTGTGTTCTGTGTGGCTCTTCTGAAATCAGAGCTGCATTTGATTATTACCTTTTGATCTTCCTCAGATATCAGTAATTATTCCTTCAATAAATGAATTTGCAATTCATTCTAATTTTGGTCTCATTTGCACCCTCACAATTTAAGTGTTTTTCTTGGTACTGTCAATTTGACTAGTGCTATATTTCAAATAATTATTTGCCTGGACGACATTAGGAACTTTGATTTGTACAGTCTTAAGCATTAAAAGATGCAACGTTGAACATCAGAATATTGGCCTAGAAAATGTTCTTAAGAGAAGATAATAGAAACTAGGAACTACTTTGGTGAGAAAAGGAATTTAAAGTAATGGGAAATTGCAGAATTGACGGAATAAAGGGAAGGGATCCTGAATTTTTTTTTTTTTTGAAGTTTTTAAGATACCTAAGAAAAGGAGTTCAGCAACCCAGTTTTTCATAATCCAATGTGGAATATATTTTGGGTGAATGAAGAAGAAACACTAGAAACAATTTTATTATTTTTTGGTCACATTTTGAGTTTCTCAATCAACGGACTGTAACCATACTTTGAGTATTGACAGCCACTGTCTTAAATGGCACAATGTGGACAGTGTTGGAAAATCTGGGATATATAGAAGACATGGGTTATTACTTAGGGCCAGCAGAGAGACTTGGACTTCCTCATAGTTCATGATGATCATCTGGTAAACGTGGAGGAGAAACATGTACTAAATTCGGATTTCTCAAGACAGATTGGGGATAAAGTGTTTCAAGTACATTCATTCTCTTTCATATGTATAAAATCATATATAGTTATTACCAATTTTCATGAATCCCAATTCAGTAAAATAATAATGCAAAAACTATACTGAAATAATGAACTGTAACTCAGAATGCAATTTACAGTGTTAATTGGGCCTCAGAGTCACTTTTAAGACTGTTCAAAATATGTAAGAGATTTTCACATTATTTGATATATACACTGTATATTTAAATATATTTAAAATGTTTGATAAAAGTGGTAATTATAGTAACAAAAGCATAGAAAAAAAAAATTTCCAGGAGAACAGAAGATCTTAAAATGAAAAATAGTCTCCTGTCTTAGCTCTTTTCACCCAGAATCCCTTTCCTTAGAGGCACTAACTTATTGCCATTTTTGTTCTGGGCCTTAAATGTAGTTGGTGTGTGCAACCAGGTTCATTCTGTATTCATCTTACAACGTATATTATTCTGAAAGTTCTTTTTTTAAAAAAAGAAGCCAGACTCGGTGGGTGGCTCATGCCTGTAATCCCAGCACTTTTGGAGCAGAGGCGGGCAGATCACTTGAGATCAGGAGTTCAATACCAACCTGGTGGCCGGGCGCGGTGGCTCATGCCTGTAATCCCAGCACTTTGGGAGGCTGAGGTGGGCAGATCACCTGAGGTCAGGAGTTAAAGACCAGCCTGGCCATCATGGTGAAACCCGTCTCTACAAAAATATAAAAATTAGCCGGGCATGATGGCAGGTGTCTGTAATCCCAGCTACTTGGGAGGCTGAGGTAGGAGAATCGCTTGAACCGGGGAGATGGAGGTTGCAGTGAGCTGAGATCGTGCCATTGCACTTCATCCTGGGCAATAGAGCAAGACTTTGTCTCAAAAAATTTAAAAAAAAAAAGACCAACCTCGCCAACATGGTGAAACCCTGTCTCTACTAAAAATACAAAAATTAGCCGGATGTGGTGATGCCGGGTGTGGTGGCACATGCCTGTAATCCCAGCAACTCCTACTTAGGAAGCTAAGGCAGCAGAATCGCTTGAACCTGGGAGGTAGAGATTGCAGTGAGTGGAGATTACGCCACTGCACTCCAGCCTGAGTGACAGAGTAACACTGGCCCAAAAAAGAGTGTTGTTCTGTCACCCAGACTGGAGCGCAGTGGTGTAATCAAAGCTTACTGCAGCCTGAGATTCCCAGGCTAAAGCCATCCTCCCATCTCAGCCTTTCGAGTAGCTGAGACTACAGGCTCAGCCACCAAGCCTAGATAATTTTTTTTTTTTTTAATAGCAACAGGATCTCACTTTGTTTCCCAGGCTGATCTCAAACTCTTGGACTGGTGATCCTCCCACCTTGACCTCCTAAAGGTGCTGGGATTATGGGTGTGGCCACTGTGCCCAGCCCTTGAAAGTTCTTTTGTAAAAGTCATAGATACCAAATTTTGTTTTAGATATAATGTGTCTACTCCAGAACACATACATTTAAACTTTCCTGCTATTAGCTATGTTTATTTTTTATATTAAGAGTATAATTAAACATTAACACCTATGTCATATTGAAAAACAGAAACTTTGGTGGGACTTTAATTTTTAATTTTAATTTTAATTTTTTTCTTTTATTATACTTTAAGTTCTAGAGGACATGTGCACAATGTGCAGATTTGTTACATATGTATACATGTGCCATGTTGGTTTGCTGCACCCATTAACTTGTCATTTACATTGGGTATATCTCCTAATGCTATGCCTCCCCTCTCCCCTCACCCCACGACAGGCCCTGGTGTGTGGTGTTCCCCACCCTGTGTCCAAATGTTCTCTTTGTTCAATTCCCACCTATGAGTGAGAACATGTGCTGTCCTTGCGATAGTTTGCTCAGAGTGATGGTTTCCAGCTTCATCTATGTCCCTACAAAGGACATGAACTCATCCTTTTTTATGGCTGCATAGTATTCCATGGTGTGTATGTGCCATATTTTCTTAATCCAGTCTATCATTGATGGACATACGGGTTGGTTCCAAGTCATTGCTATTGTGAACAGTGCTGCAATAAACATGCGTGTGCTTGTGTCTTTGTAGCAGCAATGATTTATAATCCTTTGGGTATATACTCAGTAATGGGATGGCTGGGTCAAATGATATTTCTAGTTCTAGATCCTTGAGGAATTGCCACACTGTCTTCTACAGTGGTTGAACTAGTTTACAGTCCTGGTGGGACATTTCTATAGATTATGAATAAAATGTAAAACAAGTGGTTGTAAAGTGAGGCAAAAATTGTAATACAGTGAATTGTCCAAATACCCTAGATATTTGCTGTTTATTGAGTGAAATATTATCAGTTATCAGCTGAATTTCAAGGAAATACCACACGTTCATTTGAATAATCTCTTGCTTCTAAATGTGGTGTTCATTCTGATGTGATTTACCTAGTTAAGCGAGATTTAAGAAGAATTGTGCTTTTTAAATTTCCATTTTGGTAAGTAGAGGTGTTGAGTTGTCCTCATGTCTCAGTTTCATATAAGACCAAACTAGTTGATAATTTTTGTTTTAATGTCAAGGTGACCATGCTCTTCTGTGTGTCAGAATCAACAACATAGCAGTAGCTGTTGGAAAAGAAGCTAAACTCTACCTGTTCCAAGCCCAGGAATGGCTAAAGCTACAGCAAAGCAGTCATGGTTATAGCTGTAGTGAAAAATTATCCAAAGCTCAGTTGACAAGTGAGTATATCCTTTTTTCTTTGATCATTAGATACGGTTTTTTTCCTCCTAATGTTGAAATACAGTACCATATGTACATATGTTACATCGCACGGTGATGACACTTTGTCTAGTACATTTTAAGCTGAGTTTTAACAATGCCTTTCCCTTCTTTATCATTTTTGAAAAATGAAAATCCAGATAATTTATATAGGAGTCCTTTCTTTCATTCAGACTCTTTACAGTTTGTATAATTTATGCCAATATGGAAAATATATTTTGACCCAGTGGCAGCATGGAATGAATGGTAACATTCGTTGAATGCTAATTATCTGCCAGCACTGAGCTAAATGCCAAACATGTATTATTTTAGTTAATCGGATAATTTAGCTCAAGTGATGCTATTTCCCAACATGTCATTTGAACATGAGACTTAGTTACATGGTGATACAATATGTCACTTTGACAGCTAGGCACAGTGGCTCACGCCTGTAATCTCAGCACTTGGGAAGGCCAAGGTGGGCGGATCACCTGAGGTTGGGAGCTTGAGACCAGCCTGGCCAACATGATGAAACCCCGTCTCTACTGAAAATACAAAAAAAAAATTAGACAGGTGTGATGGCACACACCTGTAATTCCAGCTACTTGGCAGGCTGAGGCATGAGAATTGCTTGAAACTGGGAGGCAGAGGTTGCAGTGAGCCGAGATCACACCACTGCACTCCAGCCTGGGTGACAGAGTGAGACTTTGTCTCAAAAAAAAAAAAAAAGTCTCTTTGAGATGTACCAGCACCACATCATTTGTATACTGCTGGTTTGCCTCTAGAGAGGCTGTACTTTTAAAATCCTAATCTAGTGGCTTAAATCTGTGATCCCATTCATTCTCATCAACATTGTCCTGTGCATTAGAGTGCTAGCCATCCAGAGTGAGTGAAAGTTTTTTTAAATATGGAAATGAAGAACGTGTGCCATTGTTTCCATTTTGCACCTTGCAAGTTAATTAGGTGTAGGAGACGTTAGAAATTTGAAGCATCCAAATGCTTCAAATTTGGGAATTACTCTTCCCTCTTTCCCATTATTATTCAGGGACTCATCCATATATGGAACATGGTAGTCTCCTCTTAGCCTAGTCTAGCGAAACGTTCATTTCTAAACATCCAGTCTTTATCTTATCAGCTGTCTGATTCCCTCATAAGGCAACTAGTTAGAACAGTGAAAAACGCAGAGGTCCCCAATCCTTGCCACCCATTGTGGGGATCTTTAATGTAGATTTGTGAGCTGACATTGTGAGAAGATAGTATCCTGAAGATGAATGATTGGATTCAACTATAAAAGAGACAATTACATACAATTATTTACTTTGACCCTGAATTCAAAACTTATCTGGGAAATATATGCAGATTCTCATGATTAGTTATCTCTTCCTTTCTCTGCCAATTTGCTCATCTAAGTGTTCCACGTATGTATGAAAGGTCATGTCCTTCAGTTCCCAATTCCTCTGGTGTCTAAACTGAACTCACCATCTTCCCCATCCAGACCTGGTCCTCTTCTGGTGTTCCCTGTTTTAAGAACTGGCACTACCCACCATCTAGTAAACAGTTGAGAAACCAAGGTGTCTTCTAATACTCCCCTCTTTGACCTTTCTACCTCCCCATCCATCAGTTAAGTCTTGAGGTTTTACTTTTAAATATCTCTTGAAATCATCTTGCCTTTGCTATTTCAGCAGTCTCCTACCTGGTTATTCTATAGCCATGCTGGTCTCCCTTCTGTAACTAGATGTTTCTAAATAGCAGATATGGTTATGTTACAATCACTTCCTCACCACACCCTTAAAATAAATGGTTTCCCTTAACCTGACCAGCAAAGCCGTTTCCCTTAACCTGTCCAGGCCTCCTTAACCTGACCAGCAAAGCCATTGTATACTGGCTGCTGCTTACCTCTCCATTTTATCTCAGGGCATTGCCCCACTCACTGCATTTTATTTCAGTGCTACCTTGAGCCTTTGCATAAGCTTTTTCCTCTTCAGCCTCCCTGCTGGCTCCTCCCTCGATTAAGTTAACACCTAAGTTTTTATAGCCTCTTGCTTTCCTACATAACACTTACTATAGTTACCACTTTCCATTGTATTTATTTGTTATAAAATCAGTCAATGAGAGCAGTAGGGCTCTTTTGGTGTGTTCATTCACTGAGTGCTTCCACTGTTTCATGTACTATGCTAGGTACTGGTGATAGATTAGTGACCAAAATGTCCTTAAGGCTGGTGGCGGTTACCAGAATGAATCAGATCAGTGTGAATAAATGTAAAATTGCTATTTTGATAAGCCCTATGAATGCCAATTATATGGCACTATGAGAATGAGAATTTATCGTACCCTGGTGCTTAGTTAAGTTTTTACTAAGTATTGTAGAATGAATAGTCGTAGACCTTAGTGTTTAAGGGCTTTTTGTTAGGTAGGTTGTTTGCTTTTTGCGTTTGACATCTCAAAGACTTTTTCTGTCTCCAACAAAAACTTATTAGGCAGTTTAAAGCTTTGAGCGATAGAAATATTGATTTGTTCTCTTGTATCACATAGTCAGTATTATACTATATACTTTATACACTTAAAAACATCATTTCTGTATGAGTCATATTCCTGTATTCCCAGAACTTCTATATGCCGGGAGACAGTGTGGTGCAATGGGAAGACCACAAAACTGAGAATCACTGCTAGTGATTTATAGCAAGAACTCGTTATCTTTGAACCCTATTTTACTTATCTGTACAACAAGCAAGTTGACTAGGTTTCCCTAAGGTTCATAATAGTTCCAAAATGCTGCCATTCTCATTATAACTGTTAAGGATGGAGTTACTTATGTATAGGACTACAACTTAACAAAACCTTCTGCTGTTGTTTCTTTTTCTATTTTCTCTTTCTTTTCCCTGTTCTGTTGAGTGCAGAAGTATTCTTTGGAATTGTGGAATGAAAGATATCAGGAAACAGGAATTTTAGAGGAGTGAAGGTTGTTTTGTCAAATTTTGGGGCCTAAAATAAATTTAATACTGATTTCTACGTATATATACTTCACCAGTTTTTTTTTCCAATAACAAAATCCAAGTCTTAAGTCTCTTCTATATATTAGTTGTCATATTTATGGTATGTTATTTAGGAGCTTAGATACATTTAAACAAAAAGCATATCTTTAAATTCATGATGTAATAGTAGCACATATTTAAGAATAATTCCTTATAGCAAGTGCTTTTCTTAGCTATTAATGAGACTTAAGAGTTAACAGCCTTTCACCTATTTGGTAATGAACTCAGCAACTCTGCCCAGCTCCTACGTAAAACCCTGCCACTGCTGTGTGCTATGAAAGGACTAGCAGATTTGAAAAATCTCAACGTTGAATGTTGCTTGACTCTCCCAAATTAATGTTTGAGAAATTATTTTTCAATCATCTCTTCTGTCATAAAAATCTGATTTAAAAAATACTAAAAACTATTTTGTAGATTTTTAAAGCAAGCAAACAAGACATTTAAAAGCACTGAAAATGATGAGTTTATGTATTTCTATCTAAACAAGGAGATTTGGAGGAATTTTCTATCAGATTATAGGAGCTAAATAAAATATTGTATACAAAACATTTCAGTGTTGTCTTTTTACATGTTATGCATATGATTCCTTTTGTAGTTTGATATATTTTGTAAATCATTTAAAGGTGTTAGTATTTTATTGTGTGTTTTGGTTAACAGTATTCATTTCCTTTTATAATATGATTGGACAATTAGCTATTCAGCACCATTCTCAGCAGTTCAAGTTTTGTTAATATTTGAGGTACTAATTACACCAGCATAGAATATGCATGCTGTGCTGTAGTCTTTTGTCTCGGAAACAATGAACACACGGTTTTGTCAAGAGGCTTGTTTCCCAGGCTTGCTGAAAAGACAGCAAGACAAAAACTAAAGGCCAGTATCACTTTATGAAGCACACTTTTATTTCTGCTTGAAGTAAATCCACATAATTTAAAATGAAACATCAGAAGTATATTGGTAAAAGTGTGGTTTTTAAATATTTTATCTAAGAGAAAAAGTGCAAATGATAAAAACAGCAACACAGCAGAGCCTTTATATAATGAGGTCCGGATTATATAATTGCACATTGCACATTTAAACAGTCTTATTTCTGAATCATTTATTGAGCATTTATTAAATTCTTACTAAAAGTCTTCCAATATTTAACAGAGACTAGAGTCTTTGCTACATTTTTCCGGAAGCTGTATGGTTTTTGTTTGTTTGTTTTTTAAAAAGGTAGTTTAAATGTCAGCTAACTTACAGTGGCCAAAAAAGCAATGTCATAGTGGTGTTAATCAAATCCTCTTACTCAATTTAACTACCAATGAATGAAATTCCCAGTTGTACAGTCCAAGTCCTCAAAATTCAAATCCTGACTACATCTGTATCTCATTCATAAAGACCACCTATAAATAACATTTTTCCAACTTTCCACTAGGAAAATTTCCCAACATACAGAAAAGATGAAATTATAATACAACCAGCATCTGTATATCCTCTGCTTAGACTCAATAATTGTTAATATTTTATTAAATTTGCTTTATGTCTATATGTATGTGATTTTTGTTTTAATTGAACCTTGTGAAAATAAGCAGCAGGTATCACAGTTTGCTCCTCCATACCTAAGCATACATCTTCTAAGAGTAAAGAAATTCATCTGTTTAACTGTCCTACACCTAAGAAAATTAATATAATTTTATAATGTCCTCCGAAATCTATTCCATACACAAATTTCTGGTTACCTCAAGAAATGTCTTTTATTTGTTAAAAATCTACAATTGAGAAAGAGATTAAGACTAATTTGTCCTTAAATATTGACATGTTATGGGGGCAAACTAGAGTTGGGAATTGGGCCCATCATAATACTGTTTTAAAAATACTTTGTGTAGAATCATTCTCTTTACATAACATTCCATATGCTTTTCCTTTGCACCTCACAAGAACTCTGAGCTAACAGGGAAGGTATCTTTATTTTACTATTGAAGAAACAAATTTAGAGAGGTTGTAAATTTATTTGCTGAGTCACAAGGCCAAGACTCACTCTTCTGACTCTACTCTTCGTTACACTCAGAACTTGAGACACTCCTCTCCTAGGCAGCTTCATGTTAGTGTTAGTCAGTGCCTCTTAGGTCAGGTCATATTCAGAAACTGCAATTACTTTGGCACCAACCTAATAGTTTTAGATCCAGAGAGAATCTTATACATCATTTTGTGTTTCTCAGAAGGGAGTGCCATTGGCATTTTAGGGGGAATAATTCTTTGCATGAGGTTCAGCATAGCCCCCCTCCAAGTATCTAACCAGCTATTGTGACAAAAAACGATCCCCTCATATTTTCAGAGGCCCTGGATGAAAGGAGATTACCCTGGATTGAGAACCACTTACTAATATAACCACCTTGTTTTAAAGAAAGGAAAAGCAGAGTTGACGTTTAGCAACTGCTCTGTGACAGATACCATGCTAGGTGACTCACATAACTTAGTGCTTACATCAGCTCTTTGCTGTAGGTAGTATCTTCATTTTACAGATGAAGAAAATGAGTGTCATTGCTTATGTAACTTACCCAAGGTCACACAACAGTTAAGTATTGAAGCCAGGATTGAAACATACATCTGAATGATGCCACACACCCCCACCCCTGACTATATCATATTACTTCATATGGACCTGATCCAGTATAATAACTTCTACATTCCTGTAATTTCTATTTTTTCTGCTCTTTGTACCCTTTTAAAGAACAACCAATCAGAAAAAGGTTTTGGAAAATCTTTTGAAAATACGTAGTTTTTAGATACAATGATTTCGTAAGTTGAATGCTCCATTTTAAATTTAACTCGAGTAATCTTCAAAAATGTCACTGTGATTGTTGCACAGCATTGTGGATGTGCTTAATGCCATAGACTGTACACTTAAAAATGGTTAAAATGATACATTTAGCATTGTGTATATTTTACCACCACAATTTTTTTGAATGTCATTAACCCACCTGGAAACTGTGAAAATACTGAAAATTAAAATTCAGAGTTTCAGCTGTCGAGACCAAGATGGTGGCGAGACTCAGCGCCTTCCTCAAGAATGCCTGGGCCAAGGAGCCGGTGCTGGTCGTGTCCTTCATCATCAGGAGCCTAGCTGTAATTCTGCCCCCACTCAGCCCCTACACTAAGTACGTCATCATGATCAACGAGGTCACACCCTACAACTACCCAATGCCCATCCGCAATGATGGGAACATGCCCGATGTGCCCAGCCACCCCCAGGATTCCCAGAGCCCCAGCTTGGAGTGGCTGAAGAAACTGAGCACCTCCACTGACAGAGGAGGCCCCTCCCATGGCTCCCAATACGAATGTGAGAACCAGAAAAAAAAAAAAATTCAGAGTTTCAGTGAAGCCATTCTACTCGTGGTGTTTTATAGTCATACTTGTATAGTGATTCCTTGGTTAAAAACATCATTTTTATCTCCTTTGCAGATAAATTCTGATTTATTCTGTAAATATCTGGTTTACAAGACTTATTCCAAATACTTCACAAAGTCTTGGATTTCTGAGGCAATAAAAATGAAACAAAAGAGTGTCCTAACCTCAAATTGATTATATAATAAAATAATGGAACACGTGTGAGAGTTTTGTTACGAAAGGTGTTGTTTTCTTTCTCTTTAAAGTGACCATGAACCAGACCGAACATAATCTGACAGTGTCCCAGATTCCATCTCCACAAACGTGGCATGTGTTTTATGCAGACAAGTATACGTGCCAAGATGACAAGGAGAATTCTCAGGTGGAAGATATCCCATTTGAAATGGTGTTACTAAACCCAGATGCCGAAGGGAATCCATTTGATCATTTTAGTGCTGGAGAATCTGGTAAGAATATGTATTTGAATATATCCTAAATTCTGGAAAGGATTTATGCACAAATATATTCATGTCATATTTTTAAAATAAAAAAATGAAAGCAACCTATATGTCCAAAAGTAGAGAAATGGTTAAATGAATCTTCTTATACCTTTTTGATAGCCATAATACTAATTTTTAAAAGCAGAGTATTATTTGAGTGTATTAAAACCTGCAGAGAATTAAACAGAAGTACAAAACTGTTAACAGATTATTTTGATACTCTGAGTTGGTAGAGTTGTATAGTTTTGTTTGTTTGCTTGTTTGTTTGGGCTCCTGACAGGAAATGACTTGTGCAGTTTTTAGTTTCCTCTATAATTCTAAATATTTTGTTTTTATGATAACTTTGCATTATTTTTATAAACAGAAAAATGTAATAAATTGAACAATTTCAGTTGTTAACTCAATAATTAAATGAGATTAGAAACTGAACTGCTTTGTATGGTTAACTCTTTACTAGGTTGTTTGAACAGATTTAGGGATTGCCTTCATTGAAGCTTACAACAATTTAAATGATCAGAGTCTATAATACTTCCCAGAATCAGATTTACTCATATAAAATATTTCATCAAAATGTTAGGTAACTATGTCCTGGCCTACTGAGGTAAGATTCCTAGCCCCAGCAGAAGTGAATGACTTCTTATGATCATGATAAACATGCTATGAAGTATAACTGATTTGTAAATTACCATGTAGGAGTAAGGATTTGTACGCCATCTGTCAAAGAAAAGCGTTAATGGTTTACCTCTTCATGAGTTCATTGGCTGTTTGAAAGAGTCAATCTGCTTAAGAGAAAAATTTAGTTCCATTGTATCCTGTTGGCCATAGAGTGGCGTGGGTGGAGGTGAGGCAGGAGTGAGGCCACATTAGCTTAAACCGATTGTTTAGTTCAAAGTGTAAATTCGTCACAGCTAAAAAAGCAACTTGAGATTTGTGACAGTAGGTCACAAATAATGTTTTAAGGGATAAACTTTTTAAAAATATCCTTTGTTTGGGAAAAATGTATATCTAGTGACAGAATGGCGTGCTAATTTATTTTTATTTTTATTTTTTAGAGATGGGGTCTCACCATGTTGCCCAGGTTGTCTCAAACTACTGGGTTCAAGTGATCCTCCCACCTTGGCCTCCCAAGGTGTTGGGATTGCAGGTGTGAGCTGCTGCACCTGGCCCTAAATGTTTTAAAGTGGTTAATTTTAAAGTTCTTTCTGTGAAAGAAATGATGTAGTGTAAACTACTCAAGTTGTTTCTGAATGCAAATGAATGTAAAGGTTAAATTTCATTTATGATACCTTTGACTAGTATAGATCATTATTGGAAATTAACTTAGTCCTTCCATTTCCTTAATCTTTGTAAAAGATGCCAACATTTTTCTGTATTTTGGAAAGGCATTGATGGAACCCAGGTCTACTAAGAGCATTGAATGGGTGGTTGGACTGAACTGCTCTTCAGGTCCTTTTTTTTTTTTTAAATTTAATTTTTTGAAGCGGAGCCTTGCTCTGTCAACCAGGCTGGAACGCAATGGTGCAGTCTCGGCCCACTGCAACCTCTGCCTTCCGGGTTCAAGCGATTCTCCCGCCTCAGCCTCCTGAGTAGCTGGGACTACAGGCGCCCACCACTACACCTGTCTAATTTTTGTATTTTTAGTGGAGACGAGGTTTCGCCATGTTGACCAGAACTCCTAACCTCAGGCCAAGGCAGGCCTGCCTTGGCCTCCCAAAGTGCTGGGATTACAGGCATAAGCCACTGCACGCAGCCTTCCGGTCCTTTTTAACTGTAAGACTTCGTTATTTCACATGACACTTGTTTTTAGGACTGGTCAAGGCTCACTAGGAAGTAATGTTCTGCTGCAGTTGCTGCATGTGCAAACCCTGCTGCCTCTACTGGAGTCCAGATGAATTAGCGCTTCCTCTCCTGCCTTCCAGGCTGTAGCCCTTTGGCTCAAACGGTGGTTTTATGTATTGAGTGGATCCATGAGACTTTTCTGGATCCTAATATGCTTTTACTTGCCTCCTTATCCAGGCCTCCATTTTTGGTCTTTTTCTTTATCACCAATTTGGCATGTAAACTTTTATCCCAGGCTATAAAGTGATCACATTTGTGCCCTGTGCCATGCTTGGACTACTGAATGCCAGTCATACCTTGCCTTGTCCTGAACCTTGCCTATATCTTCCAGTGTTTTCCTCAACATCTTGAGTTGTGGCAACCTTTTCTTTATGATCCATACTAACCATTGTGATTCAGTTCTTAGTTCTGACTCCTTCTGACCTACCTTTTCCTGATTTTGTGACTGATTTTGATTTTATGCTTACTCTTGTGTCTAAAAGCTGTCTTATACTACAGTGGGTAAGTTACATTGAGTATGTCAGCAACAATATTTAAACAAGGGGCAAAACCTCACTATAATTGTATGTATTTTCATTAAGCATGACATTCTATGCAAGGCTAACCTGTGGGAATTAATCATTAAAAAGTGCTAGAAGTACCCAAAACCATCCAGCCTTGTTTTGTGGCTTCCTCTAAACATCACATCATTTTATTGATTAAAATACCTAAAAGCTTTTGTGAATAACTCTACATTGAAGTATCAATGAGTGGTTCTTAACCCATCACTGTATGCATCTAGTTTAAGGTTATGAGGTTTAAAACAAAAATTCAGATGTTCACACCCCGAGACTCAGATAGATTTGGTTTGGAGTGGAAGCCAGTTAAAGCTCTAAAGTTGATTCTTATGTACAGAACCACTGATCTAAAAGTCCATATTTCACAATGTTTTAGTAATGTGTTTTAAAATAGAGCCTTAAGAGGGATTCTTCCTACTTTGTAGCCTCAGGTATGGAATTTGTTTACAGGGAAAATCTTCAATTCATTTTAGAAACTTCTGCTAGTTTGTCTAATTATCTCCTCCAAGTAGGAAAAATTGATTTGCTATGCTTTTTATAGAAAATTGATTATTACCACATGTCTCAGAGGTTTGAATTAGAATAACCTGGTGCTAATAGTTGCAATTAATGTTACATGTTGTTCTGGTTAAATTTTGTAATTTGTTCTCTTTCAAACCAATTATGTATTTTCTATCTACCAGACTTTGGTTAATCCTCTATTTTTCAGAGTTGGTCTAGATTAAACAAAGAAAGTAAGGCAAGTGTGATGCCACTTGACAAAGTACTAAATAGGATTATAATACTTTAAGGTAAAATAAAATAAAACTGCATCTTTAAAATATTAGAATCCTTGTTAACTATGTTTGTACTCTAATTAGAGACCAAGAAGTACCCAGAATCCTGAGAGCCTTATTACCAAAAGGCATGTAGACTGGTTTACACTGGAATAATACTACAGGCTCTGCCACATCTGCCATCTCACTGTTTTTAAAATTCTAGCAGCTGTGTTCATTCTTTAGTGTTATTCCTGTTTTCCTCCATGTCCCAAAAGACAATGGGTTGGATCTTCCATTTAGCTTCAGTAGTGTGTTACTGGTGACATGTTGGAATGTTTTTGGCTTAAAGTAACAGAAAACCCTAATGCAAGTGGTGTAGACAGTAATGAAATGAATTATCTTATGCAACAAGAAGTTTTGAGGCTTCTCCAGGGTGGTTTATTTAGCATCTGTCTACCCTGCTATCCTCAGACTATCAGTGTTCTTAAGCTAGCTGCCTCAAGTTCAAAGTTAGCTGTGGCAGTTCTGAGCATCATGTCTAGATGATTGCAATATTCAGTATCGCTTTTTAGGAGGAAGGAAATTTTTCCCAGAAGCTTCCTATCACATTTCCTTTTTCAGAACTGGGTCATAGCATCATAAGAGAAATGTAAGTTGACATGAAAGAAAGAGGATAAAAGTAGACAAATATGTCAAAAGGGTTAGGTTTACCTCCTACTGGTAAGGGTATGGGAATTTCTGATTGATTTAGACTAATCAGGATATTTCTTGAGACACTTGAGTGTGGGAGACCACTGGGGCTCTGAGACAAGGATCATGGGTAGGCGGGAATGTCTGTTCCAGGTGCTGCCCCAGAACCCAAGGACCCTTTCCCCCTAGGCTCTCCTCCTTTCTTACTTACCATCATTTAGCTGGGGCTGAATTTATTGAAGCTGTCCTCTAAGTTTTCTTGCTACTTTATTTTGCCATTGCTGCTTCCTTTAAGCTTGCCTTAAACCTTACACATTCCCTTACAAGTGTTCACCACCTGTTGTATGCTCATTAAGAGTATTTTTCTTCTTTAGTGTATACTTTTTTAGTGTATATTAACTCTTAAGTATAATAAGATTTGGCAATTAGTGCCCACCTGTTTTAAAATTAGGTTTTAATTTCAAAGTGAACAAGCAAAGTGAACACAAATTGAGTTTAATTTCAAAGTGAACAAACAATTTTTGCTTTTGGCAAAACAAAAACTTGGTAGCTGAAGAGAGGAAAAGACCAGACTTTTTTTTTTTTTTTAAAGAGGGAGTCTCGCTCTGTCCCCTAGGCTGGACATTGTCCCCCCTAGTACATTGGCGCCATCTCGGCTCACTTGCAACCTCTGCCTCCCAGGTTCAAGCGATTCTCCTAGCCGGGATTACAGGCATGTGCCACCATGCCTGGCTGATTTTTTTGTATTTTTTTTTTTAGTAGAGACGGGGGGTTTCACCGCATTAGCCAGGATGGCCTAGATCTTCTGATCTTGTGATCCAACCACCTCAGCCTCCCAAAGTGCTGGGATTACAGGTCTGAGCCATTGCGCCTGACCAAAAAGACAGACTTTTTTAAAGAGATGATTTGTTTAAAGGAACATTGAGTGCAGAGCTAGCATTTTATCTTTTTAAGTATTTTATGGAAAGGTTCAAGGTAAGAATCATCTAAAATTCAGTGAATAAAGTGTGGGGCATGACCCAGTTCAATTTATTTAATATGTTATGTCAATGAAATAATTTTTGTGTTCATTATAATGTTAGCTTTTGCTGGAAGATTATTAACTGTGAATAATCCTAAAACATTTTTTACTGTAACGTATATCTTATTTTCCAGAGTCCTTCCTTCTACATTATTCCGATTCTTCAGTAAATAGTCTGAGCATTTTCTTTTCATGGTAGAGTTGTAACTTAGTGGAGTCGGAAACTTTATCCTATAAGTTAGAAACTTTAAAGATATTCTGTAAAATATTATAAATAAATAAAACTTTAAATTGAATGCCATGTTTAATTCCTTAATACAAAGAAGGAAAGATAAAAACTAAGATTCAAAACACAGGATAGCATAAGGAACTTTACTGTCCCACAGTTGTTATAATATATTTAGCATTTGTATTTTCTGTCTTGTTCCAGTACTATAACCACCCCAGGATTATGTTGCCATTATTTCTAAGGCTAGAGTGCTTTTCTATGTAAGGAGTTTTAAAAGAAAATATGCTATTTTACTTGATCTTCCCTTCCTGAAGTCTAAACATGCTTTTTCACCTGCACTAGAAAAGTTAACTGTCCACATTTATATTCATAGAGCAGGAGAGACACCCAGTGGCAGAAATACTTTTTGCTGCTTTTCCCCCCCTAACCAGGCCAAAAGCATGATTGAGCTGCTTATTGATTCTTATGATTTGTGTCTTCTGATTGCTTTTACAAAATTATTTTCCACATATTAGAAATATTTTCTTCTCTGACTGTTAATTGAAGTTTACCCAAATGGCACACTAGAGCAGGCTTGGTGTTTACCATTGGAATGAAAGTTCATCCATAGACTTAATTAAGACAGCTCTATTCACACCACTGTTAGAGCAGTCTGGTGTTAGATAGAATGTAAAAGTCTTAATATTAGGGACTATCTTGACATGTAACCAAGTAAATGTTAGCCGTTAAACTGAAAGCTAGCCTGGTGCTTTATTATAAAAATTTTCTGAAATTTCTGAAAAATGGAGACTCAGTCAAAAGATTTCAAGTTAACACAGAAAAAGTGACATTTATAATAAGGTTACATGAAAACTGTACTAAAAAGCTGCTAGTAGGCACTAGAGGCTGCTGTAATGACTGGTTTCATTTTTAATATAAAGTCTGCACATTCTTTGTTCTTTGCCAGCCATCTCTCTTTCCTCACTTGTAATTTCTGCTCCCTCAAAACTTTGGTTTTTATCATGGCTCAGTTTGATTCCTCTGGCCTGTTCCAACATCATCTCCTTTCAACTTCAATTTCTGTGGCCTCTTTCCTTTCTGCTTTATAGTTTGATCTACTAAGAGAAGATGATTAGCCTAAATTAAAATTGTTATGTTGTTGGCCTCTTGCATTGGTAGCCATTTGGTTAGGTGTTACAATTTTCAGCCAATCCTGGCATGGAGTTGCATGATCTCCACAGGATTTTTTTTTTTTTTTTTTTGGGCAAGAGCTGTAGACAGTTCATCTCAGAAGAGATCTCTGGACATGACAGATATTTTGAAGATTTGTCCAAATGGAAATTCAGGGTATTGGGACATTCCCAAGCTGTGGTTCTCGTGCGTTAGCTATATCAGAATCATGCTTAGGGCTTACTAAAGCACAGATTACTGGGCTCTAGTCAAGAGTGTCTGATTCAGTAGATCAAAAACTGGATGGAACTCAAGAATTTGCGTTTATAACAAGTTCCCTGATGTTGCTGCTGGGCAAGAGAACACACTTTGAGATACATTGTCAGGGTATTTTAAACTATTATTGACTGAGCTAATCTATTTCTAAACTTTTTACAAAAGAAATTCACTTTGGGGGTAAAACGTATATTTAACTGAATGCTAAAATCACTATTTTCATTTACTGTTTTCAAATAAAACTGTGATTTTATGATGAGTCTTTGGGTTTCCCTGACCATTATGCTTTCCTACAGATTGACCTTAACTAGTTTGGTTTAATCTGCTTTCTTGTAGTTAAAATTTTGCCCCAAGGCACAAAAACGTTCAAGTTTTAAGAGTTTTTTTTTTTCTCTTACAAAGGTGAATGCTATGACTCCAGTTAAAAAACAAGTTCTAGAAATATACTGACAGGGAGATTTGAAAGCAACCCAATACGATAACTGGCTTTGTTTTACTGAAGCAAACTCCCTTTCTTCTCTTCACAGGGTTACATGAGTTCTTTTTCCTCCTAGTCCTAGTGTACTTTGTGATTGCTTGCATTTATGCTCAATCATTGTGGCAGGCTATTAAGAAAGGAGGACCCATGCACATGATTTTAAAGGTTCTGACAACTGCCTTGCTGTTACAAGCTGGTTCAGCTTTAGCTAATTACATTCATTTCTCCAGGTAACTCAAAACCACTAAAACTGTGTTCATCATTACATCTAATTAATCCTAATTAGTCCACCAAAATTATGCTTGCTTTGATTATGAACAATTTTTTTCACATTTGTCATTTACACTAATCTTCTTCAATTCCTCAGTTACTCCAAAGATGGAATAGGGGTACCATTTATGGGAAGCTTGGCAGAATGTGAGTATCTTTCTGAGCATTTTTAAAAAAGCTTTTACACTTGCTATCTGCTTTTTTTTTTTCAACTATTTCTTGTCATAGTATAAATTTTCTGTCGAAAGTTGTTTAGAAATCAGCTTGACTGAGTACAAGATTACAGTTTAAGTTCCCATATGTCCTACTTAGTTTCTTCTTAATAATAGGTAATGTGTACAGCTCCTCATTGTTTTTTTGTTTGTTTGAGGCAGGGTTCTTACTCTGTAGCCCAGGCTGGAGTGCAGTGGTGCAGTCACGGCTCACTGCAGCCTCAAACTCCTAGACTCAGGTGATCCTCCTGCCTCAGCCTTCCCAGTAGCTGGGAGTACAGGCACATACCATCATGCCTGGCTAATTTTTAAATTTCCTTTTCTGTAGATGGGGTCTCACTATGTTGCCCAGGCTGGCCTTATACTCTTGGGCTTAAGGGATCCATCCGCCTTGGCCTCCCAAAGTCCTGGAATTACAGGCATGAGTCACTACACTCTGCCTCTTCATTGTTTTTAGGCATATTTATATACATTCTCTCATCTTATCCTCAATAGAAGAGTATGTCTGCATATCCTTATTTTGCAGATAAAGGATCTGGGCTCAGTGATGTGAAACAGATTTCCAAATGTCAGTCAGCTATTGAGTGGTAGAGACTAGACTCAGACCTAAATTTTCTTACCTCAAAGCTGAAGGTTTTCTTCCTATTTTAATTCCATTCTCTGTTATACTGACTCTTTTCTATTTCTGACCCAAAGCCTAAAACTCACATCAAAATACACTATGAAGAAAAGTGATAAGCTTTCTTAAAAAATCATTAAATACTACCTCACAAAATAAATATATATATGGAACTTGAAGCATTTATAGATTTTCGTTGTTTTCTTATAGTGTTGACGTGGATACAGGTGGTTTTGATACATCTTTTCTGTTTGAAGTAGCAGGCTTCCCCTGCAGTGTAGGTGATGGCCACCTGGTGGCACATCACACTAATGTATGGAGCTTCTCATGTGTCTTCAGGATTCTGAAAGTAAAGCCAATGTTTGGATGTTATGGGAGCTATGCATTTCATTGTATTGTTTCTTGTTAATAGTTTTAGAAAATACTCTTTACTTTATAGTTCAGCCATCAAAAAAAAAAACTCAGAAATGAAGGTACTAGTATTCTCCACATTGCAGAAATCATATTTAGAATTTAACAAGCAGTGAGTTATTAACAATTTAATATGATTAAATTCTAAATCATATTTAGAATTTAACAAGCAGTGAGCAGAGAACAAGATTATGTAGTTAGAAAAGCTAAGAAAAATGGGAAATGAAGAGAGTTAAGATTGGACTTAATGGACATATGGTATGGGCATATATATGTATTTTTAAATAGTATTGCTGCTGTTTTAACTATTTTTATAAATATATACAAAATTTATGACAATTTTTAAATCTTTAGAATTATTACATGCGAATATCTCTCAATGAATTTCCTTAGCTTCTCTTTGAAAATAGCTGTCTTTTTGTGGTTAAAAAAAAAAAAAAAAGATGTTCTCATCATAACGCAAAAAGCGCTAAATTTTTTAATATTGTGTAAACTTGGTTGACATTGGTTTTCATGTCCCATTAGTTTTTGACATCGCTTCCCAAATTCAGATGTTATACTTGCTTTTGAGTCTATGCATGGGTTGGACGATAGTCAGAATGAAGAAGTCTCAAAGCAGACCTCTCCAGTGGGATTCTACACCTGCATCCACTGGCATTGCAGTATTCATTGTCATGACACAGGTGAGTGTTGATACTCTGTTTCTGCTTAGTAATCCTCAGAAATGCAAACTGGAGCATACCTCATTTCAGAATTGAAAGCTGGGACCCATGAGGAATTTGTGTCATTTTTTTTTTTCTTGAAATGTCTGAGCTTCTACAATTTGTGTCATTTAAAGTATGAATTTAAAGAGCATTAGATCAAATAATCTTAATTATCTGGATGCAACTATATGTAGACTGCAGAATATATAATTTACCTGAATTTGAGCTTCCTGTCAGCTTATTTAAGCACCATATATTTAATACTAGGTTAGAGTCTTATTTCCTACTTAATAATAGCTTTCTTTCATATTTCTCTAGCACATGGTAAGTACTTAACATTGAATGAATGATTCAATGGATTTGAGATTTATCCATTGTCAATCTTTAGGATTGGCTTTACATAAAAGAATTCAGGTGATTATTTAAGATTAATTAAAAGGCCAAATATAGACTAAAAAAGAATGGGATCTTGTTTTTGAAAGCAAATGTAAAAACAAAACTGGTCTTTTATAAGGGTCCTGCATGTCTTTTTTTTTTTCTTTTCCTCTGTATTAATAGTATTGACATTCTAAGATACCCATATGCCTGTGTTCAATGGATTTGTAAAAATTAAGAAGAAAGGTATAAAAATAAAATTTTTACTAAGTTTTTGATGAGCATTAGCTATAGATGAAAATGAAGTATATATACTTAGGCTCTGTAAAGGACATTATAATATAAGTTTAATGCATTAAATAAATTGAAAAATATATTAATGAAGGATGGGGCCAGTGCTTTATTCATCTTTCTATCCCTAGTATTTATTTAATATAGTAGGTTTTGAGTGGAATAGGAGTATTGAATTTACATGAATGATTTGGGTAAGAGACCATATCACAGGTGGTGATATTTAGAAAGGAGATAGTGCCGGAAAAGGGGATGATGAGAAAGAATTGAATTAGAAGAATTGATTAAAATAAGGTTAAGATTCTAACAACTTAATGTTTTTGAGCCAGGACTTACAGAGAGTAGTGTCAATGTCAGGTTAAATTCTCACTTTTTATTTCTTTTTAAAAATTACATTTTTATTATTTCATTGTAATTTTAATTTACTGTCATAGACAAATATGAGTTGAGAACTAAGATGATATTACACTAGAGTTTACATGAGAATTTATGAAGAATACATTAAACATAGCTGTGATCTTCAGCAACAACCCAGACAAGGCAGATCAGACAGGCAGTCAGAGGCTATACAAATACATACATATTTTATACAGATCACATATTAGCATATGTATGTGAAAACAGGGAAGTTTGAATATGTAAAAATATGAACCATGGGCTGTGGTAGCTCTGTGGTAGCACTTCTGTGTTGCAAAAGTGAAGTTCAGAAATGTAGGTTAAGAAATCAGATGGGAGACTGGGCGCGGTGGCTCACGCCTGTAATCCCAGCACTTTGGGAGGCCAAGGTGGGCAGATCACCTGAGGTCAGGAATTTGAGACCAGCCTGGCCAACATGGTGAAACCCCATCTCTACTAAAAATACAAAAACTAGCCGGGTGTGCTGGTGTATGCCTGTGATCCCAGCTACTCAGGAGGCTGAGGCAGGAGAATCAATTGAACTTGGGAGGTGGAGGTTGCAGTGAGCTGAGATCGTGCCACTGCACTCCAGCCTGGGAAACAGAGTGAGACTTTGTCTTAAAAAAAAAAAAAAAAAAAAGAAATCAGATGGGTATAATTTGGTGGTTTGGAAGAATAACACTTTCGGTAACAGAGCATATATTGAGCCCAAGAAGGAATTTCACATGTTATAGTGACAAAGGAATTTACCTAACAAGAATGGTAGCAGGAGTAAAATTAGTGTAGAGGATGTGAGAAGGAGGAAAGCAAGAGGTTGCTGGTAAACCCCATAAAACCTAATAATTGGATTTGTTATTGAGTTTTGATGTATTCTAAAAGTTCTTGGAAGTCACCAAAGACTCAATTCTGAGTGAGGGCTGGCTGAATTGACAAAGGAAAGAAGTGCAGAGAGCTGCAGACGTGTGTTGCAATGGTTAAAATATTAGAGTAAGTTAAGTGATTGATGTTTAGTAAAGATGGAGGCAACATGGACACTAATTTCTTTTGAATAGTAATAAACAGAATAGCTTAATGAGGAACTAGCTGAGCTTTTTACTGTTAGCAACATGGGAGAAAAGGTCGGTAAACAGTGATAAGTGCCCTGAGGATTTATAGTGAATAATAAAAATATGCTGTCCTTTACCAAGGGATGTTAGCATGAAAATGAATAAAGTCTGAAATCAACAATTCTGACTTTTTAATTTCTGAGTTGTACAAAAAACACTGAAATGTTTGAAAGTTACCCTGAGATAGCCAGTTTGAATGCAGAACGGTTTACATTCAATGATGTTGAAGTAAAAAGGAAATGGATTTAGAAGAAAGTTTGTTCTTTTAACCTTTTCAGTTCGTTTTCATCCTTAGAGATGATCTTATTTGAATCATGACAACAATAGAATTTTTTTTTTTCCCTTTTTTTTCGAGATGGAGTTTCACTCTTATTGCCCAGGCTGGAGTGCAATGGCACGATCTCAGCTCACTGCAACCTCCACCTCCTGGGTTCATGTGATTCTCCTGCCTCAACCTCCTGAGTAGCTGGGATTACAGGCGCCCGCCACCACGCCCAGCTAATTTTTTGTATTTTTAGTAGAGATGGGATTTCATGTCCAGGCTGGTCTCAAATTCCTGACCTCAGGTGATCTATCCGCCTTGGCCTCCCAAAGTGCTGGGATTACAGGCATGAGCCACCATGCCCAGCAGCAATAGAATTTTAAAAAAATCTCTTAACTCTGGTCTTACTTCATAAAAATTCATTTTTTCTAGCTTAGGGTATTAGAGTGATGAAAAGACTGTACTTTATTCATTAACAACCTCTATGGTCTGATAGGAATGTTTATATAACATTTAAAGGGATGTTTATTAAAGAGTTGAAAAAAATATTTAATTAGGTGTAATCTTTTTTTTCCTAAACGTAATATTGTTTTTCTTTTGCAGAGTGTTTTGCTACTTTGGGAACAGTTTGAAGATACCAGTCATCATAGCTACCATTCACACCACAACTTAGCAGGGATCCTCCTAATCGTCCTAAGAATTTGCCTAGCATTGTCATTAGGCTGTGGACTCTATCAGATCATCACAGTGGAGAGAAGTACACTCAAAAGGGAGTTCTACATCACATTTGCCAAAGTATGGGTTTGGAAAGAAAATGGTTTATTCTGATTATCCACTTCATTCTGGTTTCTTTGGGAAGTTAATAAACAACTACATGCTAACTTTTATTAAACTTCTGGGCCGAGCACAGTGGCTCACTCCTGTAATCCCAGTGCTTTGGGAGGCCGAGACAGGCGGATCGCTTGAGCCCGCAAGTTGGAAACCAGCCTGGGCAACATAGATCCCATCTCTACAAAAAATTAATATTAGCCAGGCTCTGTGGCGAGCACCTGTTGTCTCAGCTACTCGAGAGGCTGAGATGGGAGGATTGCTTGAGCCTGTGTGTTGAAGGCTTCAGTGAGCCAAGATTGGGCCACTGCACTCCAGCCTGGGTGACAGGGCGAGACCTTGTTTTTTTTTTTTTTTTTGTAAAAAAAAAAAAACTATTATGTGACAGACACTACCATAAGTTCTCTATGTGGTTCAACTCATTTAACCTTAGCAACTTATGTGATGTAGGTATTATCCCCATTTTACAAGACCTGTGAGACAGTACTTTCCATATACTCTTTGCAGGTCAGTTTTGCCTGGTTCGTATTTTCGTCAATAGGGATTTTGCATTTTTTTCTGTAATATAATTTTAAATTTTTAAAATCAAATATGCTTTGGATTTCTCAACACTTATTAATTGACTATAATCTGTTATTCTCAGAGTTATACAATGTTTTATAACAAACTGTTAGGAGCTATCCTTCAGCATAAGCAGCTGGAGCCAGGAGGCTGGGTTCATGTTTCAGCCAGCCTTACTCCATCCACATGAGATCCTGTCACTTTATTCCTCCTTTCTTGTCCTTCTTCTGCTAGTGAGATCTAAAAGCAAATTCGGTTTTTTTCTATACAGGAGAAGGGTTAGAGCAGTAACATTATAGAACCCTCCCTCCCTAGAAGGTTTCATTTTTCTGTCAGATTGAGAGAATCCATACCCCTTCATTTTAGCACCTCAAACCAGCATTCTGATCAGACTGATTCTGTTCAGTCAGCCCATCTTGTCCAGAGTTATTGACTGTTATTCTAAGGCAGCTATGGAAGGAGAGCCAGATTCCTGCTTTATTCCTAGTGTTGAGCATTGCAAAGCTGCTGCTGCAGCCCTAGGTACCAACTTCAGGCTTCTGAGCATAAGACAAGAAGATGTCATCCTGCCTTTCAGTTTTTCACAGGGACAGTAGTGCTTATTGTTTGATAAGTTAATATATATTTGAGGTGTTTAGGCATTAAGGTTTTTTTATTTTGCTTTTTGTCATTATTGCTGTTGTTTTTGAGACGGAGTCTCGCTCTATCGTCCAGGCTGGAGTGCAGTGGCGCCATCTCGGCTCACTGCAAGCTCCGCCTCCCGGGTTCACGCCATTCTCCTGCCTCAGCCTCCCAAGTAGCTGGGACTATAGGCGCATGCCGCCATGCCCGGCTAAGTTTTTGTATTTTTAGTAGAGACGGGGTTTCACCTTGTTAGCCAGGATGGTCTCGATCTCCTGACCTTGTGAACCTTCTGCCTTGGCCTCCCAAAGTGCTGGGATTACAGGCGTGAGCCACCATGCCCGGCCTCTTATTTTGCTTTATGCTTAAAGCAGTGCAAATTTTAAAGTATTTTGTGTTTTAATTTAACTTTCTGAATAGGGTCAAACATCCAAAAGTAAGGAGTAGCAAAAAGTTATTCTCACCTCCTCACACAATTGCTACTATTAGTTCTTAATTTATCCTTCTAGAGAGTTTTAAGTATATATGCCTATATATATTTCCCTTCATTTTTATACAAATAGTAACATACGAAACATTTTTCTATATCTTGTTTTTTTCTTCCTATATCTTCAATGTACCAAACATTTCAACAGCTACTATTTACTAACTTATTTTTTTATTTCAAATTTAATTTTGGGAAAGAGAATACATTGCCATAGATCAAGGAAAAATAGAAAAATATTTGAAACGTATAAACAGTTACCCATTCTTACCTGCCCAGCTCCCCCGGTTCAAAGAAAAATAGAAAAATATTTGAAAAGTATAAACAGTTACCCATTCTTACCTACCCAGCTCCCCTGGTTCAAGGAAAAATAGAAAAATATTTGAAAAGTATAAACAGTTACCCATTCTTACCTGCCCAGCTCCCCCTCCTCTGTTCTACCCCTCAAACAGGTAACAACTATTAATGTTTTTTGTGTATTTTTACAGAATTTCTTTGTGTATCAGCATGCAAATATGAATGTACATTATTTTTTCTTTTTACAGGAATATTACACATTTGTGCCTTGCTTTTGTCACTTAATAATTTGTTATATTAATAATTAGTAGTGTATCAAAATGTGTATGCAGCAGATTTATAAACATAAGATTATAAATACTCCAAAATACTCATTTGGTTAGAAACAAAATACTAATGTCACAGCAACAGTAAATTTATTTCTACATTTTATTACAAGCTCTACTCTAAAGGCCTGTTGAGGTTAATCAGGACCTAAATATGCTAGTAACATTTTTTATGTGGTACATTCTGAAAAAAAAAAAAAAAAACACAGCTGTACTTATTTCACTTTTTCATCTGTTTCAGGGCTGTATCTTGTGGTTTTTATGCCATCCGGTTCTTGCATGCATTTCTGTCATTTTTAGCGACTACCAAAGAGACAAGGTAAGAAATATACATGATGAAAGTAGTTTTTTTTAATGAAAATATTGTCTTAATTGGGAGAATATTTAAATAGGAGGGGCCTGTTTATTTTTTAAGACATTTTCTGGGTTATTTAAAACTTTGAAACAAAGTAGTAAACCAGTAAGTAGATAAATTTGAAGTTTAAAATATTTTCAAAATATTTATAAGCAAAATGGTGGAAATAGGTTTTCTTGATTCTATTTTAGCTTATTTTAGAAACGGCAATAGAGAATTTTAAAATAGAAATTTTGTTTTATAAATTAGATAATTTATAATACATCTTTTAAAAAATGATTAAAATTTTTTGTTACATAATAGTAAAAATCAAGATTTGTAAAAATCAGTCTAGTTGCTTTAACAGACTACAAACCAGAGTGCCATGCTGAAGTATGATGCATTTTGATTGTGTTGATACCTACCTTCTTAGGTGAATGGCTCCATCGTTTCAAAATAGAGGTCTGCCAGGAGCCCTTTACAAGCAATGCAGTATGTGCCTGAATGCACAAATGTTTATTGAGCCTGAGGTATTTACAAAGGGTGAATAGATAGGACAGTAGTCTACAAAAATAGAGAAGCAACTTGAGAGTTTTTGAAAGGGCTTTTAGAGTACCCTTTAAAGTTCAGGTAGGAGCATGCTTTATTCCTATTACTAAATTAGCTAGGAACCTGATTTTTCTTATTTACTGAAACTCTTGTCTGTAGTGCATACCCTTGGGAGAGAATGGTTTAGCAAGTTATTCTTTTGTGCCTTTTTCATCTACAAAATAACTGTTAAAGGGATTTTTTATCCTTAAACAATTAGAGCATTAGTCAGAAATTTTTTTTGATAAAATGTACCTATGGTAAAGATGAAAGATAGAGTATTGTATTTATATAAAAAGCATATATAGATTCATGAGAAATTGAGTATTATTTCTCTGTTTCTGCATGCAGTAAAAGCATTCCTTTCTTTTTCTTTTCAGGTTATTACAATAGGTGTTATCCTTTGCCAGTCTGTTTCCATGGTTATTCTCTACAGACTCTTTCTATCTCACAGTCTATATTGGGAAGTTTCTTCACTTTCTTCAGTAACACTACCACTGACCATATCATCTGGACACAAAAGTCGCCCTCATTTCTGATACTTGATTTTTGTTGAGAGGAAAAGTGAATTGGTTTAAAAGAGTGCAATAAGGATCCAAATACAGTTACTTTTTTTTCATACATTTAGTATGAAAACTTGGAACAGCGAAAGCAGAGCACGTTATTTATATAACTGCATTTAAGCAGTACCAAGACTGAAAAAAAGGTAATAAATGAAATGTTTTGAAATATACTTAAACAACAAACTTTGAAGAAAGTGTTGTTATAAAATGATTGAAGCAATTTCTATATGGAAATAAATGTGAAAAATAACTATATGCTATTTTGGTAAAATATTCACCACTTATAATGCCTCATCTTAATAGCTAACTCAGGTTTAATAGTCTTATAAAAAGTAATCAGTTAAATGATTACTTGCTTATAAATATCTAAACTAGTCCAGTTATGAAATCAGTGTAATACATTGATTTTAAAAACTGCTGCTTTTTATGCTTTAAGGAAATGCATTTCATATTTGAGTTTAAAGGAATTGAAATTACTTCAGGAAATGAATATAAAATATGTTCACAGTTAAATGACTAGGCTTTTGTTTATTTGTGGGTGGAGTTAGTCTCCAATTTTTTTCTGCCATTTTTGGCTCTAGTTCAGGTTTTAGCTTGATTAGCAAAGGTTTTTGACAAACAGTTTATGAAAAAATAAAACTTAAATACATTAACGGGTTGTAAAGACAAAGGATTTTAAAATCTGAGCACTTAGGTGAAGGGACAAGCAGGTTTATGTGGTTAAAAAGAAAGAAGGGAAAAGGTACTACGTGATACGGTACTGAAATTTTGATCCCAATAGAATTCATTTCTCTTACATTGAATCCCCAATCATAATTAAGCCGTATACACAGATTAAATTAACAGAAGCATTTCATATAAATGTTGGTTTCAGTCATCAACTACCCATGAATTCCTGCCCAAGGATACTTAATCAGGATTAAATTTTCTATGAATAATTGAAAAACAAAACACTCACTGGATTTGTTATAATCCGTGTTGGCACTGGATTCTAAGTAGTTGCCATCTTGAATCCTTTGTAATAAAGCCATATTTGTGTGTGTGTGTGATGCCCCAGTATTGAGTATGCTAGCTAAAAAAATATCAAGTGCCTGATTAAAGAATTGCTAAATGGTTGTCGATAATCGCTGTATAAAATGAGTATTCCCATTAATAGTCACTGATTGGAAATTACTCTGTTGCTGTTTGTCAAGCTGTTCAGGCCTTTTCCTTTTTACTTCTGGCTTATTTTAAAAATATTTTTTATCTACTTACTGTGTGTTTAAGCAAGAAACAGTGCACTGATCTGGTAGTTAAATTTTTTAATTAAATAGTTAAAATAATGTAGTGCAACTTAAAAATATCTATGGCTTTGTTTTTTTTTTTCCCTTGTACCTAGTCTCACTGGGAATGACTAGTATTCTGCCTCACTTTCAGGGCAGAATATGTGTTTGTGACCCAAAGTGACAAAGTTACAAAATTCAGCCTGCTCATTAAATCATATCTCTTTTAGTTCTTTGTAGATCATTTAGTAAATTAGAGCTACAGGTTAAGACTAGAAAGTCTGAGTTACGTTTTAGGTATACATGATCGTCTGAGTGGTCATAACCTTTTCTTTTATCATGTCTCCCTAATAACCCCAGCTATTGTCTGTTGTGTTCAGCTGAGATGCAAAAAAGAAATTAAGCAAAAAAGAAAAAGGTGAAGCCTTTTCATAAATTTTGTGAACTTGCCAAAAGGGGAAGGAAAAATCTTTGTGTTATTTCACTCAAAGAACATAAGTAATTGCAATTAACATATATGAAATTTATTACTCTGCTTGCATTTATGAAACCAGTTGTTTAAACTTTAATTCTTAAATTTGTGGTTGGAATTGCTGATAATTTATTTTGTTATTCAAGAGCCATTGTTAAGCGGAGGAAAGTAGTTGTTAATGTATAAAACTGTTCTTGACTAGTAATCTTGACTGGTAATTTATAGTTCATAAGTCATGACACAGTATCCCCTCCTTTTCTGAATGTTTACACGGAGATTCATCACTGCAGCTTACAGAAGTTAAGTGTATACTGCAACCTCTAATTAAAGATAGAAATCTTTTCTACTTTCCTTTGTCAGATAATGCTTTTTTATGTGTTTTTATGTTTTTTGAAAGAAGATAAATGGTTCATCCAGAGCTTTATTAAGAAGCATTTCTTTTCTTCCCTTAAAAAATAGATGTTTATTTTTATTGATGTGTGTATAATAAGATGGGTGCCTACGGTGATGCATTTTACCAAGCATTTTACCTTGATTATTACTAATCTCTATTGTAATAACCAGACTCCCATTTAACTGAGTATAAGGGAGAATAAATGATTTCTCAAAGGTCACCAAACTATTTAGTTTTTCCATTTTACCTTCATGATTTAAGGAACACGTATTAGCTGTGTTTTAGTGAGAATGAATTGCTATCCATCATAATTTTCGCTATTGATTTGAATGTTAAAACTAGAATTGTGCTAAAATCAGAACATGAGCTTGAATATCTGTAAGACCTCAGCACACTTCAGTATTTGAACCTGGCTGTTAGCTAGACAGTATTACTAGCAGGAGAGTTAATCTAGGCAGAAGAGCTTGCTTTAGGGTAATTATTTATGATCTCCAGTAAAGTAAGTCACATCTGATGAACATAAGAGATACACAAATCTGAGATCATCTCTAAAATAATGAGACTAGAACCTATCTATCAACATGAACATGGGCTCCTTCAGCATGTTTCTTCTAGGAGACTGCATGTTCTTTGGAATTTGGAAATCTGGAATTATCTGTGAAACATTTTCTTAAATAGCTGCTGTGGTGTCAAATCACTGAAGTTGTTTTTTGTTTGTTTTGAGGATTGATATGATTGTTAGAAGTAGCCAGATCTGAAGAGGTAATACCGTTTTTTATTCCAACGTGTATTTGTGAATTGAGACTAAAATAATGAGATTGGTTTTCCTCTGTGATCTGAAAGTAGTGTGGTAGAAGCACCGTAGCTTGATCTCTTGCAATAGCTCTCTATGTAATATTACGACCTCCACACTTGGACAGCCTTCTGCACAGCTCCAGGGGCATCATATGTGTTGTGCTGTAGGAGTGCCATGAAGCCTTTGTGGGGAGGAAAGAAGTGGTCCTGCCCACTAGGGCCATTCTCCACAATGTAGCCAAAACAATCTCTTAAAAATGGAAATAATCTGGATGATGAGCATACAGAAATTCTTTGTGCTAATCTTATAACTTTTTTGTAAGTTTGAAATTATTTCACAAAGTTTATAAATCATATAAATCAGATCAAACTACTGCTTCCCTGACAAAAACCCTCCATGTGCCTCTCACTGCACTTAGGAAAAGAAGTCCTCGCTCATTACTATGTTCTGCAAGGCCCATAGGATCTGGTTCTCTCTTAATTTGTACCACTCTCACACACATATCCCAGCCTCATTGTCCTTCATCAAAAAAAGATCTAGCTTATATCACAGCCTCAGATACTTGGCACTAGCCATCTTCTCTGCCGGGGACATTCTCTTCCAAATCTTGGCATGGTTGGATGGCTGAATCCTCATCCTTCAGGTTCTCAGCTCAGATGTCTTTTAGAGAACTCACATCATCTGTGGTGGATTTATATGGTACAGTTTAGTCAACCTGGAGATAGGTTCCGCAGAATTCTCTTCCGTGCATAATTTCAGGACAGTGTAGGCCATAAGAAATGTTTGATACAAGATATAGAAGGTAGAAGTAAAGTAGCAGCCAGATCTGGATTCTTTTTATAAGTGGAAGGACCAGACAAGGCACAAGACACTGTTGCAGCTTATCCACATTATTGCTTATCTGTTGGCTCATCTTGGCCTGTGGGACAACAGCCAGGCCCACAGGAACACCAGTTCCTGCTGGAACGCCTCCTTCAGCTTCTCTGGCTCCTGGGCCAGGTGTGCGCTTTACTCTGACAAAGGGTGCCAGCTTCCGCTGGACAACTCCATCATTCACACTGGAGGATTAGAGGCAGTGAGAGACCTGTATGGCTTCCCGTCCATCCTCACAAGTTCCACTCAATTCCCACAGGTTCTACTCATCCTAGCAAGTTCCTTGCTTCCCCCATTTCCCTTGTCTTCCCTTTTCAACTGCCAGACACAAAAGAAACTACCTCCTATAATCGCTATAAAAGTCCCTTATTTTGAATATTAAGATATGTGTATGTGTATTAGATCCTAGTGGTTCTTTTCTGATCAGACCCTGATTAACATGCAGTCGTATCTAATGCTATTCCCCCATCCTAGTTCTATCATATTATCCCTTTTTTTGTTTATTGTACTTAGCTGGTTTATCTTTGTCATCTCTCAAATTAGAATATAAATTTTAAGTGAGTTTGTCTCTATTGTTCATTGCTGTATGCCTAATACTAGGACACTCCCTGGTGCATACTAGATGCTCAAAAATATTTTTGAGTGAATGAATGAAGGCAATGCTGAAAAGTTCCAAATCTGAACTTACCAGTGTAGTATTAATTATATAATAGAAGCTCCTATAGTGACTTCAATAATGCCTTGCCTATTCTTTGTTCAATTGTATGGAATTTGGTAGTGTGTAAAAATCTTGACTAGTCAAGTAGTTGTTATAAAACATGAATTATGAGAGTATTTCTCAAGTTCTCACAGAGGCAGTTTCTCTTTATTTTATGTAGTCCTGTAATAGGACCATGTGTCTGGTTTCTTGGCCTGCCATAACTAGAAGCACTAATTTAAAAGAGAAGTTTCTAGTCAGCTAGAGGAGGGAATGTTGACAGTAGTCAGAAGCAGCTGGGAAAAGATAGGAAAACTAGAAATGACAGTAACACTCAAATTACAGCAGCCTGGGGTCATTTAGTGTAGGTGAAAGCAAACCCTGTGTTGTGTATCTCAGTAGACTCTTAAGAGATTTGTTGTTCAATATATTCATGACAGTGACTGATCGTAATCAAGAAGATATTAAGTTATAAATTATGTTCAGTAGCCTCAAAGAAGTATGCGAAAACCTTGTAATGTTTTCTTCTTGTTAAACAGGTAATATATACACATTGTACAAAAATCAGAAAGTTGAAAAAGGTGGGAAAAAGAAGTTCTCTCATTCATTTCCCTTCCCTGGATCTAATCTCTGTTACCAGTTATCTTTCTAGAAATGGCCCCATGCACATATAAACATATATGAAACACAATTTATAGCATACCATTCAGACTTTTGTACATTCAGCAATTTATTCTGTAGTCCTACCTACAGTTGTCCCATTTTTTTCACCGATTGCCTAGAACTCCATTATATGGATGTACTTTGATTTTTGCAGAGAATCAGTTCTGTTACTGCACATTGCTGTTTTCCAGCCTTTTGCTAATACAGACAAGGCTGAAATTAAGACTGTAATCAAGTATTTGCCAAGGCTTCCTCCCCTGCTCCCAAAATGCCTCCACTCCAGGTTCCAGGTCTAGATCCTTGGGATTTTCTAGGTGATAGAAGTATCTTTGTTATTCATAGTAAGCTCTCTGATAGTTTTTCTAACAAGATGACTCAGATAGGGGCTGGCCATACCAGAAGACCAACCATCAGATTAGAGGGTTGGAGTTTTGAGTCATATGATATTAGCCCAACATCTGAGGTGGAGAGAGGGGTTAGAGATTGAGTTCAGCTTTGTATAGAGATTGAGTCAATCAATCATGCCTGTAATGAAACCCCGAGAGAAGCTCTGGTCAGTGACACTCAAGTGAACTTTCCTGGTCGGCAATACTCTGGTGTGTTCTAGGAGGGTGACATGTCCCTGAGAACACAGAAACTGTATTTGGGATTCTCCTACTCCTTGCTCTATATATGTCTTCTTTTGGCTGTTCTGATCTGTATCCTTTTGCTATAATAAACTATAATTGTATGCATAGCACTTTGCTGAGTTCTGTGAGTTGTTCTATTTAATTATCTAACCTGAAGGTATTGTGGGAACCCCTGAACTTGCAGCCAGTTGGTCAGAAGTAATGATGGCCCTGGGAATGCCCAAAGCTGCTAGTTTCTGAAGTGAGGGCAGTCATGGAGGACTGGGCCCTTAACCTGTGAAGTTTGGCTTAACTTTAGGCAGTTCATGTCACAAGAATCCTGATTACCCATGCAAAACAAAAACACTTAACAGAAAATTATCCCTTAACCAGAGAGTACAACGTAATTTTCTGTTGTTTTTGTTTTCCATGGATTGTACTAGATATCAATCTGATAAATAACTTTTATTCATTATAGTTTTAATTTGCATTTCTCTTATTAATTTATATGTTTTAAAACCATTTTCTTTCCAGTTCTATGATCTGTTAACATATTTTTCCCACTTTTTTATTGGTTTGGTTGTCTTTTTCTTATTGATTTGTTAAAACTCTTTATAACAGAAATTGGTCATTTGTGATATGAGTTTAAACTATGTTTCTCAATTTGTCATTTTTCTTTTTCCTTTTTTAATGGTATCTTTTTCTTGTAGAGTTTTTAATGCAAGTGGAATTATCAGTCTTTTATTTTTTTTCTTCTGTGTTCTACCTGTTTCACAGGTAGAAAAGCCTTAGCTCTTTGAGATTATGTTTAAATGCCTTGTATTTTCATCTAGTGGTTTTATGGATTTATTTTTTATGTTCAAGTTTTTTCATCCACCTGGAATTTATTTTGCTGTTAAAATATGAACTAGAGATCCAACTTAATTTTTTTCAGATAGTTGCTCACTTACTGCGATATCATATATTGTATAATCCATCTTTTATTTACTGATTTGTTGCTAATTGATTTCTGGACTTTTAAGGTTATCTGATGAACTGTTGATCTGGTACCACACTGTTTCAATTATTGTAGTCTTAAAATTGGCATACTCTCTGGTAGGGATAATTTTCTGTTAAATGTTTTTGTTTTTTATAATTTTCCAATTAGTCTTGCTCATTTTTTATATAAACTTTGAAATCAATTTTTCTGATTTTCAAAAGAAAAACGTCAAATTTAGTATTCTTAGTGGAATGAATTAAATTTCCATAGCAATTTAGGGAAATTTGACTTTCTTAACATGTTGAGTGTTGAACCCACAGGTGGTAGCATGCCATTGACTCCTCAGCCAAGCATATTATCAGTATCAACTGTCTGAAACTAGGTTTTCCCATAGTGATCCAAGAAACTAGTATGAAATGCCTTTTTGATTTTTTAATACTTATAATTAGATACATATATAATATATATTATATATACTTATATATTAAGTAACCAGAAGTATGTGTTTCTCAATCACCTTTTAAAGACTTCTTTATATAGCTCTTGTACATTTCTTGATACTCATGAATATGTTAGTGTTTTTTCTTTCACTATATGTTGCATATGGCTTTTGTTTTATGCATGAAAACTGTTGATTTCTGTATTCTAATTTTGTTCCCAGTCACCTAACTGAATTCTTCTAACAGTTGTAATAAATTTCTGGTTGGTTCTCTTGTGTTTTCTAGGTAAACAACCATATTATCTGCAAACAATCATCATTTTTATTTTTCTATTCCATTTTTTACCTCTAATTGTTGCCCCTTCAACTTAAAAATGAAAACTCCAAAGCAAGCAGAAACAAGGAAATAATAAAGAGCAGGTATCAATGAATTTGATTACAGAAAAGCCATAGAGAAAAATTAACGAAACCAAAAGCTCATTCTTTGAAAAGATTAGTAAAATTTACAAGCCTCTAGCAAGACTGACAAAACAAAAAAGACACAAATTACTAATATCAGGAATAAAAGGAGATACCAGACTGCAGACATTAACAGAACAGTAAGAAAATACTACAAAAAAAATTCTCTACTACCATAAATATGGCAATTTAGATGAAATAACCAATTCTCTGAAGACTAAATGGCAAGAACTATAAAAGGTCTGAGATTTTACCATACTTACAAGCTAACTAGTTAAAACTGTTACAGCAAGCACCATGAGCTTCATGTTGGTTTACATTGGTTATCATATATCTGAAGTTTATGGAGGCAATACAGGCAGAACTACATGAATATTCCACATTCAGTGGATTTGTGTTGTACCAAAGGGACACTGAACCTAGACAGTTTATCGCCTTTATAACTGGCTCTTTGTCAAGGTGGAAACATTTCCTCATCCTGCTCACTATATACACAACCTTGAGACATGGCCTAGATAAAGAGTAGTTAGAGCCTTTTATTCTTGGTCTACCCATTAGGAACATGCAGGGATGCAAAAGGATGGTGGATTGCCTCTCCCAACGTCACAAACTACCAAAACCCACTCAAGAAATAAATATCCAAAATAGTCCTATAACTATTAAAGAAATTAAATTCTTATTTAAACAACTTTTGAAATAGAAATCTCTAGTCACAGATGGTTTCATGGGTAAATTCCACCAAACATTAAAAGAAATAACACTGATCCTACGCAGTCTATTCCAGAAAAATAGAAGAGGTGGGAGCATAAGGTGCAAAGGCAAGTTTGTGAAGAAAGGAATGCATCTGATGCTTTTGCAACAAATGATGTTGAAACTATGGGACATCCATATGCAAAATAAATGAGCCTCAACCTAATTCTCTCACCTTGTATTAGTCTGTTTTAAAGACATACCCGAGACTGGGTAATTTATAACGAAAAAGAGGTTGTGTGTGTTTTGAGATGGATTCTTGCTCTGTCATCCAGGCTGGAGTGCAATGCCGTGAGCTCAGCTCACTGCAACCTCTGCCTCCTGGGTTCAAGTGATTCTCCTGCCTCAGTCTCCCAAGTAGCTGGGACTACAGGCGTGTGCCACCACACCCAACTAATTTTTGTATTTTTAGTAGAGACGGGGTTTCACCATGTTGGCCAGACTGGTCTCGATCTCTTGACCTCGTGATCTGCCCACCTCGGCCTCCCAAAGTGCTGGGATTACAGGCATGAGCCACCGCGCCTGGCCAGTGAAAAAGAGATTTAATGGACCTACAATTCCATGTGCCTGGGGAGGCTTCACGATCATGGCGGAAAGCAAAAGGCATGTCTTACATGGCAGCAGACGAGAGAATGAGAGCCAAGTGAAATGGGATTCCCCTTATAAAACCAGCTCTTGTGAGACCTATTCAATACCAGGAGGACAGTATAAGGGAAACCACCCCCATGATTCAGTTTTCTCCCACTGGTCCCTCCCAGAACATGTGGGAATTATGGGAGCTACAATTCAAGGTGAGATTTGGGTGGGGACACAGCCAAACCATATCACACCTCATACAAATATTAACATAAAATGAATCGTAGATCTAAAAGTAAAACATAAAACTATAAAACTTTTAGAACACAGGAGAAAGTCTTTGTGATAAGGTTATGCAAAGAATTCTTAGATACCTTAAACATAATCCACAGAAGATAAAAAATGGCAAATTTGACTTCAAAATGAAAAACTTTTGTTCTGCAAAAGACACTGTCAAGAGAATGAATAGGCAATAGTTTGGGAGAATATTTGTGAATACGATAAAGTTTAATAAAGGATTCCATATAAAGAATGTGTAAAGAACTCTTAAAACTCTACAGTGAGAAGACAACCTAATTAAAAAATGAGCCAAAATCTTGAACAGACATTTCACCAAAGATAATATACAGTTGGCAAATTAACACATGAGAAGATATTCAATATAATTAGTCATTAGGGAAATGCAAATTAAAAGGATGGAGAGATATCACTACACATCTATTAAAATAGCTAAAACAAAAATACTGAAATTACCAAGTCCTGGCAAGGATGTGTAGCAACTGGAACTGCTGCATTGCTTGTGGGAATGCAAAATAGGAGAGCCATTCTGAAAAAACAGTTTTGCAGTTTCTTATAAAGTTAAATTATCATATGACCCTGCAATTCCACTCCTTGTTATTAACCCTAGAGAAATGAATGGCTCATACAAAAACCTGTGCATAGTGTTTTAGTAGCTCTATTCATAATTATAAAAAACTGTTAATGACCCAGATGTCCTTAATTGATAAAGTATGATGTATCCCTACAAAGGAATACTGTTAGTAATGAAAGGAAACTATTGATTCACACAACTTGTATGAGAATCAAAGGCCTTATGTTGGATGAAAGAAGCTAGTCTTAAAAAGTTACATGTTATTGTATGATTCAACTTAGATGGCATTCTCACACAGACAAAGCTACAGTAATGGGGAAAAGATCAGTGGTTGCCAGGAGTTACAGGTGAGGGCAGGGTATGAGTACAAAGGGATAACACCAAATTTGACTTCAAAATGATGGAGGTGAGGGAGGGAGGGAGATGATGAAACTGTTCTTTATCTTGACTATGTAGTGGTTCTGTCAGTCTAGATGTGTGTTAAAATTCAAAGAATTGTACATCAAATAAGTCAGTTTTACAGTATCATGTTTTTTAAATAAAAAATGAATGTTGGATGTTTAATGCCTTTTCATCATCCAAGAATACGATGACATAATTATTCTCTTTTGTTCTATTAATATGGTGAACAGTAGTAATAGATTTCCTGATGTAGAACCATCATTCAATACATTTTGGAAAGTTTTATCCCAAATTGATGAGTTTTTTTTAAAAAGGCCGGATGTGCTGGCTCACGCCTATAATCCCAGCACTTTGGGAGGCCGAGGTGGGTGGATCACTTGATATCAGGAGTTCAAAACCAGCCTGGCCAACTTGGTGAAAACTCGTCTCTACTAAAAATACAAAAATTAGCCGGGAATGGTGGCATGTGGCTGTAATCTGTAATTCCAGCTACTTGGGAGGCTGAGGCAGGAAAATCACTCGAACCCAGGAGGCAGAGGTTGCAGTGAGCTGAGATCATGCCACTGCACACCCGCCTGGGCGACAGAGCAAGACTCTGTTTAAAAAAAAAAAATCTGGGTACTTAATAGGGTATAAACTCTAGCAGTATGAAGAATGAGAACATTCAGATTCACTCTCAAGTCATATCTGTTTGCTCTGAAAAGTCTATTTAAAATCAGCTGTATTTTGTTGTTGTTGTTGTTTGTTTTTGAGACAAGAGTCTTGCTCTGTTGCCCAGGCTGGAGTGCAGTGGTACAATCTCAGCTCACTGCAACCTCCGCCTCCTGGGTTCAAGCAATTCTCCTGCTTCAGCCTCCTGAGTAGCTGGGATTATAGGCTCCCACCACCATGCCCTGCTAATTTTTGTATTTTAGTAGAGACGGGGTTTCACCATGTTGGCCAGGCTGGTCTCAAACTCCCGACCTCAAGTAATTCACCCGCCTCAGCCTCCCAAAGTGCTGGGATTACAGGCGTGAGCCACCACTCCTGACCGGTTGTACTGTTTCCATTTTTGCTTTATACATCACTTATATTTCAGGTTTATTGCCACTAGGTGCTTTAGAATATGGCTGATTAGGTATAAATGATGTTGAAACCTTCCACGATTACAAGGTATTATGATATACTGGAAAAGAGCGTGGCCTTTGTGGCAAGACATACCTGAATTCAAATCCTGGCTCTGCCATTTTTCAACAATTTTCTCATTTGTAATCTGGTTCAGAGCGAACAGTGATTCTTTTAGTACAGAAATATGTCCTACAAGATAGAGTGAGAAGTGGCCAAATCTGAGAGATGAGTTATAATATTAGGAGCTCATGGGATTGTTGTAAAGATTATGTATGGTGCTTGTTCCCACTCAGTGCAATGCTCATTGTTTATAGACCTGAAGGTTGTGTGTAAAATTTGCAGTGAGCCTGATGTTCTTCTTAATCTGTCTGTTCGTGGAGATAATATTTAAATGTCCATGAGATGAAATGTTTGTTTTAAACAATCATACATATGTGGTTAGAACAGAAAGTAGGTGTGTTTGGGTTATGTTCAAGATTCTATCTAATTCACACATGACTGCATTCCAACTTACTTCCACACAAAATAAACTTTTAAATCTCTTGCCTAGCCTGTGAGCCTTATAGATCTTCCAGAAGATTAGTTTTTAAGACTTACTCAGAAGTCAAAGTTTGTAAAGGCTTTTTTTTTTTTTTTTTTTTTTTTTTGTGGCCAGGGGGCCTCGGTAAGTAAGAGACGGATTGTTTCAGTGCAAAGTGGTTTCTTTCTGGATATACCACAAATTGCTCTAACTTATGTTCCTCATCAAATTAGTAGACTATGTTTTATTTCATTTTGTAAAGACAGCAGCTTTTGTGGAAATAAATAATACCTGATAGTTGTTAAATTTTAATATTTCAAAACCAACAATCCTTTTAAATCCCTGTGAATTATATCTTTGATTGTTCTTCAAAGAATGTAGAGTGGTTCATAGAGTTAACCTGAGAATTCAAGATGGAAAACATTCCTGGCAGAGGAAGATTGGGTTTTAAACACATAGCAAAAATTGCAGATTATGGCTTCTATCTAGATTTTAAGGTCATAGGTCTTTCACCTTTTAAAATATGAATTCCCTTCCAGAGAGCAACATTTCCCTGTCTGTTCTTCAACTTCCAGGAACCCCTCTCTCAGATCTGGCCACTCCTTACTCTATACAGTGAGAACTCTTCAGTGTGCTAAAAGAATCACGGAGGCCGGGCGCGGTGGCTCACGCCTGTAATCCTAGCACTTTGGGAGGCAGAGGCGGGCGGATCACAAGGTCAGGAGATTGAGACCATCCTGGCTAACACGGTGAAACCCTGTCTCTACTAAAAAATAGAAAAAGTTAGCGGGGAGTGGTGGTGGGCACCTGTAGTCCCAGCTACTCGGGAGGCTGAGGCAGGAGAATGGTGTGAACCCGGGAGGCGGAGCTTGCAGTGAGCTGAGATTGTGCCACTGCACTCCAGCCTGGGCGACTGAGCGAGACTCCGTCTCAAAAAAAAAAAAAAAAAAAAAAGGAATCACCATTTGCTCCAAACCAGATGTTTCCCTCCAGGGCTCTGCTTTAAGTCGGTAAGGCAATATTTCCTGCCTTTGTCTCCTCCGTATTTTTCATACTTCTTCTCTTTATCATAATGTTGTTTTGATTTTTCTGATTCTTGATGATACACCACTGTCAGCTCAAGCTTATGCTGAATTTCAACAGCTGTGACATGTCTAAACTGCATTATCTTGAAAGCGTTGGCTCTAGTGAAAACTAGAAAGGAGCCAAATTAATAAAACAAAACATTTCAAAGGGTTCCTATGGATACATCCTGAAACTAGGAAGTACACACTGAGTTGAGTTGACTCACTCAGCCTGTAATAGCCTCTTCTACACTGCTGCATCATTTGTGTACACACTGTATAATACATGCTTGAGGAGAATTGGATCATCTGATGATTGCAGTCACATCACTAAAGGTGCACCTTTTTGCCTATGAAATCCATTCTTAAATGGGTTATTGTGTTTGAAGTGATGTATTACAATCTTTAGAGATAAAATATAAATACCATACTAGGAGTGTGGGAAACCGAGGTACAAAATGATATGTTTTATGTAGAGGAGTAATCAGAAAATAATGAGTATGCATTCTAATAAGGGTAAAGTCACTAGAGCAGATTGAAAAGACTTCCTTTTATTGCAAGTTGAACCTGTGCAGAGCTGGACTCAGGCAGTAATAACATGATGCTACGTTCCTTTGCATCTGGTTTTATGAGATCTTTATGTGTCCAGTGTGACTTTCCTCTTTATATATTCATGTTTTAGTTTTAATATATCTGCTTTGAGTTTGATTTTTTTTTTTAAGGAGATTCTGGGCAGGAATGTAAACACTGCTGTACAACCCCTGGGTTATAAGTGGTAGGGGCAGAGAGAGTGGCCGTGGAAGAGTCAGAAAGGGAGGAATCGATTCTGAAGTGAAGATTATTTTTTATTTGAAAAGGAGATGCTTTTTATCTCCGTATATATAATGACTTTTTTCTGGGTTATTTGCCTATGGTTGGCCTTTTCTCTTAGCTCTTCATCTTTTTCTTTACACTTTCTAAGAACTGTGCCTACAATGCATATTGAAAATATCTTTCCTGCTTTGTGATTTGCTTTTCAGTTTTTTTATGTAATTGTTTTGGCATACAGAAATTTAAAGTTTTCATGTAATCAAGTATGTGAATAGTTTCCTCTGGGATTCCTGTGTTTGGTTTTCTTCAGTACCCGAGATTCCGTCTTCACTGGCATCTGTATACGCTAATGCCATGGCTTCAATTGTTACAATCAATCTTTAATCTACTTGGAATTTATTTTTATTTTTATTTTTATTTTTTTTATTTATTATTATTATTTTTTTTTGCGACGGAGTCTTGCTCTGTTGCCCAGGCTGGACTGCAGTGGCCGGATCTCAGCTCACTGCAAGCTCCGCCTCCCGGGTTTACGCCATTCTCCTGCCTCAGCCTCCCGAGCAGCTGGGACTACAGGCGCCCACCACCTCGCCCGGCTAGATTTTTGTATTTTTTAGTAGAGACGGGGTTTCACCGTGTTAGCCAGGATGGTCTCGATCTCCTGACCTCGTGATCCGCCCGTCTCGGCCTCCCAAAGTGCTGGGATTACAGGCTTAAGCCACCGCGCCCGGCCTGGAATTTATTTTTATATAAAACAATAGTTCTCATCCAGGCTATGCATTAGAATCATATGAGAACAAAAATATTCTTACCTAGATTCCATCCCAGACTAATTCATCAAGAATCTCTGAGGGTGGGTGTGGTCACTGTATTATTTCTGAATTTCTGCAGGTGACTTGAGATGTACAACCAGACTCAAGAACCAGTGTAAAGGGTCAGGTAGGGATCCAACATTTTCTTTTTCCAAATTGTTCCAATCCATCCTGCAAAGACGTTTTTAAAGAATACTGATGTACAAATTGTCGTGATAAAGTAAATGTTAAAAAAATGAAAACTTCATATATGCCAATATTCTCCATTTCCAACTTTGCACTACTTTATATACTATTATATAAGAACTGAAAAAATACAACCAAATCTTCATGATTATCTCAGGGTGGTAGAATTTAGATTTTCTTATTTATCCTTTTCTTCATTTTCCAAATACTCCACAAAGATCATATTTTACTCTTTGTAATGAGAAAAATTATAAAAGAACTTTAATATTTAAAAATCAAAGATTAATATCTAGTTATTTATTTATTTAGAAATGGAGTTTTGCTCTTGTTGCCCAGGCTGGAGTGCAATGGTGAAATCTCAGCTCACTGCAATCTCCGCCTCCCAGGTTCAAGTGACTCTCCTGCCTCAGCCTCCCAAGTAGCTGGTATTACATGCGTGCACCACTACACCTGGCTAATTTTGTATTTTTAATAGAGACAGGGTTTCACCATGTTGGTCAGGCTGGCCCCGAACTCCTGACCTCAGGTGATCTACCTGCTTCAGCCTCTCAAAGTACTGGGATTACAGGTGTGAGCCACCGTGCCTGGCCTACTTTTATTTTTTCTTTTCTAGTGATTTTTTAAAAAATGTACATGGAAGAGTACTTTGACAGCCCTAGCATCTTCCCTAAGTGCTAGAGTGCAGCAAGGGGATGTGAAACATCTTATCCTAAACATTTGACTATTTTGATCAGAGCAGAGTGGCAATTCTTAAAATCTTAGATCTGGGCCGGGCGCAGTGGCTCATGCCTGTAATCCCATCACTTTGGGTGGCCGAAGCGGGCAGATTACAAGGTCAGGAGTTCAAGACCAGCCTGGCCAATATGGTGGAACCCTGTCTCTACTAAAAATACAAAAATTAGCCAGGCGTGGTGGCATGCGCCTGTAGTCCCAGCTAATCCGGAGGGTGAGGCAGAAGAATCACTTGAACCCAGGCGGCGGAGGTTGCAGTGAGCTGAGATCGCACCACTGCAGTCCAGCCTGGATGGCAGAGTGAGACTCTGTCTTTAAAAAAAAAAGAAAAAAAATCTTAGATCTGAAAATGAGTCTTAGAGATTCTATTAAAATAATCCCCTTATTTTACTGACCAGGAATCTAAAGCCTCCAGGGATAAACATTTGCTGAAGAACATGTGGTCACACAGAAGTAGAACCAAGACCAGAACAGGCAAAACTGATCTATGGTGATAGAAATAAGAACAGTAAGAGCTGATTAGAAGGGGACACAAGAGAACTTTCTGGGGTGCTAGAAATATTCTTATTTTGATTGGATATTGGTTACATGGATGTATACACTTAGCAAAAATCACCAAAATGTACACTTAAGTTCCATGCATTTTACTCTATGTAAATTTTACCTAAAAATATTTTTTTAAAGATGCCATTGTAATCACAGCTATGAAGGGAGCTAACAAATAAAGTTGTTCCACATAAGATGGGTGCTTAACTAACTAGTCACAAGGCATAGAAGCAAAATTCACATTGGACTTAAAATCCAATGACTAAGTTATAGAGTAGATTTTACTCTGTAAGACCTGAATATGTTAAATGGAAGTGTTACATGGAAGAACTGGAAAATTATTATTTTGTTTTATTTAGTCTAGCTAGGCTAAACTCAGTGGAATGTTAGATTAAATTTGATTTTAATATTTTGAGAGGACTATTGAAGAGAGTAGAAGACAATTAGCTAAAACAATGTGAAGTAGATCCTATGAGGAAATGTAAAATGACAGATAGTTACAAGGGTTAAAGAAAAGGCTGAGGGGACTTCTTAAAAACAAAAATGTGGATGAGGCTGGGCTAGGTGGCTCATACCTGTAATCCCAGCACTTTGGATGGCTGGGGTGGGAGGATTGCTTGAGCCCAGGAGTTCGAGACCAGACTGGCAACATAGAGAGACTCCATCTCTACAAATACACACACACACACACACACACACACTAGTACACTAGTATAGTCTATACTAGTATACACTAGTGATATACTGTATCACTAGTCTATAGCTTAGTCATTGGATTTTAAGTCCAAGGTGAATTTTGCTTCTATGCCTTGTGCCTAGTTAGTTAAGCCCCCATCTTATGTGGAACAACTTCATTTGTCAGCCCCCTTCATAGCTGTGATTACAATGCCATCTTTAAAAAGTATTTTTGGGTAAAATTTACATAGAGTAAAATGCATGGATCGTAAGTATACATTTTGGTGAATTTTGATAGATATATACATCCATGTAAGCAACATCATATATATATATCTGAGCATGGTGGTGAGCGCCTGCATTCCAGCTACTCAGGAGGCTGAGGTGGGAGGATCACTTGAGCCCAGGAGTTAGAGCTGCTGTGAGCTATGATATCACCCCACTGCACTCCAGCCTGAGCAACAGAACAAGACTTTGATTCTTTTTTTTTTTAAGTAAATGAAGGGGAAGTGTATGATGTGGAGGACATAGCTCTTTTATATTTCACAGATAACAGAATTATATGCAATAATTCAAAACTATGGTAAAAGCAATTTAGGTTAGACTTTTAGAAAGAACTCAGTGATTGGGCACGCTCCCCGCTGCCAAAAGTCAGTTGCCATAGTCCAATGCTGGTGGTGCTGCCTGGAAGCAAAGGAAAGGACAACTGGCCACTGAGAGCCTCTCTCAGCCCTGAGTTGGGGACCACAGGACATCTGAGAGTATTAGTTAATGGAATCCATGAAAGGAAAACTCTAAGTCAATACACATCCTCATCCATTTTGGCTCTCATCAGCTATGGAAGGAAGGAAGCTGTTTGTTAATTTTTAAGAAAACGATTAATAAGAATCCCCTGGCTTTTGATCTTCAGGGCTCAACTTAGGTACGAGCTCCTCTGGGAAGCCTCTCTGGCTCCCCTGGCTCCCAGGTGGGTTAGATACCCTTCCCTTATGCTCCTGTGGTTCTCGCCTTGCCATACTGCACTTCAATTTTCCATCTTCTTCCTCTTCTTTACACTTTGAACTCCTTGAGGGCAAGAACTGTATCACTAGTCTATTCTCAAAACTTAGCAGGAAGCCTAACACATAATAGGTACTCAATAGATATTCGTTGAAAGATGACCACTAGCCTAAATAAGTTTGCTAATGGGAAAAATGACTTCCTAATGACTACCTGCAGCACTTCCAGAGGCTGAGGTGGGAGGATTGCTTAAGCCCAGGAGTTTTTGAGCCCAGCCTGAGCAACATAGTGAGATCCCGTCTCACCAAAAAATATGAAAATTAGCTGGGCAAATATGAAGTATACAAAAATTTAAAAAAATTTAGTCCCAGCTGTTTGGGAGACTGAGGCGGAAGGATCACCTGAGCCCAGGAGGTCGAGGCTGCAATGAGCCATGATCATACCATTGCACTCCACTCTGGGTGACAGAGACCCTGCCTCAAAAGAAAAAAGAAGTATTTTTTCGTTTTAATTGAAAATTCCTTTTTTCTCATACTCCATTGTAAAACTAAATACACGGGAAAATTAGAGGAATTTAATAGGGGAAGATTAGAAAGTATAATCAAGCAAAGAATATTATAAGCAAAAAAACAGAAAAACCTATCCCTACTAGCTAGACACCACTGTTAATAAATTTGTGTATATTCTTGCAGATTTTTCCCCTTACGGTTAAGTCTAATATAAATATCATGCACATATTAAATGGATAATTGTATAATATTATTTCATCATGTTCAGAATATATCAATTTTTATCACCAGTTAAAATGCCTGAACACTATTGCACTGTGTGAACATAACTTATTTAATGAATCCCTAGATGTGAATTTTCCATTTTTATAAACAATGCTAAATCATTTCTTAAAGATTTATAAAGGCAAGTAGTCTCTTTCATCAAAGGGGAAGGTACCATAACAGAAATGCATCTTCACTAAAAGTTCCGCTAGACTGGAGTGGACCTGTTTTATCGGGCACTCCATCTGTCACGTGGGAGGCACTAGGTGAGTTTTATAGGGCAGCAAAGGCGAGAAAGGGCAGGATTCCATGATAGTGCCTTCCCCCTCTATAGTGAAATTCACTTCTTATTCAATTCTGGGTTTCTATTTCATGCCCAAATTAACTTTTTTACTTTGCAGTTAATTTATTCGTAGCACAAATGTAATAATATTTCTGCTGTTAATTTTAGTTTGTTTTAATTTCATTCCTACTTGTAGTGTTTTCATGGTTTATCTTTATCAGCAATATTAGTTTATGATCTCAGTTCATTGTACCTTTTAAACTTTACATAGCACATTGTACAATGCCGAGCATTTTTGGAAGTTTCATAAACAGCATGTGATGATGTTATTGAGTTCCTACTATATCTTCTTTCATTCGTGACGTTTTACTCACTGCCTGCTATGTCCCAAGGGGTGTGTTAGAGTAGAGGTGAAGATACAAAGGAATGAGAACGGGGATGGAGGCTCTGTCCTCAGGAAGCTCTTACAGGTAACAGATAGGCATGGAATCAGATACAGGCATTACAGTGAGGAAGTACCAGAGGAGTTCTGCACGCAGTTTAATGGAAAGACTGGAGAAAGCTACTGCAGGGTTTTGATGGTGGACAGGGAGGGCTTCATGGTGATGAAAGGCAAGGTGAAGATATTGGAATCTTGAAGAATGAGCCAGAAAGTTTACCAGAAGGCCCAAGGAAGGAAGGGCATTCCAAGCAAACTAAATGACCCATGCAAAGCAGAGGTTTCAATGAGCTTATTTGGGGAGATACATGTTGTTTGGTAAGTCCAGAGGGCAAGGTACGAGTTGGAGAGTACCAGAAGAGGCTAGCAAGGTGGCCAATCAAAAAGCCTTTTGAATAACAGACTAAGGAATACAAATTTTATTCATGTATTTATGTATTTATTTTTGAGATAGGGTTTCGCTCTGTCACCCAGGCTGGAGTGCAGTGCTGCAATCTTGGCTCACTGCAGCCTCTGCCTCCTGGGTTCAAGTGATTCTTGTGCTTCAGCCTCTGGAGTAGCTGGGACTTTAGGTGCCTGCCACCATACCTGGCTAATTTTTGTGTTTTTGGTAAAGACAGGGTTTCACCATGTTGGCCAGGCTGGTCTTGAACTCCTGGGCTCAAGCCATCTGCCTGCCTCGGCCTCCAAAAGTGCTGAGATTACAGGCATAAGCCACCCTGCCTGGCCTATTTTTTATTTCTTATTTATGAGGATCTCGCTCTGTTACCCAGGTAAAAGTGCTGTGGCACAATCACAACTCACTACAGCTTCAACCTCCCGGGCTCATAGGAGCTTCCCACCTCATTTAAAAATTTTTTTTGTGGAGATGAGGTCTCACTATGTTGCCTAGGCTGCTCTCGAACTCCTGGGCTCAGGTGAGCTGCGTCCTCTGCCCTGGGTCTTACAAAGCTTCAACAAAGATGTCAGAGTGGCTGTGTTCTTTTCTGCAGTCCATAATGTTCTTCCAAGCCTGTGTGGTTGATACCAGAATTCAGTCCCTGTTCTCTTACTGGCTGTCAGCCACAGCCACTCTTAGTATCTAGAGGCTGCTCCCAGTTCCTTACCATGTGGCCCTCTCACAGGTCCTCTCTCAGCATAGCAGTTCACTTCTTCAGGGGCGGCAGGAGGATCTCTCTGACTTGTAGAGTTTAATTTATTTCTAGGCCCTCTTTAAAGGGCTCACCTGATTAGATCAGGCCCACCCAGGCTTAGCTCTCTTTTGATTAACTCAAGGCCAGCCGGGGAGGGACTTGGCTTGAATGACATCTGCACGATCCCTTCACTTTTGCCACGTGGGGTATCACTGGAGGGCTCTTTCATCACATCCATGGTCCTGCTTATACTCAAAAGTGTTGGTCCCTGGGCGGTTCTTAGAATTCTGCCTACCACAGAGTGTGTCATGAATTAAAACAGAAAACACATGAAGAAGGGCAATTTCATTGGGGTTAAATATTAAGTTTTGTCTTCAAATGAGTATTGTTTGAACTATCTGTGTCATGTGGTACAGAATACTGTATTTGGTGACTTTCTACATAGTACCTACGGGCTCTGGCACACATTTTGTGTCAGCTCAAATCCTGCAAAATCATCTTCCTGATCACCTTAGTCACCCAATGGAACAAAAGTAGTAATTGCATGGATGACAAGAGCATCTTAAAACGTCTTTGCATCATTACAATCTTAATGTAAACATTTCATCTTATATGTTTTTACTTGACATAGTTTCGTGTCTATGACACATATACACACACATCTTGAAATAATATAAAATTATTTCACATTATATATTTGCCTATAAGTAGTATGAGATATTCTTATGAAAGGTATATATACAAAATGCTTCTTTTACGTATTTTACCAACAGTATACATTTATTCCCCAATACTAATGGATTCTCTGGCTTCAGGACAGAAACTAAAACACATTCTTTCTTATGCTTTGAATTTTAAGAAAAGGTGTCTTTATAATGATATATTATTATGTACTTCTACAGAGTGTAATCTTATGCAGTAAAATATAGTTTATGTGATGCCTGATACTACACAGTTGATGCTGGTGAATATTGCCATATTTACATTTACAGCACGTGGGTTGGCATTTTATAGGAAAAGCCTGTGTTCAAGCTACACAATTGCCCTACAAAGGTTAAAACAGTTGCCAAATGAGAGGCGGCACTGCCTGAAAGCCTTTGAGACACTCTTTAACTACAAAAACAACATCAAACAAGATGGTGGATGGCTTCATTAGCAGCCTGTTTGAATAGCATTTTCTCACTTTGAGATAAAAATGTTCTGAAGAGTTTGTTTAGGTCTACTAATGAATATTTCATCCCAGATGGAGAAAGCACACAGGGGAATATTGCACAAACAACCAGTCCATGAACTTGCTCACCCTTTGTGTTCAAGTGGTGTGTGTATCTGAAGAGGATGGGGCTGCATATTTGATGGCACCGACTCTTTTCAAACATGGTTTTGCTGTTGTCATTTAGCTTTGCTTGCCTTGTGGAACCACTGAATTCTCACTCACATTCTAGGAGCATAGGACATTGTTGAGAAATTAAATCAGTATGTATTGAGCAAACATCTAATTTTAGGATTTTTAAAACTCTCTCTCCTAAAGACCTCTATTAGGCTGAAACTTTACATGGAATACAAAATTAAAAGGTTTACAAATAAGTATGTTTTGCTGTGTGGTATAATGATTTAAATTTATGAGTTAAAAAAAAAAATCTTTGAAGTGTATGAGCCCTTACATGTTCACAAGATCTAGAGGATCAGGGCCCTCATTTGCATTTTTGTATTTTCTTTAGCTCAAAATAGATTTGATTAAAAAACAAAATTTGGCACAAGATTAATCCATAATAGGATTTTATTGGTTCTGTTATTTTTTTAAAAACAATGTTATGCTTTGAGGTGCGATTAGCTCATAAGTACAGCAGCTACTTTTCAGATATGTCTCATTTCATTTTCTTTAGTATTCACCCATTGGCTTCCACATTTGTGGAATGGTGTTGGAAGTGTACACTTTAGCTCACTTTCCTTTCATCTACCCAGAAACACAAAATTTAGCACCAGTTTCTTTAGCCAGATTGTGACAAATGAGTCCTCATAGTTACTAGGTATGATGTGTAATATATTTGAAAAGCTAACAGGTTTGCCAACAAGTACACCCAGTAGATATTAGAGTTGTAAGAAATTTAAAGTTAATGGCTGAAATGCTAGAATTGAGTTGCCCACCTTGCCTCAGGAATATATAGTACAAGGGCCAGATTTTGCTCTATTAGACAGCTATGTAAGTAAAGATTATAGAAATCAGAACATTTACTGTAGGATGTTTAACAATGTCCTACTTGGAACATTGTTCTTTTTCTTACAATCTATTTTGCTTGGAAAAGTTGAGATCAGAATGACTGTTAGCTTACTTTTCCATAAATGACCTATTGAATTTTTCCCTTGATATGACTTTTGATTTTGAAATGTTCCCTTTGTTTCTTGTAGCATTTTGGCTACTTTTTATTTTATTTTATTTATTTTTATTTTTTTTTGAGACAGGGTCTCACTCTGTTGCCCAGGCTGGAGTGCAGTGGCACAATCTCGGCTCACTGCAACCTCCGCCTCCCGGGTTCAAGCGATTCTTCTGCCTCAGCCTTCTGAGTAGCTGGGATTACAGGCATGTGCCACCATGCCCGGCTAATTTTTGTATTTTTAGTAGAGATAGGGTTTCACTATGTTGGCCAGGCTGGTCTCGAACTCCTGACCTCAAGTGATCCACCTGTCTCGGCCTCCCAAAGTGCTGGGATTACAGGCATGAGCCACCACGCCCGGCCATGGCCACATTTTTTTTTTTAACCTACAGCACCTGGTATTCCCAGGCGATCTCCCATCCAAGTACTAATCAAGCCTGCTAACCTTCCCAGATCAGACAATGTTGTCTGATCTTGGATGCATTCAGGGTGGCATGGTATGGTATGGCCACAATTTAATATTTCTTGAGCGCAAGCTGAGAATTAAACAAGGTCAAGACTGGAAAGTAAACTCGGTCCTTGGATTTATGATCCAAATTAAGCATGTACTTCAAAGACAAGTTGTTAAAACCTGTAGTAAATACATAGAACTCATTATCTGAAGAAGCTGTGTCAGCCATGTTTATGTATTGGTTATACCTGTGAGTAATATACATGCTTAGCCTTCTACATACTCATCCCTTATGTTTTTTTTATATGTGTGTGCATATATATATATGTATGCATATGTTTATGCACATACACACATGTAGATGTGTGTATACATATGTACACAAATAAGATAAAGGATAAGTATGTAGAGATCTAGGCAAGTGTATAGTTCACATACTTTAAAGTCACAACAGTTTGTCTTGGTGGAAAGAACACGCATGGACACTGGCCTTTTATAGTCAAGGGTCTCTCCAGTTCTATCAAGTAATGGTGTGACTTTGGACGAGTTGTTCTATTTCTATATTTTTTATGAAGAGAGAAGTGAGAAGAGCCTACTTGGGAAGCACCCTTCAAGCATTTAATCCTAGATTGGCATTTAATCCTAACTCCCCACTAACCTGCTAGTTAGGGTTGATAATATCTTTGTCTTACCGGAAGCAACTGAATGTTTGGGCCTATCTTTTCACATGATGATGCCATTGTAAGCCATCACTAAGCCAAGACACTTTTTAAAATGCAAGACTAGATAACTTTTCTGATTTAGTATCACATGTTTTACCTGAACAAAACATGAGGTGTTTAAACAAAGCAAGCTGGATGACTATTTGACTATTCAAAAGTCAAAAATCATTTTTTGGACTTTCAGACCCCAAACTGGAAAATACTAACTTAACCAACATTACATATTACTAACACTACTAGAAAAGACATGAAATGTTTTGAACTAGTTAGATATAAAATATTATAATTTAAAATTTTCTTTAGGAAAATAATCCTATATTTATGATACTTTTCTTTGAGTTTAATTAGAACTGTGAGAAAAAATGAAACATTGACAATTAAATTTATTAGTAAAAATGATCAACTACTAAAGCAAGTTTTTAAACTAAATATTAAATGTTTTGAGAACCGCCATTCTTTTTTCTTTTTTTTTTCTTTTTTTTTTTTTTTGCGACAGAGTCTCCCTCTGTCGCCCAGGCTGGAGTGCAGTGGCACGATCTCGGCTCACTGCAAGCTCCGCCTTCCGGGTTCACGCCATTCTCCTGCCTCAGCCTCCCGAGTAGCCGGGACTACAGGCGCCCGCCACCACGCCCGGCTAATTTTTGTATTTTTAGTAGAGACGGGGTTTCACCGTGTTAGCCGGGGTGGTCTCGATCTCCCGACCTCGTGATCCGCCAGGCGTGAGCCACCGCGCCCGGCGAGAACCACCATTCTTAACAAGGAAAAGTAAACTTACCAGTAAAAGACAGCCAAGACTGAGTAAAACCCTGTAGCTCTGAATTTAAAATAGAAGTATTGCTATGAACTCTACATGTAGTGTATTTTTGATATGTATACTTTCCTAGTGCCGTCCACTGCAAAAACCAAGAAACAATGGTGAGCCTAGTAACAGTGAGCACCTCTAGCACCCAAGATGCCAACTGTGTGTATCACAGGTTTGGGGCAGGAGATTTATAAGATGATGCCAGAAAATCTTGTCAAACCAGAAAGAAAGGACATAATCAAAGATTACTGGGATCTTGTCTAATGGACTTAGGGGTCAGTTTGAAAAGGCTCCCAATAACGAAAGATGTGAGAGCTTCAGCATCAGTAAAAATAGTAACTGCTTCCACTGGATAAACAATAATACAGAAAAAGAAGGAATGAAGGACAAGAATTGTAGCTGCAATGAATTGAAATGCATCAAACATGATTAAATACATTAGTTCATAATAATACCAAAAAATGAGCATCACTGAAGGAAACCAAATCATAATTTTGAAGATTGATAAAGTGAAAAAAAATCAAACGTTTACCATGTCTTCCCTGTATAAACTGTACTAGTTAATGAGCAGACCTTACTCTTTATACAAGTATTTCTGCTAATAAATAAAGAAGGGATGGGACAAGAAACTATTCCTGTTTTGCAACTCCAGATAATGAATGGATCTATGCATTGGGCATCAATGCCTGCTAACATCACAAAAATAACCAAAGATCACGTGCTTTTTGATACAAGGATACAACCACCCAACAAAGTGGACTTGTCAAAGAATACCGCCTGCACTTGATCAAGTCTCCAGATCCAATGTTCAATTTCCTAGAAAAACAGAAGACAAAGGAACAGGATAGACTTATCACAAGATGTGATCAACAAAATGCAGAAGAAGAGAAACTCTACGGGACAAAACAACGTAGATTGTTCAATTTAAAAAAATTGCAAAGAAAAAAGAAATGGAAGATGACCAACTACAGAAAAACAAAATAAAACAATAAAGACTCAACATACGTATCAACTAGACCAAAAAAAAAAAAAAAAAAGAAAAAGAAAAAGAAAAAGTGTCCCTTATTTGAATCTTGCTTTTAAAAAACTACCAAAACACCTGGATGCGGTGGCTCACACCTGTAATCCCAGCACTTTCACCTCACTTGAGGTCAGGAGTTTGAGACCAGCCTGGCCAACATGGCGAAATCCTGTCTCTGCTAAAAATACAAAAATTAGCCAGACGTGGTGGGGCATGCCTGTAGTCCCAGCTACTCCAGAGGCTGAGGCAGGAGACTCGCTTGAACCCGGGAGGCGGAGGTAGCAGTGAGCCAAGACAGTGCTACTGCACTCCAGCCTGGGAGACAGAGTGAGACCCTATCTCAAAAACAAAAACAATAACAAAAAACAAAAAACCCTACCAAAACAACTTTTTGACATAAAAGAGATAATTGGAAATTTGAATTCTAGGTATTTTCTGATGTTAAGGAATTTTGGCTTTGTTTGTTTGTTTGTTTTTAGACAGACTTTTACTCTGTCGCCCAGGCTGAAGTGTAGCAGTTCGATCTTGGCTCACCGAAACCTCCACCTCCCAGATTCAAGTGATTCTCCTGCTTCGGCCTCCTGAGTAGCTGGGACTACAGGCGAGTGCCATCACACCTGGCCAACTTTTGTATTTTTAGTAGAGAACGGGTTTTACCATGTTGGCCAGGCTGATCTCGAACTCCCAACCTCAGGTGATCTGCTCTCCTCAGCCTGAGAAAGTGCTGGGATTACAGGCGTGAGCAAAGTGTAAGAATGATATTGTGGGTTTCTTAAGAGTGTCACTTTTGGAGCTACATACTGAAATATGTATGGATGAATGTCATTATGAAATGATGATGCATGGATATTTGCTTCAACTTAATACACAGGGTAGGGATAGTCGATGGAGGTGTAGATGGGGAAGAACTACCAAGGGTTAATATCTGCTAGAGCTAGTTGATAAATACATGGGACTTTGCTGTTCTACTCGGTCTACTATTATAGATAAAAATTCTCTGCAATCATTTTTTAAAAAATATATTAAATGGCTAACAGAAACTGAGAGGATTTTTTCCTTTCAAAGAAAATAATCCATAAACAGATTTTTCAGGAAGCACAAATATAAGAGTTTATGGATTTTTTTCTTTTTTCTTTTTACTTTTTTTGACTCCGGAAGCTATGACTGAAGGCACTTAAAACCTTTTATTGTGTAATACTTTATACAGAGACAATAATACCCCTACACAACATATTGTTTCATTTTTCATGGTTTTGAGCTTTGTGAAAATGGTGTTATACTGGATGTGACTTCTTCAGTCAGGTTTTCAAGATACATTTTGTTGTTGTGTGTCTCTGTAGTTCTTTCATTTTTCACCACTGTATAGTATTTTATTGTGTGAATATACTACAAGTTGAGCATCCCTAATCCAAAAACCCCAAATCCCAAATGCTCCAAAATCCAAAACTTTTTGTGTGCCAATGTGACACCGCAAGTAAAAAATTCCACACTGGGCCTCATGTGACAGGTTGCAGTCAAAACAAAGGCCACACATAGAATTTATTCAGTGTCCCCAAGGGAAAAAGACCCTCCCACCCTCTTTCAGCTGTGATGTACCTTTTTAACGCACACTGAAATTCCCCCATGCAAACACACCCACAAAGGGTAATAAAATGGTATATGTGCAGAATGGATGCTCCACTGGCAGTTCCCCATGATACCCCACAAGGGGCCAAGACCTATGGGCATCACTTACTCTGTTTTTGTTTTGTTTTATTTTATTTTATTTTATTTTATTTTTTTCAAGGCAGAGTTTCATTCTTGTTGCCCAGGCTGGAGTGCAATGGCGCTATCTCAGCTCACCACAACCTCTGCCTCCTGGGTTCAAGCGATTCTCCTGCCTCAGCCTCCTGAGTAGCTGGGATTAGCGGCATGTACCATGATGCCCAGCTGATTTTTTATTTTTAGTAGAGATGAGATTCTCCATGTTGGTCAGGCTGATCTTGAACTCCTGACCTCAGGTGATCTGCCCTCCTTGGCCTCCCAAAGTGCTGGGATTACAGGTGTGAGCCACCATGGCCGGCCTGTTTTTTAACTTATTCTCTGCTCTACAGTGTAAAGATATTGTTGAAAGTGCTAAAAAAAAAAGGCCTGCAGATGTCCCTCTGGGTGACAGTGATAAGAAAATGCATTTATGTTTATCTGTAGCACAGACTGTCAAGATGTTGGAGAAACTGGACGGCTGTGTAAGTGAGCAGCATCTTACAGGAGAGTATGATATTGGAATGACTACCATATAGGACCTGAAGAAACAGAAGGATGAACTGTTGAAAGTTCTATGTTGAAAGTGATGAAAAGAAATTGAAAAATCAAGAAATGCTGCATAAAACTAAAAATGAAGATCTTGATGGTGTATTGAAAGTGTGGATCTGTCTGCATAATGGTAGACACATGCCACTTACTGGTATGCTGATCATGAAACAAGCAAACATCTATCATGATGAACTGAAAATTGAAGGGATTTGTGAATATTCAACAGGCTGGTTGCAGATATTTAAGAAAAGACAGCATTAAATGTTTAAATATTTATGGTGATAAATCATCTGCTGCTGATGAAGCAGCAAATATATTCAATGATGCATGGGCTGGGTATTGTGGCTCCAGACTCCAGAACTTTGGGAGGCCTGTAATTCCAGAACTTTGGGAGACCAAGGTGGGAAGATTGCTTGAGCCTAGGAGTTCGAGACCAGCCTAGGCAACATGGCAAGAACCTGTCTCTGCAAAAATTAATTTTAAAAAATCAGCTGGGCATGGTGGCATGCACCCATCTTCTTCGCTAACTGGAAGGCTGTGTTGGGAGGATCACTTGAGCCCAGAGGGCTGAGGGTGCAGTGAGCTGTATTCATGCCACTGTACTCCAGCCTGGATGACAGAGTGAGAAATAAATAAAAAATAAAAAATAATAATAAATAAATAAAAATAAGAAATTCATTGTTGGGTTTGCCAGGGTCATCACTGATGAAAACCTGATGCTGAACAAGTCTATAATGCTGATGAAACATCACTGTTTCAATTTTATTGCCCCAGAAAAAGACTGACTACAGCTGATGAGACAGCCTTTATGGGATTAAGAAGGCCAAGGACAGAACAAATGTGCTGGGATGTGTTAATGCAGCAGGCATGCATAAATGTAAACTTGCTGTGATAGTAAAATACTTGCATCCTTGCTGTTTTCAAGGAGTGAATTTCTTACCAGTCCACTAGTATGATTACAGAAAGGTATGAGTCACCAGGGACATTTTTGTTTGTTTGTTTGTTCGTTTCACAAACATTTTTTACCAGTAGCTTGTGCTGACTGCAGGGAGGCTAGACTGGAGGATGACTGCAAGATTTTGTTGTTCCTTGACAAATAATCTCATTCTCCAACTGAAATTCTCAGAAATAATGTCTGTGCCATGTACGTTCCCCCATATGTGACTTCATTAATTCAGCCATGAAACCAGGGTATGCTTAGGTGAATGAGGAGTAAATATAAAAACACTTTATTGAATAGCAAGCTAGGAGCAGTGAAAAGAAGTGGGTGAGGAAGATTTTCAAAAGGAGTTTAGTGTGAAGGATGCTGTATGTACTGTTGCCAATGCATAGAACACAGTGGCTGAAGACACAGCTGTGCATGTCTGGCAGAATCTCTGGCTTGTGACTGTGTTCGGTGCTGATGATAAAGATGCTGGATATTCTTGTACACGTATGAAAGCAATTCTCTAAGACATACACTAAGGGGTGGGGCCACTGGGTCACAGAGGACACATATATTCAACCTTACAAGATAATCCCCAACTATTTTCTACAGTGGTTCTACCAAATTATACCCCAACCATCAATTTATAGATTTTTTGTTGCTTTGTAAGTATTTGTCATATTTTTCTGTAAAGAAATGGAAGTGGCCTAGAATGACAAAGATACTTTATATAGGTGCCTTTTAGAATTCGTTTTTTAGCACTTCTTCAGGATGATCTCATTCCTACTCACACGTGAGTACATCATTTGTTTGCTGTGCAATAGTACTTACATAGCTATTACATATCTATTTATATTGTTATTTAGTTTTTCAGGTGTTTGTCTTTTCCTCTCCAACTAGATCAAAAACTACATGAGGGCCAAGAGGCAGGTATGGTCATTTTTGCCTACCCAGCATCTGTTCTCTTCTTTTGGTAACAGCACCTCAATTTCCCTTTAGAGAATCACCTCTAACCACTCTCTCAATCCATAGTCTCGATGGGGTTCACTCCCCTCCCCCTCCCCAAAGGTGCATGTCTATTCTAAGCACAGGTCAGCAGGGACACATGACTTAGGTTGTGCCTAAGGTCTGCCCAATGAGACTCAATTTTGCAACTTTTGTTGGAAACTCTGGGAAAGTTTCGTTTTGATTTTTTATTCTGTGGCTTCTGAACCAATAGGATGTATGCTTAGAGGTGCTGAAGGTCATCATGCAACTGCATGAAATAGACCTGCCTAAGAGTGAATTCAATGCAGAAGAAAGAAGCACCAAATGGGGGAAGAGACTGATTTCTGGATCCAGCTGTGCCAGGAGCCAGTGAAAGCCCCTGGCTTTCAGTTACATAAACCAATGAGAAAGTCTCTCTGTTCTCACTCCAAGTCCTGACTTATGTATAATTTATTCAAAAAGTTTGTTTGTTTGTTTGGTTGGTTGGTTGTCTTTCAAGAAGAAGTCTCACTCTGTCGCCCAGGCTGGAGTGCAGTGGCGTCATCTGGGCTCACTGTAACCTCTGCCTCCCAGGTTCAAGCGATTCTCCTGCCTCAGCCTCCCAGGTAGCTGGGATTACAGGCATCTGCCACCATGCCCTGCTAATTTTTGTATTTTTTTTAGTGGAGATGGGATTTCACCTTGTTGGCCAGGCATGTCTCAAACTCCTGGGCTCAAGCAATCTTCCCACCTCGGCCTCCCAAAATGCTGGAATAACAGGCGTGAATCACTGCATGTGGCCTCAAAAAGTATTTATTACCCGCCCATGCTAGGGTTAAAGATACAGCAATGAACATGTTCTATGAATGTTTGTTTTGATTTCTATTTGAATGATCTTGCTATTGTGAAATTATAGGTTAAGCCTCTAATAATTTTTAATATAGACACTTATAAGTAAACACTTTTCAAGCTTCCTCAAGAAGCAATTGGTAAACATGTTTGTTCAATATGTTAAAATATTAAACCAATGCTCTTATATTCTATAAGAGTATACTCAGTACTCTTACAGAATATAAATAAGAAATAGTCCCTATTTTAGAATGGCTTATGATATCATCTAATGGGAAAGGTAGCACAATTGGAGGGAGGAAAACCCTCAGGCTTCTAAAACTGATAACACACACACACACACAAGTGCAATACATAGTTCTGAGAGAGAGAGAGAGAGAATGAACAGGCATGTGTGTATATCCCAAGAACATTCTGAACTGGGTAGATGTCCACAGCTAGGTGAAATAATAAAGGAGAAAGGCTGGAGTAGATCTTGATTTTGTGGGAAGTGAAGCTTATACAATTTATATAAGGGTCCTCTTTAAGAAAACAATGCAAAGTTAGGCATAAGGTCTTAGCCGGTGCAAGCAAGGCCCTGAAGCTTAAGATTTGTTAGCTTCAGGGTTGATCTGCCTACGCAGGAGAGGTCTGAGTATGTGCAAAATCCTAAGTGGTGGTTCAAGGAAGTACAAACAGGTTTAACTAGGGTGGGAAAGGAAAGCTAGCAGATAGAGGAAATGACAATTACATTACTAACAGATTGATTGAAAAGGCTGGTCATTTTATGGGTCCTAAAAGCTAAGGAGATAAAGTTGCATGATTATGTAATTGGAAACTAGAGCAGATTTCAAGAGGAAAAGTTGCATGGTTAGGGAAAAATTTCTTGCCACTGGATTTAAGATTAATTAATACATAAATAAAAGTAGGTACTAGGGCTCCTAGAGATATTTGTAGCAAGAAATGATGATTTTGTGGACCAGGATGGAGACTGCAGAAACTGAAAGGAAGGAAATGAAGTCATGTCCAAGTGATTTTGGAGGAAATAGTCTAAATATGTGGAAGAAAACAGGACTGAAAGGTCTGCAAGTTTTCAAGGCTGAAGTGCAGAGGTTGGCAATGGATTCATTTTGGTGTTACTTTTCCCTAACGTCCTAAGCTTCTTGCGAGTCAGGATTTAGGGTTTTAGGATTATTTTGCACTATTTTTTGTAGATGCACATTTAGTACATATCTAATATTCTTCTCTAATATTCCAGTAATGTAAGAAATCTTGATACTGTTTCCATGTGAGCTATTAAGGGGGAAAACTGTATAGCCTCTTCCATGATGAATGGAAGTGCTAGATTCCAAATCTACATACTCCAGAAGAGGCATGTGACTGGGAACACGGTCAAAGGAAAGGAAGTTAGCCTTTGGATTTGGAAATCTCTCCCTGTCTCCATGTTCTTAGCTTAAAATATTCAGATGACTTCAGCTCAGTTACAGCCTCCCTTGGGTGTCCACAGGGGCCTTGAAGGCAGCAGAAGAGAGTTCATCTCACCTGTAAACACTGAAGGAAATGGATGGCCCGCCCTTTGTATGCAGAGCAAAGAAAAAGGATTAAACACTGGCGTGGCAACGATGACCAGGCATTTTCATGGAGGTTACACTTGAAAAACATATAGGGTTTTTCAATCATTTAAAGATAATTCTATCCTAAAGGATTGAAGTAATCCAGTTTGGGCCAAACCTTAACAAGACATAGACCATTTCTATGATTTACTCATTTTCCCTTCAGAAACTCCAATCTACCACCAGCAATATTGAAATGATAGAGTGCCTTACACCCCGCTCTTCACTGCTGCCAGCGATGAAAGTGTGAACGTGGGAAACCTGAGTTTATTCATCAGTTTTAAGAAAACCCTCAAGATATAAAGCTGGCTCTGTGGGAAGCTTTAGTCTGATTGCTCTAAGAGCAATAACCACTGTCTAGGAGCAAAAAGGAGGAATTTAGTGGAAGCTTAGTTCGATTCTAAATGATCTGACTTTGGTTTTATCTGCAGTTTCTTTGCTATGAACCTATAAACAAACCAAGAGGGCAGTTTTGGAAAGGAGAGTATTCACAAATCATAGTAACAGGAATCAGACCACTAGGGGGGATCGTTAAGCCATTTTGTGCAAAAAGAATGACTCTTAACTTTTGAAAATGACTGCAGTTTCATTATTTTAAATCGTCATTAGTCAACTTTAAGCAGGCACAGCACACCAGAACTGGAATTCAATCTTTGTAAGCAAACTCATATCTCCACCTAAAGCGATCAAATGCCTGTAAACATCCCTTTCTTGTTTTAATTGCGAAAGGATTAATGTGGGCTTTGAAGTAATAGCTGTTCCCACTACCTGCTTCCAGAAGCAGCTGTTCCCACAGCATCATGGCAGGTGCAGCCCAGAAGCTGGGTCCTGCCCTTATCATGTAGCGGGCGGTATATTTGCAGAGTCCAACGTGTGTTCAGTCCTGAATTAGCCAACTTTGTTATCTAAATGCTCCTAAACCCAAAGCCTAACAAGAAAATAGCAAAGAGTAATTCCCCCATAATAATTACAGAGGGATGGGGATCAGGGAGGATGTGAGAGGCCGGACTAAATGAAGCTTTTTTTTTTTTTTTTCAGACAAAGAGGCAAAACTCTAGATTAAAAAAAAATGAGACAGGGGTTGAAATGCACATGTGGAGATTGTTTAAACAGAACTCCAGTGTTTTTAGAATGGCTTCTCCAGCGGATCAGATGTCTTGCTTGCCCTACGTTAATAATCATTTTCAAATCAGTGTCCAGAAGTCAGCTCCTTCAGCAGTTCCAAGGCTTGGTGTCAGTGCAGAGGCTCTGTGTGGGAAGCAGCAGAAAGCAGTCTGTTTGGAAAACGGAGAGGAGGAACTGGGGGCACGTCTCAGAAACTCCCGATTGTTTCAGTCATTAAACATTGATATTTAATTTGAGCTTTGTAATCCAGGACACTATTATTTGGTCCCAAGCAAAAAGCACGGGGGGGGGGGGGCGGCGGGGGAAGAAAATGAAATGAGTATAATAAAAGAGCAAGGAGGAACCAGCTGCTTTGGGCAAAGAAGGGCAATAAAAGGAATCTTTATAACTGCCGAATGGTGGAATAGGCTTTTTTCTCCCCGCCAAGCAGAATGTCAAATTCTGTCCCCCTTTTTTCCCCTCTTAAAGCGTGCTAAAAGGAAAATTCTTCACAGAATCTTAAAGAACTTTTTTGACACAACAGCTGCAAAATCTATTTTCTAAACAAAGATTTATACATATTTATATGAGCTTAATCCAGATTTTTTTAAATAAATCATCCTCAGAACTGCAGAGGTAAACTATATGTAAATACCTCAAGTAATAGGCTTGTAGTGCAAATCACATCATTTTATCTTCAATTTTGCATTCGTTTTTCTGGCTTAAAGGTGCATCAGAGATATGCATTTTAGCATATTCAGAACACGGGGCGTGAAATTAAATGTTTGACAGAGTGAGAAAAATATACAGACTTTGGAGATGCCTTAAAAATAGTAATTTATGCAGATCTAGAGGAGTGAAATCATTTGCAATGGAGTGACCCTCTCTCCAGGAATTTTGTGCTCAGTGTTCTTCCCTAATCTCCCGCTGTATCTTCATTTTTCATTGAACTAGCCAGTTTTCTGCGAAGCCGTCTTGTAGATAAGGGGAGTGCTAAAGAAGAAGAAAGAGGACGCTCGGTGAGGCCGTTTCCATTGCACTTTTACCCAAGGCAATGGGCAGAATTTAACGGATTCCTTCCAACATATGTTTTTGCCAGATAAGTAAACAGTGTGTGTCGGAAATGAAAAAGCATTTGCAATTTAATGACATTACAGCTCTCAGCTTAGGCTGGCGTGCTGCGAGGCGAAAAGCAGAAAAAGAGAGGAGAGTAGAAAGAGAAAAAGAACAAAGTTCATCTTCCCTTTTGTGCATTTTTATCAAGGAAAATATTACTTCTTTCCCCCTCTTGTTCTCTTTTTCTTTTTCGTCTTTTGGCTTTTTTGTCTCACTCATTTACATTTTTTTTCTTTTCTGCCTTTCTGTCCTCTGTTCACTTTTACCTTTTTCTTATATTGCCACTGACTCATTTCTTTTTTTCTCTCCATTGTGTCTCCTTATTAATCTATTTTTGCCATTCAGTTTTACCTTATAAGAAGCTGTTTATCCCCCAATGTATCTTTTTTTCTGTGTTGTACTCCTAGTGCTATAGCTCATAGTCAACAGGATTGTCAAAGGGATTATAACGTTTCATTTGAAAGCACTACAAATCTGCTCTCTTGCTTTCGGTACCTTCCCCCGTTTCCTCTGATACTTGTCACTTTATTTCACATTCATCGTGGTCTTTAGTTTCACCCCAGACATCACAGTACCCTGATATCTAACCACTGATACTCACTGTCTTTGCATTGTGTGTTGGCACTACAAGGTTCTAGAAACTTAACCTTAAAATGGCAGAACCATTCTCTTCCATCCTTAGTCAAGTTCAGACTGGTGTGGACAGTGAACATACCAATGGGTGAGAATTGGTCCTTCCAGTGGCTCATGGTCAGGACAGGGTGTCGTGTAGTTGATACTTATAATGAGTCATCTTCCAATAGAGAATGAGCCCCCAAAACTGCTGCTCAGTTTGCTGTTACTTTTCCTGTTAAATATGGTGAGGGAGTGATTACTGATACTACAATGTGTATATATGAGTTTTGTAATGGTTTGCTTGAGTATACATGTGTGTGTTTGTACATGTGTATGAATTAGACTACGTGACAGTGTGCATAGCTGTGTTGAGTTATTTAAGGCAGTGTAGGTCTGTGAATACAGGCATATAGAAAGACATGATTATCTTTCAGCTTTGATTCTACCCTAAATTCCAGAAGTAAAAGTTGAATGGAAAACCAGTATTTTCTCCCCACTCGGGTCCATAGCGTTTTTATTTTAGGATTATTTTGACTGCTACTTTTACTGGCAGGGATAAGGGTTTCCACCAGGTCTCCCTTTTGTGACAGACTAGTTAGATGACCAGGCAACCCCATTTGGGAGCAAGGAATGCCTCTCAGTCATTTTTACTGCCTTGAGTTGCCAGTCTGTCGATCTAAGCAGTTCCTGAACAAATAACTTTTAACATGAAGATTAGGATTCATCATTGCCTTTTTATTTTTACAAAACAAGTTGACATATTTTAAATATTGTTATCACAAACATTTGAATATTAGTACCCAGATTTTTAACATAAATCTCATTCTAAGTATACACTTGTAAGGTACATGTTAGATCCTAAGGTTAACCTGCAGGTTGAGCATAATTGAAAGGACCATAATCAAATGGAAAGTCCTATCACAGAAGTACTGTACAGACTTTAAAAAGATGCTTAAATAAAATGCTCTTGTCTAAAGACATGTGCATGTTTTTACCATAAAATTACATCTTCCACATCTTCCAGATCCGGCACTTGGTAAGTAAAAAGAAAATCTATTTGGACATGAGGATGTAAAGTAGCTGGAGGTGGTAATTTAATCAACCAAGGATATATTTCAATGTTTTTCTGGTCTTCTAGGCATTAGCACTTTAAATTCATTATGTCAGTTTGACAGATATATGCAGCCTTAAGGATCTAAAAATGAAATCCTAGAAGTATAGCCTGCTAGAGGATATATATTGAACTTAAGAGATTAAAATGGTATAACCATTGCAACAGAATGGAACATATCGCGTTTCTCATTTTTTTCCCACTAAGCATGAGTATTTTGCAGATGTAAAATACGGTCTTGTCTAATTATAAAACCTGGCTGAAGAGCCAGAGCTTTCTAACTTTTATTACTGATGAAGTGGATATTAGAAAGAAAATGTTGGCTTCATATGGAGTCTGAAGATGAAGAAGTCTTCCATTTGGGATTTTCTATATCAATAATTTATTAAGGAAAATAGTACAAGTGGTTACATGCAGCCTACTGTAAGAGGCAAGCACATTGCATGCTTCTCCTGTTTAAGGCAAATAACAAAGGAGCCAAATTATAAAGCAGGTCTTAACGTAACTGGGACGTTAAATCTACTGTATCATTATGCCAATTTAGTAACGTTAATGATCTGTAATATTAATTCATCATCCTGGAAAATGGGGAAGGGTTACCATAATTAACTATATTAAGCCACAATTAAAAAGTCATCCAAGCTGTTGTAAAGATTCTAGTGATGATAAGGGTGTTCGTTATATTATAAACCTTTCTGACCATGTACATTTGGTCCATAAGACTTTGTTACAAACAGCCGCTCACTTCGAATTCAGATAAGTCAAAAGAGCAGCCACCCACGGAGGCAGTGGCACCGACTAGATGCCTTATCAGCCATTTCCATCGCCAACTGCGGTTTAACACTTTCTTACAGGGAGAATCGGCTTTGAAAGAGGTACAACCTTTTAGCATATCTACTTTAATTCCTCACAGGGAAGCAAAAGCAGGCTGTCTAGTGAAATTCACATCTGTCAGACAGACTATCTACTCCCCTAAGATTAGGGTCATCTTTGAAAGTCACATTTCAAACTGGCACAAAATGAACATTTTGATGTTTCTAAATGGAGATCCTATAACGTCTAAGCCTAAACCCAAGTTGCCTATCATCAGATATCTGATAAGCTCTTAATTCTCCTCCCTACCCATTTGAAGTCTCTATTGTGGATGAGAGTCTTTAGGTTACAGACAATGTCAGGAGAAAAGATAAATGGAACCATGCATGGGGTGAGATGCGGCCAAGATGACAACCCATTTAACTTTCCCGTCCAAAGGATTCCCTTTGTCTTTGACAGGACAGATCCGCTGGTGAGAAAGCACTATTTCCTCTTTCACTAGGAAATAGGATAAACTCCAACTTTGCCTTACACCCACTGTTGTTATCCTTGCCATTAATGATCATGAGTTCCTCCTCCCTAAAGCAACATTTAGTATGCTGCTACCTCTATGCATAAACCACCCCTGAAGTGCATCTACAATCAGTGACTGTCATTGCTGTGGTAAGCTGAGTGACAGAGGAAGAAACGGGGATAAGTTGCACACACTTGCAGCTGGAATTAGTTTATGGCAACTGACAAAAAAACCCATCACCAGTTTGTTTTGAATAGGGTACTCAGGATTTATATATGCAGAGATTCATAAAGGATTCCGGTGTCTATTGGTGTGGCCTGTTTCTTTGGCTATTAGGCCTAAAGCCCCCTTGCAAACACCAAAATACACCTGACACAGCTTTGCTCAGCACTTGATAAAGACATCCGATGAGGAAGAAGTTGCAACAAATCCCTTAGCAGATTATTTCCCCACACTATGAGCCTTTCTATTGATATAATGATATGTCCCAAAAGAGCCAAATTATAAAACAGGCACAAATACACATACGCTCAACGCTGATTTCTGCAGCATGCCCCATGCCAGAAAAGTCTCGCCAACAGCATCAACGTGCTATCCTAGTGACGGGGGCAAATCATTTGTCAGTCTCAGCCTTACTGATTCAAGTAGTGACACGAGGTAGCTCATTCCAACTTCCTCACTCAGCAGAAAACAGCGACTTGTTCTCAGAGAAAAATGTCTGCTCGTGTGAGTACCCAGGGAGCCATTTCAAACATCCAGCCAAAAGAGAGTTACTTCCCTTTAGGGAATGCTGGAAGGTTCATGACTGTTGCCCAAAGAGAAGCCCCTTGAAATGTGGTACTGGATAGGGAAATAGCAGTTACTGCTTCTCAGAGGAAAGGAGTCTGTCTTCCAATAGTCATTGCCAGAAGGAAAGCAAGTCTTACATGACCTCTTGGAAACACAAAGAAGTCTACCAAACCAAGCCCACCTTCATCCCCACCCTTCTAGAGCAATCACCATCAAGAAATCTGATTTACCCTTCCCCTGCAATAATGTGTAGCCAAATGGAGGTGAAAACACAGTTTTCTAGACAGGTTTACAAAAATCCTAGCACTAACCCAGCCAAGATGAAACAAAGAGGGTCTTGCCAAATCTTCATCCACAGATGTACATGGGTCCAGTTGGATCTTCTATATTTCGAGGACATATTGAAGAATAAAAAGGAGCCATATTTCGGGTACTTTTCTGAGACTTTAGCTGAAATTCTTGTGAAAACATGTTAAAGAAGTAGTTCCACTACTGACTGCCATTGGTGTGTTCATATTCACACACACACACACACAAATGTGTGTGTTATGAAGCACTTTGTAAGATCCTTGCTCTGAAAGACAAAAGACAGTCTCTCAACCCTGCTGTTAGGCATTTCTGAGTGTGGCTAGTGTCCACATTCTGAATGTGGCTAGTGTCCCAGGCCTTGCCGCTCCACTTAAAAAGGTTCTTCCTCTATACTTAGATGGCTACTTCTCAGTGTTCATGTTCCTTTTAGTTCATTTATGCCTTTGTTTGGTAAACCTTCTACAGGGACCAACAAATTACTCACAGGCAAAGGCCTTGCTCCCTATTTTTTTTGTAACACTGTTCACACAGTGACTCCCCCATGTCTCTGAGTGAGTGAAGAGGAAGTTATACAGGGAAAGGGGAGCACAGAGATGTGCTGCCTAGTAAGAGTTTCTCTAAGTTTTTCCATTTCCTGTAATTGGTGCATTGATATATCCACAACTCCTGCACATGACCACTGTGTAAGAGTTAATGTCACATTTATTGACAAGCACCTGTTAAGTCAATGGAACATACAGGGTGCAGGCATGGATAAGGGCCTGAAGATCTTACTCTGGAGTATGAGACAGAGCTACTTCTTTCCCTGTCTCGGGTATGCATGAACACATCACATCAGGGCTTTCAGTGTTCAGGGGCGACTGGTACATAGGTCTGAGAAGGAACTTAGGGGTCATTGTCTACTTCCCTCATGAGGAGACTGAGACAGAAAAGGACACAGTGGCTCATGCCTGTAATCCCAACACATTGGGAGGCTGACGTAGGACAATTACTTGAGCCCAAGAGTTTGAGACCAGCCTGGGCAACATAGGGAGACCTTGTCTCTAAAAATAAAAGAAAAATTAGCTGGGTGTGGTGGCAGATGCCTGTAGTCCCACTTACTAGGGAGACTAAGGCAGGAAGATCGCTTGAACCCAGGAGGTCAAGACTGCAGTGAGCCAGGGTTGCACCACTGCAGTCCAACCTGGGCAACAGAGCAAGACCCTGTCTCAATTTAAAAAATGAAAAGAAAAAAGAAAAGAAAAGAAAAAGAAAAAAAGAAAACTTAAATATCTGCCCAAAGCCAAAGCCATCAGTTATCTGGGGAAACCAGGAAGCCAGAGCTCCTGCTTCCTACCTAATCTTTTGTCCCTTTTCACTGCATAACTAAGCAATCTATCTTTCTAGGGAATGTTGATTTGTCAAAATCAGGCTACTACTAGCTTTTGAAATAGGTCCTTTCAAGCTTTTGATCATTGATTTTTGGTTAGTGGGTCAGGAGAGTGAGTTGTAATCAGCTGCCCTGTGACTGTCTGCTGAAACAGCATCTTGTGTCATATCATCTAGTATAAAACTTGTCTTCCTGGGACTGCATAGATTAAGACGCTAAGGACTCAAACATAGACTCCTTGGTAATCAAAACTGAGGTTAAGAAAATGGTACCAGCTTAGCATGATTTGCCTCTTTTTTTTTTTTTTTTTTTTTGTTTTAACCCAGAGGTTTTCCATTATTGTTAAGTTGCCCAGTATGGGTTGATTTGTGATATGGTTTGGCTGTGTCCCCACCTAAATCTCATCTTGAATTGTAGTTCCCATAATCCCCACGTGTTGTGGGAGGGACCGAATTGAATCATGGGGGTAATTTCCCCCATATTCTTCTCGTGGTAGTGAATAAGTCTCACGAGATCTGATGGATTCATAAGGGGTTTCCCCTTTGGCTGGGCTCTCATTCTGTCTTGCCTGCCACTATATAAGACGCGCCTTTTGCCTTCCGCCATGATTCTGAGGCCTCCCCAGCCATGTGGAACTGTGAGTTCATCAAACCTCTTTTTCTTTATAAATTACCCAGTCTTGGGTGTGTCGTTATCAGCAGCATGAAAATGGAATAATACAAAGTGTCTTCCCCAAAAAGATGTTGAAGTCCTGACACCTAGTACCTGTTAATGTGACCTATTTGGAAATAGGGTGTTTGTAGGCGATCAAGTTAAGATGAGGTTGTTAGGGTGGGCCCTCACCCAATATGACTGTGTCGTTTTTATAAAAAGGAGAAAACATGCATAGAGGGAAGAAGGTCATGTGAAGACAGAGGATTTCTGGATGACTGAACGAATGAAGAAAGGAAAGTCTTATTGAGAAATATTCCATGTTTAACTTTCCAGCTAATGTACTTGCTGGGCTAGCTAGTGATTTAAACAGACTTACAAAGAAAAATGGAATTCCTTAGGAAGTTAGTGAAATTTTCACAGAATATGTTAAGAGTAGTGTTGTAGTGCTTTAGGTCATGCAGTATGTAATCAATCATGTGTTTATAAGAATGATATATTAATCGTAGTTTTGTCTAATTTAAATAATTTTGCTAATATATCTGCTGTTTAGTTCTAGGTAGAATCCTGAATAGAAAGTTTATTAATTAGCTCCAATTCAGTTGTTAAAAATGGTCAAACTGAAACAACCAGCATTTCTACTTATTTTTTTTTCCTTATATTATTTATTTATTTATTTATTATTTGTTGAGTTTATTGCCATATAGGGATTAGATCACTTACAGGGCCTTCCTCACACCATGCTCACCTTCCCCACCTATATGCACAATTCTGTTTCCCTGTCCTCCTGGAAGTAATATTACTCTTTTAGTTAAGACACAGGTCAGTGTTTATGTTGTGATTATGTAAATATTGTTTATGTAATGTGCTAGGGTTACTTACTTTATTTTATTTTTTTTAATTTATTTATTATTATTATACTTTAAGTTGTAGGGTACATGTGCATAACGTGCAGGTTTGTTACATATGTATACTTGTGCCATGTTGGTGTGCTGCACCCATCAACTCGTCATTTACATCAGGTATAACTCCCAATGCAATCCCTCCCCCTCCCCCCCCCCATGATAGGCCCCTGTGTGTGATGTTCCCCTTCCTGAGTCCAAGTGATCTCATTGTTCAGTTCCCACCTATGAGTGAGAACATGCGGTGTTTGGTTTTCTGTTCTTGTGATAGTTTGCTAAGAATGGTGGTTTCCAGCTGCATCCATGTCCCTACAAAGGATGCAATCTCATCCTTTTTGATGGCTGCATAGTATTCCATGGTGTATATGTGCCACATTTTCTTAATCCAATCTGTCACTGATGGACATTTGGGTTGATTCCAAGTCTTTGCTATTGTGAATAGTGCCGCAACAAAATACGTGTGCATGTGTCTTTATAGCAGCATAATTTATAATCCTTTGGGTATATACCCAGTAATGGGATGGCTGGGTCATATGGTACATCTAGTTCTAGATCCTTGAGGAATCGCCATACTGTTTTCCATAATGGTTGAACTAGTTTACAATCCCACCAACAGTGTAAAAGTGTTCCTATTTCTCCACATCCTCTCCAGCACCTGTTGTTTCCTGACTTTTTAATGATCGCCATTCTAACTGGTGTGAGATGGTATCTCATTGTGGTTTTGATTTGCATTTCTCTGATGGCCAGTGATGATGAGCATTTTTTCATGTGTCTGTTGGCTGTATGAATGTCTTCTTTTGAGAAATGTCTGTTCATATCCTTTGCCCACTTTTTGATGGGGTTGTTTGTTTTTTTCTTGTAAATTTGTTTGAGTTCTTTGTAGGTTCTGGATATTAGCCCTTTGTCAGATGAGTAGATTGCAAAAATTTTCTCCCATTCTGTAGGTTGCCTGTTCACTCTGATGGTAATTTCTTTTGCTGTGCAGAAGCTCTTTAATTTAATGAGATCCCATTTGTCAATTTTGGCTTTTGCTGCCGTTGCTTTTGGTGTTTTAGACATGAAGTCTTTGCCCATGCCTATGTCCTGTATGGTACTACCTAGGTTTTCCTCTAGGATTTTTATGGTATTAGGTCTAACATTTAAGTCTCTAATCCATCTTGAATTAATTTTCGTATAAGGAGTAAGGAAAGGATCCAGTTTCAGCTTTCTACTTATGGCTAGCCAATTTTCCCAGCACCATTTATTAAATAGGGAATCCTTTCCCCATTTCTTGTTTCTCTCAGGTTTGTCAAAGATCAGATGGCTGTAGATGTGTGGTATTATTTCATTTCTACTTATTAATTGAAGAATGAGCTACAAAAAATTTATCCCATATAAACCCACCTAGTACATGATAAAATGTCTTATCATAACATGCAGTAATTGTTTTAAAAAATAGTTGTGATATTTTATAAAGAATGCTAGGCAGGGCGCCGTGGCTCATGCTTGTAATCCCAGCACTTTGGGAGGCCGAAGAGGGGAAATCGCTTGAGCTCAGGAGTTCAGCACCAGCCGAGGCAACATAGGGAGATCTCGTCTCTACAAAAAATTAAAAATTAGCTGGACATGGTATTGCACACCTGTAGTTCCAGCTACTTGGGATGCTGAGGTGGGAGGATTGCTTGAACCCAGGAAGTTGAGGCTGCAGGTTGTACTGAGGTGGTACCACTGCACTCCAGCCTGGACAACAGTGTCTCAAAAAACCCCGAAAGAATGCTAGACTCTTTCTCAGCTGTAAAGAACTAAGCAACCAAACTGGCTAATATTTTTAGAGAAAATAATAATTTGAGAATCATATATATACAAAAACAGAAGATTTTTTTTTTTCATATTGCTTGTAGCTCTAGCAATATGAGTAGTTTCTAGTTAAGAATCCAGTATCAAATTCTGACTGCTTTGGCCGGGCGCGGTGGCTCAAGCCTGTAATCCCAGCACTTTGGGAGGCCGAGACGGGCAGATCACGAGGTCAGGAGATCGAGACCATCCTGGCTAACACGGTGAAACCCCGTCTCCACTAAAAAATACAAAAAACTAGCCGGGCGAGGTGGTGGGCACCTGTAGTCCCAGCTACTCGGGAGGCTGAGGCAGGAGAATGGTGTGAACCCGAGAGGAGGAGCTTGCAGTGAGCTGAGATCCAGCCACTGCACTCCAGCCTGGGTGGCAGAGCGAGACTCTGTCTCAGAAACAAAAAAAAAAAAAAAAAAAAAAAAAAAAAAAAAATTCTGACTGCTTTGTGGGGGAGCAACATGTTCTACTTAAGTGATCCATTACTAAATGTTGGATTACAGTCGTTGCTCTGAGAACAATTTTAGAACAGTCAGATATGAAATAAAGAGGATGATTGAATAACAGTTTAGATGGGATATTGGCATCAGTTTACTAGAGAATGGTTCAGTTTCATCTCTTTTTAGCTTTGCAACTATGTGACTAGAGTTATAATCGAGATAATTATTAAACAGTTGTAATATTACATAATTCCCCCCTTTTTAATAATGTCAAAACCAACTGTAAGATACATAACACTCTCAAATCTAGTCCATTTTTACAGAATAATGGCCTTGTCATTGATTCTACTCTATTTTATAGCATTTAACTAAAACCACAAGCTTACACAGTGAAAGATAGAAATGTATGTATCTAAAAAATCTCAAAACACCTTTACTTCAATTCTCTTCTTTTTAGCTATCAGCCTCTATTTAATCTAATACTTTAAGGGAATATTAGTAAAGAAAAATTGTTGATACATGTCATATAATAATTGCTGAAGTTATTTGTTTACTATTCTCTATAGTATTTATTTATATATATGTAACAGCTGATGGTACTTATACTTGGCAGTAGGTACAGCAACATATACTATTAAGATTAGATTATGTTCAGGCCACAATCTGCTGTTTATATGCAAAATCCCAAACCTGTTCTTTTGTTTTCCATTATTATGCTTTAAATGTGGTGCAAAGGCAATGTTTTTCCAAATATTCATACAAAAAGCAAATCACAGTAAAATCCGGTGATAGTATGGCTTTTATTCACTGGCAGTCTGATTCAAAATTCCAATACAAACTTGAAAAAAATTGCATCTACTTACTTAGCAAAAGTTGTCTAATTTCTTGTATATTGCTTTCTTCCCATTTTATAAAAACAATTTTGGAGTCTTTAGCGTCTTTTAGCTAATCGTGAAATGATCTCTGGACAGAAAAAAATTTAACCACAAATAGAGGCAAAAAAATCTTCAAGACAACATGTTCATTTTCACATTTTTTAAATAGACAGTTTGGCTTTTTATAAAATAACCTCAAAGCAAATTATCATACCTTGTGAGGTGTGCTGGAAGGCATGACAGTGGTCTGCCCCTCCCAAACACACTGACGGGTGGCCTGGCATCTCAGGAACGCCGACAAGGCCTGGCCTGACAGTTTCTGAGTTTGTGTCTTTGTCATGAAAATAAACCACATTTTGCACAAGTTCTAAGTAGCAGAAGATAAATAGGAGCCAACCTTCAGCAATTGTGGGCAATCTGAAAGACATGTCCTTTGAACTTCGCTTTGTAACTTTTAACATCCATTTTTTTGGTTTTTTTTTTTAGTTAATATGTCCAAGAATAAAATTAGGTAAAACACTTGACAGAGCTTGTCCAAGGAAGTTGAGTACCATTGACTTAAGTGTTTTTTTAAAAAAATCAATAGCTGAGATGTCTGCCTATGTCAGATGTAAGAAACTCGGAGGAAGGCCGGGCGCGGTGGCTCAAGCCTGTAATCCCAGCACTTTGGGAGGCCAAGACGGGCGGATCATGAGGTCAGGAGATTGAGACCATCCTGGCTGACACGGTGAAACCCCGTCTCTACTAAAAAAATACAAAAAACTAGCCGGGCGAGGTGGCGGCGCCTGTAGTCCCAGCTACTCGGGAGGCTGAGGCAGGAGAATGGCCAGAACCCGGGAGGCGGAGCTTGCAGTGAGCTGAGATCCGGCCACTGCACTCCAGCCTGGGCAACAGAGCGACACTCCGTCTCAAAAAAAAAAAAAGAAACTCGGAGGAAGTGTGTGTGTGTGTGTGTGTGTGTGTGTGTTGTGAGAGAGAGAGAGAGATTAGAGAGAGAGGTCAACTTTCTATATGTACCCATCTACATTTAGCAGATAAGTAATTGGAGATAATTCTTGAATCCCATGGGGAGGATGCGTTTTCTTTGCAAACTATCAAGTAAATTTAATGTGACTGGTGATATTGTTTTTGCTGAAATGGAATGACTGCTTGCAACATGAATACATGCTGTCTTCTCTTTTTTAACTTATTTTATTTTTATTAGCAGTGCATTCACACAGTTCAAAAATAAACAAGCAATATATGACGTATATGAAGTCTTGTTTCTGTTTCTCTCCAGTCTATTCCCAAGCCTTCTTCCATGCTTCTTTTGTTTTCTTCCAGAGTTTTGAACGCTTTCTTTATATTTGAAAAATATCCTATCAGCATTTTTGAGAATACACACGGATAAAAAGAAATTTGAAAGAAATTGTTAGTAATACAAAGTGAATTTCCTGTTTCACAATGTATTTGACTAGCTCTAGTATTTTTACTCTGAAGTTAGGGTTCTTCATTAAAATATTTAAAATTATAAGCACGTCTGTGTGAACTTAAAAGAATTTTTTTTCAAGGAAAAGTGAAATGAATCAAGTTGGGGTGGTTTTATTTGGAAAGTTTTGAAGTGGGATTTCCTCACTAGGTGGCGCTCCTGTGCCTAGAGGTCATAAAGAGGGTTGCCCGGCCATCTGCAGGTGCACAGTTCACCAATTAGCACGCAGCTGCTGTGAAGACCTCCAGCATTATACAAAGAGCAAGGCCTCCGTATTTTCTCCTCTCTAAAGAATGGTTGTTCCACTCATATGTCTGGTCTGTGCTATATATGCCCTTCCAAGGGGAGGGAAATTATCACAGTTACCTCTTTAGCCTGGAAGATACGTTGTGCAAGGTATCCAGGCAAGAAAGGGCAACTGTTATTTTGACCTGGGGGAAAAACCTTGGGAAAATTGAACTTTTTAAATAAAGATGTTGTCTACAGCACATGAGTGATTTAGAAGATGCCTTTATCCCTTCTCTGAAGACCTTAGTGTTCATCCAATAGCAAAAAGCTTTTAAACATGCTTTGTTGTATTATCTTTCTTAGGCAATAGCATGGCCTCTCATCTGATTCTCACAACCCTCACGTGCCAAGCAGACCATTATGGGTGTGCATTAAATAATAATCAACACAGGTGTGCCTTTTCATTTGGCCACTCAGTCCTGTCAAAAAGTCAAGAAGATAAAAAATTTTAAACCAAAATAGAGGACGGTTAGAAATATACTAATTTTTATTTGATATATTTGATCTTGCAACACTTAATTTTTCATGCACCAATTGTAGGTGAGACATTTATTGCACACCTACTCTATGCCTGGCACTAAGCTGCTTGACATGGATGCAATGATGGATTAGACTAAATTTGTGTTTCAAGCCTGATAGGGAAAGGAACTTCTATTCAGAATTCTCTTAGTTAAACTCCCATCCTTACTGAAGAAATTACTCCAACTCAACTGTATGTATTTTTACGTACCATGTTTCTCCATTTTCTTTCATCTGATCAATATTTTCTTCAACTTTACCACTTTTAGGGCAACTTTGAACTCAGATTACTTCCTTCAGTAACATACTGTAATATATTAATACTTTGTAATTCATATGTGTCTATATGTCACCTTAACCTAAAGACAACCTCAAGTCGTGTGAATGTGAGTTCAGTGGCTCCAAATGAATCTGAGTTTTTAAAAATGATGTCTCTTGGGTGTCTTGCACACATAGTGTGACCTCAGATCTCATTGACTGAAATACTGTTTTAATGTTTTACTGGGAGAAACAAAGAAAAACCTGTTGCAGAGGACCCTTTGGGAAAGACGATATAAGCAGGTTGGAGAGCATCAGCTAGTTCTTGGGGACTCCTCAGATGATAGCTGCGCAGTAGGGACATTGATAACATGAGAAGACCTCTAGCTGGTGCCCAGGGGCATGGCAACTGTAGATATGATTGTTTGTACCTCTGACTTCCAGAGACAATGCCAATGCACACGTGACCCAGATTCCTGTTTCCCAGTGGGGGAAAATGTGTTTTAATTTCAAAAAAAAAAAAAAAGGTGGGGGGAAAGGAAAAGGAAAAAAAGAAAAATCCAGCACCTCTTGCCACTGGATGTTGCTTTCTTATGAAGTCTTTTCCTGATGATTCTTCCCCAGTAAGAGGGAGGAAAGTGAAGAAAGGAGGCATTCTGTATGCAAATGACCTTAAGGAAGATTCTTACTCCCATGATCAGAGCACATGAGATTATGGGTGCCTGATCTCAGGACGCCATGGGGACTAGGAGAGCACTTAAATCCTGCAGGATCTTAGAGATGCAGGGATACAGTGAGTTGAAGTGTACTATAAGGGCCAAGGCCCTTGAAGTGAAATGCACTCTTGGCTAGCACAGAGAAGGGAAGACACTAGCTGGTTTGGTTTTGTTCTTAAGCCACTCAATCCTCTTCAATTTGAGGTACCTGTGTCTAATCAGAACCAAAAGACAAAAGAGAGTCATGACAGCCGTCGGATGTTTCTTCTCCATCCTGGTGTTGTATACCTTACTCCAGTGTGGGTCTAGCATAAATGCAAAGAGGGCAGAGCTACACATTTCTGAACATTTAAATGGAAATGATAACTTAGTAACACCATTGTGCCCACTTTCCCTTTAACCTCTCTACTATTCTACAGCTGTGCTCAAGGGTTTTCTCCATTGTATTCCATAGTCCTTAGGCGTGTAGAGTAGTGCAATCTTTCCCTACAAATGATTTTCCCCAGCACTTCTCCTTCTTTAATTATATTTCTTTGGGATTGGCTGAATTCTGAGCGTGCACTCACCAAATAAATTCCCTTTATAATATAGCATTCCAATTGCCCATATCAGTTGTCCCAAATAAAAAGAATCACAATGGACACATGACAACAGTTATTTTCTTTGGCTATCAAACCCCAAACATCATATAACCAGATCACATCATAATTGTAATTTATTGGGATGGTTGTCAAGGTGTGGTAGTGGTGATTATAATGACAGGGAGATATAAAGATGTATCTGATCTCAAGACACACAGTTTAGTAGGCAGAAAACACAAGTACTTCAAAAACTAAATAATGACAGACTGTGGTAAAGAACACTTGAGTATTCTGGGAGCTCTAAGGAGGACACAGTTGCCCAGGGAATAAGCCTCGCAAAAGGCGGAAGGAGTTCACATGGGCCTCAAGGAATAAACGCAAATCTCAGCAGACCTGGAGAAACCATTCCACGTAGGTGAATGGTGTGGTTAGACTGGTTTTCATGGAGTCTGCGAAAACTGTGGGGAAATAGTGGGCAGTAAGCTGGAAATGTGGATTGAGGCCAGATAGTGGAAGGAAACTAAGGCGCTTGGACTTTATCCTGGTGGTAATGAAGAGATAATGAAGATTTTTAATTAAGGGTTTGGCATGATTAAATGGTGTTTTAGGGAGATTACTGTGGCAGCAGTGAATTGGAGGGGGAGAAACAAGCAAGCGATTAGTTAGGATGCTATTATCATCATCCAGGCTTGAAGCGGCAGGGGTCTGGAGGCAATGGGAATAGAAAGGAAGGGTGGGGTGTGAGAGATAGTGCAAGGGAATGCCCAGCAAGCCTTGGGGACTCATGGCTATGCAGGACAAAAGAAAAGAAGGCAGCAGAGAGAGTTGGTGCGACAGACAGTGAGGGGAATCAGGAGAAGGCCAGTTGTGGGGAAAGGGGGAGATTGGAGCTGAGAGCTAGCTGGGCTTTGGGATGACTACTAGACATCCATGTTCAAATGTCCAGCAGGTGGGTAGAGATGCAAGACCAAGGCTTCGGAGAATGGCCAGGCACGAGACCTAGACCTCTCTTTTCTTTAAGTCAATCTGACCTCTTTCCAGAGAAAGAATTGAAATTCAGTGGCTGAGCAATTAAAATACAATGTGTGTATTTTAGAATATGTCCTTACATATCAACAGGAAGGAGGAATCCAGGTCATTCTTTGAATATTTTAAATTTCTGGAGAATGACTTTTTAATGAATCACCCAAATATTTCAGGTGAGTGTTTTTTAAAGCCAAATTTCCCAGATAATATTCCCAAATATTTAAATTTCTTCCTTGAGGGAAGCTCAGCCTTAGTGTCTAATGGAGTTCGATTACAGAGTCATTTCCATGTTGAATATGGTGGAGATGGCGCTCTCTCCACAGCGCTCTGTGACTGCTGTGCGACTCCAGATGAATGGTACAAGAGTCCTCCTAATCCTCGTAGGCCCTCTGCCTAATTCCCTCATGCAAATTAAAGAGAAGAGAGTTTCCAGATTTCATGTATCAGGAAACTGCATTCTTCTAGCAGAAGGAATCAGCAAGGAGAGGCCCACATGTCTTCAGTGTCTGCCGCATAACCAGTGGCTCACGGCCACTTGGAATCCCACTAGACTAAATGCTAACTGGCACTTCCCTTCAAAAAGTGGAATGTTATGGATCAAAATGTGACGCGGTGTAAGTATAACAGCTTTGGACTTAAATAATAAATAAATAAATAAATTAATTAATTAATAAAACAGAAAGCACCCTTGGGTGTACAGATTTAGCTGCCAAAAACCTCCCCCACATGACTCAGATCTTCGTGGACATTGTTTGAATTCCACTATGAAATTCAAGAAACCAAACAAGTCAGTGAAATCAGCTAGTATCCGAACATCAAGAGGAAAAACTTTTTTTTGAAACCTGAAAACCGAATGCTGGTAAATGGTTTGCCTCCAAACCCGGAAGAAAGATTATTCCTCTTAATTCACATATTACTGAAATGTGAATTACTGAAAGTACAAGCCTTTCAGTAATGCTTGTACTTACATGAGACTTACAAGTGGGTATTTGGAACTCCATAGTGTTTTAAATGTGGAGGTCATCTATGCAGTTAGGCACTCCATGGTCCTTTCAATGTGGAGGTTTCAAGAGCAGGATCCACGTCTGCCATGGAAACTGTAACCTCCATGTCTGATTATCATCTGACCACAAGTGTCTTAAAATTTTGTTCATTGTAACTGATTTCATCAGCAGAGCTTATAGCTGTCTTCCAGAGTTAAGCTCCACTGGCTGCTCCAGGAGACTTTGTCAGCACTTTGAGCCATTTCTAGTTGGATTGGCGGAGGTCATGTGAGTTTCGCTCCTATAGAAGAGAGCTTTGAACTAAAGCTGGAGCTCAACTCCCCAAGACCCCACTGGGAAACCTGGAAAATACTGACATCCCCTGGGCACACCAAAAGAATCTGCCTGTCTTCTCACCCCCAGCACCTCCTTACCCTAGAAGCATGTGGATTGAGCAAATATCCAAAATTTCAATCCTATGCATTAAACTGAAGCAATTAACAAAGAATCCCACTAGAAATCCTATTTTATTTGTGATCAAAAGTTGTAGTTGAGTCATCAGAAAGTTCACCAAACAACCCAGCCAGACTGGATCAAGACGGGGAGGAGCTCCTTCCTCCTCCACCCTTCATAAGATAATAGGTTATCAGGAGAGCCTTTTCTTGAATACAGAGTGATGAGATTACACAACTCTTAAGGGCCCTCCCTACCCTGCCATCCTGTCTTTTGATTACGATTAATATATTTCCACATTGTGCTCAGTTCATGAATCTGCCACTCAACTAAAAACGCTGTCCCTCATCTCCCCCAGTGATGTCCTCAACACTTGATTTTGGGAAGCGCTTATCATAAATAACTGCTGGAAGCTCCAAGTCTCAAAAATAAGGAGGAACACACACACACACACACACACACACACACACACACACACACACAGTCTCTCTCTAAATTTTAATCAAGTTGAACCCAAATTTTCTGATCTACTAAGATTTAACTGTCTCATATTAAATAATAATGTTTTAATTTTGGTATTAAAGTACTTACACCTGTATATGTTATAGCTTGCCAATAGCCATTTCTAAGCAACACGCAAGAAAGAAGACAGGTGCGGTGGCTCACACCTGTAATCCCAGCACTTTGGGAGGCTGGCAGATCACTTGAGGTCAGGAGTTCGAGACCAACCTGGCCAACATGGGCGAAACCCCGTCTCCACTAGAAATACAAAAATTAGCCTGGCATGGTGGCACACACCTGTAATCCCAGCTACTCAGGAGGCTGAGGCAGGAGAATCGCTTGACCCCGGGGGGTGGAGATTGCGGTGAGCCGAGATCACACCATCGCACTCCACTCTGAGTGACAGAGTAAGACTTTGACAAAAAAAAAAAAAAAAGGAAAGAAAAGAAAAGAAAGAAGATAGTATGTCAAGAAATCTAATCTTGGTCAATTCATGGTAACCAAAGTTGGTATTTTGGTCTTAGTTTTCTTCCAGCTAAGAAAGACAAAGGTCAAAAAATAATCTTTCTGCAGTCCTTCTTGGTTGAAAGTACCTTCTGAATTTCTCTCTTATTAATATGTTGCCCTTTATTATGTGTCAGAAATAGAAATGGTAGAGGGCTGGAAGGTGATCTTGATATACGACTGTACTGCTCTTTCTACTAACTGCTGAATTATTATCATTTTATAAAAATTACATCTGAAAGAGAGGAATGTGTGTTTAAATTGCATGGTTTCCAATGAATAACCTTTGCTAAAGTGATTAGTACTTTCTCCAAGCAATGAGCTTGAAAATACTCATTCCCAAAGATCTGTAATCCTTTCATTCTACCTCTGCCGTTGTCACACTGAACAGAAAACACAAGGAGAAAGTCAACAATACATGGAAAGCATTCTGCTTTTCTGGGTTTCAGGACGGAAGGGGCTGGTGGGGAAGGGAAAACAAAAACAACCACCAACAAGTAACTCTGGGGAGAAAAGCAGTGGAGGATGGGGTGAGATGAAGACACTGTTGAACACTTACATTAACATGAGTTAATTCCTTACTGGTGCCTCTATACATTTTTTGGTTTGTTTTTGGGGTGTGTGTGTGTGTGTGTGTGTGTGTGTGTGTGTGTGTGTGTGTTTGAGACGGAGACTTGCTCTGTCGCCCAGGCTGACGTGCAGTGGTGCAATCTTGGCTCACTGCAGCTTCCACCTCCCAAGTTCAAGCGATTCTCTCCTGCCTCAGCCTCCCTAGTAGCTGGCATTACAGGCATGTGCCACCACGCCTGGCTAATTTTTGTATTTTTAGTAGAGACAGGGTTTCAACATATTGGCCAGGTTGGTCTTGAACTCCTGGCTTCAAGTGATCTGCCCACCTCGTCCTCCCAAAGTGCTGGGATTACAGGCATGACCCACCTACCCTGGCTGCCTGTATACATTAGTTGCATGGTTGCCACTCCTTAAGAACATTTAATTTCAGGAAGTGACTTAGGCACTGGGAAGAATAGGCCACAATATTTCATGCAGTGCAGCAAAAACAAATGACCTCAGACTCAGGAACTCTGACCACATTTTAAAGCTTGTGCTGCTTGCAGGGAAAAGAAATTGCTTCTCCGGGGAGGACGGTGGCAGGGAGTGGCTGGCTGGCTCCTCACCCACTCCCACTCACCTTGTGAGGGCATCTTAGAAAGGCCAGGCTGGCAGTCCCCAGGCACAACCCATTTGCACGTGAAGGTGACTTTATGCCATGCTGTGAGGTAGACTTTCTTTTGTTTTGTTTTTGGTCAGACTAAAGACAAGGATGACTTTAATATCTGCTCAGAATCCCTGGGAAGGCTTTGGAGGCAGCTTTTTGCCAGCTTTTGTATAAGCTGACTTGAAGATGGGGTCTAACAGAACGTGGGTGGATTTCAAATGGTTCTGAAAATCCGCTCACATTCCGCCTTGTAACATTTAACAGCAGACCCCACTAGGCTGTCTGTTCTCCCTGTGTTCCAGGAGGAGCCTTCCTTGGATCTGAGACAGAATAGCCACCCTATATGCTCCTTTCTCTTGCCCTTCTGGTCTTTAATTCTAACCAAGTCTGTGCCAAGTGGGTGGAGAAGGGCAGAAAGTTATTGTGGTTAAGATCAGGGACTCTGAAGACTAACTGCCTGGGTTCAAACCTTGGCTCTAACACCCATGGTTGTGTTACCTTAGTCTAGGGACTTAACTTTCTGTGCCTCAATTCGCCCATTCATAAAACAGACTCATTCATTCATTTGTTCATTTTTACAGACATTTATTGAGTGCTGTACATGGTGGGGTGATAAGACACACACAGTCTGTGCTCTCAAGGAGTTCCCATGCGAGTAGGGAGAAAGGCAATAAATAGGCAAATTAGGATGTATCAGGCAGTGGTAAGTGCAAAGAAAAGAAATAATAGGTTGACGTGGTAGAGTGAAGAGATGGCTGCTCAGCAGAGGCCTCTGAGGGGGCAAGATCGACAAGGAGTCAGCCATAGAAAGGTCATGGAGAAGAGCATTCCAGGCAGAAGGAACAGGAAGGGTGAACCCTGAGGCAGAACAAGCTTCACATGTTCGAATCAGAGACAGACCAGTGTGGCTGGACCATTGTGGGCAAGCAGGAGAGGGGATAAAGTCAGCCGGGAGAAGGAGATTGTAGTGCTTGGTGGGCAAGGGCATTTTATTCTGGATACAATGGCAGTCTCTGAAACATTGTAAGCAAGAGAAGGATGTGATCTGATTTGCCTTGACTGTGTAGTGTGGGGGATGGATGGGGGCAGGGCAAGATTGGGGGCAGAGAGACGGTTCAGATACTGCTGCAGTGACCAGGTAAGTGACCAGGTAAGAGGGGAGTTTAGCTGGAGAGAAGTGGCTAGAAGCTGGCTGTACTTGGGAGGAAGAGGCAAGAGCACTTGTTATTGGAGATATGGAGAAAGAGATTAAAAGAATGGATAACTCCTAGAATTCTGGCCTGAGCAACCAAATACTGTAGATGATAGAATCATTCACAAAAATGAGAGGGACAGGGCAAGAGCAGGTCCAAGAGTAGGTGAGAAGGAATGAATGAAAGGTTCTGTTTGGGACATGATGCTTGAGGTGCATATTAGATGTGCAAGTAAAGAGAGATGTCAGGCAGAGCATGGGATCAATGAGACTGAGTTCTGGAAAAACGTTAGGGCCGGTGATGAGAACTGCAAGAATATATGTGGCATTTAAAGCTGTAGGATGGAATGAGGTCAGCTGGGCGGGGATGCAGAGGGAGAAGATTAGGAGACATAGTAGAGGTTGAGGGGAGCAGGCAAAGCAGCCACAGAGACTGAGTAGGACAGATGGAGAGGCAGGAGGAAAAACACAAGGGTGTGGTGCCATCTAAGCCAAGGAAAGAGTTTCAGGAAGGAGGGAGCGTGGCCTGTGTGGAAGGCTGCAGAGAGCTGAGCAACGCAAGGATTTGCCAGTTTGAGGTTGACTGTGATCCCGAGAGCAGCCTCTGTGGAGCCATGAGATCGCTGGCCTCAAGCAAAGGCAAATTCAGGCTTTGTGGGAGCTGAAGTCTCTACAGCTTTCTTATTTCAAAAAAAGTAATACACTCAGGGAAAAGAGAACACGAAAACAACAGAAAAATAAAAATACATATGTTAAAATATTTTCATAATTAAAAAAAACCACAATACAAAAATCTTGTGTGAATACAAATATTTAATGGATTACAAAATCTAAACACACAATTAATGCAAAATCCTGTGTGAATACAAATATTTATTTAGATTACAAAGTATTTATTTAGATTACAGAGATTACAAAATAAATTATAAATTTTTAAAGTCTGACAAATTTGGCCGGGTGCCGTGGCTCACACCTGTAATCCCAGCACTTTGGGAGGCTGAGGTGGGCAGATCACTGGAGTACAGGAGTTCGAGACCAGCCTGGCCAACATGGTGAAACCCCATCTCTACTAAAAAATACAAAAATTAGCCAGGTGTGGTAGTGTGAGCCTGTAGTCCCAGCTACTTAGGAGGCTGAGGTGGGAGAATTGCTTGATCCCAGGAGGTGGAGGTTGCAGTGAGCTGAGATTGCACCATTGCACTCCAGCCTGGATGACAGAGTAAGACCCTGTCTCAAAAATAAATAAATAAATAAGTAATAAAAAGTCTGAAAATTCTACATACAACAAAATACAGAAAAATAGGCTAACTGAGGCAGCTTATGCCTGTAATCCCAGCACTTTGGGAGGCCGAGGTGGGAGCATCACTTGAGCCCAGGAGTTCAAGACCAGCCTGGACAACATAGCAAGATCCTGTCTCTCTCTACAAAAAAAAATTAAAAATTAGTTGTACATGGGAACACACACCTGTGATCCCAGCTACCTTGAGGGCTGAGGTGAAAAGATGCTTGAGCCCAGGTGTTCAAGGCTGCAGCAAACCATGATATGCCACTGCACTCCAGCCTGGTGTCAGAGCAAGACCGTTTTGGAAAACAAACAAAGAAACAAATAAACAGAAAAATATTATTTATATTCATTAACTGCCGGAAGCACCATTACAATTTTTTCTATTTTTGTCTGTATTTTTGATCATTCTTTTTTGACAATGACTTTATCATATTTTCTATTAAAAAAACAAAGATGGCCGGTGCGGTGGCTCACGCCTGTAATCCCAGCACTTTGGAAGGCCGAGGTGAGCGGATCACGAGGTCAGGAGATCGAGACCATCCTGGCTAACACGGTGAAACCCCGTCTCTACTAAAAATACAAAAAAAAATTAGCCAGGCGTGGTGGCGGGCGCCTGTAGTCCCAGCTACTCGGGAGGCTGAGGCAGGAGAATGGCGTGAACCCGGGAGGTGGAGCTTGCAGTGAGCCGAGATCGCGCCACTGCACTCCAGCCTGGGCGACAGAGTGAGACTCCTTCTCAAAAAAAAAAAAAAGATAATTTTATCTTGCCTCTAGCATGGATGCTAGAAATTTGCATTTTTATTATCAACAGTTTAGAAAAGTTTGTTTCAGCTTCACAATTTGACTAGGTGATGCAAATTTTTAGAATAATAGACAAATTTAGGAAACTCTCTACCAAGTTTTTTTTTTTCAACAGAAGAACTCTAAGAATGCAAGGTATTTCAAATTATCTTGAGTAGTGACTAGTCTTAAATATTTGAATTGATTGATTCTATTAGAATTGAATTGATTAAGTAGTTGTTGATTCCCTCATTATAGTGATGGCACATATAAAACATGATTTTATACACAGTAATATTTATTATTTGTAGAACACATTTATACCCCACAATTACAGAAATTCTAATATATTCTATTTCTGTTTGATTCCTATAATAAACAATGCTAAGTTTATATGATTAATATTTTAATGTTTTATTAATTAATTAATTTATTTATTGAGACAGGGTCTCATTATGTCACCCAGGCACAATCATGACTTACTGAAGCCTCTATCTCCCAGGCAAAAGTGATTCTCCCACCTCAGCCTCCTGAATAGCTGGGACCACAGATGTGTGCCACCACATCCGGCTATTTGTTTAATTTTTTGTAGAGACAAGGTCTCACTATGTTGCCCAGACTGGTCTTGAATTCCTGAGCTCAAGCGATCCTCCCACCGTGGCTTCCCAACATGCTGGGATTACAGGTGTGAGCCACCCTGCCCACCAACAATGATAAATTTAAAATCAATACGTTTGTTGCATTATCAAGCTAAGAACTTACATTTAGGCAGTAAGAACTGACTTCTCCCTTAACCATTTCATGCCTGACTATGTGGAAACAATTTCCAGAGACTAGCTTCTGGCTTCACACATCTAAAGTTGTTTCCCAAAGTTATCATGGCCTCATACTTTTATCTAATGACTCAAGTCAAGTCAGAAGTGTGAGAATCCCTGGAAGCCATTTCTACTCGGATGGGTTACATTAATTACACCCAAATGTATACCCATGTGAAAATACATTCCACTAATGGCAGACTAAATGTATCGCCCGACTTCTATTTAGCTGGATCCCCCAAATGCCCTCAGTCACTCCAAGGCTGTCTGACACAAGGGAAGTGTGACAGAAGGAAAGAGACTGTAGTCTTAACCAATTATGGTTAAAATATCTCACTTTTATCTATTTTACCAAAAAAAAAAAAAAAAAAAAAAGTTCATGTGAGACCATTGCCTGCCAGCCACTCTTCCCTTTCTCCCAGGGCCTTGGAAGTTCTGTGCAGGAGAGGGGCCCTGAAGTTCATTGGCCTTAGAGGGATTCCAAGTTTCGTTGTGTAAGCTGTGCACCAAGCAACTCCCAGAGGCACCCTTTATATGATGCATAACTTGCACAGCCATTTGTGGTAGCCCTGTGTAATAGGAAGCAGAGAAATGGGGCATTAGCTGGAGGACATGAGGTCAAAGGCAAGTTTTATATTAGAATGACATTAAACATATTTGACAACTTGCAGGGCATGAGTATTGACTAATCAAAATGGACGCTCACTCAAAAGAATGGACACTGGGGTCTCAGGCCATATTGATGTGAACTTGTTGACTCCTGGGCATGGTTTGGAGATGTGAAACAGCGGACAGTGTTCCAAAACATTTGGAAATGAAACAATAGAAAAGATAGAAACTGGTGATGATATAGGGGAGGGAATAATGTTAAGTCAAAGTCTTCCGGAAGGCAAGAAGGCATAGGATCCAGAGGTTAGGTGAAGAGGTTGGCCTTAAATGATTGCAAGACACGTCCCGCTTTGTAACAGGAGCAAGTGTGAAACAGGGGCCTGCATATCCAGGGGAAGATCCTGTCTCCTTGGGCAGCTTAACTGGGGATTATCCGAAGCAGCAAGCCATGGGGTTATGACACATAGACTCCCTGTTTTGTAATCCAAGAGCTTGTACAAGGGAATGTATTTGAAATGACTGATTATTTCATTGGTATGATGGTTAATTTTGTGTGTCAATTTGCCTAGGCTAACGTACCCAGTTGTTTAACCAAACACTAATGTAGGTGTTGTTATGAAGGTATTTTGTAGATGTGACGTTAACATCTACAATCAGTTGATTTTTAAGTACAGGAGACTACCCTTGATAATGCAGATGGGACTCATCCAATCATCTGAGGCCCTTAAGAGGAAAAACTGAAGTCTGGAAGCAGAGTTTCTTTTTTCCAGGAAACTTCAGTATACATATACATGTACATGTACATATAAATGGAGACAGAGAGAGCGAGAGGGAGGGAGAGACAGAGAGTTTCGCTCTTGTTGCTGAGGCTGGAGTGCAATGGCGCAATCTTAGCTCACAGAAACCTTTGCTTTCCAGATTCAAGCAAACTTCCTGCCTCAGCCTCCCGAGTAGCTGGGACTACAGTTGTGTGCCACCATGCTCAGCTAATTTTTGTATTTTTAGTAGAGACGGGGTTTCACCATGTGGGCTAGGTTGGTCTTGAATGCCTGACCTCAAGTGATCCACCTGCCTTGGCCTCCCAAAGTGTTGGGATTACAGGCATGAGCCACTGTGCCCAACCTATAAATATATATTTTATACATGACTAGAATTCTCTGCAGCCACAGGTGGAATGTCAAGTACTGCTTGTTAGTAGGAGTATAGAAATCGAACTCTTCCCCAGTACCACCTGGAGGCTCAACTGGAGAGGCTAAACCAGTTAGGCTCAACCAAAATCTCTGAAATATGATAAAAATCAAAGATAGGAAGAGTCTTCTTTGCTATTTTATTATATCAGGGTTTCTCAAGCTCACACTATTGACATTTGGAGCCAGGTAGTTTTTGGGGTTCTTTTGTTTTTTCTTTGTTTTTGGTTGGGATCTGAATCGTGCATTGCAGGATGTTTAGCAGCCTCCTGTCCTTTACCCACTACATGCCAGGAGACAATCAAAAGCATCTCCAGACATTGCCAAATGTTCCCATGGGGGCCAAAACTGTCCCAGTTGAGAACTACTGTGTTACACTAAGTGTGTGTGATACTTAGGGTCGATCTTTTTCTGTCGTGAGTCTGTGATCCAGAATTATTTGCATTTATCCCAGGAGATGTTTTGGTTTTTGTGCATTGACCAAGGCTTGACTTTAATGTCTATGAGAAGTTATGCAGGGATGAAGGTGTCATGACATCCCCTCACCCTCCTCGCACCCCCCTTCTGACGAAGTTCCTATCCCTGCAGCCAGAGACTTCAGAACACTGAAAAACTCAACTCTTGGGAGGCAACACTCCGCAGGGCCCATTATGTCCACAGAAACCTGAAGGGGGAGGAGGGTTTTGAGTGTGAAAGCTCTTAACTAACAGATTGTTAGAACTGAGTTGTGAAAGTTGAAGTAATGAGTTTCTATTTTAAATGACAAAAGCAGGTATTATTTTAGGCGAGAGTATATTTAGCAAACTTGTTGCTTCAAGAAGTTGGTGGAAGTTGAAAATAAAATTAATTGTAAGAAAGTAGAAAGTAGAGGCCGGGCGCGGTGGCTCAAGCCTGTAATCCCAGCACTTTGGGAGGCCGAGACGGGTGGATCATGAGGTCAGGAGATCGAGACCATCCTGGCTAACACGGTGAAACCCCGTCTCTACTAAAAATACAAAAAACTAGCCGGGCGAGGTGGTGGGCGCCTGTAGTCCCAGCTACTCGGGAGGCTGAGACAGGAGAATGGCGTGAACCCGGGAGGCGGAGCTTGCAGTGAGCTGAGATCTGGCCACTGCACTCCAGCCTGGGCGACAGAGCAAGACTCTGTCTAAAAAAAAAAAAAAAAAAAGAAAAGTAGAATTAATTGTAAGAATTGTTTATGGATGGGAGTGGTGGCTCATGACTGCAATCCCAGCACTTAGGAAAGCCAAGACAGGAGGATTACTTGAGGCCAAGATTTTGAGACCAGCCTGGGCAACAGAGCAAGACCCCATCTCTACTAAAAAAATACAAAAAGTAAGCTAGGTGCCATTGTGCATGCCTACAGTTCCAGCTACTTGGGAGACTGAAGTGGGAGGATTGTCTGCGCCCAGGAGTTTGAGGCTGCAGTGAGCTATGATCATACCAATGCACTCCAGCCTGGACGACAGAGCTAGACCTGTCTCTTGGGGAAAAAAAAAAGAAAAAGAATTGTTTTTAACAAATGTATGACTAATAGTAAGACAAAAAGGGTGATATGAACATTTGGGAGGAGTATCTCTAAACTTTCTGACATATAAGAGGCAACTGCATGCAACTCAGACACCACAGTGAGATACCACTTCACACTCACTAGTGTGGAAGAACTAGCTAGAATCAACGAAACTGAAAATAACAACTATTGGCAAGGATATGGAGAAATGGGAACCTTCATAGATTACTGGTACAAACGTATAATGGTGTAGCCACTGCGGAAAACAGTTTGGCAGTTCTTTAAAATTCTAAACATAGAATTACCATATGACCCAACAATTCCACTCCTAAGTATATACTTTAACCAAAATCATTGAAAACATATGTCCACACAAAAACTTGTACACAAGTGTTCACAGAAGCATTATTCACAATAGCCAAAAAATAGACACACCCAAATGTTCATTAACTCTGACGAATACAAAACAAAATGACTTATATCCATACAATGGAATATTATCCAGGTATAGAAAGGAATACACGCTACAACAGGGATGAACCTTGAAAGCCTTATGCTAAGTGAAATTAACCAGACACAAAAGGCTACATTTTGTACGATTCCATTTATATGGAATGTACAAAATAGGCAAATCCATAGAAACAGAAAGTAGATTAGTGGTTGCAGGTGCTGAGGGCAGGGGATAGAATTAAGACTGATTACTAATAGGTACAGGGTTTCTTTTTGAGGCAATGGAAATGTTCTGGAATTAGATAATGGTAATGGTTTTGCTATTTCATGATTATGCTAAAAACTAACTTTTAATAATCCACTCAAGTGAATTGTGCACTTTAAAATGGTGAATTTTATGCTGTGTGAATTGAATCTCAACTTTTTTTAAAAAGAGGCAACATCAGAATCCTAGAATTGGAAGAGTCCCCTGAGAATTGTGTGGTCCAAACTTCAAGTCTGGTAGCTGAGAAATTTTAAGTGTATTTTCCAAGAAATTGTCTTTAAAAATAAATTTGAAGCAGGTTTCTATTTTGCTTAGAACCTAAGGAGACTTGAGAAGGACAGCTGGCGTTAAAAATCTTATGAGCCCCAGGACAGGGTGGTACAGACCATATCTGTAGTAGCCAGGTCAACATAGTGAGACCCCTTCTCTACACAAAATTACAAAGAAAAATTAGCTGAGCATGGTGGCACATGCCTATAGTCCCAGCTACTCCACAGGCTGAGGGGGAAAGATCGCTTGAGCCCAGGACATCAAAGCTACAGTGAGCCCTGATTGCGCCACTGTACTCCAGCCTAAGTGACAGAGAGAGACCCTATCTCAAAACAAACGAACAAACACACAAAACCCCAGACCATATCTGTAGATTCATCATTTAAATAAACAAATATTGGCTGGACACAATGGCTCATGCCTGTAATTCTAGCACTTTGGGAGGCCAAGGTGGGCAGATCACTTGAGGCCAGAAGTTTGAGACCAGCCTGGCAAACATGGTGAAACGCCTTCTCTACTGAAAATACAAAATTAGCTGGGCGTGGTGGCATGTGCCTGTGATCCCAGCTACTCACGAGGCTGAGGCATGAGAATCTAGAATCACTTGAACTCAGGAGGTGGAGGCTGCAGTGAGCCGAGATCACAACACTGCACTCCAGTCTGGGTGACAGAGTAAGACTCTGTCTCTAAATAAATGAATAAACAAATGAACAAACAAACATTTACTGAGGGCCTACTCTGTGCAAGGCACTTTTCTAGGTGCGGGGGATTCATCAGGAACTCAACAGACAAAAAGAAAAAAGAAAAAAAAAAAGCCCTGGCTCCATGGAATTGAACCTCTAATATAAGTCCTTCCTAGATAGTACTTTTTAAAAGCTGTGTTGTCAGACTAGTGCACATTTAGAAATCAAAACCAGTTTTCATAAGGAATGGTTGAATAAACTGAGCATTTTCACCTTTAGAAAGGGAAGATTGAGAGGGAACATGATAACTGGCTTCAAAAGCTGTTTGGAATGGAGAGTCGTTTCATTCTCCACTGCTCCCAAGAGCAGAGCTCGCATTAAAGGGTAAACGTTACAGAGAGGTGGATTTGGGCTTCCGTAAGAGGAAGACTGAAGATTCACATTATTGTGTGTCTACTCAGTAGCAAGCATTCTGCTGGGTATTTTCACCTGTCTTATCTCATTCAGTCCTCACAATATTCCTACAAGGTGCAACAATTAGCCCTATTTTTAAAGAAGAGAAAATGGAGGCTTAGCAAGGTTGTGTAACTACCTTAAGGTCACACACCTCCTCAACGGCCAAGGCAACAGTCAGACCTTGCCTTCGCAGACTCGAGACTTCACACTCCTGACACTGTGCCAGCCGTGCTGTCCTTCCAACATTAATGCTTCCCAAAATGTGCACACTTGTGGAGGAGAAGCCTGCTTGGGATGTAAAGGTACACTGGGAACCCAGTTTCTTTGCAGAAATACTTTATGTGACACTTCATAAAGTACTTTCACACTGTAATATTTCATCTGGCTCACTGGCAACTCAAAGAATATGATTAAAGAAGTAAAATGACATTATTAATAATCCATAGGTTGTGTGGATCCGATTAGACGATGTATGTGCAGAATCTAGCATAGTAGTTAGCAAATACTTCTGAGACTCTGTTTTGTGCCAGGTACTGTGATGTGACCCCAGCCTGGTCTTCATGGAACTTACAGTTTTGTCTGATAAGGAAGGGGCCCTTCATAAGATGTGAGGTCCAACCCATTTCTCCCATCCCCAAGCCCACATTTCCCCTATGTTCTGTTCCTCATTGAATACTCATGTATCCAATCTGTTCTGAATTCAAGTTCTGTTCCTCATTGAATACTCATGTATTCAATCATCCAGCAAAAGTTTACTGAGTGCCAGGCACGATGGCTCATGCCTGTAATCCCAGCACTTTGGGAGGCTGAGGTGGACAGATAATCTGAGGTCAGAAATTCAAGACCAGCCTGGCCAACATGGCGAAACCCTGTCTCTACTAAAAATACAAATATTAGTCTGGCATGGTGGCGGGAGCCTGTAATCCCAGCTACTTGGGAGGCTGAGGCAGGAAAATCACTTGAACCCAGAAGTTCAAGTTGCAGTGAGCCAAGATTGTGCCACTGCACTCGAGTCTGGGCAACAGAGCAAGACCCCGTCTCAAAAAAAAAAAAAGTTTACTGGGTGCCTTCTGTGTGCCAGGCACTGCTCTAGGAATTGGAGATAAAGCAGTGAACAAAATGGACAAAAATCCCTACTTCTGTTGTGCTTGCTTTGGTGATTACAATAAACGAATATAGATAGAATATATGTTATGTTTGAAAGTGAAAAATGCTATGAAGAACGAGAAAGCTTGGAAAGGAAGTAGGGAATCCTGGGGATTTGGGAGGTTGAAATTTTCAGAAGGTGTTTGGAAGGGCCTCACTGTGAAGGCAACATGTCAGCATTGACTTTGAGCAGATGGGGTGGTGAGCCATGCAGACACTGGGGAAAGCGAACTTGAGGCCAAGGAAGTGCAAATGTGGGGAAGGGAGGGTGTGCTTGGTGTTTGAGCAGCAGCAAGAAGGGCAGCAGGGAGACGAGGCCGGAAAATAAAAAAAGGAAAAGGAAATCCTAGTTGCCTTCCAGTGTAGGGCATGTGGGCATTGTGAAGATGTGGATTTGTACTGAGTAAGATGAGAAGTCATTGCAGGTCTGCCTGCTGTGTTGGAAATAGGAAGGGGAACAAGTCTGCAGTGGGGACACCAGTTTGGGAGGCTGCTGCAGACAGAAATCATTTCCTAAAATGTCCATGCCCTGATCCCTGAAACTTGTGAATAGTTACATTCCATGACCAAAGGCGCCTTGCAGATGTAGTCAAAGTTATGGACTTGAAAATAGGGAGATTGTCCTGGCTTGCTGAAATGGGTCCAATTTCAACCTCCCAAATCCCCAAGAGCTTTTAAAAGCAGAGAGTTTTCTCTGGCAGAAGGAAGAGTCCAAGAGACATAAAGCATGAGAGAGACTTGATTTTCTCTTGTTGAAGGGGGCCACATGGAAACCACTAGAAGGAGCTGAATGTTGCCAGCAATCTGAAGGAAACTGGAAGTAGGTTCTCCCAGGAGCCTCCAGATAAGACCTCAAGTCAGTCTGTGAGACTCAGCACAAGTCCTAGGCAAGCCCCCCAGCTTCTGACCTATAGAACTGTGAGACAATTAAGGGGTATTGCTTTAAGTTGCTAAATGTGTGATAGTTTGTTAGAGCAGCAATAGGAAATAAACACAGAGGTTGTTGCAATATTTGAGGTGGGAGATGATAATGGTTTGGATCTTGGACATATTTTGAAGCTAGATCCCAAAGGATTTCCTACTGGGTAGAATGTAGGTTGTTAGGGAAAGAGAGGAGTCCACAGTGACGCCAAGGTTTTTGCCCTGAGCAGCTGAAAGGATGAAGGTGCCCTTTGCTGAGGTGAGAAGGATTATGGAAGAAACAAATCTGGGTGGGAATATCAGGAGTTTTTTGTTCCATATATATAAAATTTGAGGCGCCTATAAAACATCCAAGTGGAAGTATCTAGGAGGAATTGAATAGATAAGTCTAGATATCAGGGGAGAGGTCTAGACCAGAGAAATAAATTTGACAATTATGAGCATGTAGATTTTTTTTTTTTTTTAATGGAGTCTCACTCTGTCACCAGGCTGGAGTGCAGTGGCACCATCTCAGCTTACTGCAACCTCTGCCTCCTGGGTTCAAGCGATTCTCCTGCCTCAGCCTCCCGAGTAGCTGGGACTATAGGCGTGTACCACCATGCCCAGTTAATTTTTGTATTTTTAGTAGAGACAGAGTTTCACCATGTTGGCCAGGCTGGTCTTGAACTTCTGACCTCAAGTGATCTGCCCACCTTGGCCTCCCAAAGGGCTAGGATTACAGATGTTAGCCACCTTGCCTCATCATGAAGATGATTTTTAAAGCCATGAGACTAGATTATTGTGGTAAGCAGAATTCTGACATAACTTCCAATGATACTGCCCTTCTATAATCTCCTCCCCTCGACTATGGGTGAAATCTGTGAATTATCATATCACTCCTGGGATTATGTTATAGCATATGGCAAAAGGGATTTTGCAGGTACAATTAAGGTTATCGTATTAGTCAGCTTGGGCTGTCATAACAAAATATCACAAACTGGGTGACTTAAACAATAGAAATTTATTTCCTCGCAGTTCTGGAGACTGGCAGTCTGAGATCAGGGTGGCATCATGGTCAGGTTCTGATGAGGGCTCTCTTCCTGGCTTGCAGACGGCCACCTTCTCACTGTGTCCTCTCACAGCAAAGAGAAAAAGAGAGGGCAAGCTCTCCAGCATCAATTTTAAAAGGGCATCACTCCCATAACGAAAGCTTCATCTTCATGACCTCATCTAACTTCAGTTTCCTCCCAGAGGCCCCATCTCTTATAACCATCACATGGGGGATTGGGGCTTCAATATATGACACATTGAGTTCCTAACAGCTACTAATATGTTGATTTCTGAGTTAATGAAAGGAAATAATCCAAATGGATCTAACTTAATTCCAAAGGTCCTTACATCTGGCTGCAGGGAGTAGAGACAAAAGAAGAGAGAAATTTGAAGCACAAGGGATCATATGCACAAGAAATCTTCCATTGCTGGCTTTAAGGTTGGAGGACAGGGGCCAGCCTCAAATGTAAGAATGTGGGTGGCCTCTGGGAGCTGAGAGCAGCTCCCAACTGACAGCTGGCAGGAAACTGGGGCCTCAGTCCTACAATCTCAAGGAACTGAATTCTGCCCACAACCTGAATGAGCTTGAAAGCACATTCTTCCCCTGAGCCTCCAGGTGAGAGCTCAGCCTGGCCAACCCCTTGACTTCAGCTTTTGGGACCTGAACAGAGGACCTAATCACACCATACCTGGACTTCCGACATGCAGATCTAAGAACTAAAAGTCAGTGTCATTTAAGCTACTACATTTGTAGTTATTCATTATGCAGTAATAGAAAACTGATACAATCTCCAAGGGAATGAGTGTAGACAGAGATGAGGAGAGGCTGGTGGGCTAAGCCCTGGGCATCCTAATGTTTAAAGCTAATGAAAAGAGGAGAAACCAGAAGAAAAAACAAAAAGCTAGTAAGGAGAGCACAGGATGGTAGGAGGAAAGTTGATAGACTGTGATGTCCCATAGACCAAATGAAGTGTTTCTGGAAGAAGACAGTAATCGTGTATGTTAAAGATTACTGATAGGTCAAGCTGGATGTTTCTGTTTTATAGATAGGAAAACAAAAACTCTAGGAGGGCAAATTATTTGTCCAAGGTAACATAAATGAACATTTGTAGAATCTGATCTTCTGGCTTCTGGTTTTGTTCTCTTTCATTCACACCATATTGTCTTCACCAATACAATATTTTATTTGAATCTAGTTGAGAACAAGATATTTTGGCTTCTGTTTGTACGTTTATTTGCTGATATGGTCTGGCTGTGTCCCCACCCAAATCTCATTTTGAATTGTAGCTCCCATAATTCCCATGTGTTGTGGGAGGGACCTGGTGGGAGATAAATGAATCATGGGGGCGGTTTTCCCCATACTGTTCTTGTGGTAGTGAAGTCTCATAAGATCTGATGGTTTTATAAGGAGAAACCCCTTTTGCTTGGATCTCATTTGCTCTTTGCCTGCTGCCATGTAAGACATGCCTTTCGCCTTCCATCATGATTGTGAGGCCTCCCCAGCCACATGGAACTGTGAGTCCATTAAACCAATTTTTCTTTATAAACTACCCAGTCTTGGGTATGTCTTTATCAGCAGCATGAAAATGGATTAATGCATTGGCCAAGACAAATAAACGTGAAAGTTTACTACAGCATGAAAACATTGAAATTATCTGACTGTGGGGCTTACTGGACACTCCTTTCTCAGGTCTGAACAATGGTTGTCAATCCTGGGTGTGTACCAGAATCATCAGGGGAATGTTTTGGAAATATAGGTGCCTGAGTGCTAGTCTTACAAAATTCTAATTCAGTAGGCCTTGAGAGAGCCTTGAGTGTCTACGATGGTTAAAAAGCTCACATTGATTCTGATGCTTTGCAGAGCTGGCGGGGGGAAAAAAAAGTTCTAGCGTGTTTTTTGTAATGTGAGTTTAGGGAAAAAGGAAAAAAATACCTGATGGGAGAGGCTCCCTACCTAGCTCTTGATTTTGGGGGCAAGAGTGAGTGAATTCTGGGTTTTATGAAAAATAGAAGAAAACAAGAATTAATTGTTGACATGAAGGAATTCCTCAGGTACCCTTTATATAGATTTGAATCTATCTGTTCACCAAAGTGTTGGAGCAGTGTCTTTATGTTGTAAAGTGAATAAATGATTTTCTAGGCTTTAGAAGAAGCAGGTGAAATGTTCCCAATCTTCCTTTCTTTTTCTTGGCATACAAGTAAATTATATTTCCCAGCATTCATTGCAATTAGGTTGGTGTATTTATCCAGAGGAATATGGGCTGGAGTAAAGTCTACCATTCCCAGGCTTAGCATTAAATGCCCTGCAAGAGCCATGGGCTATCACTGCCTGTCAATCAGATCCAGAAAACCCTAGGTGGTGGCCTAGCAACAAAACAAAACAAGTCTAGATCCTGACTCACTGCTTAGAGAGGAACCACATGTTTTGCCTTAGACTATGGCATGCATGAAAAATAAACTTTTAATGTGTCAAGTCACTGAGATTTGGGGTAATTTGTCATTGTAGCTCACAATAATTATCACAACTAATACAGGTTCCTCCTGTATTGTGTTTTCAATGATCTCCTTCCTTTCCCTCCTTATATGCCCAACGAGATATGGACAAGAAAGACAAGATATGAGCCCAGAGGATTTATGACTTAATCGGGTATTTGAATGCTAAGATTTCGGCTTCTTTGAATAGATCTTGCATTTAGATTTGAGTTGACTGAAAAGTGCCTAGTGAGTGTGTAGTAATGTCAGAAGAGAAGATACAGCTTGGGATGATTAAAGTTAGAAGTGTTTCCAGGCCGGGCGCGGTGGCTCAAGCCTGTAATCCCAGCACTTTGGGAGGCCAAGACGGGCGGATCATGAGGTCAGGAGATCGAGACCATCCTGGCTAACACGGTGAAACCCCGTCTCTACTAAAAAAATACAAAAAAACTAGCCGGGCAATGTGGCGGGCGCCTGTGGTCCCAGCTACTCGGGAGGCTGAGGCAGGAGAATGGCGTAAACCCGGGAGGCGGAGCTTGCAGTGAGCCGAAATCCAGCCACTGTACTCCAGTCTGGGCGACAGAGCAAGACTCTGTCTCAAAAAAAAAAAAAAAAGAAGTGTTTCCAATTGTCTGTAGGTCCAGAAGTTAGCAGAAAATACCTTAACACAGACAGAATAAATTATCACAAATATTTATTGAGAGTCAGAGTCTGAACTAGGCACTGAGGAAAGGGGAAGGTGCTATACTGATATACAAAGGCAAATAAGACACCTCTGTTTTTCAAACAATTGTGCTGGTACCGACAAATATACAGAATCACTAAATTCAATTAAGCTAATAGGTGCTTAATAGAACAAAAACAGCAACAAAATACAATTTAAAAAATAGAAGGATAAGAAAAATCCTAAATGGCATCAAAAGTTGATGGGGTAGCCAGGCAAAATAGTTTGAAGCTGTAGTCCCAGCTATTCAGGAGGCCGAGGTAGGAGGATTGCCAGGAATGCGAGTCCAGCCTGGGCAACATAGAAAGACCCCATCTCTAAAAAATAAGTTATGGAGAATGTGAGACTTGGGCAGAACTTTGAAAGGTGTATAAGACTTTGGGAATGGGCATGGGGGACACAGGTAGGAGAATTACAACACAAGTTCCAGAAAGGGACTCATTTAGTGTGATGTGTATACAAGGATGAATGCAGGTATGTGTGTGGGGAGAGTGGATATAAGATTGGAAAGACAGAAGGAAAAGCTAGGGCTACAGTTCGTCAGTCGCTCCTCCTTCTCTTTCTTCTTCAGTACAAGCACAGACAACAAGAAACTCTTCAGTGCCCTACAGAAAGACAGTTTCAAGTCCTATGGTGTTGTTATGAACATTCCAGAAATCCTTAGCAGCAATGTGACTGCTGAATTCAGAGAGAAGATACATATTTAGCTTACTGCAGCCTCAAACTCCTGGGCTCAAGCAATCCTCCAGCCTTGGCCTCCCAAAGTACTAGGCTTACAGGTGTGAGCCACCAAGCCTGGCTGTAATGTTTGTTTGCATGTTTTTTGTTTTGTTTTGACTGAGGGTGTTTATCAGTGGATGTTTATCTATGAAGGTGGTCAGTAGTGCCGTTCACCAAATAGTTCTGGCTCTCTGCCTTCTGGGTACATGGTAGGATTATCATTCTGTGCCCCCTTTGAGGTTTGGTGTGGCCATAAGACCTACTTTGGCCAATGAAATGTGAGCAGAAGTGATGAGTATTGCTTTTGGTGAGAAATTTTAAGAGCTAGCATATGACTGTTAGGCTGTATTCTCCTGTTCAGGTGGTCAGAGAAGCATGTATTAAGATGGAATCTCCACCAGTTGGGATGAGCACAGCCCCTGCTGGAGTAAAAAATAAACTTTTTATATTAAGTCATTGAAATCTGGGGCTTATGTGCCTTTGAAGCTTACCCTTGCTCATAGTGACAAATAAATATTGCTAGTTATAATGATACATGATTGACAGTATATTGATTTCCAACTGAAACTGTTATAATAATATCAGAAAACAATTGCAGCTTGCCTGAAGATTGGAGACTATTAAGTGAATTCCTATCTTTCTTTCTCCTCCTCCATTTTTATTTTGTAGAGACAGGGTCTCCCTATGTTGCCTAGGCTGTTCTCGAACTCCTGGGCTCAAGTGATCCTCCTGCCTTGGCATCCCAAAATGCTGGGATTGTAGGCATGAGCCACCACACCCAGCTGAATTCCTATCTTTCTTGATAAAACTCAATAAAGGGTTGGAGAGGAGTGGAACCAGGAAAGGAGAACAGCAAAGAGCATCCAGTGAGACAGTGGAAAGACTGAGGGTGGAGCCCTCAAAACCAAGTAAAGATCACGGGAGACCATGATCAACTCTGTCAGATGCTGCTGATAGATCAAGTTAGATGAGAACTGACCATTCAATGTAGCAACAGGGGAGTCACTGGGGACCTCGATCAGAGCAAGTTTTGGTGAAGTGGTGTTGGGGAGGGAAGGCAAACCCTAACTGGAGGGATTTCAAGAGAAAAGAGAAAACAGGGAAATAGGGAATATAGACATGTTTTCTTTTTAAGGAATTCATTGTAAAAAGGAAGAGAGCAGAGAAAAAATGAGGTCATGAGAGTTTTTTGTTCTGCTGTTTTGTTTGTTTGTTTGTTTTCAGATAGGGTCTCACTCTGTTATCCATGCTGGAGTGCAGTGGCAGGGATCTTGGCTCACTGTAGCCTCAACCTTCTGGACCCAAACCATCCTCCTGCCTTACTGCCTCAGCCTCCTATGTAGCTAGGACTACAGGCATACACTACCAACACCCAACTAATTTTCTATTTTTTATAGAGATGAAGTCTTTCTGTGCTGCCCAGACTGGTCTTGAACTCCTGGGCTGCAGCAATCCTCCCACCTCAGCCTCCCAAGGTGCTGGGATTATAAGCATGAGCCACCACTCTTGACCAAGAGGTTTTTTTAAAAAGAGGAAATAACAATTTTTTTTATGCTGACAAAAATGATTCAGTAGGGAAGAAAAAGTTTGGTTTCTTTCTTTGTCTTTTCTTTCTTTTTTTTAAAGAGATGGGGTCTTGCTATGTTGCCTAGGCTACAGTGCTATGGCTATTTACAGCTGCAATCCTACTACTCATGTGTGCAGGAGTTTCGACTTGCTCCATTTCCAACCTGTGCCAGTTCACCCCTCCTTAGGCAACCTGGTGGTCCCTGTCTACCAGGAGGTCAACATATTGATGCTGAACTTACTGTAGTCCTTGACTACATCACACAGTATATTTGCTACCTCTTGCTGTCTAACAAGTCACTCCAAAACTTAATGGCTTAAAACAACAGAAACAGATTATCTTATGGTTTCAGTGGATTTTGAATCCAGGGGGCCTTGCTGGTGAGTACCTTCTAGCTCAGGGTCTCTTCCAAAGCTGCAATCAAGGTGCCAGCTGGGGCTGTATTCATCTCAAGGCTTGCTTGGGTGACTTTTTCACTTAACTGCTGACAGGCCTCGAGTCTTTGCTGTCCTTTGGCCAGATACATCAGCTCTTGCCATGTGGGCCTTTCCATGGAGCAGCTTGCTTCCCTTAGAACAAGAGCTGAGAAAGAGACAGACAGGGTTTGGGGGAGAGAGAGAGGGGGGTGGGAGCAGAAGTCACCATCTGAGAAGGGAAATCACTTGGTCATATTCAATTTGTTAGCAGCAAGTCCAGCTTACACTCAAGTGGAGGAGTTTACACAAAGGCATGAATACCAGGAGGTGGGGATTGAAGTCATCTTAGAGGCTGCCTAACAAAGAAGGAATGAGATCTAGTGTGCAGTGGAGAGGCTGGCCCTTCCTGGGAGCAGGGATTGTTCCTCAGCAGCACAGGAGAGAAGGCAGCGTCTATGGGTACACAGAGCCTAGTAGGTGAGCAGCTGTGTGGGTGGAATGAAGATAATGCTCATTGGCACCAGGTACCTTGGAAAATGGCAGGAGACAGCATTAGTAACCAGGGCTCACTGTCCTTTGTTGCTCTACTGTACCCTGCGACATAGCCAGAAGGATTCTAAATCCAGCAAAACACAGCTCTCCACCCTCAAATACTTAACAAGGAAGCATTGAAGGTATTACACCAGGGTTTAGCAACACTTTCACTTCCTCGGACTAAGAAAAATGCCAGAAGGCCCACAGGGAACTACAACTAGGAGAAGGAAAATGAGGAGGAGAGATGGGGAGAGAAGAAAAGGTGAGGCATGGTCTGGGGAATCTGCTCACCACTGGGTTTTCCTGCCTGGCTTTCACTCACTTTTTGAAAGTCACGTTAGGCCGGGCGCGGTGGCTCAAGCCTGTAATCCCAGCACTTTGGGAGGCCGAGACGGGTGGATCACGAGGTCAGGAGATCGAGACCATCCTGGCTAACACGGTGAAACCCCGTCTCTACTAAAAAATACAAAAAACTAGCCGGGCGAGATGGCGGGCGCCTGTAGTCCCAGTTACTTGGGAGGCTGAGGCAGGAGAATGGCGTAAACCCGGGAGGCGGAGCTTGCAGTGAGCTGAGATCCGGCCACTGCACTCCAGCCTGGGCGACAGAGCGAGACTCCGCCTCAAAAAAAAAAAAAAAAAAAAAAAAAAGAAAGTCACGTTAAACCAGAAGCCTTGACTTCGAACACTTGTGGTTCAAGAGAAAAAGACTTGTTGATGGTTTGTTTTGCTAAGACAGAAAAGTGAGACAAAGTTTTTTCCCCCTCTACTCACCGTATCCCCCAACCTGTCTGTCTGCAGTCATGATAGGGTGGATTTTCAGCCTGGAGGGGCATTCCAGAAACAGCACATTATCAATAAGCTTGTGTTTTGATTTGCAAAGATGTCAGGGAACTTATTACGTGACTAAAATTGTGGAAGGGTATTTCCTTTCATCTATAGCAAAGGGTAGCAAGGTTAAAGGGGTTAGGCTCTGGGGGCAGGTAGACGTCTGGAAGTTCTACTAGTTACTTGATGTGTGACCTTGGGAAAGCGCCTCCTTATCTATACACTGGAAATACTAGTTTGGGAGATTACAGATAAACCTGGGAAAGAGGCATCTAGGGGGCGCCATTCATACAAAATACAAGGAGAAGGATGCCTCCTGGCCTGGTGCGTGGGAGAGGCTCATCTGGCACAAAATTAGGAACTTAGGAAAAGCAGCTATTAGGGGCTTATTGGCATCCCCAAATGACTTAGGTTGTCTATCTTGGTATTGTATAGATAAAATTTCTCCCAGATGGGCTTTGTTTAGCTCTGCACCTCCATCTTTCAGTACAGGACGCCAAATGTCTTGTAGCCCACTACTGACCTTCTTATGAGACAGCATTTTCCCAGCAGAACGGTCTTTGTCTTCTCCTTCACCAGTAGACCCAAACCTCCTCCGAGGCTTGCCCTGCGGTTCTAGAATTGTCAACCTCTGTTCTTCCTGCAAAGAGAAAAGCTCCCAGCCACAGACTAGGGCAGACTTTATGTCCAATAAATGTGATCTGGATGTGGGAAGGCAGCCCAGGACCTGGGCTGGGGCCCGTGGGTCAATAGATGTCCCAAGCCCACACGATTTTCCAGGGAACAGTTTTTAAGAAAAGCCTTGGGCCTTGGGATCTGGGTTGGGTCCCGGGCTTGGTCTCCTCCCCAGCACCTGAGCAGACAAACCCCACTCCTTATCTCAAGGGTCGCCTTTGGGTGAACTCGGACAAATGCTAGGGACCAGGGAGGGGCGGCAAGCTCCAAGTAGCGCTTTCGCCCGGGATGGGAGCTTATCCCACCAACCTAATGACTGGCACGATGCGTGTCTTTTGCGAAGCGCTTCCCACCTCCCCAGCGCTGCTTCGCTCCCGGCACCGCCTGGAGCGCTCAGTCCTGGGGATGCTAAGAAGCCGACTACTTAGACTCGTGGTGTGGGCAGAGGTGGCAGCCCAGGGTGGGACGTGGGGCCTTGTTGGTTTTGCAGAGCAGGAGTCTGCAGGCTTGAGGGAGGCCTTAAGGCCCACGGAAGTCTCATCCCGCCAAGCCTTTACCTCCTCGCTGAGACTCTGAGCTGCGCTGCGGTTGGTGGGCACCCAATTGCGCCCCGGCCCAGACCGGTCACTCAGTGTGTGCATATGAGAGCGGAGAGACAGAGACCTGCAGGCCATGGGCAGGGGCGGGGCAGGAGCGGGTGGTGAAGCTGCCGAGGCCTACACGTACACTTAGCTTTGTACACTTAGCTTTGTCGCTTCTCGTAGGTTCCAAAGACGAAGACACGGTGGCTTCAGGGACACAAGTCGCAAGGGCTACTTTTTCAAGCGGGAGACGGTGAAGTCTTTGGACGTGTAGTGGGAAGGTGATGATCCCCACAGCAGCCTTTAGGCCCGCAGACTTCAGAAAACAAACGCTTCTGTGGGCGCGGTGTGCCACTCCCCGGAATCCGTGGCTCAACACATTCTTTCCCGCTGGGGGGCCAGGATCTCCACCCCACGCATCCGTGGACACATTTAGGGTCGCCTTTGTTTCGCGCAGTGATTCAAGTTGGGTAACCCTAACCCAGCACTTGGAGAATGGGGAGAATCTCCCCCACCCCCAGCCTCCCGCACCCCAGGTTCCCAAAATCTGAATCTCTATCCTAGAGTGGAGGCAGCTTCTAGAAAGCAAAGAAATGGTGTCCAAAGACCTCGGAGAGTGAGTGCGCGCAGATCCGTGCAGCCTGAGGTACGCTCGGGCACCCAGGTTAGGGTGTGTGTGCGCGGGTCGGGGGGCTCACGGAGACCGCGCTGGTTTAGGCGGACCCACAGTCCCGCCCGCATCTCGAACTAGCCGCCTCGCAGTTCCGGCTCCCGGCGCCCCAGAGAGGTTCAGGGAGTGGTGAGCGCAGCCGCTGCGCGCTCATGTTTATTCACGCGGCCTTGAGCAGCCGAGTTCCAATCCATATTAATCAACCGCTCGACCTACTCAAGTCTAAGTTTATGAGAGAAAACCTAGTCCCCGAAAAGGAAGCACAGCAATCCGAGCTCTGGAAGCACAGGGAAGCCTTGGTCTGGGGTAAAGCAGTTGGCGCCTTTGTCCCGCCAGCCCCTTCTCCAACCAGCCCAAATTTGGGCGGCTGTTTGAGAAGGAGGGTAAGGGCGATGATCTGAGGAGGGCTTATTGATGCCCCCAGGCACTCGCCTCACCACTGGAGCTGGGAACAAGATCCTGAGGTCTTCGGAAGGGTCTACCAGGGGCAGATTCCATTTTCCGGGAAGAAAGAGTCCCACACTTGTACCGACCCCCCTTCTAAAGTCCTATCAGGATTATGATTTATTTTTTCCTAAATTAGCCCCTACGACTTAAGTTTCAGGGTGCACAAAATCTGCTTTCCACCGTGGGTCTGCAGGGGTTAAATTCGCGGGGAGGAGCGGGGAGAGGCTGGCCCTAATTTCAGACACTCTTCTTTCTAATGTGGCTCCAGCCCCAGAGGGAGGGATCGCTGGGACTGGAGGCTGGGTTGTCCTCCAAGACCCTCTCTCCCTTCCAGATCCCTCTATTCCGTGCAGATCCTGCCAGAGCCTGCGTGATCATCGCCTCCCCCACCCCTCCCTCCCCGACCTGGCCAGTCTCTTCTCTCAGGGAGGCACTTTGCGGAGGGGTCAGGGTTGGCGGCCCCTGGGTCCTCCGCCGTCTCCTGATCTTCCGCCAGTCCCTCCACTCCTCCGCCCTGGGCGTGCCTTACGCAGGTGAACCTGAAGGTGCGTCTGCAATGCTGCTGTTCCATTCTCGTTCTCGTAGATTCTTCTTCTATCCTCTCTCTTTGCCTTCCGTTTCGCCCAGCACCCACTTTTCCTACGCTGCTCTGAAGAAGTTCTCTATTTTCTGTCTCAGGCTCTCGGTGCGTCCTTTCACTCGTCTTCACCCGGCCAGTCTATGCAGGCAGAGTAAGGCCATGTAGGCGACCATTCGGATAATCCAATTTAAAAGAAACCCCCTTACAAAAATCCAGCTAAGCGGGAGGAGCGAGGGAGAGCGCTCGCGCAAATGTTTGTTGTGCAGAATTCCCCTGTGTTTGTGCGCAGTCCAAACCCCACACAGTCTCCCCTGGATCTTGATGCGCTCCCGCATTGTGATGACTTCCAAATCTGGGGTTTACCACGTGGTGACAAATAAACAGGGGTACACTCCAAACCCAGTGGATGACTATGTGTGCGCGCGCACGAAGGAGCTTTTGTACATGCAATACCCTCAGGGCAGAAAGCGCTAAAGGCTCCCCTGAACTCTAGGACACTACCTGAGGGGGACTCTGGGGAGGACAGGCTGGCTTCCCAGGAGACACTGCAGAGCGATGACAAATCCACCTGCAGGTGGTGACAACTCTAGGAAGCCCCACTCACCTCCTGAGTTCGAGAAAGCCCCTTTAAAGGTAGTCCGCCTTCTGCAGACACTCCTCTCCACTCCCGACCTTATGAAAATACGGCCCTAGTGGAGACAATCAATCTGAAAAGCTTCACTCGGTCTCTGTTATCCTAGGTTGTGCCTTTCCTTTAGGGAGTTCAAGCTTTCTGCAAATGGCTAATTACCTTAGGATGATCCCAAAATAAAATGGTAGGGGTGGGCTAGAGAAGAGTGTGCTCAAGTGAAATCGACAACTAGTAATGTCGTCCCTGGAAGAGAGTCTGAAGACATCCTGGTAATTTCCCGTAAGAAATCTGGTTTTACTGGTGGATCTCCATAGAATTCTTTGCCTAGAGGCTAGAAATGAGTAATAGGTCGTGTGTCTCCAAGGCCTGGGCTAATGTGATACATACTTTCAAGAAGAGCAACGGGGTGTTTACAATTAGTACCTAAATTTCTTGTTTGAAAAAAAAAAAACAAAATCCCGAAATAACCCCTCCCCCAATCAAGCACGAAGCTCAAAGGAGGTGGAAATCAGGTGGAGACATTTTCCGAAGGAATTAAAAAGCCAACGCCGATTTTATTTCCCCCAGTCAAGCGTGAGTGATGGGGCGGCAGCGCAAGGGCGAAGGAGTCCATCGGACAAAGCTTGCGGAGAGGGTCAGTGGCCTGGAGGCAAGGGTGGCGGGGTTGGGGGTGGGGGTCACAAAAGTAGAGCAACTGAGCTCGCTGCCTAGCGGTGCCACTTCCCTGCTCTGCGCGGAGGCTATCGTCGAAGGCCTGGAGACACCTTGACCCTGGAAACCCAATCCAGCAGGTCCCTGCCTCCCCACAAATATCCCTCGCCCCAAATCGCTGTGCGTTTTGTCTCCTCAAAGCGACGCCCAATGGATTTATTCAGACAGAGTTCTTCGGAAGTTTTTCAGATTTTTCAATTTCAAGAATTTGCATGTTTTAAGTGAAGCTGAAACCGCGAAGGCTCAGGTTACACTTTAAAATATGCAAGGCTTCCGTGCGGCCCCGACATTTGGTAAGGCTCAATTGTTTCTTAAGAAAAAGAAAAAAAAGAACATTGCTTTGAGAATTTGGGGTGCCTCCCCACTTTGGCACAATTCAGAGCTTCATTCC